>NC_138997.1:72994876-74194876 GCF_964374135.1 Grampus griseus | reverse complement strand
AAGCCCACGCTTCCTGCCTTATGGCCTTCCCCTGCAGCTACTCCCTCTGGATTCTGGGCACAGACAATCTGCTCCCTCCTCTTTTTTTTTTTTTTTTTTTTTTTTTTGCGGTACACGGCATGTGGGATCTTCCCAGACCGGGGCACGAACCCGTGTCCCCTGCATCGGCAGGCAGACTCTCAACCACTGCGCCACCAGGGAAGCCTTGCTCTCTCCTCTTGACCCTTCTGTTTTAGGAGTGGTTGGTAACTGGCTCCCTGCCAGTTGCTAGCCCTGGGAAGCTTAATCGTCCCTGGTTGGTTTCTCCTAGCCTTGTCCTCAAGGTTGTAAATAGCCCTTTTATTAACTCCCCAACATTGAGTGTGCCATCTGTTTCCTGCTGGGACACAGATTGACATAGTAGGTAAAAGTATGGCATAGGCAAATTTAACTTTGGCATTTGCCGCCCTAACTTCAGTGCTCTCTTGCTACCCGTAGGCTGCCCATAGGTCTCCCCATTTTGACATACCTCCAGGGCTCATCAAAGCCATTGCATCATCTAGAATGTGTCTGACTTCCTCCTCCATCCGAACACATCTGTACATTGAGCCGTTTTCCCAGGACCCAGATCTCTTCAGTGTGCATGCAGATGAATCTGTAGAACTAATCTCTGCCAGAAGCTGAATTATCTCTCACCCAGGTAAGCAGAATGTTCCCTAATGGCCCTCAAATTACATCAGAATGAATTATTACCAAAAAAAAATTGAACTAGCATTTCTTCCCCCAGTTTTGTCCTCCACCCGTTTATTCTAAGCACTGCAACCAGATTAATTTCTCTATAAAGACATTCTCATTATGCTACCCACTGATTTTAAAAGCCTCAATTGTCTCTCATTGTCCGTGGGATAAATTTAAGCATTTAAGATCCACAGTCTGGCTCCAAACAAATCTTCAGCTTCGTCCATCACTACAGAGTGTCCTAGCATTAAGAGAATAGAATAAGGTGGGGACAGGAAATATCCTGAACATCACCCCGACTTCCCCAAAACATTTTCTCCTTGTTTTCTTCAATAACAGAAGAATGATATTACTTAGCAGGGGTGGACTCCTCCATGAGATAGTATTCATAATTTTTCTTTGCCTTTAGTTTCTATCATGATGAAAAGTGGGAAGGTTTATACTGCCATGGAGAAATAGCACTGTGTCTTAGGCTTCACAGTGTACCTAGCTGATTTCATGTGCTATGAAGTTTCAAATTCTATTGCTTTTTAAACTAATGTTTTCTGAGATTTTGTGACATTAGGTTGTGGCATTGCAAGGGAAATATAATCCGTGGTACCAAGGTTGTTTAATGTTTCCCAAACCCACTACTGCATAAAGTCTTCTTTCAGCAAAACCTGGATATACCCACCATGTACATTCTGACTTCCTTCCAAGCCTCTTTATTCCCTCCCCTAAAATGTCTCTTATCCTCCTCTCTGCTTCTCCAAGAACTACTGGCACATGTCACGTGCTCAATAATTAGTAGGCATTACCATTATTATTACCTGCCACTCAAAACTCATGTCAAGCACTATTCTCTAGAAACGGTACTGTTGACCAGTCAGTTTGTTATATACCACCTTATAGCATGTGTCTCTCAATACAGGTCAGGCTTCCCTGATTAGATTCTAAGTACCTTTCGGGAGCTACCACATCTGATCCCTCTTTGCAGCCCACATCTGCACACCACCCCACATTGCACACCACCCCAGGAACTGACAGAAAATGGAAGCTCAATAAATAATTTATAGCTAAAGGCAAAGCTTCCCTCTATCTACAAAAAGCAGCTCTAAGGAGGCAGACCTCTCAACCTGACAGAAGAGGGGTAACTTCACTGTACTTCTCTTATCTGCTCATAGACACCCTAAACTGTTACAAAAAGGAAAGTGTGAATAATTGACCTTCTACCTGAAGAGAGTTGACGAATGCAGCAAAAGTCTAATCAAGTCAATCTTACCCTATCCTTTCCATGGGCTCTTCTTTCCAAAGAATCCCTTTGCTGTGCCATTGGGCAGTTCTCTGTAGTTCCCATGCAGATTCAACCTTAATCTCCTTGGTGTTCATCTTGTCATGTTGCCGTATATTAGGTAGGACACGGAATAGGTTGCTGGCACAAATAAACCCCACAATTTACTGGCTCAAACAAGACACTTGTTTCTCACGTGCATAACAGTCCAGAGGTAGGTGGGTGGTCCAGGGCAAGTAAGTGACTCTGCTCCAGAAGGATGTCCAGAGACCCAGAGTCCTTTCTTTTTATTTATTTATTTATTTTTGGCTGTGCCGTCCCATAAGCAATTGCCCTTATCCACGTGGTCAAGGCTGGCTGATCACACCCCCATTCTAGGTCACAGGAAGTAGGAGAAAATGACGTGGAGGATGACCAGTTTCCTTTGCACCATCTCTGCTACCCCAGGTAAAGTTGTCTTCTTAACTAGGACCTTAGTACCCCAGTCTGTCAGCCATGGTTAGGTATGGGCATCAGGAAAGTAACCTGTGCTTTTGGAGTAGGGGCTCCAAGCCCAGTATCATACAACTACTACCACCCAAAAACCTGAAGCCCTTGTTTGTCAACACCTACAAATGTATCCCATGATTAGCATCACGATCGCAGCTTGTGGGGTATATGCTGCCTAAAAATGAGTTAATATATAAATATCCTGTAATGGAAGGTGTCACGGGCTGCCACGCTCCCTTTCTCCAGTCTCCTGGCCCTGACCTAATTGGTATTATCTACTCCCCAGCACCCACGGGCTCAGGCCTAATACTCCAAGCCTGTTGTTCTTCAACCAGAGCACTTTTGCCTCCCCCTACAGGGACATGTGACAATGTCTGGAGACATGTGTGGCTGTCATAACAGGAGAGGGGAGGTACTACTGGCCGGGGTTGCTGCTACACATCCTACCATATACAGGAGAGACCCCTATGACAGAGACGGATCAAACACAAAATGTAATGGCATCAATACCGAGAAACCTTGCTCTAGGACAATTCTGATTCTTCCCTCAAATCTTACAGGGACGCAGGCCCATCCTCCCAGCACCGTAGATTCTTGTAGTCAGCAGTGTGCTTTTTATCCACACTACAGCCTGCTTTTCTCACCATACGTTGCTTCAGACCTTTAGTCTAGATTCTTATAAAAGCTAATAATCTCAGTAGTCTATAACAACTAACATTGTTTAAGTTGGTCTTTTTTAGGGAAATAAAAATTTCATTAAAATCTTTTAAGGAATGTTAAAATTTGTCCTCAATGCTAACAAAGAAGGAATAATAGACAGTTAGGTTGAGGAGTAGAGCACAGGTCTGGGGACCAGGTTCTTGATCTTGTTCTGCTGCTAACCAGCTATGTGGTCATGAGCAAATCACAGTCCTTCTGAGTTTCAGTTTTCCCTTTTGGTAAGATGAAGAGTTAGACTCATTTAAGACATCAAATTATTCTTGCAGTGTCAAGTCCCCAGTTGCAATAATTACCCTTCACTTCTCTTTCTTTTCTATTTATACACACACATCCTCTTTTCTACAAAAGAGGTTAATTTCCTCAGCTAAGTTTACATTCCCTGGAATTAAACCAGCAGCAGCTTGGCCAAGCTAACAGGCAAATCTATCCATATCCTCATCTAATTCTTTTTTCTAATTTCAAATTTACCATTCCTCAACTTAATCGTGTGAGCTTGGCCAGGTCTTAATTTCTCTGGGCTTTAGCTTCTACTTGGCAAAGTGAGAGAGTTAATTTCCAAATCCCCTTCTAGTTCTAATACACTTTCCCTACCCAGAACTTCTTGTGGGCTTAACCTTGCACCCTCTTAAGCATGTGTGATGATTAGTCTCATGAAAATATAGTAACACTCACAAGTGAAGATATCAGCATTCTATAAAATGGTAATAGGAAAAAAATGCTTACTTTTCATAACTTTAAGAATAACGACTGACCATAAAACAGGCAAAAAGAGGTGGTTATTTTGTGACTTTATCTTTGCAGTCTTTGTTTTCCTTTTTTACTGTATTTTACAGCCCACAGTAAAGAAACAGCAAAAAATCAAATTTAAATAGAGACATATCATAGCGATGCTTCTCTTCAATTTCCTAAGTAACTGACCAAACCTGTTTTCCCGTATCATAAAAAAGACACACATATAATTTTATGTTTGTCCTCAAGCTACACAACAACAGTTGTTTCAAATCTGGTAAGCAGATCTTTCGGCATGCCAGTAATTCACCTTTAATTTAAGGATACATCACCAGGGGCTTCAGGTGATGCTCGGAATAATGATAAAGTAAAGGTTAAATTGGCTAAAATTAAGGCTAATGATGAAAGAAACGTCACAATATTTGTGACTTCTGGGAGGTTTCTGGGCACAGCTGGTGATGGGCAGGTGAGTTCTGTGCTCCAAGGTGGGTAAACATCTAGGATATTAGAAACAGACAGCAGTGCTCAGCAGCTTGTCTTCCGGCTTGTCTTGGTCCCACTTACAGTAGAAGCAAGTTATTTTTGGCTGTGCCAAAATTAACTACTAAATAAATTTAGTAGTTACCACTAAATTCTGGGCCTTGACTTCCCAAGGACACTGTCAAGCTGCTTATAAGTGGGTCATAATCAGTGGATGGGAACAAGTTCTGAGACATTCCCCTAAGGAACAGACAAAACTTTCTTCCACATTCCACCGATTCCATTAAATTCACCTTGTAAAGCAATCCAGGGTATCACTTTAACAGTCTGCTTAGGTGACTGGTTAGTTGAACAGTCAGAACTTGTTGGATACAACAGAGAAGTTCTGTTTTTCCCCCAGTCCTGGCCCCCTATGTGCTGATGAAGCTCTCTTTCGTAGCATCTCAAGCCAGATTCATAACTTTCTGACCACTTTCATTTATTTACCAAAAAACTCAGTCCTGTTTAAAATTCCAGTCTCTTCCCACCCATCCCCCTTTTGCACCCTGTAGCTCAGGGAATTGCAGGAAGGAAAGGGATGAGGTCTGTACTGTGACCCTGCCTTCCTCTCTGGGACTAGATACTGGGGGGAGGAAGGCACATAAAGGAAGAAAATAATTGTTGCTTAATGGCTGAGTGATTGTAGTCCTGTGCCAGACATCAGTACTTCTCCAGCTAACCCTATCTGACCAAACATGCTCTCTGTACGGCAGGCATCCAAGGACTGCCTCTCTCTTTGGGTACATGAGTGAGCTCTGGGGAGGTGTAGGGGTTCTGCATTACACAGTTCCCTGATACACAGATAAACAGTTATCACCACCAACTACCACCTTCCCCAACCTTCCCCCCATAAACACACACACACACACACACACACACACACACACACACACACACACACACACACACACACACACACACACACACACACACACACACACCCCACACACACACACTGACCCTGGGAATCACCAAACTTCTCTCTGCTGGGTGCACTTGCCCTGCAGGCAGCCCTCATAGATGGACCACTTGAGCCACTGGAAACCTAACATTGCCAAATAGTGGAAGGCAGCCTCCTCCTCTGCTGACCCTCTTTCTTTCCACCAAGGTAGCAATCTCATAGCATTTTCCCTGCAGGCACAGGGGCATATTAGGGAGTCTGCACCTAAGGAAAAAAAATCACTACAAGGAAATGAAGTGCAGGGTGTCCCTGTCTTGCAGGTATTCCCAATCTTTGTTTTTCCCTTTTCTCCCCTTAAAGAAGTGAAGAGAAAGCCTTAACGTTCTCTACTAGCTGACGACTCACACTCTGACAATGTTCTCAATCTTTCCTTTCCTCCTTTACTTCCTTTCTCTTCATGCCCTCTTTTCTCTGTTCTTCCTTCTCTCCTTTTTATTTGGCTGGTGTGGAAATGGTGATTAAAATTACAATGTCTGCTGCCTCCCAGGATACCCAAGAAGGAACATGTAGTTCCACCTGTTTGTGATTATCTTCAGAATGTAAGGTACTTTGTGCCTCTTTTGCTGCAGTTTCAGAATCTATTCTCCAACTTGGAGACAAAGGGAAAGTCTCACTTGCATGAGTTTCATTCTCACATCACCAAGCCATTTGGCACATCACAGACTCCATGACTGAGTATTACATCTGTCTACATATAAAGATGACAGTCTTAAGGGCTATACCTGGGTCAAGATCCAGCTCTGCCTCTTAACATGTCGTGTGGTCTTAAGGCAGATTGCTAATTAAGGTTCAAGTTCCTCCTCTCTTGAATTAAGGACAATACGAACCTTGTGGCGCCTTGAGCTGACTTGTAAAAGTGCTCAAAAGATGCACTACTTACTATTTTCACCAGATTCACTGGGTAAGTAAGGTTTGGTGTCTGACATCAAGGAGTTCACAATCTAATATAGAGTCCAACACATAAAGACATAATTACAGTGAAATGTGGCAAGTGTAAAGAAAGATACATTCAAAGTGCTTATGGGGACAGACTGAACTAGGGTAGCTGTGAAACAAGATGTATAGGAATATCTCTCTTTTAATTGCCTCCTATTCTTTCTGTTGGCGAGAGGGATTCCTGCCCTACGGTATTGGGGGTAGCTGAACATGTGACACCTGACAGTGGACAGAAGACATCAGCAGCAGTTTATCAGTCACATAGGGGAGGACACCATATCCCATGCAAGACCACATGAGGGCTGTACTCAGGACAGAGTGAAGCATCAGGGGCTGTGGGAGACAGGCTTTGTAGTATTAAGAGGGAGAGATGGGTTTCCGCAGAGTGGGGTGGATATGACTGGAGTGTTTGAACAACTCCACAGGCGGGCAGGGAACCAAAACCCATTACTCAGGGAAATGCAGGGCCTGTGCCTGGTACCCATGATGAGGAGGGCTATTTGTCTAGGGGATCTTATTCACAGGAGCAGGTCAAAGCCCCCCCATGATTTCATGAGATGTCAAGGCAGCACATAATACTGAGCCTTAATTTTAGGTTTTACATGACAGCCTCCTGCAGCAAACATCCTCTGAACTCAGTCTGAGAGACTAACCATAAGGTATATGAGTGACTGGCATGGGGCCATAACATTCCAGTTGAAGTAGATAGCACTACCAAATGCAAATTTCTTCCATGGACAGTGTTTGCAAGGTCTGTACACATTTAATGTTGCTGAAGCATACATGGTGCAGCAGAAGGTGGTAGGAAAGGAAGCTCAAGGGACAGACAGAGGGTGATCATAAAGAGCCTTGGGGCCAGGGGAAGAGCTTAGATAATATTCTGATATTCTGATGCTAGAAGGTATTCTTCTAAAACGACTAAGGGTCCAAAAATTTGGGGAAAGGATTATTTAAAACAAATTATACTGATGTCTTTACCTCACGATATTTTGATATGCTACTGCAGTGCATCTGTAAACCTCTAAGATGATGTGCATTACCACACAATCTTCTTGAACCCAGGGACATTAGTCTTTTAGGAATATTTTTTCCAGGACACCAGTTACCTGTTCCAGGGAACAAAGTTTTTAAATTACTGTTATAGGTAATGAGGGATCATTAAAAGACTCAAGCTCGGAGTGACATTGTCATATTTGTATTTTAAATTAAACATGCTGGTAGACATGCAGAAGATGAATCTGAAAAGATTAAAATGTGACTATTTAGTGAACCCAGCTAGAAGACTGTGGAAGCAATCCAAGAAAGCAACCATGAAGAGAAGTAAGATAATAGAGACAGGAAAAGGGCAAATTTGAAAGAAGTTTTTATGTATCAGATGAGGTAAATGTATCAATGGGAAAGCTAGGTCATGCTGCAGTCAGAAACACACACCAAAATCTCAATGACTTAATACAGCAAAGGTTTCTACCCTGTTTACACTAAGTGTCTACCATAAATTGATGTGGAGGAGGGATTCTGCTCCACAGAATTACTCAGGGACACAACGGATGGAGAGTCTATAATCTTGTAGCAACACCATCTCAGAGAGAGTGTTTCTTGGGTCGTTACAGAAAAGGAAAGAACATTCAGACTTTGTCTTTGGCCTGAAGTAATACCTGTCATTTTTTTGAGGTTGTTACAGCCCCCTGACTAGAATTAGTCACATGGCCCTGACTAATTGCAGTGGGTCTGGGAAATGTGATTTTCCATGTTTCCGGGAATAGGAGGAAAACCAAATATTGGTAGTATCATTCACAGTAAGTGAGGGAAAAGAACGAATCAAGGATGGCTCCCACGAGTGACTAGGTGAATGATAGTGCCATGAACTGGGAGTGTGAGTGTACCACAAGAGGGGCAAAATGTTTGGGAGATGAGATGATGAACATTTTGAGTTTTATGTGAGGAATTTTCATCTGAGGATGACAGGCAGATTGTTGGAAATTTGAAGTCTAAATCTCAAAGGAGAATTATATCCTGGAAATAAGATTGGAATCATCATCAATAGTTAAAACCAAGAGTGGAAATATTATCCAAGAACTGTAGGATGCTCCCTAAGGAACATCATAGTTTTTGATTTGAGAGAAAACCCCAAGAAGAGGAAGGGAAACTGTGTCAGAGACAGGCGAGAAGAGAACCCAGAAATGTCATTTCAAAAAAGTGACAGAAGGTGAGGTTCTGAGAGAAAGTAATCGGCAACAACAAATACACCTAAGAGATCAGGTAAGATAGAGGGTAAAAAGGGCCTGGTTGGTTTGGAAGTTAAGAAGCCATTGATTCCACATGTAAGTGAGATCAAGTGATACTTGTTTTTCTGTGTCATTATTTTCATTTAACATAATGTCCTGCAGGTTCATCTGTGTGGTCACAAATGGCAGGATTTCCTTCTTTTATAGGCTGAACAATATTTGTGTGTGTGTGTATACATATGTGTGTGTAGGTAGATAGATATAGATAGATAGATAGATATGCAGTGAACATGGGAGTGCAGATATCTCTTTGAGATACTGACTTCGTTTGCTTTGGATAATACCTGAAAGTGAAATTGCTGGATCATAAGGTATTTTCTTTTTTTAATTTTTTGAAGAAACTCCATAATATTTTCCATAAAATCTGTACCAATTTACATTCCCACAAACAGTGCACAAGAGTTCTTTTTTTTTTCCACATCCTCACCAAAACTTATCTTTTATCTTTTTGATAACAGCCATTCTAACAGGTATGAGGCGATATGTCCGTGTGGTTTTGATTTGCGAATCCCTGATGATTAATGATGTTGAACACCTTTTCGTGTACCTATTAGCCATTTCCATGTCTTCTTTGAGAAAATGTGTATTTAGGTCTGTTGCCCATTTTTTAATTGGGTTGTTTGGCTTTTTGCTATTGAGTTGTATGAATTCCTTGTATATCTTGGATATTAACCCCTTATCCAGATATATGGTTTGCAAATATTTTCTCCCATCCCGTAGGTTGCCTTTTCATTCTTTTGTTTTCTTTGCTGTGCATTTGAAATATTTCCTAGTCTTGCCAGTTTAAAATCATACCAGGAATATATTTTTCTTCTTTGTTGAATTGCCAAAAGACAAAATAGAAGATATTGCAGAAAGAAGTTCATGAAAGGAGGAGGGAGACACCAGCTAGGCTGACGTGATTTGAGCAGTGAGAGGGCAGTAGGAAATGAAAGAGGCAAAGAAAGTGAAATTTTATTTCCAATCTTCTTCCTCAAACCCCATGAATCATTCATTTATTCAACTAATATTTAGTAAAGTCTTATTAGAGTATGAACAAGACACATGAGCTTTCCACACACTTGAGATGCTCAAGTGGATGAGTGTTACACTTCCCTCCTCTCTGTTTCTGTAACATTTTGTACATTCGTTCATTTTAGCACTTTTAACATCATATCATATTTATTTCTCCTAGCTCTTTTAAAATGATGAACTCATTTGGGATAAAGGCAGGGTAAAAATTTTATTGATCTCTTTACACCAAAAGCTCATCACAATGCCTGGGTGTAGTAGGCACGCAATAAAAACTTTAATTAAATTATTCATTCCTCACAGCTCTGTGAGATAGTTACGATTAGCCTCATTTCACAGAGAAAGTAGCTGAGATTCAGCGTGGCTACACCTCGGCAAAGGTCAGAGGCGGTAAGTGGTGGAGCTGAGACCAGAATCCAGGTTTTGGATTCCATGTCTGTTTCTCTCCATCACACCAGAACTGCTTTGACATCTTTTCCTTCTGGGGTGATGGATTCAAAATGACTTATGCATAACTTTTCAAATACTTCATTCTATTCAAGATTACAGATTAGCAGTACAATCTGAGATATGAATAGGGTAATAGGTCAAAACCAGTCCAGAGACTCCCACAATTTTAACTAAGCTGAGCCAGTGCATACTACACTATATTAAGATTAAGCACATGAAATTCCTGTTCTGGGTCCAAAAAAGGTCAAATATCATCACTTTCATAAGGTTCAACCTAGTAGGGTATAATTCTTTCTACAGTATGAAACAGAAAGTATGAACAAATCGTATAAATTAACAAGTATGAAATTAGGCAGTGTGGTGAGGAAGAAAGATTTTAGAAATGCTGCCCTAACAAGGTTTGTGACCGTGTTCCTTAAATCGTCTAAACCTCAGTGTCCTAATGATATAATGGAGCTCATAATTTCTTCTTAAACGGCTCTTGTAAGGATTGAGTGTAGTGGTCATGTATGTAAAATGTCTAGCTCTAGACCTGTCCCATAAAAGGCACTAAATCAATGGCAGCAATAATATGATCACAAGAGGACATGGATTCTTTTGATATAGGGTGTTTATTTAATCAGTAGTATTCATTTCCAGGTTTTATTCTGAAGAAGAATTTCTAACTTGCCCTACAGATTCTTAATATAATAACGTCTCTGAAATTTCTTGTGATAATGTGTATTGCTTGCCTCAGAATTAAAAGGTCTGCTGCATGGAACATCTAACCAGGTATCAACAAACAGTTGCCTGCTAATACTTTTTTTAGTAAAAGGTCATCTTCAACAGGGAAGAGATAGCCAAGCAGTGGGGTTTTACGGATTAATATTTATATGGAATTTCTCAAAGAATTCTCAGGAGCCTTGCCTGCTCTAAGCTCTAGAAGAGTAACCTAGCCAAAATCTTCCTTTTGAATGAAAATTAATAACCAGAGTGGCTGCTTCAAAGCAATCTAGATCAGTGGGCACCATGATTTTCAGTTTCATGGTCCTTTGGTCAGCAGCATATGGATTAAACCAAAATACAGCTGAAAAATCTGAAAATGTAGCATAAAAAGACTACGATAAAGGATTCTTCTAGTACAATTTTATTTTAAAGTCCATGTTTTAGTAACATGAACTTCTGGAAATTGAGCACTCATCTAATGGAGATTCTTTGGGGAGAAAATGTAACCCAATCTACTCTTTTTTAAAATTTGTATTGGGATATAGTTGATTCACAATGTTGTGTTAGTTTCAGGTGTACAGCAAAGTGATTCTGTTATACATATACATAAAGTCACTCTTTTTTAGATTCTTTTCCCATATAGGCCATTACAGAGTATGGAGTAGAGTTCCCTGTGCTATACAGTAGGTCCTTATTATATGTCAACCCCAATCTTCTAATTTATCCCTCCCCCCCTTACCCCCTGGTAACCATAAGTTTATTTTCTACATCTGTCACTCTATTTCTGTTTTGTAGATAAGTTCATTTGTACCTTTTTTTAGATTCCACATATAAGCAATATCATATGATATTTGTCTCTCTCTGTCTGACTTACTTCACTCAGTATGACAATTTTTAGGTCCATCCATGTTTCTGCAAATGGCATTATTTTGTTCTTTTTATGGCTGAGTAATATTCCATTGTATATATGTACCACATCTTCTTTATCCATTCCTCTGCTGATGGACATTTAGGTTGCTTCCATGTCCTGGCTATTGTAAATAGCGCTGCTATTACAACATTGGGGTGCATGTGTCTTTTTGAATTATGGTTTCCTCAGGGTATATGCCCAGTAGTGGGATTGCTGGGTCGTATGGTAGTTCTATTTGTACTTTTTAAGGAACCTCCATACTGTTCTCCATAGTGGCTATACCAGTTTAGAAAAGGGAACAGTCCTACCCTGTTGGTGGGAATGTAAACTGGTATAATCCAATCTACTCTTAAAGCCCCAGCTGTGTTGTTTTATAAGAATCTAACTGTACATCTTTTTGCTCAAGTTCTAATATGGCCTTTAGATATTGTATAGAGAGTGGGAGTGAGACACTAGACTTCGTAATCTCTATACTTGTTTTCCTGTAGCTACAGCTAAAATAGGTAAAATTTTCAGTCTACAAACCAAAGTGTGTCCATTTAATTTTAAAGTGTGTGGCTCAATCTAGTAATTTCCACATACTCTCTCAAATTCAGCACTTCCTCAGACACTTCCAGTGTAGCTGCAGTGACACCAGGACTGTTTCTTTCTTCCTGCTCTTCCCCCCAACATTGACGGTGAGGTCAGAGGGCACCAGAGCAAATGCCAGGGGAGCAGAGGGGATGTGCCTTGATCTATTTGTACTGTCTCCCTTTTGTGCCACTCCTCCCCCTGGGGATGAGTCTAAGCTCTGGAGATGCTTATGGATACATCACCTCACGGGGTCAGAGAGGGGTTGTTCTACTTTCATGCGCAATCTGTTGGTTCCTGGGCCAGCCTCTGACTTCAGAGATAACTGGTCCTGTCTGGCTCACAGCACAGGTGAAATCAGGTCTCACTCCAATGGCAACTGGACATTCTGTGGGTGCTGACCCAGGTCCCACCAAGCTCTTATAGCGCTAGCAATGTGCCCAAGACTTAACTGAATCTTAGAACCCTGGTGGGAACAGTCCATGCTGTATCCTTCCAATGAAGTAACCCTGAGATGTCTTACTGGACCACAGGTTCTCTGCCAGTGCACATCTGCCAGCAACCCTCTGAAATCCTCCCTCACTATTAAGAACCCACAAGAAACAACAGATAGAGTTGTCTCTAGCATTCTGCAGCTTTAACAGAGCATACTGTTCTCCTAAATAGTGGAATGAAGAACCTTCTTCCTACAATGCTTGATTGCCTTCAGCATAAGGTGCAGGCTCCACTCCTATCCAGAAATTTAAAGAGGCTGTCTAGCATCATACCCCAACCCTAGAACCCAGCTTGAAGGGGCAGAGGCAGACAGGGCTTCCCCAATTCACATCTGACTCTCCTTTCCTCTCTTCTTCTCTTTCCCCCTCTTCTTTTCCTTGAAGTGTCTTTAGTGTGTGTAGTTGGGGGAGTTCAGGGTGAAAAGAATTCTTCAGAAAGTTCGCATATGTAGACATCCTTCTGACTTTCAGGCTAGTTTATTTTAAACCAAAGAGCCAAGAATTTGCCATGCTTGTTAGTCAGGTTCCCCAAGGGTCTCTTTTCCCTCTACCCAATCCCCAGTAGTGTGTAACCACGATCGTACTGTCTTGGCCAGGGGTGGGCATGAAGTCCTTGGATTAAAAGTAAAGAAATTCTATTTGCTATTTGAGGACAGAACAATTCTATATCTTTCTTTCCCAAAAGATCTATCTGCTTAGAATGAGATCTGGGTAACACTGAGAACCACTTGTCCCATCGCCAATACAAATAATCTTAATATGACCCATTCAACCAACCACAGTACCATCTAGCTAAGGACCAGAGTTTCTCAACATCAGCATTATTGGCAGGTTCGGCTGGATAATTCATGTGGAGCACTGGACTGGTTATTGTAGGACATTTAGCATCATCCCTGGCCTCTATTCACTAGATCTAGTAGCATCCATCCCCCAAGTTGTGATAACCAAAAATGCCTTCAGATGTTGCCAAATGGCCCCTGGTCAGGGGGAATCACCCTCAGCTGAGGACAATGTTATAGACTCATCCTGAAGTAACAGGTGATGCTTGTGTAATGCTTCTAAGTATTGTGATGATGATTGCTTCCAACAGCAGTCCCCAACCTTTTCAGCACCCGGGACCAGTTTCATGGAAGACAATTTTTCCACGGATGGGGGTGGGGGGATGGAGGGGGATGGCTCAGGCGGTAATGCCAGCCATGGGGAGCGGCAGATGAAGCTGTGCTCGCTTGCCAGCTGCTCCCCTCCTGCTGTGCGGCCCGGTTCCTACCAGGCCACGGACTGGTGGCAGTCCTTGGCCCCAGGGTTGGGAACCCCTGTTCTAAGAAGCACTCTGTAGCTGTTAACTTTGCAAAAGCAACCTTTTTTTAAAATCTTCCCTGTGAGTCAGGTACTGCAGATTATTGGCCCCATTTCCACAGATAGAAACTTGGAAGCATTCGCTTTCCCAATCATATCATGGAAATCTGTACTTTTATTTCCCCCTTCTGAAAAGTGAAAATGATACTCACTGTTTCTCTTCCCTGGCCTGAGATCAGGCAATGCCCTTTCCTAACTGCTGCTCCCAAACTTCTACACCAGGCAGCTTCAAAGATAAATTTATAGGGCTTCCCTGGTGGTGCAGTGGTTGAGAGTCCGCCTGCCAATGCAGGGGAAGATCCCGCGTGCCGCGGAGCGGCTGGGCCCATGAGCCATGGCCGCTGGGCCTGCACGTCCGGAGCCTGTGCTCCGCGGCGGGAGAGGCCACAGCAGTGAGAGGCCCGCATACCACAAAAAAAAAAAAAAAAAAAAAAAAAGATAAATTTATATTTGCCTGTCTTCCTATTTCATGGGCATCAGAAATAAAGTCCTCAACATAAATAAAGTGGCAGCAAGCCACATGTTTCATCAATGTCACTGCCAAGTTACACGGAGTGAAAAATCAATTCCAGCAAAACCAATAATAATTGGATAGGTTTTTTTTTCCCTCATGCCCAGACACAATGCAATTTTTTAAAACACAGATATTAATGTGCCCCAAAAGCCTACCACAGTAACCTCTGTGACACCAATCTAGCACTTGGGAATGAGTGCAGATAAGCTGTACATACAAACAACTGAACTGTCAGCTCTTCAACATTCTATTCACATGATTTCAAAAGCCAAGAAATTATACAAGAACATATAATGGTTTGTGAGCCGCAAAAGCACATGGCCTCCTAGTTGCTAAGGCTATCCAACCTGATCCTAAAGGGAATCCAAAAGAACATGTAATATCTGAAGATGGCTGAGAATTGCCAGAGAAAAGCTATCTTGTTGGAAAATAAAATCCGCCTTTTTTAGATACTGTAGCTTGTATTATTATCGTAGGTTGTGTGCAACACATTTGTGAAAACCCAGGGCAGGGACTACATACTTTGCATCCACACATGGGGAAGGCATCAGCTTTAGAAACTGAATAGAGTGGGTCTCAATTAATGGCATCTGAATGTGATTGATAAGGTATATGAGTCTAAAATACATAGATGATAGCTAAAAGAAATCAGGAACGAGGCAACTTAGTTAATAAAATAAAAATTGAAAATAAACTCTGACCTGAAAGAAGGCTAATTTTTAATTTAATGCATTTCATTGCTACCAGCTGCATAATAATAAAATAAGGATGGGAAGAATAGGTCCATTTGCTGCACATAGATATTCGTTAATTCATATGCATAGCTAAACTAGCATAGACTGTCCTTTTGAAGATGTTAGTGAAAAGATTACAACTTAAGCATTAAATATACCAAAACAGGTCATTTGTTTTAATCATTTTAGTAACAATTAGAGTTGCATGTATTTAAATATAAACATATTTCTAGCTAAAAATAGGAATTTGTGACTAGGTATATTAATCAGAATTGTACTAGTGTTATTTAACATAAATGAATTTTAAAATAGAACCTTGTGAGAATCAGTGATCCAAAGCTAAAATAGGAAAAATGTAAAACTCCTGCAACTGAAAGGAATAAAATTTTCAGACAGTATCCTTGTCTCTCCCTATGAATCTGGAAGGTCTTGAGTGCCCTCTACAGGTCATTCAAATAATCTTCACAGATTTGAAGTTCATACAGTATTTAGGCGTTTTCTAGAACATAAAAATAATTTACTGGGGTTTTATTTTTAAAAGCATTACAAGTTCACCACATAAAATTTTTAAAATAAAGAAAAACCCATGATCCTAACCACTGTTAACTATTTTCATACATATCCTTTGTGATATATACACATACACATACATTTTTCTTATGTTTGTTTTCTCTTAACCTCATACTGTAAATATTTTACCATAACTGGTTTGGTTGAGTTGGGTTTTTTAAGTTTTTAACAAGTTCTCCAAAAATGTATTTTATTGACAAATCACCATTTCTTATCATCAGAATTTATCAGTGAAAAGTGACCCTCTAAAAAAAAGAAAAGAAGAATTAAAACAAAGCAAAATTCGGTAACCACTCAGGGGTGGATTCACAAGCAAGCAGAATGCACATAACTCTTCACAATAAAAATACCATGAATATATTCTGAATAATTTTCCATATTTATGATGCAATGTGGTCATAAAAATTAAATTAGGTAAGTGGGGTTATCATCTAAGCTGTTAATCTAGAGTTTCAGACCAACAATAACATTGCCAGAACAGAAAGGTTCACATAACATTGCATTTGAATTAGCTGGATAATCACCTTCGTTTGTACTTTACTTGTTCCTGGTCTTATTTTTCCTTGAAGGTCACTCACACTTTAGAAGATAAAGGCACAAGTGGCATATTAGGTGCTTGTCATAATGAGAGGTGACTCCCTTCTCTAGACTACACCTGATTTTTTTTTTATTCTTCTTAATAAAACAAGGATGCACACCTTCAAGGATGTCTAATAGATCAAGCATTCTTAAACAATATCCAATCTTAAATAAGACTGTTAAACAATCTTAAACCACACCTATATTAACACACTGGTTTAGATTCTCTGCTTATGCAGTTAATTCATTTTTCATATGTTCAAGTCAATATGGTCATTCTAATGCTTGGAGAAAACAGGTATAATGGATTTTCCCCCCAACCAAACAACTGTTTCAAAGTGGAGAGGGGTTTTGATGTTCCTTTTTATCAGAGCAGAAATTATTGGTAGAGATGACATCCAATCCCAGTAACTCCAACACCTCATTTCAGCTGAGTTGAACAGGCAAGGCCTTCTCTGTTCCATACAGTAATATTAAGCAAAAGACTATCTCAATTTTGGGACAGAGATTTCTCACAGAACTTTGTAAGAAGTACATGGTTTTTGTTGTTGACATTCTGTAAAATTTATCTTTTGAGAAAGTTGTGCCAGATTTGGCATAACTTAGGAACAAGCATTAACAGTCACAATTTATTTCCATCTTTCACCCCAATTATTTTTTTTAAGTAGGGAGGGTCCAAAAAATTGGGATGTTCATTAAATGTATAGATAACGTAAAAGGGTTTCAAGACTATAAAAGAAAGTTTGACCATAGATTTCCCAGAAAAATCTACTTTGCAATTAATACAAATTAGAAAGAGAGGGATAAGGATTTTTTCTGAGACACAAAATATTCTCTCCTTTGACTATTAAGACCAAAAAAATGTAGATAGCTAGTAGCTGTTTGTTTTGAGAAACCTTTATTGATAAAAAACATATAACAAACACTTAATAGTAAGATTTTAGGATTTCCAGGTGTGATTATCTTTTACTTCACCACTGATTTTGGGCATACAGCAACCCTGATTCTAATTTTTAACCAATAATTTGCCTAAAACGTATGCACCCACACAAATTAATTCCATATAGCTCAATTAGCACATATTAAAGGAAGCTGGGCATTGTGAAGGGAAGGTGATTATCGTAAGCCTACATATCATCAGTATACCTAATTACTATTGGTATTGACAGAATGGGGTACACCATTCCACGTTCCAGAAGGTAAGAAAGATAAATTCAAAGACACTTAGGCTGATGAGACTTGATTCAGTCTGGGAAATATTCTAGTCCTGGATCCCAAAGAAGAGGGCTCAGTAATCTATGGAAACAGCTCGATTTCTCCAAACACAAGTCAAAATAGACCTCACTTCCTTATTTGATAGGATTGTAAAATCACTGAATCAGGAAAAGGTGATAAATACAGAGATACAGACTCAAAGCTAAAACTATTAGGCAAATATTAAATGAATAAATGATGGGGGGCTTCCCTAGTGGCACAGTGGTTAAGAAACCACCTGCCAATGCAGGGGACACGGGTTCGAGCCCTGGTCTGGGAAGATGCCATGTGCCGCAGAGCAACTAAGCCCGTGCACCACAACAAAGAACAGCCCCCGCTCACCACAAGTAGAGAAAGCCTGCACGCAGCAACGAAGACACAACACAGCCAAAAATATAATTAATTAAAAATAATGAATAAATGATGGTGCCACCCAGCAAAGCACTGATTAGAGACTTTTATTATCAACCTGGAGGAGTATTGCCAAGAGATTGTAGCAGGGCTCTATCTTTGTCTCTGCCATCCCACATTTGTCTCAGTCAAGGGAATAATGATAAAAGGCATGTTTATCAAACCTGAAGAGAACATGAAACCAAGAGGGTGAGCAAATAAAGATCAAAAAAAACCTCAACAGCAAGTCAAATTGAATTAGATAAAATTTAATGGGGACTATAATAGATCCTATGTTTGAGTCCAAGGAAGAAAAAGTAATGTGACTGTCAAAAAGCTAATTTGAACTTGTGCTGCTTTAATAGAAGACCAGTGACTAGAATAAGAAAAGTCTTGCCCTTCACTAGCTAGCTACGCCAAGAATATCATGAGTTGGACAGGCATGGTGGAAAGCATGTAAGAACCTCATCAGCATGGGGCCAGAAACATGGTAGAGGAGGCCAGACAGGGTCAGACAGGCTCAGCCTCGGAGAGGCCACCTGAACAACCCAAGGGGGTAGCTACTGCATGCAGTACAACCTGGAAGACAATTTCATCGTGAGAAATTGGCTACCATCGTGAGGTGGTAGCCCATTTAGAAATCAGGACAAGCCACAACCAGGGTCAGAAGATCTGACGATGACAGCAGAAGTCCCATCAGTCGTAAATTTAAGAGGAGCTGGATATATTCCAAATAAAGAATGCATGGAAAGCGATCTTAAGCAGGGCACTACAGCCCAGTCGGTATCTGGGCTCCAGCAAAGCCATTTTGCCAACAAGCATGATAGGCAAAATGTCTACATACTACGAGTTTATCAAGGGTCTTAAATTATTGGCCCCAAAACGCATAAGGAAAACTACAATATTAAACCTAATATAACATTATGTTAACAAGTCAGCTGCAATCCAGTGCTTTTACAGTGACATGCAAATTAGGTTTAACATGGGATGTGAATGCATTTTAATGTATTTAATATAATGTGGGAAGGTGTCTCCAAAATCAAAAGTACCTGGGATCTAAAAGTCTTTAAATGGGGATGATCTAGCGTAGACAAGGATTCATGGACTACGTGGTATTAAGCAGTCAGATATGAAAGAGCAGCACTCTTGGAAAGTCACTCTGGAAATTTACATATTGGCCAAACCTAGGAGATGCCATGGCCTCCTATGTTTGGCCAGATTAACCCAGGGCAGGATTAATCTTGGGGGTGAGTCTACACAATAGGAACATTTTCCAGGTAACTCAAAAGAAGGGAGAAGAGCCGAGGTAGACATGGCCACCTCTCAGCCTGGGGCTTCCATGCTTCAAAGGGCACATCAGCAAACCGGAAACTACTGAGAGGAGAAAAGCTTCATAGGTTGAGTACATCCTGCGAAAGACCAAAGCCTGAAGAAGGAAACACTGAAAGGGATCGTGAGAGGTGTCCTCAAAAATAGGAAGTACTATCATGTAGAAAAGGTACTGGGTTTATTTTCTGTGAGCACAAGGGGCAGACAAGGATCAGATGGTGAATGCTCTCCAAGAAGGTGAATTTTTTCTTATTATAAGGACGTATTTTCTAATGATTACCCAGAAATGTAATTAACTATTGAGTTGACTAAGAAAATAGCACGAGGGCCTTCCCTGGATGACCACTCAAACGGTGGGTCGTCAGGTAGGAGTCAATTATTAAGTGGTTTGTTGCACAGATTTGTACCTACATTTTCTTTCTTTCTTTTTTTTTTTTTTTGTTTAGTTTTTTTGTAATTGGAGTATAGTTGCTTTACAATGTTGTGTTAGTTTCTGCTGTCGTACCTACAGTTTATTAATACTTGTGAGAATGCTTTAAAAATCTGGCTTCCATGGTTGGTTTACTGCTTCTTAGGCTACCAAGGAGATACAGAGATGGGTGAGAAAGGAATCCCAAGTAGCCTTTAGAATAAAGGCTTGGAGCCACGGGAAGGATTAGACCCAACTGGCTTTCTTATCTGCTTCTGAGATGCACCATTACAAATATCTAATAACCTTGAAACAGGAAGGATCTACACAGCTCCTGGAGCAGAGATATTGATAAATTCCTAATATTTCTGCCCCCACGTGGAAAGAGCAGGAGGAAGTGGAGAGTGGAAGACTACTAAGTTTATTTCAGTAGGCCAGCCGAAATGTTGATCATGAGTGTGATTTCAGTTAGGTGCTAGTAATGACTGATGTAAACTGGAAGGAAAGATACTGGCTCTTATAGCTGGACTGGCCACTCTCCGCTCAGCATTTCCTGTTTACCAACAGCTAAAAGAGAGAGGGAAATCTTCTCTCCTCCAACTTTTGGACACAAGTCCTAGATTTCTCTAGGACTGGACCAACTTGGGTCACATGCCTATTTCCAAGCAATTAATTTGGGCAGGGGACCTGCTATGACCTAATTGTTTTAGACCTGGGTGATTGCCTAACCCTTAGCCAGTCACCATAGCAAAGGGGATGGTGTTTTTTTTGCTTTTTTTGCGGTACGCGGGCCTCTCTGTGTTGTGGCCTCTCCCGTTGCAGAGCACAGGCCCCGGACATGCAGGCTCAGCGGCCATGGCTCACAGGCCCAGCCACTCCGCGGCATGTGGGATCCTCCCGGACCGGAGCACGAGCCCGTGTCCCCTGCATCGGCAGGCGGACTCTCAACCACTGCGCCACCAGGGAAGCCCAAGGGATGGTGTTTTAACAATTGGCTTAAGCCAATCAAGCCCCACACTGTGAAACTTGAGATGAGGTCACGGCCATTCCACAAAGGGAAATACATTTACTCATGTCCACCCGTGGATTAGAAGCTTAAATCTCTCCATTCTCTAAAACACATTTCAGTACAATTTTAGACCATCCTCCCAGCTCTATTAAGCACAACAGGGAGTAATTTTTATTTCCAGGTTAGAAAAATGCATCGAAAATAGAGTGTTTCAAATAGCAAAGAGAAACACTAACATCCAGATGCTTGTATATTTGTACTAGCTCCACGCATCTTTAACCAATGACATCAACTTAATTTTATCTGTACTTTCTGCTGCACTAAGAAGTCCCCAGGGGCTGAGAGGAAATTTTGAGAGCTTCTGTGTAGTTATTGTTGCTACAAAACAATATCCTTGGTATCCAAGGGTTCGGGCTTTGAGACACTGTATGAAGTCACTGATTCATAAAGGAAACCTTTGGTAAATAGGTCGGTTGGGTGTGAGAAAATTGATGTTTGCTCTCTGTGGCAAAATGTCCTTGTGTAATCTTTGAATAATAGTTTATTTCTAGGCTCTCCCCTTTGGGTCCAGCTGCCATTATTGCTCCCATGAGAACTCACACTTCCACCTGAAATGGAGTGCGCATTCTTTTTTCCCCCAAATCGTCTGTAATTATCTCAGTACCTTGAACACTAAGCCTAAAGGGTTTTAGTTGAACAAAGTGCCAGAGAGCTTGGGAATACAGACCCAGACCACTGACTGTATAAATCGTTGAATCCTATTAAGATTCACATTGATTGATAGCCATACTCCAGCTCTGTTTTTGTGCATGGCATTGAAGCGTTCTGCTGCCCTGCAAAAGCAGAAGACAGTGAGAGGTTTGGGCTCACCCACTGTCTTCTCCCCTCTCAATCCCAAACGGTGAACCATCTCTGGTCCTTCAACCCTAGATATTGCTTACATAGTTATCCCCTAGAATCCTACAATTTGAAGATCAGACTGAGGTTGTAATTTATCACCTAGTTACTCAGTAAGCCTAAAATTAATAAGCAGCTTTTTCCATTTCCTTGGTGCCCAGACCCACCTGTAAGGCCCTTGTGAGCAGAAGCATTTTAAGCAAGGAATAAATCTGGTTCAAGAATGCTACCAAGGAAGTTATATATCAGGCTACCTATCTGAGACAATAAACATAGACCCTAAGCAGCAAACAACATTCAGTCATTTATTCATAAATATGTATTGGATACATGACTGTGGACAGAATCTGTTCTAGGCATCAGGAAATCTTTTAAAGAATAAAAGAAGGGGGCTTCCCTGGTGGCGCAGTGGTTGAGAGTCCGCCTGCCGATGCAGGGGACACGGGTTCGTGCCCCGGTCCGGGAAGATCCCACATGCCACAGAGCGGCTGGGCCCGTGAGCCATGGCCGCTGAGCCTGCGCGTCCAGAGCCTGTGCTCCGCAACGGGAGAGGCCACAACAGTGAGAGGCCCGCGTACCGCATAAAAAAAAAAAAAAAAGAAAAAGAATAAAAGAAGGTCTTTGCTTTCAAAAAGTGTATAATATAATGAGAGATGAAGGAGACAAAAGGCAGAGACAAACACAAAGCTATGTAAACAGATGAAATGTTTGCATGATAAGATACACTATGTGACAGGAGCTCATTGGAAAGCAGAAACCACTCAAGTTTTTTCAAATAGGGAATTTAATAGAGAGAATTGGTTACAAAGGTTGGATGAGCTGGAAAAGCAAAAGAGAGAAGGAAAAAAGGGTGTTAAAGGAGGAAGAGCCAGAAACAAGTGCCCATGAGCCTGAATTTGTTGGATCCTATTAGAAATGCTGTTCTGGTTGTTTGCAGAGTTTCCAGAAGAGGGGCCGTGAGAGTCTGGAATCACCCCACTGCCCTGGCAGCAATCACCAGCAACACTGCCAGAGACAGAATCAAGAGGCTCGCCTCCCCCTTCTACCTTCTAATCTTCAGCCTATTCTTCCTAGGGGCAGCATCTAACAGGAAGCCAGAGAGACAGGGAGCCCAGCCCCATGGGTACAGAGCAGAGTATAGAAAGCAGGAGAGGCACAGAAACAGCAAATGAATGACCAGAACAAGCCAACAGAGGTTTTCCTGGAAAGCTCTGGTAATTCCAAATCTGGAGCAAATAATTCTTCCCCAGAAGAGAAAGAGAATGTATCAATCCAGATTCTGCTGCATATAACAGAAGTCCATTTGGCTAGCTTAAGCAGAAAGACTTTCAATAGAAGGAAGTGGTGCTTACAAAATCAAAAGACGGATGTAGTAGGCTCTAGGCTGGGCAACTAGAAATGACTCCCAGTATCACAGTGCAGATCGGCCCTCCAAGGGGACTGATGGCTTCACCACAGTCGGGAAGCTGGTAGTCAGGTAGCTCCTGCCATATGTTGACTCCAGGACCACAGAAAGCTAAAACCAGGATTCCTCGTTCCAGAGCCATCTATACTGTATGAGCTGCACCAACAAAAGGAGTGCCTCAAATATCACCTTTGACATCACTTAACTTCATTTAATAAGGCCACCTAAATCTTATCCACTACCTTGTTGCAAAGCTTTCCTGAAGATTAAAACACATGCTAAAGAAAGCCAATCTAGGGCTTCCCCGGTGGCGCAGTAGTTGAGGGTCCGCCTGCCGATGCAGGGGACACAGGTTCGTGCCCCGGTCCGGGAAGATCCCACATGACGTGGAGTGGCTAGGCCCGTGAGCCATGGCCGCTGAGCCTGCGCGTCCGGAGCCTGTGCTCTGCAACGGGAGAGGCCACCACAGTGAGAGGCCCGCGTACCGCAAAAAAAAAAAAAAAAAAAAAAACCAATCCATACAGAAGGATTTAGAAAGGAATTTTGTGGTGAAATATGTAACATTTTACATGAAATATGCAAGCTCCAAGAGGGCAGGAGCCACGTCAGTTTTATTCACACACATAGGTTAGTGCCTGGTTGTCAAGTTAAGGTTAGTAGCACAAAGCCAGGAGTCTTATTTTTTAGAGCTGTCTTAGATTTTCCAATCTGTTTATTTTAACTTTAGAATCACTTTGTCTAGTTCCCAAAACGAAAAGCTCATTGGTATTACTAGGCAATCACATTAAGTTGTAAACGAACTTAATGATGTTGAGTCTTCCTATTCAAAACATGGTATGTCTTTTTATTTGTTCAAGGCTTCTTTTGTGCTTTTCAAAAGTGTTTCAAATGTTGCTTCATATAAGTCTTGCCTGTTTCTAAGTTTATTACTAGATATTTCTTGTCTCTATTTTAAAAAGGGTCTTTTCTTCCATTATAAATTTTTGTTTTTATACATGAAAGCTACCCATTTCTGTGTAGTAATTTTGTACCCCATAATCATACTAATTCTATTGTTCGTAAAAGTCTCTCAGTTAATTCTTTGGGGTTTACTGGATATACAGTGGTATAATTAGCAAATCTTAATAGTTTAACCAGCAGTTTTCCAACTTTATAGTTCAATTTTCTTTCTTTTACCTAATGGCTAGTATTTCCAGAACAATGTTAAAAATAATAGCAATGGTAGTGGACACTCTTATTTTGTTCTTAACTTTCATGGGAATATTCTAGTGTTTCCACAATAAGCGTGATTCTGGCTTTGAGCGTGAGATAGATATGTCTTACCATGTTATGGAAATATCCATCTATGCATATTTATTGAGTGATGTTTGTTTTGTTAAAAAACAGACTGGCTATTAAATTTTGTCAAATGCCTTTTTAGCACCTGTGTATATAATCATATGCTTTTTTCTCCTTAGATCTGTTAATATAATGAAGTATATTACTAGATTTTCTAATATTGAATCATTTGCACTCCTAGAATAAACCCCACTAGTTATACATTGTTATTTAATGTACTGCTGGATCTTGTTTTGCTAATATGTTCTCCTTAGTTTATGAAAACAATTTGGAAGTTTTCATTTTTCCCTATACTTTGGAACTGTTTAAGTAGAAATAGAATTATCAGTCTTAAATGTTTGAGTCTGGTGTTTATTTGTTTGTAGGGGGTAACAAACTATTTTGATCTTCTGTCTCTCCTGATTTGGGCTTTAGCAAATGCTTTTCTTACAAGAAAATTATCCATTTTATTCAAATTTTCAAATGTGTTTGCATAGATTTGAGCAAAGTAGTCTTATAATTCTTTACAACCCCCCTGTTTCCAACGAGCTTTCCCTGATAATGTCTTAGTTATCCATCCTGATTCATTTGTTTCATTGGAGTCTTCTGTAGGAATAATTTCCTCAAACAGGTCCCTGGGTGATATATTCTTCTCTGGAATTCTTCTCTGGAAAGAAGTGGTATTTTTGTGGGGAATGGGACTCTTGAGTCTCTGAGTTGCTGTCCTTTTGCCTTTACTCTAGATGTTCTGAATTGTTATTCTATAATCCTTTCCTTTCAGAAATCTGAGAGTTTTTCCTGTGAAAATACCTTGTACTTTGTGTCTGGAAGATTGTAAAATTATTCTTTTACCCTTGGAGTTCAGGAGTGATATCACGGTTACATAATATAATGAGCCCTTCAATATGCAAAACAGTTTATTAAATTCAGGGAAATTTGTATTTTCTTTTTGTGTATTATGGCTTCTCTTCTTCTGTCAAGAATGCCCACTATTCATATGTTAGCTCTCCTAGATGAGTCTTTCAAAGTGCTTATGCTTTCCAAATTTCTATAATTTTGTTCAAACTGTCTTCCAGTCCACTAACCTGGCCTCATCAGTGGCCATCTTCTTTTCAATTTATCTAACACTCTTTTTAAATTGAAAAGTATGGGTTTTAGTACAAGGAAGTAAGGAAGTTTTTGTGCTCTCATCAGATATCCTTATATGTTCCCAAATTGTGAATAAAGATGGGAAATGAAAAGTTCAAACTATCATCTGCTTCCTCCACCAGTTCTTCTCACGAGGAGCCATCTATTCTGGATCTTATGCTTGTTTTCCTTCTGTAGGATGACTGGGTTTTCTTATAAATATCGTTGTGTTTCTCTTGCATATCCCTTGGGATTTGGACCCAGCTACACGAGCACCGTAAATGGAAACAGTGTTCTAGCTAGATGAAAGCCATGGTGGGCTCCAGGCAAGCTGTCATTCCCCTACTGATGCACCAGGAGGCAGTCTCTCTCTCTCTCTTCCTCTCTCTCCCCACTTTTTAAACTCTCCTACATCTTATTAAAGGACTGTGAAAACAGCAGTTCCTCCACAGAGTCACACAAGGGGCAGCAGCCTTCATTTACTAGTCCCCCCGAATCCGTGCACCCAGCTTTCTTCCTTAATCTCACTGTTCTAACCCCATCCAAGTACCCCATGCCAGTAGTCCCCCAGTTCTCTCCTGTCCCTGAGGGGAAAAACATCCCATGACATCATTGGCTACTAGATCCAGACAGAGCTGAGACCTCACATTCCCCAGATCCCAATTCATGCTGGGCTTAGAAGTTCATAGTTGAATCGGAAGTGGAAGGAAGGGCATCAGGGTTGAGTTTAAGCTGTCGTGTTGCCACTAGCCATTTGCCCTCAGAGAGGAGGTTCTTATTCTAGAACACTTAAATGGGCTCCAGGGGAAGCCATGATTCTCTGAAATTACCGTCAAATTGTATTTATTTATCTATCTATACATATGTATTATATGTATATTTTTCTGTAGAGTTCTTTCAGAAGTTTTTTTAAGAATATCTTTTAAAGCAGTTTTATGTTCACAGCAAAATTAAGGGGAAGGTGCAGAGATTTCCCATATACTCCCTGCCGCCACACATGAATAGCCTCCCCTGTTACCAACATCCTCCACCAAAGTGGTGCATTTGTTACAATTGATGAAATGATGTGGACACATCATTATCACCCAGAGTCCATAATTTACTTTCAGGTTCACTCTTAGTGTTGTCCATTCTGTGGGTTTAGACAAATGCATAATGACATTTGTCTCCCACTATAGTAACATACGGAGTATTTTCATTGCTCTCTAAGGATCTGTGTTCCGTACATTCATCCCTCCGCACCCCCAACCCCTGGCAACCACTGATCTTACCGTCTCCATAGTTTTGCCTTTTCCAGAATGTCACATAGTTGAATCATGCAGTATGTGGCCTTCTCACATTGACTTCTTTCACCTAATAATATGCATTTAAGTTTCTTCCATGTTTTTTCGTGGCTTGATAGCTCATTTCCTTTTAACACTGAGAAATATACCAGTACCTATGTGTACGACAGTATCAAAGGACCAAAGGACATCTTGGTTGCTCCCAAGTTTTGGCAATTATGAATAAAGCTACTGTAAACATCTGTGTACAGGTTTTTGTGTAGACACAAGTTTTCAATTACTTTGGCTAAAAACCAAGGAGCAAGATTGCTAGGTCATATGATTAGAGTGTGTTTAGTTTTGTAAGAAACTACCAGAATCTCTTCCAAAGTGGCTGTTCCATTTTGCATTTCCACCGGCAATGAATGAGAGTTCTTGCTGCTCCACATCCTCTCCAGCATTTGGTGATGTCAGTGTTCCAGATTTTGACGATTCTAATAGGTGTACAGTAGCATCACATTATTGTGTTTTGTCTTTTTTGTTTTTTTTTTTTTTGCGGTACGCGGGCCTCTCGCTGTTTTGGTCTCTCCCGTTGCGGAGCACAGGCTCCGGACGCGCAGACTCAGCGGCCATAGCTCACGGGCCCCGCCGCTCCATGGCATGTGGGATCCTCCCGGACCGGGGCACGAACTCGTGTCCCCTGCATTGGCAGGCGGACTCTCAACCACTGCGCCACCAGGGAAGCCCACATTATTGTTTTAATTTGCGTTTCACTAACAGCATGTCATGTGGAGCATCTTTTCATATGCTTTTTTGCGATCTGTATATCTCCTTTGGTGAGATGTCTGTTAAGAGGTCTTCGGCCCATTTTTAATCAGGTTTTTTGTTTTCTTACTGTCAAGGTTTAAGATCTCCTTGTATATTTTGGATAACAGTCCTTTATCAGATGTGTCTTTTGTATATATTTTCACCCAATCTGTGGCTTGTCTTCTCATTCTCTTGAGTTCAGAAGGTTTTATCAGATTCTCAAAGAGATGTTAAGAATCAGTCTTACAGAGCCATACCTAAATTTGGTGGAAATCCCCAACATGCCAATTAGTTCCATGTAGATTGCTCTAAGTCCAGTGGGTATCGAGGGTCTCACAGCCTCTCGGACACCAAAGATTATATCTAAAAGTAAATATCTTCCACTTCTATGCTCTACTTTGGTCATTGTAAAATAGGTTACTGAATATGAAAGATTACCCTTTGAAGAAAGGGCAAGTTCTTGAACTAGAAGAAGATGGTTTTAAGAGAAATAAAATAAAACAAATTGAAACATATTATAGTAAATAATAACCTGTATAGAGTGGCAAAAGTAACAAATACAAGACAGTTGTGAGTGCAATGAGTTCAGGGATAAGAATTCAAAAAAGAGCTTTTTGAAGAGAAGCTAGAAGTGTTTAAAACAGTAAAGTAAAGATAATTTTATTTCCCCTCAAAATAAAAATGAAGAAGACCTTAAATTTTCTTTCAGCGATATGTTGATGGTGATTCTTTGGCACTTGGCATTCAACTTCTAAATCTTAAATATATTACTCTTTACCGCTTGAGAAAATGTTTCTGGCTTAATCAAAAGTTAGTAGGCAAAATATGTACTACAGTATATGGTTACTTTTGAAACATAAGCCCTAGTAATTCTAATGGAAAAGGATTTGATGCTTTTTTATTTGAGGTCAATAAAAATAGAAAATAACCTTAGAAAGATCTTTTTTTGTCTGTAGCAGATAGAAAGATACAAATATAAAGCCTTCTATATGTTTTAAATGATTTTTAGATTTTTTAATATATTAATACTTTTTTTAATGCAAGCTACTCTGATGTATGACCATAACCCAAGCAGACCCATGGCAATTGGGAGCAGAACTGGAAGGGGGAATAGATTTCAAGATAGATCCTTCTACCACAATCTACAATCCTCTACACATTTGCCTTAAATTACTTAAACCTCACTAAGATAAGTATTAAGGTATAACAATATGATCAAAAATTCACATATTTACTAAAATTTTCACCTATATATTAGCTATAATCAAAGGCTATAAAGAGAAGCTTACCTAATTGAAAAATGTATACTCTTCTTTGAATATCTTGATCATTTAATGGGTCCGTACTAATTTGATCTTTTATTATACTCCATCCCTTTATCCTTTCTGTTCCCCTTTTAACAAATATGTGCTCAGTTATTATACTTGTTGTTGTTAAATAACACACAGTCAAAATCTATGCCCAGGCACCTAGAATTCAGGCATCCCTCAATCTAACCGAAGAGTGCCCCTTAGTGGACACAATGAGAATAAATATGCAGCGGTGATATCAGATATCACTGAATGATCACAGAGGTTATGTTCAGTAAAGCCAAGTATATCCATCTTCTCAAGGCAGCCACAACCAGCCTGTCAGAAACAGCACTCAACATGAAACCTCTTATGTTATCCCAATTTAAAGCAAAATCATCTTATCATCAATTGCTGGGAAATTTCTCTCCAAATCCCCAACTGTCTTCAAAATGAATTTCTAGGCCAACTGAATTCTGTTTAACTCTGCTGTTTCCTGGTTTCAGATGGCTACACCACGGATGACATTGAGTTTTACTGGAATGGAGGAGAAGGAGCAGTAACAGGAGTGAATAAAATTGAGCTTCCTCAGTTTTCAATTGTTGACTATAAGATGGTGTCCAAGAAGGTGGAGTTCACAACAGGTGAGGATGTTTCCCCCAAAATGAACTAGCGATGATGAGAAAGGAGATGGCTCCCACCAAATGACCATCTGATTTTCCTTTCTTTTCTTTTTTTTTTTCACTCAGGGGCATATCCACGACTGTCACTAAGTTTTCGTCTAAAGAGAAACATTGGTTACTTCATTTTGCAAACCTACATGCCTTCCACACTGATTACAATTCTGTCCTGGGTGTCGTTTTGGATCAACTATGATGCCTCTGCAGCCAGAGTCGCACTAGGTAATGCATTCCCAGCACTACAGAGAGCTGGTGGGATTTAACGTCAAACAACAACCAATGATAAGAATTACAGGCCAGGGTGTCTCTCACAGAGAGCCAGAGAATGAGATTACCGTAAGAGTGCTGGATAATAAAACATCTATGTGTAAGCACTTACAGGAGTGAATGTTTTACAACGTAATATCTTTTTATCATTTTACCAAAATAAAACACAAATCTTGGAGTACATTCAACACTATATAAGTGCTTCTTAGAGAATATTTTAAAATTCTCATTACACTAATATTTTACTAACTTTGTGATTTCTTCTTTGGTTCCTTCTCTTTACAGTGGAGAACATTATTGCATTATTCTCAAATGGATTTGGAGAAAGCTAAACCTTGTGACCATTAACAAGCCATGTCAATATTATCTTTCAAATATTAACTATAGTTAAATTGTATTGCTCTGTCTCCCTTAAATAGAGCTCTTTCTACTTGAATAAGACACAGACAATTCATCAGCTATATTAATGATCTGTGATCAGGACAGAATAAAAAATGGTTTCCTTCCCAGCAAAACAGAATTCAGAACTAATCTTGCCATGGTTGAGTAATTGCTGTAAGCTAAAAGGCTATATTTGAGATTTTAAAGGATTCCTTGGAAAGTTAGAATATGTAAGGTCTGTCTGATGTATCTGGGTATGTGTGGGTCTACCTCGTATTTGACCCTAGAGCCATTTCAGTTATCACTTTCTGGGGCTTATTTACAGACACACACACACACACACACACACACACACACACACACACACACACATATGCAAAAGAACATAATTTATTACTAAGCTAACATGTACAGCTCTTCTCTTCTGAGACTATGGAACTGGATTAGATGATCAGCATATCCTTTCACCCCTAGACTAATTGTCAACTCTACAGCTCATCTCTATTGGTTGAGTATATAAGGCTCACAAAGTCAAGTGTGGGCAGCCCCTTATCAACCTTTGAACATTACAAGACTAAGGAAAGTAGACAAATAATTTATCATATCATACACATGTATCTGCACATATTATTTGAGTATGTGTATACGCTATGGTTAAAGAAAAAACATCGGACAGTGTCTACAGTAGGGAATATGAACTGTCAAGGTCATGAATTGTGGTTCTCTTTACACACCTATCCTCAAAGCTAATAATATTTTGATTAGAGGTGTCAGCCTATGCAGATGCTGAATAAACCTGTTCTTTGAAATGTAAAACCTAAGGTATTTAAAACCTTATCTAAGTGAAAAAGACATTTATTTACTAGCCCTTCTTGCTTAAAAAATTTAAGCCAAGAAGTAGAAGCAGAAGTGGAATTAGTAGATTTTAATGAATTATTGCTTCTGTACAGAACATTAGGTAGAATTATATTAGGGGAAATTTAAAATTTTATTCAAAGAAATAAATAGCACCACTCATGATGGCATTTAATATCAGTCCAGACATTTAAATTTATCACTGTTTTAACCTTTCGTATGGTAGTTCAGACTTCCTACTTTATCTGTTCTCCTCAAGTTTAGTAGTCAAATCAGGGAATCTAAATAGAATACTCTGGCTGGCAAATGAGTGCTAAACTATTTTCTTCCCTTTTCACTTTCTAACTTCCATTCCCTTTGCCAGTTCTCCTTTGTCTTTAATATCCATTTCACATTTCCTATCTTTATTTTTAAGGACCTCCGTCAAGTTTCACGTTTTACTTTTTCATCTCTCTGCTTTTATTTTAAATACCTTTGCTTCATACCTCCTTGCTTTTTGCCTCCAGCTGGGTGATCTACAGCAAAATAACTAATCTCAGAGTTTCTGTTTACTCAGCTATAAACTGGGAATTATATACCTGCCTTATCACACTCAGCAGGCTGTTATGACAGCCATATAATTCATAGCTGTAAGTGTTTAAAACTTCAAAAACACTATACAAATGTGTAATATTAGTATTACAGCAGAGTTTAGTATTAGATATAAGTATCACTTCCTATTTTTCCCAATTATCATTTAATCACCATAATCAACACAAAATATTATACAGACACACAAACATTATATTGTTAAGAATGCCATATTTAACAAAGTAGACAAAGCAGAATCTTCCTTTTAAAAAGACTACACTCTTAAATTTCTTTAACAAGTTGAATTTTTAGGAAGTCTTTTCCTGACTCCGGGGCACTAATTCATTCTAGTCTCTAGAATCAAGGAACTAGAGGTAATATTTGAAAAAGAAAAAAAAAAAGCAATAAGATTATGTTATATTTTAAAATACATGTATCAAATACTTGATGCAAGTCATGAACTTTCTTATTTGTTTCTTCTTTTCATGTTGACTCACTATGAATGATGCATTATAATTTTAAAAGACCATACTGACCCTGTGACCTGTGTGTATTACAGTTGCATGCAATGAAATAGGTCTCCTCAAACCGGTCACCAACTTTCAGTTCGGTAGTGACTGCTGTGGTGATTAGTATTACAAGGACAGATTTAGGAGGGACGTGACAGAGACGCTGAGAGAAGGAAGGAAAGAAGGAGGTGGCACGTAGCAGAATGAGGGACATTTGACAGTAAGCAGTGGGCATGTCAATGAGATTTTAATATTTGCATCTACTTTTCTTTTTCCTTTGTGAATTATTTTTTAAAAAAAACAGTTTTCAACCCAACACTCACAGCGCATCCCATTTTATGATTTACTTATGGACTACGTAGGGAGCCTGCAGCTTTGTCTTTCAAATTGTCTGCCCTTTTTGCCCTGTGGTTTATTGCATTACTGCCATCATTCTGGAGCACCAACAGGAGATCGGCATCTGTCCTCTCAGTCTTGAAAAGGGAACTTAACAAGCGCGTTCAGCTAAGCTGTGTCTTTCTGTTTCATAGGAATCACCACAGTGCTGACAATGACAACCATCAGCACTCACCTCAGGGAGACCCTGCCAAAGATCCCCTATGTCAAAGCAATTGATATTTACCTGATGGGTTGCTTTGTGTTCGTGTTCCTGGCTTTGCTGGAATATGCCTTTGTAAATTACATCTTCTTTGGAAAAGGCCCTCAGAAAAAAGGAGCTGGCAAACAAGACCAGAGTGCTAATGAGAAGAACAAACTGGAGATGAATAAAGTCCAGGTAATATATTAAATATTCTCAACAATCTTCTTCTGAAATTCAGCAGCAGCATCGTGCCCAGAGCTCTCATAACAGAAAAAAATTATGAAATACTAGTTTATCTTTAATAAGGCTCCAACCACCCTTCATTTCACATATTTGAAAATTGACAATTGAAGATGTTAGGTTGAAGTTTACATAGCTTAATAACATACCTGGGCCTGCAACTCAACCCTAAGTCCATTATTCTTTATTTTAAATTATATAGCTGTGAAACTATACACAAAAGAATAATTCCAGACCTACTTAATAAATAAATGAGAGAACTAAAGTGAACAAACTCTTACTCCTAAGTGGCAATGAGGCATTATAGCACGGTGGTTATAACCACAGAATGGAATCAAACTGCTTGGATTTAATTCCCAGGTCTGCCACTTACTGGCTTTAGAACTTCAGGCAAATCAACCTGTGTAACTCCTTATCTAACCTCTGCTCTCAGTGTCATCAACCATAAAATGGAGATTACTATAGTATACCTATCTCTCAGTTATCATAAGGACTAAATGAGTTTTGTTACTTCTTTTAAAGTCTATTATTTGGAACAATACCTAGTACATAGTAAGAACTCAATAAGTATTAGCTATTATCATATACAAGACATTGTCAGTATTTTTCCTTTGCTTTTCACTGGTAGATCTTATGACCTGTGTTCTCACTGTGCATTAAAATAATGCTTTGTTTATTCTTTTTAAAAATCCCTATAGTCTCTACTTCCGTGGCATTTTTCACTGAAATCATTTGACAATTATGTGCGTTGAAATACTGGATCCAAGACAAATTGTTTTCAAGATGGTACACAGGGTAACGACTCAAATATTCATTCACGATTCTGAGCATTGGGGGTACTGCTCTGAATGATGGAGTTTAGATGCTAACGTGGGAAGACAGGCAGTAAACAAGCGAGTATCGAGAGCATAATTTCAGGTAATAGGAAGTGCTACAAAGAAAGTAAAACCGAGTAATGGGCAAGAGAATGTGTGGGGTCAGGTTCAAGGGAACAGGGAACTTTGATCAGGTGATCAGGAAGACCTCTTTGAGGAATTACCATTTGATCTGACACCTAAGTGATGGAAGCAGCAACCATGCCATGTCCATTCTAGGCAAAGAATTGTGTGACGTGTTAAAGTACTGAGAGAAGACCAATGCAGCAAGAACATAGGAAGTGAGGGAGAAAGAGAATAATTTGAGTTGTGGCTGGAGAATCAGGCAGAAGTCAAATAATGAATCTTCAAGGTGTTTCTTCATGCTCTTTAGTAGGATATCAAAATTTGGGAAACACTGTCGGGTAATTAGAAAATTACAAATGAGGAAAACATACAGATTCAACCAAATGGGCAAAATTCAAAGCAACACACTCAAATAAATTTATACTCTTGTATAAAACACTATGCTTAATGCCATGGGAAAGGAGTAGGCATGATACTTGCCCTTGAGAAACTTCTGATCTGGCTGGAAAGAAAATTATGAATGGATTATAAAATAAGACAGGACAGCATTTATCTTGAAGAAAGGTTGAAGCTTCCTATCATCTGATCGTAGCCATACCAGCTTTAAAAGTACTTTAAGGGGGCTTCCCTGGTGGCGCAGTGGTTGAGAGTCCGCCTGCCAATGCAGGGGACACGGGTTCGTGCCCCGGTCCTGGAAGATCCCACATGCCGCGGAGCGGCTGGGCCCGTGAGCCATGGCCGCTGGAGCCTGCGCATCCGGAGCCTGTGCTCAGCAGCGGGAGAGGCCACAACAGTGAGAGGCCCGCGTACCACACACAAAAAAACAAAAACAAAACAAAACAAAAAAAAAAAACAGCTTAAAATAAAGTCCATAGGAAAAGATTAACATAATATATGAAGAGATGGGAAGTATCAGACTAGGATTTGAGACTATAAACAAGAGCCAGTGGAAATCATAGAATTGAAATTTTTATTAGATGGATTAGAATCAGATTTCATACCACAGAAGAAAAAATTAGTATGATTGAAGGTAATATTGGCCTTCTCAATCTTTCCATTGCTCCAGTTCTTACCATAATTGCTACTAACTCAGGAATGCCTTAACTGACTGTCTGTTGGTTTATATTTTGTACCCTTGTGATTTGTTCTCATGACATCCTGTGCTTTTCCACCTTAGGACTTACCACAATATAGAGTATATGTGTAATTATTTTATTTGTGTAATTATTTTTGTAACCTCTATCTCTCTGCTAATCTCCAAGCTTCCCAAAGATAGGCACCAGGGTCCTTGTCTATTATGTTTATTGTTCTTTCCTTGGTGGCTAGAACTGAGAAAATACCAAACAGGAACTTTTTGAATGAATGACTGCTAGAGAGGCCTTTTTCATTCAAGGTGAGTTCGTAGATACCACACAAGGTATTGAGTGTTACATCACAATGTTTTATAAAATTCTCATGTATTCATAATAAGTAAGAAAAGGAGACTATCTATAGTCCATTTTAGCTTCTGCTCCGAACTTACTTACTCTTTCTATCACTTTGATTTTTGACATGTTTTCAAGCATACTTTCTATCAACCTCTGTTATTCTTTCTGAATCACAGTGATATAGCATCAGGTAAATACAGTCTCCAAAACATATTGTAAGTTTTTATAAACTTCTTCATATTTAGACGGAATAATAATAGACCAGTACTATCTTGAGGAAATTATAATCATGCCTGTAGCTGCTTAGGTTTTCCAGTTCCTGACTTCCTTATCCTATTCTAAAACCAGGGGCTCAGGCAGACAATGAGTCAATAACAAAGCAAGTGTATCACTTCATCTGTTCAGCGCATCATCTCCAGCAGTGAAGTTAATGATGTAACCTAAGTGGTATTTAAAAATGTTACCCTCTGGTTAAATTTAAGAAATAGAAAATATTATATTTTTTCTTTACTATAATGGTTAGATGATCCTCCCCTTTCCTTTTAGATGTTTATAAACAGTTGAATTCAAATGACATATATGTTCTGGTTGGTCCCAGACAATTTTTATTTGAGGGATCCCTAATATCGGCCTTGGTACCCTAGTGCATAGAGTGGCATTGATCATTTATCACACATTACTCTGATAGCCTTGGCTGGGCAGTATTGTCAAGGGTATCTATACTGAAGCTTCAGAAGTGCTTGCTTTGTCTTGATTTATATTTCCACCACTGCACTGAAGTATCTTTTTATATGAGTACAGGTGCTCAATCCAGACATTAGGAGAGTTTCAACCTCCAACATGATAAAGACAATAGATTCATAAAACCCTCAGGTATCATTTGAAGCTAGAGATGGTATTTAGAGTTTTGAAAGATAGATTACTCAGTACAACCAAGCTGTAAGTAAGCTACTTTGGGGCCATTTTTGTACTAAGCTGGAACAAATAGTTGTATCTGCTGGCCACAATGCCTGCCCATTTGCAAATAGATCCACCTAAGATAGAATGGTTGCATGGGTGGTCTCTGACCAGAGACTGACTCAACATCATTCTAAGTCATGGGGGACACTGGTGAAACCTGCTGAAGAGTCATGCCCAATGGGCAGTTGGAACCCCAAAAGTCAAGAAAGAATTTTTCCCTTCAGAACCAGATGTTGACACTGTAATCTGGCTTCTTTTCCTCCCATTCCTATTCTCTATGGTGAATCCTCTATACCTTCAGACAACTTTCTAAATGTAAATAAACTCTGTATTGTGATTAATTCCAGGATACAAAATGCGTGTGAAAACAGTCTTCATAAATGTAAACAGCTCTCTCAGGTCTAGCTTGGACCAGCTTGATAATGCATATTAGCCTTTGAGCCTGGGCTCCGCCCCACATCACTGTCTTGCCATCAGCCTTTAATGAAACTTTAACCATTCTGACTTAGTATCTTGGATTCTGGAGAAATCCAGGCAGGGCCTCTGATTTCTAATGACCGCCTGTGTTAACAGTTGATGAACTTCTTCAGCCCTCAAACCCCTGCCCAAATCTGGCTTGGTCCATGTTTTGTTCTCTAGTTGTGGCTTAATTTAGCTAATCTTCAGGGCCTTCAGCAACCTAAGAGTCTAATTTTCCTTTCCAGGAATCTCAAAATCTCTCTCTCATCTTCTTTCTGGCATCTAGTCTCCAATTTCTTCTATACTCAAAAAGATAGGATTCTTTTGTGAATGAGAGAGAAATCTAACTTACTGGCTTAATAAAATCTAACTAGCTTAAAAAAAAAGAGGGGTGGGGGAGTTCTTTGGCCCACACAACTAAAAGGTCCAGCAAAGATTGTAATTTCACACGAGGCTATACCCAGATGTTCAAACAATGTCATCAGAGAGCATATCTTGTCATCTCTTTTTTTTTAACATTTTATTGGAATATAATTGTTTTACAATGGTGTGTTAGTTTCTGCTGTATAACAAAGTGAATCAGTTATACATATACATATGTCCCCATATCTCTTCCCTCTTGCATCTCCCTCCCTCCCACCCTCCCTATCCCACCCCTAGGTGGTCACAAAGCACTGAGCTGATCTCCCTGTGCTATGCGGCTGCTTCCCACTAGCTACCTATTTTACATTTGGTAGTTTATATATGTCAATGCTACTCTCTCACTTCGTCCCAGCTTACCCTTCCCCCTCCCCGTATCCTCAAGTCCATTCTCTACGTCTGCATCTTTATTCCTGTCTTGCCCCTAGGTTCTTCAGAACAATTTATTTTTTTAGATTCTATATACACGTGTTAGCATACGGTATTTGTTTTTCTCTTTCTGACTTATTTCACTCTGTATGAGAGTCACTAGCCTCCACCTCACTACAAATAACTCAGTTTCATTTCTTTTTATGGCTGAGTAATAGTCCATTGTATATATGTGCCACATCTTCTTTATCCATTCATCTGTCGATGGACACTTAGGTTGCTTCCATGTCTTAGCTATTGTAAACGGAGCTGCAATGAACATTGTGGTACGTGACTCTTTTTGAATTATGGTTTTCTCAGGGTATATGCCCAGTAGTGGGAATGCTGGGTTGTATGGTAGTTCTACTTTTAGTTTTTTAAGGAACCTCCATACTGGTCTCCATAGTGGCAGTATCAATTTACATGCCCACCAACAGTGCAAGAGGGTTCCCTTTTCTCCACACCCGCTCCAGCATTTGTTGTTTGTAGATTTTCTGATGATGCCCTTTCTAACTGGTGTGAGGTGATACCTCAGTGTAGTTTTGATTTGCATTTCTCTAATGATTAATCATGTTGAGCTTCCTTTCATGTATTTGTTGGCAAACTGTATATCTTCTTCGGAGAAATGTCTATTTAGGTCTTCTGCCCATTTTTCGATTGGGTTTTTTTTTTTTTTTGATATTGAGCTGCATGAGCTGCTTGTATATCTTGGAGATTAATCCTTTGTCAGTTGCTTCACTTGAAAATATTTTCTCCCATTCTGAGGGTTGTCTTTTCATCTTGTTTATGGTTTCCTTTGCTGTGCAAAAGCTTTGAAGTTTCATTAGGCCCCATTTGTTTATTTTTGTTTTTATTTCCATTTCTCTAGGAGCTGGGTCAAAAAAGATCTTGCTGTGATTTATGTCATAGAGTGTTCTGCCTATGTTTTCCTCTAAGAGTTTTACAGTGTCTGGCCTTACATTTAGGTCTTTAACCCATTTTGAGTTTATTTTTGTGTATGGCGTTAGGGAGTGTTCTAATTTCATTCTTTTACATGTAGCTGTCCAGTTTTCCCAGCACCACTTATTGAAGAGGCTGTCTTTTCTCCATTGTATATTCTTGCCTCCTTTATCAAAGATAAGCTGGCCGTATGTGCGTGAGTCATTGAGAGCTAATGACTGACAGCGACATCACAAATGCGGTTCGTTACAGGAGCGGGATGTGCAGATGGAGGTTGTGGCTGTGTGGCTCTCTGTGCTCTGCAGGTGAAGGCAGCTGAGCACACTGGACAGCTTCATTCATTCGACTGTAGGCTTCTGGAGGGACAGCCCGTTCCATGGCCAGCATCACTTCACCTGGCTTCCTGCTCTGTACTTCAGAAGCACTCAGTAAAGGGGGATCTAACTGAATTCGTTAACAGTAAGGAAATCACTTTCCGTTTGCAAAGTAGGTTGAGCCCAGAGGTATTTCTTAACAGGGTTTTAAAACTGCCATTGACAACTAGATTATATTTTATTCCAATTACACTGAAGTGAGTTCTGGTATATTTCCTGATTGAAAATATCCAGAAGAGTTCAGTTCAGTGAGTGACAGCATTTTTCACAGCCTAAGGCATTCTTTGGGTATTCTGGAGGCAGAGAGAAGGGGAGGGTGAATGAGACAGGACGGGTGGGAGAGAAGTGAAACCCAAACTAGAAAACAAACGTATACATTCACCTGGGGTTTCTATAGAGGGAAGAAATACAGCCAGCATGTCAGTGTTTCCTGGGCTTTAGTCACCCTCCTGATTTTTGCCATCCCCTTTGTATCAGTCAGCGTTCTCCAATGGACCCAACAGAAACAGAACCAACATACACGCAAGAAGATATTTATTTTAAGGAACTGTCTCGTGCAGCTGTAAAGAAAGCAAGTCCAAAATCTGTAGAGTGTGCTGAAAACTCAGGCGGGATTTCTGTTTCAGGCCTGAGACAGAATTTCTTTTCTGAGAAACTTCAGTTTTTGCTCTTAAGACTTTTAAGGGTTAGGATGAGGCCATGCAGATCATCAGGCTGAATCTCCTCTACTTACAGTAGCTGATTGAAAATATCAATCACATCTACAAAATACCTTCACAGCGACATCTAGACTAGCGCTTGACCAAATAACTGGGCACCATAGACTAGCCAAGTTGACACATAAAATTAACCACCATGCCTTTTTACCCCCTGTCCTATCATTCATTCATTCAGTAGATATTTACTGACTGCTCCTATAAGTGCCAAGCACTTTTCTCAGGTCTTGGGAAGTAATGGATAAGACAAAGTCCCTGCCCTCCTGGAGCGACACTCTAGTGGGACATTTTGGGGAGGAACCAGTTGGATAAGAAGAGAGAGGATCAACAGTTCTGCTCTGGCCATTTGAAGAATGAGATGCCTTTAAACATCCATGTATAGGCTGTTCTGTAGTAAGGTCCAGGATTTAAAAAAAAAAAAAAAGGAAATATGAATTACTTTAAATTTTTCACTCATTATGACGTAGGATGAGTGTAATATTAAGAAAAACATACAAAGTAACCAAGTTAGTGTGCTGGTTAGATTTTTTCTAAATATGTGAAAAGCAGTATATACCACTGTTTCATTTTCTTCATAATGCTACTCAATTTTTAAAAACAAACTTTATGGGGAAAGAGGGTATTGCCCGTTTCCTCTGTAAGAATGTATAAGCGCCAACTCAAGAACTGTATCTCTTTTGTTCACTGTTATCTTCCCAAGACTGTTGCATTCTCAGAAGTTGAAAGCAAGATATTGTAATTGAGAACCACTGTACTGCAGGAAAGAAAGAGAGGGTTCACCAGCCAGAAGCTGTCTCTCCCCATCTCAGGTCTTTATGCAGTGAAATCCCAGGTGCGCCCTCATATGTGAGCCCGTCCAAGATTTGCCTGTGGTCAGGAGTATCTTCAGGAGGGACCTTCAGGAGGAAGATGAGAGAAAGACTCAGCAGGCAGTGAGAAGGCAGATCCCATGGTCACAAGTGAAAGCATTTCAAAAAGTCTGATAGAAAGAGAACTAACAACCTGAGTTTGAAAGAGGTCACAGTATTTGTCCAGTAAAACATTTAGAACCAGTAGGAGATGGGAGCAGTCACAGGGTTTGTACAGGAGAGTGTACAAGGTTAAGGAGCTTTATTAACTGAGATCCCTGAAATTCTAAAACATGGGACATGACGTCCTATTGCTCGTGGAGAGGCTGATTCCTTCATCAGTGTCGGGGACAGAGTAGGCACTCAATAAACACTTACTAAATAAATGAGTGAGGGAATGAATGAACTGTTAACGTTTTAACACTTATCCATTCTACACCTAAAATTACCTCTTGTAACCCATGAATATACCTGTCTAATAGGAAGTGGGTTGAGGATGAAAGATTAGCAAGCCCTTGGGGCTGCAGATCTAAAGCCACGTTCTCTGCTCCCCTTTATTAGACATCTTGCATGTTGATCATCTGTCTGAAGGGGAAGAGAAAGCATTATTTATTGGCCCTCCTGAAGCCTTAATAATAATTATACTCATTTTTCTCTAAATTTAGGTTGAGTGATGTGCTAAACTTAAAGAGAATCCGTGGTGTTGGTTTGAGGATTACGTGGTCATATAATTAAGTCATTACCCCCCAATATTAGACAGACTTACCTCCCCAATCACCAGAACCCTGAACAACCGCAGGCTTTACCCACCAAAGCAGTGGATTCAACATGCACGGCCCTAAATGGATTGCACCTTCTCTGGTGGCAGATCAGAGGGAGAGAAGAGTCCAGGAGGCTCAGAGCCACGTATGCCCGCCTCCTTCCAAATGTGCCCATAAGATAGGTCAGTGGCGAGCAGTGAAAGAGCTTGAAGTGTTCCTCCCGGAGCTTGTCTCCCGGGGAACTGGAGTGGCAGGTCTCTTCCTCTATGGCAGTATGAGGGGTGGGGAATGATTATCTCACTGAACAGTTATTCCAAAATCAGCAACGCTTTAGGAAATCTGTTAGGCTGTGTCTGCCCTAGAATTCCAGTGTGTCAACATTTTCATTTGCCTCACTTCCTTCTGTTTCAAGATTTGAAAATCTTCGATGTCTGGGTCATGCCCAACTCAGATGTCAATATTTCCTTGTTCAATGAGGCAGCGTCACCACTGCAGGTGCTGAAGCAATGCCCAGCATGGCTCCTTGCTGCTTCTGAAGACGCGAAGACACACTGGCCGCTTTCCCCATGGATATTATTTTGGGAAAGCTGTGCTGATTGTGGATATCAGGAGCCCCTGGGTGTCCTTATATGGCTGAGGCAAAGGGAAAGGTACTCTTCTCCTAAGGGCAGGGGGTAAGGAGAAGCCAACCAGAAACTTGCTGGTGTCAGCAGTGATGTGGTGACTACACACCCACCTCACCAGGCAGCAAAATCTTGGAGGGTGGAGGACGAAATTTCATACCTCTGAAGAAATGCTTGTGCACACCATCACACACACAAAATCACACATACACACACACCCTGTAACACCAGCTTTTAGGAAAGGTCCTAGGCTATGTAGGAGAGAGAATGGAGATGGGCAATAACAGTTGTAAGACATTCCTTATTTTTCCAAATAAAGAACACGGTAGTGTTAATTTAACTATACAGTAATGAAATCAGCTTTCATGGGTAGCTGCAGAAAGGGATTCATTATTTTACATGTCAAACCATTTAAAGCTATGATTTCTGGCCGATGACAGAATATTTAGAGGGATTTGCACAAACTAATAAACTTCATGCAATTTATAAGTACCTCAGCCTGCACCAAGGTTAACCAAAATATCTTAATAAAATGTACCTTGTTTGTCATGACTTCTCCTTAATGAGGAGCATCTCTGTGCTTCATTGGCTAATTCTAAATTCTAGCAACTTGTTTACTTAAGAGGGATTTCATAATAATGTAGCTTAATGATGCATACAGTACAGATCAGGTGATTCCGTTTGACAAGTATTTTCTTCTGCCTGGAATATTCTCCATAAGCAAAATCTGTCAAAAATTAGAAACAAGCCCTTGAGATTACCTAGTGAAAGCCTTTCATTTATGGATGATGAAACTGAGTTAATAAGAAAACCAGGATGAGAACGCAGATTTCAACTCCCAATCCTGTGTTCTATCCTCTACCCATCCTTTAAGATTCAGTACAAGCCCCACCTCCTCATGAAGCCTTCCATGAATCCCAATGATTTCTCACTTTTATGCACCCCAATCATGGTCTATACTGTATCATTTAGCATTTGGTTAAAAGTCTTGTCACTTTCAATATTATGTCATATTCTTGTATCTCTAAGGAGACTATTATCTCAAGGACAAAATCCATGTTCGAGGATTCTCTTGACTGTTCCACAGTACCTAGCAAATCACATGCATCACCTAATCTTCTAACCTACTTGTCCCGTCTCTAATGAATCCAGGACTTTGCTCCTTGTCACTTCAACCCTACTGTCCTCTTTAGTAACATAAACTTCCATATGCATGACTTTTTTAACCATAGATTTACACTATATTATACATATATATATATATATATACACACACACACACATACACACATCCTTGACAACTAGCACTGTAGCTGGCTCATAGTAAGCGTCAATAAAGGTTTGGAGAGAGAGAAAATTCTTGAGGTCACTATGATCAGGGAAGGTACACAGGTACACAGAGGAAGTAAAATGTTAAATTGAGCCTTGAAGAAAACATATTGATTAACGTGCAAAGAGGAAATAAATGATACGTGAGACAAAGAGTATCCTATGTTTGAATTCCAAATTGGGTACTTATTATTTGTTAAATCTTAGGCAATTTACTTAACCTGTCTGAGCCTCGGCTTCCCCATCTGCTGAACTAGGATAATATTATAGATTTCATAGTGTCTGAAAAATAACTGATAAATTACACAGTAGGATTCGATAAATAGTAGTTACTAACAACAGTAACAAAAATTAATAATAACTCCTTGAATAAAGAAGCCAATAGATGTCCCAAGTGAGGGCACAGTGGGTAGCCTAGTTAGACTACAGCAAAATGCTTCACAAAGGGAAATGATGATAGGTGAGAATGGAGAGACAGAGGCCAGATTCAGTCACCATTTCTTTCTCCAACCAACTTGAAGCTTAAAGCTATCAACTGCATCACTAAATTCACTGCAGGATGTGATGATGGCCGAGGACTGTGAAGTGGTTCATTCTTAGTAAAAAGCACATGGGCATTGAATCAGACAAGACATGGGTTGTAATCTCAGGTCTGGCACTTACTGGGGCATAAACTGGAGGTGGTTTGTTGTTGTAAGTGTTAAACAAGTAATACATGTGAAGCATCTACCATAATGCTAGGCAGATGATGGACACGCAACAAATCTTAGTTATCTTTTCTTTCATTTGTCTTTGCCTCTTCCCAAGCTTTTCTCTAGCTCTTTCTTTGTCACCAGGTTCTTTGCTTGCCTACCCAAACCTACGGCTTTCAACAAGGGTTTACTGAGATCAGTGTCATTAGAGAGCATTTAAAAGCACGGACTGTAAGTCGGGCACTGTGCTAATAACTCTAAATTTAAACACAGCTGCCTGTATTGTCCTTGGAAGTACTTCAAATTCATTTGTATGAATGAGCCATGTCCCCTCCAGGTAAACCAGATGCAAAGGAGATCAGCTTGAAGTTAAAGCCACATCATAGGCCAAAGGTGCTCACGATTCCTATAGTTCCAAAAGTGTTTATCTGGGCATAGCATAGAGAAAAACCAGGAAACCTGGGCTAGGTATCACTGGAATGGTAGGAAGCAACAGTGAACAACAGTGGAGACACAAAAGTCAAAGTATAGCCAGGCATGTCCTTTCAACCCATGCATCCATCACACTTCTGGCAGTTTAGCCGGAGGAAATAACTACGGATATGCACAAAGACTTAGCTAAAAGGTTTTCTTTGCAGGCCTGTTTATTTAAGAGTATAACAGTAAAGCAAGCCTTAACATCTAAAAATAGATTGATTCAATTATGGTTTATCCATATAATCTATGAACACACGCTGTCACAGAGGAATATTTATTAACGTGGAAAGATGACCAGGCTATACTATTAACTGACAAAAGCAGATTGCAAAGCAAAATATACTAGGTGAGTCTGTGTTTTTAAGTATATATGAATTAAAAAAAGACTGGAAGTTTAGCAAGATATTAAAAATAATCGACACTGAAGGTGAAATTATTAATTTTTACTTTTTGTTTCCTGATTGTTTATAGTTTTGAATGTTTCCATATCACTTTGTAACAAGAAAAAATGCCATGTATATAAACATATATATGCTATTTTTTCAAATACCTATGGCATTTTTGTTACAAAATATATGTATATATGTAATGTATTTATATGGCTTCGATAAATGGTAGTTTTTAAAAACTACATATTTTATATATAATATATAAAATTATATATTTAATAATATACTACACACACACATACTGTTTTGTGAGTGGAGATAAATGGTGGATGGATGAATAGATGGATGGATGGATTAGATTAGATAAATGGTAGATGGATGGTAAATTAGATGATAGATTCGATCATAGATAAACAGTAGATTAGACGGATTGATAGATGATGGATTCGATACATAGCTGGTAGATAGACAGATGATAGATAGGCAGGTAGATAGATGTCCAGGAGGCGCACAGAGCCAGATGTCTAGCAAGACGGTGTGTATTGAGTGCCACGCAGTATCAACAGTTACAGGTTAACCAAAACGAGCGAACGTCCGGGCAGCTGTGCCTGAGCCCGTCTTTTCTCCGTCAGGTGGACGCCCACGGCAACATTCTCCTCAGCACCCTGGAGATCAGGAACGAGACTAGCGGCTCGGAAGTGCTCACGGGCGGGAGCGACCCCAAGGCCACCATGTACTCGTACGACAGTGCCAGCATCCAGTACCGCAAGCCGCTGAGCAGCCGCGAGGCGTACGGGCGCGCGCTGGACCGGCACGGCGCCCACAGCAAGGGGCGCCTCCGCAGGCGCGCCTCGCAGCTCAAAGTCAAAATCCCCGACTTGACTGATGTGAATTCCATAGACAAGTGGTCCCGAATGTTCTTCCCCATCACCTTTTCTCTTTTTAACGTCGTTTATTGGCTTTACTATGTACACTAAGTTCAGTCCCCATGGTTCCTTAAACGACTACCTTCCTCTTCTCTTAGTTTTTAATCCCACAGGTCCCCAGCAGCGGTACTGCTGTGCTTTTTGAGGTAAGAGATTCAGTCATCCAATTGGTTTTAGGTCTTGCATATCAATTTTATTACTGCACCATGTTTACTTCAAAAAAAAAAAAACTCTATTTTTTTTTCCAGTCTACTGTGGTCCAGGTTACTGGCTCTTTCAGAGCTCTGTTAATTGCCATGTTTACAAACAAATACACACAACGAGAGAAATTAGATAGGCCGATCTTTAGCAGTTCTAGCCGCCCTGGATTTGACTGATTATTTTTTAAGTAAAACTGAAAAGAGGACCCAGCTCTCTGTGTGCATGGCTTCCTGGTCAACTGTAACAATCTCATGCTGCCAAAAAACAACACAATTTCCAGGATCTCAGAAGACAAAACAAAGCCATTGATAAGTTACAGATTTCCAGGAAGAAGGGAGAACAAAAAGGAGCCTAGAAGAGGAAGGAAGACTCCCCTCCACACTCAAGCTGCCCCAGGTCCACTGTAGGAGGGGGTCCCAGCTCCACGGAGGAAGAGGGGGAGACTGGCAAGCGCTGCCCCAGGTTGTGCAAACCCAATCTGCCATCTTCACCTCACCTTTAAGCTGGATATTCTGAAAAATGCTTCTTTCTCAGACTTCCAGGCAGATTTAAATTAACATTAGAATCCAACCTGGTAGCCACTGGGAACATTTTTCTTTTCTTGTTAAGTATAAGGAGTTTGGGAGGCAGTGACCATCTTTAAGCTCTTTCAAATGAGCAGCCCTGAACTTACTTCCTCAGCCTGGAATCACTTGACGCTGTGTCATGAAGCCATGGCATCACATTGCCCTCGTTCCTCCTTTAGAGAGATTGAGAGAAAGGCGCTGGGGTGGGGGGGGGGGAGGTGCGCTTTGAAGAAGAGGGTGGTAAGAAATTTTTGCTTGAGAAAAATATTGCCCTTTCCATGAGGAAGGCAAGATTTATGTGCTGTGAAAAGGGTGCCTGGGCAGTTACCTGAACTGCCAAATCTTTAATCAAATAGTATATATTTCTTAGCCTTCCAGAGAGCAGTATCTAATGGTGACAAGGTAGCTGCACAGTGCTAGTTCCTCAGCTAGCATGTTATGCCTCTGCTCTCTGAGCTCTGCATTCCAACACAGGAAATGAATGCTTCAGGAAATGCACATATACCCATTTTGGTATCATGCTCCTTCAACGCCAGATTTCTACTTTAAAGAAAACCTTCAAAACAGCAAAACCACAGAATAACAACAACATCACTGAGCCTTCAAACATTTCCAACAGCTCTGAAAGTACAGCCCTTGTCTACAGTCGTTACTGCTTCTGCCTTATCTCTGCTCATGGATTACTTTGCTCATCATACAAGGAGCATCCCTCAAGAGCCCAGCACACAATTCTAACCATATCCAACCAACTAGAGTTGAGATTCATCTCATTTTATGTCCTTAAAGCCTCGTTATTTTTGTGTATGTGTTCAGCCTGAGCATATAAGAATTCTATGTGTTCATTTTCAAGACTGAGTGAAACCCAAAGTTGGCCAAACAGTCATGAAGGCGATTTGGGACCTCATCTATGGATGTGATATGAGTTGAGGTAATAATAGGGATGATTGCCTCTGTTTGACGATCTGGCTTTCTCCCTAAGGTTGTGATGAGGGCCCATGTTTACAACAGCATCAGCTGCTAGAGATTATAAACTTAATTGAAAAGAGGAAGCTGAATTTCTACAGATAAACCCAAGGAGAGTTATGAGGTGTTCTTTTAGAAAGCAAGAGGAAAAGAGAACCCCCAAATAAATACATGGTTATGCTATAGCTAATGTATGTTAGTAAGAATATAAAAACCCTGCTTTGACTGGAAAAATTATCTCAGTGGTTTTATGAGAAATGAATCGGGCATGGGAACCAAATTTCATTTAAGTTTTCAGTTGTATAATCACAGTTCCCTGGTCAAGAAAATCCCCAGCCTCTGGGGATGAAGCAATCCATTTCGAAACTCTGTTTAGTTAGTTCTTTGGCAGGGTGAGATGCTTTTCCATCGTGAAATGCCCAAATAGACTAGAACGTGGCCATACCAGTGATAGTAAGGTCAATATTCCCAGTGACTACCCAGGAACCACTGTGTAGCCGTTTATTTTGAACACAGGAAGTGAGGCTTTTGGCTGATACCTAACAAGAATTAATAAGTCAAAACTCTTTTAAAAGTTTTTAAGGATGAAATGCTAAATCAGAAACAAAGTCTCTGTTGATCTGTGTTCCATAACAAAACAAGTTCTCTTCACCTGTTTAGATCATTCTTCTTGGAGAAGATTGAGCATAGTTTTTTTATTATTATCTTGCCTTAAAAGTCTAAAGGATTTGATGCTTGTAGTTTTAGATGTAAAGCATCTCTGAGAGAAAAAGAATGTTTTGAATTCTTATCTTTTATCCTTTGTAAAATGTAAAACTTAGTAAGCCTGAATCTACCATCAGGCACGAAATGGTGTCACTGTCGGCCCTCCTGGATGTAGACAGTCACAGCTAGCACTACACAAATTGTGTTACATAGCTCTGGTTTTAGAGGCAATTGGCAGCCAGAAAAATGGAAAAGCTGCCATGTTTCTAATTAATAACCTCTGGCCTCACTTCCTTCTTCCGGACACCTCCTAGCCAAATCCTCCCCAATCTCGTTCCAGGCTGAACAGTACACAGAAAAAAATCCTTCCTTCTCTGCCTCTCTACCTTGTCTTGCCCAAATTGATGACATAAAACATAAAAATTGCTAGACATTCTTAAGTGCCCTCAACCTGGTCCCCATTCCTGAAAGATTCAGATCGCTACATTTTAGAGGGGTTACTGTTTAACCATTTGGGGGTTGTTTTCTTTTAGCCATAATCTCCTGTATTAACAAAGTGGCAGCAGAGGCTGAAAATTGCACAGACGCACTCTCCTATGCCACAGTCATGTCCAGGGGACCCCATGTTCATAGTTCATAAACTGTGAAATAGACTGAGTCTTAGACTTAACCTGTATAGACCCAGCAGAAATCCCGTCATTTATTTGCCAATGATGACTTCACACTCATTCCAACCAGTCATGTTTCTTGACTTAAGATATCAGGGGTGACATGTGCATTACACTCACCAGCTTTGTGAGGCCAAGACCCAGGTAAAGACATACTTTTGGCTTGAATTATCCAGGATTGTTGCCCCCATCCTCTCCATTGCCAAATAGAAACAGCAGACTCGTTGGTAGTTCTGCTGACTAAAGTGTTTCCACATATACTGTCTTTACTGTCCGTTACAATCAGTGAAGGATCTTGAAAATGCAAAGAGAAAATGTGGTGCAGAGAATAAAGTTTGTTTTATGGATCCAAGGATAGGCTTTCCTTAAAAAGCATTACGTACAATACACAGAGATGTTGACCAAATTCCATCTTTCTGAAATCAATGACTGCTTTATAAATATTCACTTCAGAAAGAGCTCAGTCGAAATTTGCCACGTGAAACAAACAAACAAACAAAAGATCTATTTATAATGTTAGAAGGAAAAGCTCTCCAAGATTTCTTATATGGACAATTTTTAATAGTATTTTACAAAGGGTGATGTGCCACAGTTGTTTTTTTTTTTTTCCCCTAAACAAATATAATCAAATATTTATCCCAGGAGGGAGGGTAAAGGAATGTGCAAGCATTTGTTCATGTTGGTTCATCAGCAGTTACTGGGATGAGGAGGACAGAAAAACGAACAAAGATATCTGTTGCTTGAAAGCAAACAGTTAACACAGAGGTCAAGTTGTTAATGGAATGTAGAATATTATGTAAACTTCCTTGTAAATTCTGTACATAGTTCATGGAACTGTTCCCTGTGGTGTGGTGGTCCTCAGCTTTTGGGTGGATGTTTGAAAAATACGAGCATTGTAAATAATGTAAGCTTACAAGGCACTCGCTTTTATTCATGAAGTGAAATGACTAGTGATTTGGGTCCAAACCAGAATCTTTTTAGCTCTTGCTCTTTCTCTGACATTGTGTGTGTACAGTTGTGTAATTCTGCCAGGTGTCTGTGATCACTGCCTCATGCCTCAACCCCACTGAAAGGGACTGGAGCTACCAAGAAGTCTGCACACCCCTGGGGCTCAGGAACAGCACACCAGCAGAGACAGGAATCTTAACGAGCTGCTCCTGGAACCGTGCCATGAAAAGTTTGACGCGTTTTTATCAGTCACTTGTGGCTACTCATATATTCAGATACCAAATTATCCATGCTGTTGAGGGGGTCAAGAATAGAAGACGTGATCAAAATCCACAGGGAATCCAAAGCTTCATTTGCACCAATAGCTTTAGCTTGTACCTTCTTTCCTTCCACAAGTGTTCCCAGAACTTCTAATACTTTCTAATAGAAATGGATGGATGGTTGATCAGGGTAAACAGTCGAATGCGCAAATGATGGGAAGGAGAAAAGGAGGAGATAGCCAATGACATTGATAACACCAACTGGCTGATTCATGCCTGAAAGATCCAGAGGTGACCATGGCACTGTTTTTGAAGGGTAAAAAGAAGTACTGGTATAAATGGACTGGGTATTGACAAGTATTTTTCAACTGGGGGCCTGAGATATGTTTGGTATGTGCTAGTTAAACTTAAAAGAGAATCTGGCAATTAAATGTTCTCAAATATATTTCTCCCAAGTCCTGGTATTCTTGAAAAAGTCTTCGGAATGGTGGGATATTATGCCATAAGATGTGTTTCCATGCAGACTGGCAGTCCCAGAGAGGGTGATGGTATCCACAGAAATTCAGAAATTCTAAGCAAGTAGGGAAATAGATTGGTTTCTTAGCAACATTTGAGAGTGATCAATGTCTTTCTTGCAGGTAAGAACTTAGCAAGGCAAGGCTTTTATTGCCAGCATTTTAAGTGCCAGGAAGAGTGCAGGGAGCCATCACTGTAAGACATTTTGGCTCCAAAATGTGCCAAGTAGGGTCCACATCAATTGAATAAGAAAAAAAGCCCTGTTGGAACTAATCAAGTCAATGTCTAGGTCCAGAATACATTGTGCTTTTGCTTAAATCCTGCTTTTTCCAGATAACTGAAATCAACTGACAGAAAACTCCACTGTTAGAGGCTGCAACTTCACAAACATTTGAAAGGAAATCCTTTTCAACAGAAGAACTTCAAACCAGAAAATACTAAGTTCCTGGAAGGATAAGCATAGTTTTGAGTTTGTTTCTATTTCTCCAAACCAAGAATTTCCTTATTCGAACTGAAGAGATCTAACAGTTGTTTGTTTTGTTTCGGTTTTCCTATTTCAAAAAGTCCTTGGTACATCAAGGGACTGGCAACCATTCCTGATTGGCCCCTAGATACTCTGTCCACCCTGGAACAATCAGCACTCATCACCAAGGCTTCAGTAGGAATTCACTGTGGGAAAAGGAGGTGTCTTTCTGAACCAGTTGGCAAAGAAAACCATTCTCATACCTGCATTTTCTCTCCTGAAGACAATAGAAAAATAAATCAATAAAAATTGTTTCATAAAAGAGAGGCCAAATAACATTATGCATTTGCCTAAAGTACACAGGGTCACAGATTCACTAACTTAAAACAGCCCCAGTTAGAAGCCAAAGGATAAATAAGAGCAATCAGTATTGCTGTCTGGCTCCTACTTCTTCCTGGGTTTCCGTCTGAAGAAAAACAGGGAAGGGGGAACATTTTCCAATATAATTTTTTATAGGTGAAAACTATTCAAATACGATATGTTTATGCATTTTGCAAGTTTGGCAACGTGAAACAGATCACCTCTTTTGTGTTCATTCCTTCCTGGCACCATACATCATCCTGACTCATGCCTTAACCCAATGAAATCAATCCCTTTCTTTTTCCTTTCTCATTTCTAAACCTCATAAGCTGTCTTGCCCATGGATAGCAGAAAGCTTAAGCTTCTTTGGACTTATACTGCATATCTTCAATTGAATCTACAAAAACAGTGAATTTTAATAATTTCCCCAAATTCCTACTCCTATTGCCTTTAACAGAACGTTAGAGGTAGCTACTGTATAATCACAGTAGCCTCTTCTGAACTGCCTTGGGTTATTTTTCTTTTCTGCTTTTCTGTCCCTTATATACAGAATACACGTTTACCTAAACCTTCTCCCTCCCAGTCTAATTCAAAATGAAATGGAAATAAAAATCATAAGCTCAAACCTAAGAAAACTACATTAGCTACACTAAAGTTTGAGGATAAGACCATCTCCTTACATTATAGTTGTAATGTGGTGAATTCACACTGTATCAATTCTTTTTCATCAAACTCGTTTGTGTACTTCTTCAGTCTTAATTGTATGCCATTTAAAAATCTATTATTATTCCTCCCAGAATGGCTAATCATTTACACAGCACACCATTAGTTACAGACTGTCCTCTAGGAACTTGACCTAATTCATCCTTTCTGTATCTGATTCCTATTACAGATTTCCACTTCTACCCACTCCTCTTCAACCTTCTAGCAGACATTAAATATAGTTAGTAACTGGACAGGTCATAAGGCAAACTGTCTAAACTGCCCCTATAAAATATGTGGAACATCTTTTTCCTCCAGACAACATTTCTACATTTAGAGAACAGAAAGTTCTCTAAACATATACCAAGCAATGTGCAGCTTAACCTTAAAAAGTTAACTATAAATGAGCTGTGTGGTGGGGAGAAGGAAATTATAGTGAACAGCAGACACCTTGGAATTAGGATTTTGTGACCTGGGCTTTATGCTGTCACTATCACAGCCTAGTTGTGTGACTACGGACATTCCACCAGATGACCTCCAAGTTCCCTTCCAGTATTAAATTTCAAAGGGAATTTTAAAGAGATTCATTTGTGTAGGAGATTACCAGAAAGATACAGGAGTCTCATGGCCTCTGCTAACACAGCCCCACAAATTTAGTTATATTCCTTGTTGCATGTCTTTGGGAGTAAGCCATCTGGTGTAAAGTGAACTGAATTCAAAACTTGTTCACAGTTCTCTAAAAATATATAGAGAACATAGTGTTAAATTTTCAGGCAAGTGGCAAAAAAAAAAATTTATGATTTTAGTAATCGTCCACACTACAATATTTCCTTCTAAAAGCACTGGAGAGTCTCATATAACATAATCATCGTGGTCTCTATTTTCAGATATCTGAAAGATGTTGATCCCTTAGACCATTCTCTCTAACTCAGTCAGGAATGGCCATGGAATGCCCCACCTGAGTGGAAAAGCCAACTTCTAAGCAGCATCTGAGCAGAAACGCTATTGCAGTGCCTTTCCATATTCCTTCCCATCCTAGACGCCATCACTGTCCTGTGTCCTGTAAGAGGAATAGCAGGTATGATTGAGCTCTCAGGTAAGAGGCAGCCACCCATCTATTGGAAAAGATTCCAGGTCTGTTATCCACTCTCTCTGCCCCCACTTCTCCCACCTCCTCCTATCCCCCACTTAAATCATTAAATCTGTCAAATGTTTTAGGCACAGCTATGGCAAAACTGAAAGTTTACTTATTAAATTGCAATCAGCATTTCTAGCTATTCACATTTTTAAAGATGCAGCCTAGTGTCTGAACAAGATCCCTAATGAGATTCCTGCACACAGATGTTCATAACTTTTTTTCCTTTTTTAAAAGATACTTTCCATCTCTAAACTTTCATGATTCTCCTGAGAACCCCTGACCATTCAAAACTGTTAGCAGAGTGCCTGGAAATTCCTCCCTTCCACCATAGGCCATTCTATGGATGAGATGGTCTCTTTTTTGTAGAGTTATCCTAATATTCTGCCCCTCGACCTCACACACCCCACAAAACCTTCCTATGTACAGATGTATTCATTACTCCTCTTAAAAGTAGTGAGCTAATAGTTTTCTATTACTGGTTTCCCACACTTTTTTCCTAGTGATGGTTTCATATTTAATTTCATTTTTTTCAAAACAGAGGAAGCATTCCTAAGTCTTCAAATTTTCACCAAGTTGAGATTAGTACTTACTAATATGTATATCAATTAGGATTCATTTAAGTGCAAGTAACAAAAGATACAACTAAAAGTAACTTTAACAATCAAAATGTTATCTCATATAACAGTTAGAAGTAGCGCAGTTACTGGGTTAATTATTTCAATAGCACAGTGATGTCATTCAGGACTCAGGCCCCTTCCCTAACCAGTTCTTAACTCTGTATGTTATCAGCAGCCATTATGGTTGCAAAGTGGCTACACTTACGCACTCATATCAAGTGGAAGAAATAAGGGAAAGCCCTGCCTTGGATTTCTTTTTAAGAGCAAGGACATCTTTCCCAAAAAACTCCCTCAACAGTCTTCTCTGTTGTCCCATTGGCCAGGGTTGGATAACACATCCATTCCTGAACCAGCCTCTGATAAGAGGAATGGAATTATCATGATTGGCTTGCAACACTAACCCCAAGCTGCCCAGTGTCTGGGAAAAAAGGAGGTGGGGTGGGGAATATGTTAACAGAAAGAGGGAAGGGGGCTTCCCTGGTGGCGGGGTGGTTGGCGGTCCGCCTGCCGATGCAGGGGACACGGGTTCGTGCCCTGGTCCAGGAAGATCCCACATGCCGCAGAGCGGCTGGGCCCGTGAGCCATGGCCGCTGAGCCTGCGCGTAACGGGAGAGGCCACAACAGTGAGGGGCCCGCATACAACCAAAAAAAAAAAAAAAAAAGAGGGAAGAATGGCTTTTGGGTAGATATCCAACGATGACTGTCACACATTGGTCTACGGCATCAAAAACCACTTTCCCACACATTATTTCCTGGTTTGACCTTCACTACAATGCTGTGAAGTTAAGGTGACAAAACCAATATGTAGAAATAGAGGCTCAAATAGGTTAAATGATTTACCCAAGATCTGATAACTAGTTAGTGATGGAGTTAGTATTCAATCTCAGTTTTTCTTGGCTCCAAAGGCAAAGCTTTTTCCACTCTACTACACTGCCTGGATTTAATCTTTTTAACCTGATGATCCAGGTTGTGGGTAGTTCAAAGATGAGTGGAGAGTAGGAGAAAAGAGAGTGATTTCCTCTCCCAGTATGTCGATACTGTGCCGAGTAAACACTTGCTCTTTTTTGTAATCCTTCTCCATCCTTCCTCCATCCTCCACACACAAGTTTTTCATTACTCTCTTGAGGGAAAGTGTAGAAGGAGTAGCTTGTACAACATCTAAATAGCCTGAAGCGTGCCCCAGTTTCCCTGAGATAGTGCCAGTGTGTAATTATCAATAGATAATTTCACTCAAAATTGTCCATTTAGATAACGAGTTATATAGTCACGCTAATTATGAGGTCTCATGATTCCCATACCTGGAGGATATGGGAAATATTAGCAAGTTAATATTAACATCTTGGAGAAAATATCTTGGCTCCCTATGAATCTTTTATTCATGACTGACTTCAGTCTTCTCCATCACTCATGCTCACTTCATCTCTCATTGTACCCCTCACTCAGCTTCAAGCATGCTAATCCTTACGCTTTCCCTACCCTTCCACTGCAGCGGCCACCTATCATCCCAAAATGTTCTCGTTGCTGTGCTTGAATTTTTACATTTTATCTCCAGCTCAGCCTCCTCCTAACGCCTCCCTAATGAATCCAGCCAACATCAACCAAAAAGCCATCATGAGCAAACTTCCCTCATTCTGTTCACTCTCCCTCTCCCCTTCACCCTCAATTCTTGTGGCCATTTTGTCCAAAGATAGTTACTTCATTTGTGTATTTTCCAGTAGTTTTGCAAATAGATGCTCTGCCTCCCTAAATAAAGCGTAAGGTCTTTAAGGGTAAATGTCCCATTTTCTAATTCTTTTGCATTGCCCAAAGCATCTATTATTCTGTCCATTGTAGAGAATCTGTACATGCTGACTGAATAACCTACGTTGCTAAATGTAGCAACAGAGAATGTCCATAATGGACATTACTTTCAGAATTATAGATAATACCTTGTGAGGCAGGTGTCCCTGCTACCCTCCCCCAGGTTATTTTAGTCCCATTGAGGCTATGTCTGCAACCTCTAAGTGGATTTTTTTAAATGCAGCTAGAGTTACAACTGAACCCAGGTTAGGGTCTGTGCCGAGTGGTCACTGAGATTTTTTCCATTGTTTATGACTATACAAACTGAATCCTAACACCACCATTCTTGAGTCTGCCAGTCTAGCAGACTTGGACTTTCCATGCTAATTACTACTGCTTTTCCTCTACGGAAGAAGGAACGGTTTTATTTAAAGTTTCGTTTTTCCCTCGTTTACCCAAGTTTGCCTTGTTAAAAGCCTTTGGATCTAGATTCTACTGGGCGTTTACTCTTGAAGCTGGGACTACACTGCGTAATTGGAACACTCCAATGTGAATCCTAAGAAAGTCCTCCCAGAGAGTATGGCACACCAAATTTCATTTCTGCCAAGAAGTAAATAGAAGGTTTAGAACTATCTTAGGGGGATGGGCAGTTCTTGACATGCACCAACTGTCCCTCAAGACTGCATAAAACAGATGTACAGAGAAATACCTTTTCTGCCCCTCTCCTTTCAGCTGCTAACTTCCCTGTTCTCCTGTTATATATATTTACTTATTTGCATAAAAGATATCATTTGCAAGCCTTACCTCAGAGTGGCAACCAGCCACCCCAGTTTTACTACATAACATATTTTTCTACTTGATATTTCCCCAAATACATTGAATTGCAGTGTATCTGCTTTTTCTTTTTTTTTTAAGCGAATCAATTTCATGTTAATCTGTTGCCTACATCTTTTTGAAATACTCACTGGATAAAGCTTGAACTATTTTCTATTTTGCAACAATGCCACTGAGACATCTTGGGGGAAGCCCCTTGATTATTCTAACTCACTGCAGTGTTGTGGAAAACAGAATCATATACACAAGTGAAATTTCACATTCAGAACATCCACTACTCTTCTAAGTATGGAATACTCCTGATTAGATATGCATATATTCATTGACTGTGTTGCTCAACTCCTTATTTTAGAGAGGACCAATAACCCTCTTGTTAAAAACTACCATGTGGCATTATTACAAAGTCAAGGTTGCATGAGGGTTTTGGAAATTCCAAATGATATAAATGTTTACAAGGGCCAAACTTTTTTTTTTGACATCTTTAAGTTTTTTATTTTTGAATGCTAGGCAGCATTTTGTGCCATTGTGATGGGAACCTAATGGCTAATGTGAAATAATGCTGTCATGTCATTTAAAAGGTTAATGAAAATGTAAAGAGGAAACTTTAATACTGCATAAATACAAATAAAACTCTCTTTGAGAGAAACTCATCTGGGTTAGGGTGGCTTGCTTGAAAAATTCTCTTGGCTGTCCATCATCTCTGAATAATTATTTCACTCCTCTGTCTTTACCCAAGGAGACTCAACTTGAGGCAAAGATCTTTACACAGTGATTCAGGAGGTTTGGGAAAGCAGGACTCATTAGGCTAAAGATTGGGAAAATTACTATCCTGCCAGCAATGGAACATCTCTTTGGCTACCACCTCACCTAAACCTTGATTGAATCCAAAAATTAGCTGAACTTTCCAAACCAGTCTCCTGCTATTTTAATTCACAGCACCCTGTACTACATAACTGGATCTTTCAAAAGCAGGTGCTACATGTATACAGAAAGAAATGCATACCTTCCGTTGCCTCTCAAAATCCGTTATGCTAAATTCACCAAATATGTTAGAAGATGTTAAGTGTTTTGTTCCTTGTGTTTTTTAATCTCCACTAATCATTTTGCTGAATTGTCTATTACCCTCCTACTAAATGTGAATTAGCTAATTCCTGAATGGCATTACACAGCTCTTGTAAATAAAATAACCCCTTTTCCCCTCTTTATTTTTCAGCAGGCAGAACTCCTTTAATTACAGAGGTACATAAATTACAATATATTAATGTTCTTTTGCTCTTTTGACATAAGCATCTGCTTTCTTACATAAGCAGATAATACTTTTGTATACCTACCAGACGACTAAAAAGCTCAAGGGCAAGAATGAGTATTTCCAGAAACCTACAGAAATTTTAATGAAATGAGACAGGTTTCACCGATGCCAAGAAAGAAAAGGTAGACTCCTTACTTTTGTAATCCAACTTTCTATTTTGTATCAGTATATACTGTATTTTCTGATTGAAACTGCTGTTCTCTCTAATGAAACTTGTGCTTTTCTGTAGTTGCTTTTTACATTTGAAATCAAAATTTCATACAGTATGCTTGACTTGTACCCTTTCTGTTAGGAATTTGATTAAATATCCTAACCGTTTCATTAATTCCTTTTTACATGCTTAAGTATTTGACGTTAGGCCTTTGCTATCTCAAAAATGATCTGTGGACAAAATCCATGAAGCCTGGAGACTGTGATTTATACACATGAAAGAAGAAATAGATTTCCCGTTTAGCAGTGAATCAGTGACCAAGAAGCTGTTCAGTGTCTTCTGATTACTGACCCTTTTACCCTTCATGGCCTTTTTTCTACTCATCATTCATTGAGTAATCATGTATTCTTGTAAAATGCAAAATCAACTTACATGCAATCAGGTATGGACACAAGAAATGCTTGTGCTCTCGATTTCAGGACTCACAGTCTCATACCTTAGCACTCACGGGACTGTAGTTTACTCATTATTTTGTTAATAGTGTGGCTTTGCTATAAAATAAGTTGCTGTTTTCTTTGCTTTAGTACTACAAGATTTTAAATGTTGCAGCAAATGAAAGAAAGAAAACACGTTTGAAGGCTGGTGTCAAAAACCATCAGCTGTACTTACAAAAGCCGTTGTGCAGCTTCTGAAATGAAGTTTATTGCTGTAAATATGTACAATTTATGTTAGCCTGTTTATTCCTAAAACACAAATAAAACTTTTTTTATTAAAAATGCCTACATATAAAAAGCTTACTTTGTACTATGTTTAAAAACATGCAAGATTTCAGGCATATCTTTTTATAATCCTTAAAAATGTTTAGAATTCTGAATCTTTCATTTGGGAGCTTTTATTATAAAATTTAATACAAAACAAAATCCCTTTACTTGGAAGAAATTCTTTGCAGTATTATCCAACAATTGGGAGAAAAATGCCAGCACTCTTCCAGGAGCTTGTTTCTGTACCACTTTGATTTTTTTTTTTTTAATATTCTTTAAGATAACATGCCTTACAAACATTTGAACATATGGAGTGTTTACATATTAGGGAATAAAAAAAGAAGAAATGAAGTTTCCTTGTATTCAAAAATGATGCCTAAAACGGACTTTAATAGCATCCATTTGTGAGGTGCATTATGTCATATTTCTTTTAAAAATCTCCACTGTAAATATGAATAGTAGAGTTGGCCTATTTGTCAGTCTTTCCTAATTTGAAGACTTCCAAACTCTGAACTCATTCTCTCCCTTCACAAATAATATGTTGACAATAAAATAATGAACAGACAAAAGGTGTGAAGTTCATTTATCCGTTAATTGGTGATTAGTAGAATAGCTTTTCAATAAGAGTCTAAATTCCAGCCTAGAGATGGCTTTAACATTCATCCAGCAGTATAACTGGGAATCTGCACTTTATCATCAGAGCCTTGGCCTGCAGAGCTACCAGGGGTTTAGACACCCTACACTTGGCTACTCTTTCCAGAAGACTATGTTATACAACGGGAGAAAGAAATGGCCATCCAGTTTTATTTAAATTAGAAAGTAACAAATATATACATAGCATTTTTAGGATTTGCTATAGGGATTATAAATAAGAAGAAGCTAGCATAAGGTAGGGGTTTGTGTATCTCTGTCGTCACTAGTACCAGCCAAGAATATGGAGAAATTGGAACCCTTGTGCACTTTTGGTGGGAATGTAAAATGACATCATGGCTATGGAAAAAAGTGTGGAGATGTCTCAAAAAGTTAAAAATAGAACTACCATGTGATTCAGCAATCCCACTTCAAGGTATTTAGCATAAATAATTGGAAACAGGCTCTCGAAGAGATATTTGCACTCCTGTGCTCACTGCAACATTAGTCACAATAACCAAGAGGTGAAAAAAACAACTTAAATGTCCGTTGACAGATTAATGGATTTTAAAAAAATGTGGTATATACATGTAATGGAATATTATTCAGCCTTTAAAAAAAAAAGAAGGAAATCCTGAGGACATTATGGTAAGCATATGGAATATGGTAGCTATAGAAGGACAAAGGCTGTGTGATTCCACTTATGAAGTATCAAAAGTAGTCAAATTCTTGAAGCAGAAAGCAAAATGGGGATTGCCAGGGACTGGAGGAGGGAGAAATAGGGAGTTGCTGTTCATGGATAGAGTCTCAATGCTGCACAACAATGTATATACATGTTAACAATACTGTTAACAATACTGTACTGCAGACAAACATTTAAGAGAGTAGATTTCATGTTCTGTTTTTTGCCACAATTTTAAAAAAAGAAAGAAATGCAAAGTGGTATAGCCACTTTGAAAAAGTTTGACAGTTTCTTATAACATTAAACATAGTTGTGCAAAACTGGGGCTTCCCTGGGGGCGCAGTGGTTGAGAATCCACCTGCCAATGCAGGGGACACAGGTTCGAGCCCTGGTCCGGGAAGATCCCACATGCCGCGGAGCAGCTAAGCCCATGCGCCACAACTACTGAGCCTGTGCTCTAGCCCGTGAGCCACAACTACTGAGCCCACGTGCCACAACTACTGAAGCCCATGCACCTAGAGCTCGTGCTCTGCACCAAAAGAAGCCTCCACAGTGAGAAGCCCGCGCACCACAACAAAGAGCAGCCCCCGCTCTCCACAACCAGAGAAAGTCCACGCGAAGCAACGAACACCCAACACAGCCAAAAATAAATAAATAAAACAAATTTATTTTTTAAAAAAACACAGTTGTGCAAAACGATCCAACAATCACATTCCTAGGTATTGTTCAGTTAGTTTCAAAACTTACGTCCACATAAGAACTTGCCTGTGCATGGTTACAACAGCTTTATTCATAATTGCCCCCAAAATGAAAAGAACCTATTTCCTTCAACAAGTGAATATAAACGGTGGTACACCTACACAATGAAATACTTCTCAGAGAGAAAACAGAAATGAGTTATTAAGGCAAAAAGACCTGGAAGAAAAGCATACTGATAAGTGAAAGAAGCCAGTCTGAAAAGACTACACACTACATGATCCCAACTACACGACATTCCGGAAAAGGGAAAGCTATAATGACATTAAGAAAAATCACTAGTTGTCTGGGGTTCTGAGGAAGATGGAGAGGGATGATTAAGTAAAGCATAGGGGATTTTTAGGGTGTTGAACTATTCTGTGGAGTCAGTACATGTGTTAGTTCACGACCTCGGGAGTTTCCCAAGTGTAATCAGAAACCAGCCCCCACCCATGCAGGGCAAGGATCTCTTGCCCTTTGAGAGGTGAACCACTCCAGATTAGTAGGTAGTGGTTTTAACAAGAAAGGCAACGTCCAAGACTTGCCTTGGGCGGCCACCAAGACAAGTAGGTCTCTGCCTCAACCCACCCAAGTCTTAGAAGTTTATATAGAAGCCTTAACTGGATTCAGTCACATATATAGTCCAGAGTCTCAATACCACATTATCACCTCTGGGCAGGATCCTTGGGGCAGCTTGTGGGAGTGGAGAAAACAAGTGGAATGCACATTCCAAGGACAGGGGAGGGGGCAAGGAGCCTCCTATTGCCAGGGTCCAGCTCACGGGTCAACAGCTGGTCACATCCTCTCGATGACCTCCCCCAACATGACATTAGACATTTGTCAAAACTCAGAACTGTTCAACAAAAAGAATACACCTTAATGTATGCAAATTTAAATCTAAGAAGCTGGGGGATCCCAGCAAGGAAGACAGATTACAGCAAAAAATCTCACTATTACAAACGTATAAAACAACCTCATGAAGGGAGTGGGGAGGAGAGGTACTGACCCAAGTAACTTGGAAATGAGTGGAGTCTGTGAGACTAAAGGCAAAAGAAATAAATCCTTCCTGGGAAGAAAAAGAAAATTTCCCCCTCCCACACAGGGGTGCAGATTAACAACCTTGACTGCTATATATATTCTGGAATGAATGGTGAATGGGGGCATTCAGGTTTCTCACTGCTGGAATGTGAATTCACAGATAAGGGAGGGTAGCAGGCTAGAATGATCCCTGTGTAATGAAGCAGAGTTGGAGACATCAGGAGGAACTCATGTGCAGCTTAATATACAGATGATTATATAAAGAAGTATTTATAGATATGTGTATATACACAGGTTAGTTTACATGCATGGATTTCTTTGTTCGGTCAGCTGAGAGGGCCCAAAAAAACAACAATGAGCACACCCAGCTTGGTTTCTAATACCATTCTTCAATAAACTGAACCAGGGCTTCTTGGAGAAATGGTTGATTCTAGGACTGGGAAGAAAATTGACAAGATGAGCGTGGAGCATCTAGTATTGCCAGGAAGTTAAGGAGAGAATATAAAATAAATAAAATCCACCTCAAGGGTATGTCAAAGGACAAAGGAGCCAAGTGAAGAGCTCCAAATGGCCAAAGCTGAAACAATTTAAGTAATAAAATGAGTAATACTGGATTATAACCCAAAGTATAAAATAAATATCCATGAGTCCATACTATATAAATGATTAAATTAATTAATAAAGAGACAAATCTATGTGGAAGAATTCCAAAGCATTTATTTAACTATTCGGACCTCAAGGAGGGGGAGCCTAATTCCTTAAGTCTGGGTTGTACATAGTGGCTTCCTTCCAAAGAGGACAGTATGGAAGAAGGAGAAATAAAGAATAACTTTACAGTGAAGAAACTTGACAAACACTACCTCCGCTGGGTGATCAAGGTCAATGTCAATTCATAAATACTGTTAAGAGTCTGTACCCTTGAGATGATGTGATGTAAATGGCACTTTACCTCTGTGATCTTCCTGCCCCAAACCCACAAGCCCAGTGTACACAGGAGAAAATTATTAAATTCCAATAGAGGGGCATCCTACAAAATATCTCACCCATATTCCTCAAACTATCAAGGTCATCAAAAACAAGTATGGGAAATTATCACAGCAAGAGAAGCCTAAGGAGACATGATAAATATGAAATGGAATCCTGGAAGAGAAAAAGGACATTAGGTAAAAACTTAGGAAATCTAAATAAACTATGGAATTTAGTTAATAATAATGTATTGATATTAGTTCATCAATTATAACAAATGGACCATACTAATATGTTAGTAACAGTGGAAACTGGATGTGGGGTATATGATATCTCTTTGTACTATCTGCTTCATTTTTCTGTACATCCAAAACTGTTCTAAAAAAATAAGCTATTTACAAAAAAAAGAAAAAGAAAAAAAAAGATAAGCCACAAATTAGGAGAGAATATTTAAATACCTTCAAGGCATATATGTGATAAAGACTTGTATCCAGGCTATATAAAGAATTCCCAAAACTCGGAAGAAAACGATCCAATTTAAAAATGGGAAACTGATCTGGACACTTCACCAAAGATATACAGACAGCAAATAAGCACATGAAAAGATACTCAACATCATTAGGGAAATGAATATTATTAAAACAACGAGACACCACAACACACCTAAGAAGAGCTGAAATTAGAAAGACTGACCATACCAAGTGTTAGCGAGGTGGTGGAGGTGGAACTCTCATAGACTGTGGTATGGAATGTAAAATGTAAAAATCACTTTGGAATACAGTTTGGCAGTGAAAAGATAAACATACACCTACCACATGATCCAGCCATTTCACTCCTAAGTATTTACTTCCAAAAGAAAGCATATGTCCATACAAAGACACATACAAGAATGTTCATAGCATTCTGTGTATTGTAACAGCCAAAAACTGTTAACCACCAAAACATCCATTAACAGGTGAACAGATAAACAAATGATGGTGGAATTCTACAACAGAATACTTCTCAACAATAAAAAGGAATGAACCACTGATATATGCAGTATCATGGATGAACTTAAAATAATACTGAAAGAAGCCAGATCACACAAAAAAAGAACATACTGTATGATTCCATTTATATTAAACTCTGGAAAACGGGAACTCATCTATAATGGCAGGACGCAGCTCAGTGGTCGTCTGGGGGTAAAGGGCGCAGGAGTAAGGATTACAAAGGAGTAGGACGACACTTTCAGGAGTGACTGGTTGTTCACCACCTTGAGGTGACGCTTTCATGGGTGTGCAGACGTCAAAACTGATCAGACTGCCCACTTTAAATATGTGTAGTCTATATCAGTCAGATTTCAATAAAGCATTTACATATGGTAATGAATAACGTAGTGAGAGAAGGACTAAGCAGAGTAAGGTTTTTCCCTTCTCAAAGGAAGGACTTTGTGGAGGGTTGAAATTCTGAAGGACCCTATATCAGTATTATTGCAAGTGCTCGCCTACAAACTGTTACTGGTCCACAACGACATAAGGAATTTGCACAAGAAGGTAAAACAACTACCTCCCCAAGCACGCTGGTTAGTTCAGCTGATTTTTTTTTTCCCTGGCCAAAATTTCTCAGTGAAGAAAGAAGTATATTGATGAACATTGTGGCACAAGCTCCACATCTAATCACCAAGCTGTAACAAACAGTTCATAGAGTGGCATTAGCCTACAGACACGTTTTGAGTAGCACCGTCCGAACTGCACTCACTTTTGTTAATCTCACTAAGCCTACCCTCATCTGTATGATGAGAATAAGAGGGAATGCTCTGGACACCTCGAATAATAATCTGATGCTCTAATGAATTATAAATCTTGCAAAAATCAGGTACCAATGATGTGTTATTGAGTTATGTAGAGAGTCATCTGAAATAAAGCAATATATAAAAATAAAATATTTTTTATTTGCTCAAAATGCTTGTTTTTAAAGTTAACTGAAATTAAAAATGGTCTGTTTTCCAATGAAGTTGTTAACATCCAAAACTTCATTAAGAGTTTATAACAAATTAAGAGTTTACAACAAATGTGGTCTATATACAGTCTTAGCTGACATTTTGATAGTAGTGTATACTCTATACAATGACATGTATTCTTTTTATCAGAGCATACTCTCCTGATCAGACACAGAAATACAGAAGTTACAGTGTTATTTTCATTTTTATCTATGTTCTAATATGAGATTTTAGTTTCTATTATTCAAAACTCAAAATTGTTCACACAGATTTAGTGTTTTTTCATGTCTGGAGCACTTCTCTAAGAAATTTTACATTTTATAAACTTTCCTTTGAAATACGAGAAAAACATGGGATCTCCTGAGTTACAGATGTAGCTTATACATTCTTTAAAAGTTATTTTTTTAAAATATCACAAATTAACCATATATAACCATAATAAACATCCTTGCTATTCACATAGTTCTTTAAGCAATATTCAAGTATATTTGTGCTTGTAAGTTTCCATTACTTTAGAGCCTACTTTTAGCTTTCAATAAAACTGTATATCTGTAAAGGTTTCTCAAATATGTAATAAATGAAGCAAAACAGTCATTATGAAAATATAAACTGCTATTATAGCCTTTTCATCTTTCATGTTTTTATGCATTTCTTGTCAACCACATAATTTCCTGTTCTTTAGGGAAGTTGATAAATTGTTGTCTTTGTAATCTCAACACTGCTGCTTTCTCAGCAGGCCATAAGAGTATATCACAGGTTTCCTAACACATGGTATTCACTCTGCCGTATCAGTTGTAGCAGTGGAATCCGATAATATTGGTATTCATCACTTCCAGTTATTTCAACTGCAGGACCACCTTAAAACACAAGGGAGGGAAGGGTGGGAATCAGGTTATCCCAGAATGATGCCAGTATCTGCTGAATGAGATGCTTTGAAATCTCTGAAGAAGGGGCTGGAGAACTAACAAGTACAATGCACAGAAGACACAGGTCTGCCAGGATCCATGCTTCAGACTCATCTAACATTTACACCAGGCTCTGCCACACACGTCTCCAGACTTGTAGCCTCATCCAAAGGCAAGCCAGGCTACCAGTTTGTTACTGGGCATGTGGACCAGTCATCAAGGCACCACGATGGCCGAGTGACTGCAGAGTATGGAGGGAAGATGAAGTATACCAGACTTTCAAAAAGATCGAGCCAAGATGGGTTAGTGGCAAGAGAGGTTGGTAAGAATAACTGACTTTAATCCTTGAGACACGATCACTAGAGACGAGGCTCGGCAACAAGGAAAGGAACATACGCAAGGTAGGGAATTATGTCTTCCTCACGGCAGCAGTTTCTACTGTCTAAATATTACTTTTCACATTAGTTAAACACTCGGAATTGTTACTGTTACTTAGCCAGTCCTTTGTAAATGTAAAGCTTTTGGTCCTTCATTAGCTCTATTTTGTCTCAAGCTGATTTCTGTCATAATAACTACAAACCATACTTTGTCTCTGGTACTTAAGGTGATTTTCTGCCATTTGTCCAGTAAATAAGACAATCTTTTCTTCAAGATCATTAATTATTAATCATTAAATGTCTTCAGAAAAATTTTTTTACCATTAATGAGCACTGGAGCAAAACAAATTTAGCTGTTATTCTTTAAAAAAATAACCACTTGATAAATTATGTTCTATTAATGTAAATTAAATTTATAATTAATGTAATATCTAAAACTAGAGAAGAACATATCAAAGTATCTTCTGTGCTTGACATAAAATATCAGGAACAAAAGAAGTATTAAACATAAATGATTAGTTTTTCTTATATTGTTCTAATGGTATCAATCAGAAATTAAATATTTTGAACCATACAAAAAAATTAAAACACATACCTTATTAGCTGCTTCCAAGGAATTTATTAGATTCTGCAGCTCTTCTTTACTCATTTCAACAGAATATGGCTTGACTTCACCGTTTTCTTTCACATCTAGATGAAGGTTTAAAAGTGGCATTTGTAGTGTAGCAATCTTGTCACTAGAAAGTGCAAGCTGTTTAAAATGAGAAAAATACTAATTAGTAAGTAGTATTAAAAAGGAATATATTACATATGCATCAGAGCTTACAAACAACACGTTAGAAAAAAGAGTACTCCTGTTTGCTATGAAGTACAGGGAAATGTGAAAGGAATAAAAGAAATTAAACCCATGCCAAACCAGCATATATCTGAAGAATAGAAAAAGAAAAGAGAGAAAGTAGTTTAGGGGAAAAAGACAAGCAGTCAGGATTTTATGGTAGGAGTAGAAATCTAGAGCAGCGTTATGGCTGGGAAGTACTGAATGGGTTCAATGCATCAAGAAACAGAATTTTAAAGAAGTGTAATGATAACAACAGGATGAAAGTCCGTGTACAAAGATAAAACTAAAAACACCGTTAAGTCTCAGAAATTAAGATGCTTAAATAATGAGCAGATAACTCTCTATTAAACTATTGAAAAATGTTATCAAGATACCATCTTTGATCAGAGCCACTCAACAAAAACATAGGACACTTTTACCTCTTCTACTTTCTGTCTAGAGGAAATGGAAGAACCAACTGTTGACGATACTAAAGCTTTTTGAAACAATCATCATAGCTTCACTGGCAGATGGCAAAGAGAAACTCAGTTTTCCTGGAATCTGAGCCAGTAACCCCACAATAACTGAATTTTGGAGTGCTACCACTTGCGAGAGTTTACTTGGGCAATAGTAAAGGACTCCCTCCCTGACAACCAACCTCAAAGGATCTCCCTTGTGATGCATACACTACAGGACCAAACAAACCTTCACGTAGCTCCTCCATCCTCTCTCCAAAACACAGGACCCATAATATCTGAGAAAGCATCACCTTCAGGTTGTCCGCCTCATCAATAATTTTCCTCAATACTTCCAACAAGTGGTTTCCCAGCCTATGTTTGAATACCAGCTATGAGAAGGAGTGTGCTAACTCAAAAAGAGGTTAAAGTAATTTTCAGGGCTTCCCTGGTGGCGCAGTGTTGAGAGTCCACCTGCCGATGCAGGGGACGCAGGTTCGTGCCCCGATCCAGGAAGATCCCACATGCCGCAGAGCGGCTGGGCCCGTGAGCCATGGCCACTGAGCCTGCGTGTCCGGAGCCTGTGCTCCGCAACGGGAGAGGCCACAACAGTGAGAGGCCCGCGTACCGCAAAAAAAAAAATAATAATTTTCAGATACGTATAGTGGTTAAATTATTATTTCTTAGGTTGAATTGAAACCTATCTTATTACAAATCATATACTTTAGCCTTTGTCCTATCCACCAGAGCCACAGAGTACATATCTATTCCTTCATCTACATGACTTTTAGTCCTTTAATGACTTAAAGCTTTACTTAATTAAATTTATTATACTTGTAATTTATTATACATGGTTTAGATGTCTGCAGTGCACTTACTGATGCCCAAGTTAACACAAAAGATGTAATTTTAATTATCTTTGATACATTTTTAGGAAAATGTATTCTCAAAAATACAGAAATTTTAGATATATATTACAAAAAATAGATCTATTCAAAAAATGAAATAAAAAGCATAAATACTCATAAATAAATATATTCTCACCTTTAACTGCCAATCAAAATCCTGTAGCTGTGAAGAGGAAATATCAACTATTTCTTCCAACAGAGCCTGCTTGATTTCATCTTTCCTACTTTTTAAGCATTTCATGATAGCTTCTTGATGAGATGAATTCAACTGATCCAACTGCTGAGATATCTATGAAAATAAAAATAGATGGTTAGAAAATCAGTGAAAGGGCCTTTCTGTTTATTCTTTTAATTTTTATTGGAGTATGGCTGCTTTACAATGTTGTGCTAGCCTCCAGTGCACAACAAAATGAATCAGCCATACACATAGAGATATCCCGTCCCTTTTGGACTTCCCTCCCATTTAGGTTACCCCAGTGCATTAGGCAGAATCCCCTGTGCTATACAGTATGTTCCCATCATTTGTCTATTTTATACATAGTATTGATAATGTATACGTGTCAATCCCAGTCTCCTAATTCCTTCCACCCCACCCCTTCCCCCCTTGGTATCCACACATTGTTTTCTACGTCTCTGTCTCTATTTCTGCTTTGCAAATAAGACCACCTATACCACTTTTCTAGATTCCACATATATGCGTTATTATACGATATTCGCTTTTCTCTTTCTGACTTACTTCACTCTGTATGACACTCTCTAGGTTCATCCATGTCTCTACAGATGACCTAATTTCACTCCTTTTTATGGCTGAGTAATATTCCACTGTATACATGTACCACATCTTCTTTACCCATTCCTCTTTTGATGGACATTTAGGTTGCTTCCATGTCCTGGCTATTGTAAATAGTTCTGCTATGAACACTGGGGTGCATGTGTTTTTTTGAATTATGGTTTTCTCTGGGTATATGCCCAGTAGTGGGATTGTTTGGTCATATGGTAGTTCTATTTTTAGTTTTTTTAAGGAACCTCCATACTGTTTTCCATAGCAGCTGTATCAATTTACATTCCTACCAACAGTGTATGAGGGTTCCCTTTTCTCCACACGCTCTCCAGCATTTATTGTTTGTAGACTTTTTGATGATGGCCATTCTGACCAATGTGAGGTGATACCTCCTGGTAGTTTTGATTTGCATTTCTCTCATAATTAGTGATGCTGAGCATCTTTAGGGCCTTTCTGTTTAAAATGTAAACAACAGTCACACTCTCACATACCCTTTAAAATAGTAGTATCAATAAATGAAAAAAAAACTTCTATAACCATGAAACAATAAGATGAGGATGCATAACCAATAAACAAGAGGTTTTAACAAATTTTTGCAAAACAGAAAGTAAAAAGGGCTGACCAGTGAAGCAGAATAAGAGTGAATACACTTGGAAACCACTAAAGCTGGTATACCTATATTAATGTATCAGAAAACAGACTTTAAGAAATAGAGCAGGATAGCAAAAGGGTTGCTCAACAGAAATACATAACAATCATAAATGTGTGTGCACGTAATAACACCACTTCAAAATATATAAAGCACCAAAACTTGGTAGAAATAGAGAAATGGGTAAATCAACTTTCATAATTAGAGATGTTAACAAACCTCTCAGTAACTAATAGAAAGAGACAAAAAAATCAGTAAAAATATAGCATTGAAAAACATTTTCTGCTTAACCTAACTACACATAGAACACTACACCCTACGATTGCAGAATACATATTATCTTCAAGTGTATATGGGACATCCCCCAAAATGAAACATACGCTGAGCCATGTCGCAAATCACAAGATTTCAAAGGATTGGAACCATACTATTTATATTTTTGAGCCACTGTGTAATTAAATCATAACTGAAAAAAAATTCCAACATCTGAAAATTAAGCAACATGGTAACACAGTACTAAGTGACAAAAGAAATAAATCTTGCACAAACTTTCAGAGAAAAAGGAGAAAAAAACAAAACAAACAACTTCCTAATTCATTCCATGAGACCAGAATAAAACTTTATATTCTGAAAAAAAAATTATAGGAAAAAAAAATTATGGGCCAATATCACTCAAATATAGATGAAAAAATCCTAAACAAAATATTGGCAAATCAAACCAAAAGATATATTAAAAAAGATAATACATCATGACCAAGTTGAGTTTATTTTGGCAACGTAAGGTTAGCTTAACATTCAAAAATCAATGCAAGGCATCACATTAACAAAATAAAGGTGAAAATAATAAATTCAGGAAAAAAGCATTTGATAAAATTCAATACCTATTAATGATAAAAATTCTCAGCAAAGTAAGAATTGTAGGAAGCTTCTTTAATCTAATCACGGATACCCATAAAATCATACAGCTGACACACTAAATTGTGAAATAGTGAACACATACATTCTCTGTAAGGTCAGGAACAAGGCACTGCTTTTCTTTTTTCCCCAAAACTGTCCTGAAAGTATAAGCCAGTGCAATAAGAGGGGAAAAAAAGAAATAAAAGGTATTAAAATTGAAAAAGAAAATGATTGCATACAAAAAAAATCCAAAAAAATTTATAAACCATTATATATAAATTTAGAAAGACTGTTGGACACAAAGTATATAAAAATCAACACTGTTTGCACATACTAGCAATATGCAATTGGAGAGCAAAATTAAAGAACATCAGAAACATCAGTTACTTAGAAATAAATCCAACAAAATATCTGCAAGACCTCTACATTGAAAACTACAAAATATTAGAGCAAAACTGAAGTTAATCTAAATGAATGGAAGGTTATACCATATTCATAGATCAGAAGGCTCAGTACTGTTAAGATGTCAATTCTCTCCAAAACAGTCTAGAGATTCAGTGCAATCCCATGCTATGCACTTAATGTCCCCTAAAAATTCATGTTAAAACTCTGACCTTCGGGCTTCCCTGGTGGCGCAGTGGTTGAGAGTGGTTGAGAGTCTGCACTATTCATAATAATGAAAGAGGCAATGACCCAACTATTCATCAGTAGGGGGATAGAAAAATAAGCCCTACTAATTCCTATCATCAAATACTACAAGGGGTTAAAATACATAAACCAGATCTACATTTATGAACAGTGGTAAATCTAAAACGCAGCGTGGCAGGAAAATTACAAATAAACATTACCATTGACAAGTTACACATTTAAACAGCTCAAATAATTGTATATATTGCTTAAAGATGCAAATATTCACACAATATAGAATACAAAACACGCACACAACTTCACAAGTGGTAATCTCTAGGGGGAGGGTGATATTTATGTGTATCTGTAATGCCTTGTTTCTAAAACACACACAAACCTGAAATACATAAAATAAAATTTTAACAACTGTTTAATTGTGGTAATGGGAATATAGGTGTCAGTTATATAACTTTCCGTTTTCTTCTATATGACTTAAATGTTTCACAATTTTAAAATATACAAACAACCAAAAACAAAACTACAAAAATCCAGAACTTGCAGATTTTCCACTTAAAATTATGAGGTTTTTATTGTTATCTATTATACACTTAATAATGATGGCCCTTGTTTTATATAGTGCCCTGAAGACCAACTTAATAAAAAAAACTGAATACAAATTATTTATTATTTATCATAAGGTATATAAATTTGGAATGAAGTTACCTCTTCATCAGATAAATTTTTACCAACTACAGCTTTGAAAAAGTTGGTAATGTCTTCTAGAACATGCATCCATTCTGTTGAATCCCAAACACTGTGATAATCCTGGTAGAGAGGATAAGTTCGGCCACAAATGCCATCAATTATTTTATGAAGAAGCTAGAGAGAAGAAAAAAGAGAAATAAATGTAATTATAAGTAAAATTATAAAACAGATTTATCTTCCTCGTAGCACATAAATGGTGTTGGGAGAAGTTCATGTTACCTTCAGGAGCAGCTGAGGTTGAAAAGCAACTATCCTTAACATTATTTTATTAATTAAAAGTTAGAGGGCTTCCCTGGTGGCGCAGTGGTTGGGAGTCCGCCTGCCGATGCAGGGGACACGGGTTCGTGCCCCGGTCCGGGAAGATCCCACATGCCGCGGAGCGGCTGGGCCCGTGAGCCATGGCCGCTGAGCCTGAGTGTCCGGAGCCTGTGCTCCGCAACAGGAGAGGCCACAACAGTGAGAGCCCCGTGTACCGCCAAAAAAAAAAAAAAAAAAAGTTAGAGCTTCACACACACACACACACACACACACAAAAACAGACTTTCTGTAATTGTCCACCTTCAGAAGCTAAAATAATTTTATAGATACACTGTTGTTTCTCCAACGTTCCTGAAAGGAAGATGGTGAGTGTACAAGTTTCTCCTTGGGATTCCTTAGACATCGGATTTATACCAATAACGAAAAAACAAGGTATGACTCTTAGATCAAAGTCTTTTAACTGTAGATCTACACACCTCTTCTCTCCGTTTTCCACAACACCCACACTTATTTCTTTTGGTCTAAAAAAAGCCCTCGGTGCCTTTCTTTCTTTTTTACATTCCTTTCTCTCTACCCTACCTTAATGCCAGCAATGGAAACCCTAACACATATATAACTAAACAAAGTAATTAAGACTGGATTTTGGAACAAAACTGTCTAGTCTGAATCCTATTTCCACTACATACTAGTTTTGCCAAGTTATTTAAACATTCTGTGCCTGTTTCCTCATGTGTAAAACGAGGATATCATCTATCCCTATAATGTTGTATGGATTGAAGAATACATGCAGATCACTTGGCACACTCCTGGCATTAAACACTGCTTGCCATTGTTATCCTTCATCATCTTATTATTATCATCATCATCACTATTACTACTACTACTACGGTACTACGTTCCATGCCTTTAACATATATTAACTGAGTACCTACTATACCAGCACTATTCTAGGTAAATGATAAATATGGTTATCCTTCTCAAGGGATATTTGTGTCTTGTAAGAAGCATACTTGAACCCAAACAACTTGGAAATGCATTTAAGCAGCAAGGCTTCCAACTCTTTTCTCCTGGATCATATTCCAGTCCATTTTAAGCAGTAACTCCTCTATAAACACCACAGATATCGGAACAGAGATGAGCAACTGGTGACCCTACTTCCAAATGTTGGCTAAAGCACTATGTGAAGAGAAATTTTATTTATCATAAATTAACCAACATTTTCAACTTGAAATTCATTCAAAATTCTCTACCTTTATTTTACCTTATCCCAAACTGTCCCCCATGCTAAAACAAAACTCAGAACACAAACTGAAAAATAAGAGTGCTATCCTTTTGGAATATATTTTTTAAATTAATTCACAAATATGTTAATGAGCACTTCATTCCAGTTATTAAACAAGTTAATGTAAATACAAAGAAAAATAACTATAACAGCTACCATTTATAAAGCCCGAATTACGTACCAAACACTGTGCTGATCTTCACTGTAACCCTGTGAAGTAAGCCTTGCTATTATCCCCATTTTACAAATAAGGAAACTGAGGATAAATAAGATAAGGTCCTACATATCAGAGCCTCAGTCCATTAGAGAAAACTAATATATCAATAAATAAATGTAATTTAGGATGATAAGGGTTGTAATTCAAGTTTACAGAAGGTACAAAACAGCACAGAGGAAGGAGGGGAAAGTATGTCTTAAAAGGATGAGTAGTTGGCCAAACAGAAGGGTATTTCTAGTCACAAGCAGCTGCATATGCAGATAAAAGTGTAAAACCACATGGTGCAATTTGGGAGATGACAGCATACAAAGCTGGAGAGGTGGTGGAGGCCAAATCACAAAGGGCCTTGTATACAGTGCAAAAGAGCCGAAACTTTAATGTGTGTTCAATAGGGAACGAGAGGTTGCAAACCAACCCGTCCAGATTGTAAGTTTTCAAAGACTACGTGGCGACTCCACCCCCCGGCCCGGGTCACTTGGTCCCGGCCGCTTGCGGGAGAGAACAGGCAGTCCCCACTCAGGTGCGGGCGCGGCCCGGCGGGCGTCTGCGTGCAAAGCGCCCGGAGAGGCCACTGGAGGCCGGGTCGCAGAAGTGGCGACCCTAAGCCTCGGCCTCCTCAACTCTCCAGGAGACGCAGGGGGCGGGCCACCCGAAATCACTCCCCTTCCTCCTCCTTCCCCTGGGAAGCCGGCACGAGCCCCGCAAACGCGTCCAGGTGGGACCTGCCCCGCACGCCAGGCCTTCCCGGAGCCCAGCCCCGCGCAGCCGCCCCTGGCGCCCTCCTCACCTGCAAGCCCAGCTCGGCAGGAAGCTTCTGCAGCCGCCACAAGGGAACCCCCTCTTCCGGCTCCATCCCTGCGAGTAGCAAGGCTGGGTCACATGACCAGTCCTGGCGTCTCCTTTAAGGCCAGGGCTCGCTCACGTGACTCTACCCAGCTGGTCGGGGTGGGCGGGGCGGGCCGGGAGACGCTGGAGCCCTTGTGCGCTTGCGCAGAGATGGAGGCCTCGCTTTCCCTATGAGTGAGGAAAATACTTTATGCCCGTTGCGACGTTGAAACGTTTGTTACACGCCCTTATGGTATTACATGGAAGGCATATTCGCGAATCTTTCAAAGCAGTTGGTAACTTTGTTCAGAGTTTTATTAAACTTTCTCTGCACACTTAGAGTTATGGTTATCTTTCATTTTGGGGATTACAGGTGACTTTGATTCCCTTTCAGTTTTTCTAAATTTTCTATTCAAAGTTTTAGTTTTAAATGATTTTATTTAAAATGCTAGATTATGATTCCATCTAGTCCCTTTAATTTTGGCTTGAAAATTAGCCAAATCTTACCTGAACTCATCCCCTTCTTTCAACATCTTGCTAAATGCAAGCAATAACAACCGACATACGCTGATAATAATCTGTCTTCCGATCGCATTGCCTAGAACTAGTCTCAGTTGGCGTAGGTTCTGCCTTCCAAATTGTCAAAGGCAGTGCATAACATGAACCCCAGCTTTCTGGCCTGCCGCCATACACTAAATCAACTACATATTTTAGGTTATGTTACAGTACCTCCCACTCATACCAATTTCTGCGTTGGTCAGAGTAGGTTGACTAACAAAACAACACCAAAATTTTAGTAGCTTAACATAATATTTATTTTTTCGTTATATGTGTGTCAGTTTAATACAGGTATAGGTGGTTAGGAGGCTCTTTTAGTCTCCAAGACCTCAGAGTTCTGTCTGTTCAGTCACTGGGGAAAAAGCATGTGAAAGATCATAAAGGAGATTTTTATATGCCAAATCTAGAAATGGGGAACATCATTTCTACCCGTTTCCATCAGCCAGAACCCAGTGTCATGGTAGCAACTAACTGTAAGGGGATCTGGAAAATACAGTTTAGCTGTGTTCCCAAGAAGGAAAAGAAACAGTCTGGTAAACACACAGTTTATGTCTACCACAATCATGCTGTTCAAAAGACAACTGAGAATTTCTAATACGAGGTATATCAACACTGTTAACAATCATTCTCTTTCACAGTTTCATGTGGAAAAATCATGCTTGGTAGCTTATTGTTAAAGTAAAATATTAAACCAGGCTCCGACTAACATCTTGTACCTGCCTCAAATTAGTTTTGATTCAGGTTCATATTAAGAGGAAGGGCTGATAGGTTAACAATTCAATCAACCCCTTTTTGAGTTATTGCCACAATCAGGTTAGATTAAAATCTGTGATTCTAGAAGTTATATCTGAGAGAAATCAAGAGAGTGAAACTGGCTGGTTGGCTGCTTAGGTAAAACTCTGGGCTATACTAATTTAGAATTATTACAAGAAAAGGTCCAGTCTTCAGTTTTTTATGTCCCCAGACTCTATTTTGTCATTTCACTCAAGATATTGACCCACCCTAACTGAACTCTCTTACCAGAATGTTACACAATAGGAATTGCTTCTCCTTAGTGTATTCTCTCTTGAAGAAAAACCTATTTCTTTGAGTCTCCTTTTTGTTAAATGCCATACCCTTATAATTGCCTCTTATACCTTCTTAACCAATATTTAGGAAATATTCTGTTCTAGAGGGTTACTCTGGGAATTTCTGTCCCCCATCATTGTGGGTCAAGTCTTACTAGTAAGTTTCAAACGATAACTTTCTTCTGTCCCTAAATTCTGGGCTCCCTATTTTCACCCACGAAGTGACATTAGCTTCAGTAATTACAATTTCTGACAAATGTTTGAGAAATCCAGAAAAGCTATTAACTCATTATTCAGAGTTGAAGGCATCCATTAAGAAAAGAAATTGTCTGTAGTTTTCCACATCTGTTTCTCAGTTCAAACCTGCTTTTCAGTTTATCCTACAACTTGAAGTTGACTAATTTGTTCACCTTAATTAGATACCTTGCAATATAGATGTGCTTAGTGATTTGCTTTGCAATCTATGTAAAATTATTCCTGTTCATAAATTTCTGAGAGCAAAGAGGCTTCAAGTTTCAATGAGTTTACTTACTATCCTATAACCACACAGGAAATGTTGAAATGTTACATTGGCATTGGTTCTATTAAATTGAAACAAGTTATGGATAGCTAATTTGTAAAGACTTGGAAGATACTGGGTTTTATTTTGTCTGTATAAACTCAGATTTGGCTGCCAAGGAAATGTGTCTTTTTTTCTTAACTTATTTTTATTTGTTTATTTATTTATTTGGTTGTGCTGGGTTTTAGTTGTGGCACGTGAACTCTTAGTTGTGGCATGCAAGTGGGATCTAGATCCCTGACCAGGGATCAAACCTGGCCTCCCTGTATAGGGAGTTCAGAGTCTTAACCACTAGCCACCAGGGAAGTCCCTAGGAAACATTTCTTATAAGTCAACTGGATAAATGTCTTTTCATTCCGGTGAATGAACTTAATAAATGGAAGGCCTTTGTCTTTCTTTTTGATCATTATAGGTAATTAAGAAATGCTTTTAACACTTCCTTATAACATATTTTCTTTATCAGAAAAACCCTTGTAGCTAAAGCCATCTGAGTTCTCTGTTACAGTGATCTTTGAAACATTTTGATTTAAAAAGGATGATAAAGACTGCACATAACAGTTATTCCAGTGTAGCAGTAAAGAATACAGTGGACTAAAAGCTCAAAATTCTTCTGTTAAAGTTAAATACTTGAGGGAACTGCAATTTTGAACCTTAGAGTAATGCATTGTATTCCACACTCTGTCCTCAGGGATTTGCAGTCTTAGAATGGTATATCAAGTGCTCCATTAGTCTTTCTGATGACTGTTCTGTGTCTGCAAGATCTCCCTCTTCTGGGTTGCCACCTCTTTTAATCACTGTACTGAAAGCCTCCGCATCTGTGAGCTGTTAAGATTTTAGCCAGTGGTTCTTAATCAAGATAGCTCATTAGAGTCACACCAGAGAATGTTTGAGTGATTGATTTTTCACTTTAAATATACTATACTTTTGTTTTTTAAATAGCTTTGTCATTTACATACCATAAAATCCTGCCGTTTAAAGTAAAGTTTGGTGGGGTTTACTAAATTTATCCAGTTCTTCAATCATCACCACATTTTAGCGTGAGACCATTACCATGCCACCCCCCAAAAATCTCTCTTTGTGCCTGTTTGCAGCGAGCTTTCAAAAGAAAGTAATAGCCAGACCTCACCCCCCAGACCAATAATATCCAAATCTCTTAGTGGGTAAAGTAAGGTACTGGTCGAGTTTTTTGATCCCTCTGGTTTTATTCTATTGTTTACTTTGCCTAGAATCTTCTCTCCATCCACCCTCAGCTCTCTCCATGCATAGTTAGTAGACCTAGTGAATTCAGACACCTTCCCCAGAGAATTTTAATTACTGCCTCACCTGTGTTTCCATCACTCTTTTAACGAACTTCTGTTAGAGTCTTTACGGCATTGCATTGCAGCTGTTTGTTTACAGGCTGCTTCTTCCATTGTTCTGAGAGCTCCTTGAAAAGCAGAGGCCATGACACATTCATTTTCATATTCTAGACAGTGTCTGGCATGAAGCAGACTCCCCATAAGTGTTTGCTGAATTCGGAAAGAGAAGAGGTGATTAAAAAACAAAAACACTATGAAAAGCTTAGGCAGTGATTCAAGTGAACCTTGACTACAAATTAGAATCAACTGTGGAGAAATCCCTATGACCAGATCACACCCAGACCAATTAAGTCTGAATCTCTAGCCAGGGAACTGCTCGGTTCCCCCAGCAGTACTTTTTTTTTTTTACCTCCCCATGTGATTCTCCTAATGTGTAGCCGAAGTAGAGAACCATGAGGTTGAAGCCTTAAAGGATAGTCCAAAATTGCCTCCTTGACCAAAATAGCTCTGCCCCATTGCCTGAAATATTTAAATTTGCTGTTACTTTACCTAAAGAGAGCTAAGAAACACAGGTGGATGAATAGATATCTGTTTAAAATATATATAAGCCCCTAGCAGGCCCAAGAAAGAACATTGGGATTCATATAGTATAAATTACTGAAGTCCGATTACTCTCTTCCTGACATCTCACTTGAAGAACCATTATGAAATAGGAGACTTAACTTGGGTAGAAAATTGCAAGTGTCAAAGCAAAAATTGCACTGAACAGTGTCAAACAGGCAAGCAAGACTTTATTCAAGGCTCTCACAATAAGAATGAGAGAGAGAACAGAACTCACCCTCACTGAAACAAAGGGCAGGAGGATTTTTAAGTGGTAGTATGTGAGTGAGAACACACGACATCCGTATTCGCTAACTGGCTTTACCCAAAGGAGCAGTAAACTTTCTCGTATCTTTGTGACAAGAGGCAGTTTTACAACTTGGAGCAAGGCACCCACCAAAATTAGGTTCCTACCCTTCCACAGAGGCTGAGAGATAGGGGTGCTGTCTCCTTTGATGTTACATCTCAGAGAGATGGCTCACAAGCTCTTGAGAAAAATATTCCTAAACTGTAAAACTGGCAGAGACCTTTTTTTTTTGAAGATTTACATCTCAAAGGGGAGAGAAAGTAATTATAATTACAAGTTTTCTAAAGAAAATGTTCTCTGAAAGTGGAAGTCAGGGGTTTAGTCAGGAGGAAGCTTCTCTAAAATTTAGTCAAGCTGGGAAACTTTAAGGCAGTCTTGGTCAAAAGATCATTTTGAAACATGAAGAGTGAGAAGTAAGCCCAGAAAGATTGCCCATGAAAATGCCTCAACAAAGAGTTTTCAGCAGCAAAGTTTAGCATGAGGGTATTGGATAATTAGGAGAACCAAAAAGAAAAGCTAGAAAAGGAGTTAGGGAATTTTCGGAAACAAAATGTTTTGCAGTTTTCCCCTCCATAGCATGGTTGATATCCAGCAGATGAAAAAGGAAATTCTTCCGTCATCACCTTCTTCTTCCTGAAGGGACTCTCAGGTTTACATTCCACTCTACCTTTCAGCTACGCAGGAAAATACCCATAGCTGCATCACCAACTGGCCTGAAAATGTCATTCTAGCTGGTTAATTGGTTTACTGCGTGAGATCCATTCAAATGTAGTGTCTGTCCCATACTCTCTTATTACATTATTTCCAAGCTTGGTTTAACAATAAGAGGAAGCCATAGGGAAGTTTGCCCTGCACTTGTTCCAACAGTGTGTGTTGCAACTTGTTGGGGAGACTACTTTTGGTTTTATCTCCAAATCACTGGAGCTTTGTTTTTGTTTTTTGTAGGTTCTAATTTTTTTCCACCTTCTATCCCCCTGCTTCTCCTTCCTCATGGCTCCCATTACAGATACACACTCTTTTCTGCCTGAGTGTGTCAGTTTTTAACCTTTAGTCAGCTTAACTCAGCATTCCCCAAACTCAGTTCTATGGCTTCAGGTGTATATTTTTTTCTGCCAATTTACTGTTCTTTTCATTGGCACTTAAAGGTATTTTCTCATTTTAGTTAAAACTAAATTTAGTTAACTAAGAAAAACACTCTATTTTTGTGTTTCTTCCTGGGAAAATTAGATTATTTTTAACATATTTTTGAAACTCAAGGAATTACAATGCAGTAGGGGAGGGTTTTTTTATTTATTTAATTAACCAATTATCACAATGAGGGTTCCATATTGTAGCATTTCATCAATAGAGGAATTATAAATTAAATAACGTATAGTCATATAAAAGAATGCTGTATGCACTTAAAAGAAAGGAACTTATTTACTACATCAATGAGAATAGATCTAGATTTTAAAAATATGTTCAGTGAAAAAAGATGTGGAACTTGCTGACATACCACATAACTGTCATGTATACTACTTAAAATACAAAAAAAAGTAGCAGCATATATTATATATGTATCTGTTTAAGGATCTGGAAGGTTACACCACATATACATGTAGGTCCTGGAAATTAGACTTGGAGTAATGTTTAAGGGGACTTTAGTGATATAAAAAGAAATGAGATTGAAAGCACATAATCCAAATTGGTAGCTGTAATTCTTTCTGAAAAGTAGGAGAGTGTAAATTTGTTTTATAATCTTTATACTTTTCTAGATCACTTAAATTTACAAAAAGAAAACAAAAATGAAAGCGAAGATTACATGATAGATCTAAGCCAGGAGTTCAGAAGAAGGGAAATGTACCATCTAGCTGACCAGAGACATTCTGGTAAAGGAATAAGTAGGATTTGGAAGATGGATTGAATATCCACAGGCAGAAATGGATGAACACAGCAATCTGGTTGCAAGGAATTATACAAACCAAAAAGGCAGATAATAGAAGGCAATGTCAGTCTATATCCAAAAATTAGTAAATTTTTAAATCAAAATTTGATGCCAGGAATAAAGAAATTTCTAGTAGAGTATTATGAGGAATATTCAGGTCCAGAGTGAAGCAGATAGTTTTTATAAGGTAGCCCTTCTGTTAACATTGTGGCTAAATTATAGAGCAGAGCAAGAGGAAACAAGAACTTGGTCAGATAATTACAGTGTTGAAGCCAAACTAACATTAGAAGGCGTCTGATTCATCTTCCTCTTACAGAAGAAAAAACGGAGGCCCTCAAAAGTTAAAATCACCAGTGGTCCAGCCCCAAACAGACTAACTATAACATCAACATCATTAGAACACAATTCAGTAAGGCTAATCACGTCTTGACTTTCTTTGACGGTAAAACAGAGTTATCCACTTGACTTGCTGGAATGTGAGAATGATAAGTAATTGTAGTGTATACTCTAGACAGTAAGTTTTTAAAATTTATGGATAAAACAGACATTTTCATAAATTCATTTTTGTTAAATTCATTTTATTCTAATCTATGTTTATGCAAAGAAAGACTTTTCTAAAATTCAAAGAGATTTTAGTATAGATTAAACAATGTAAATTGAGAGCCTAAAAAAGGGTAACAGAACTGTCTTAGCATTTATAAAAGCTGGTTTAATGGAATGTACACTCACACAATATTTTAAAGAATTCTTATAAAAGCCCTATGCCAATGACAGCAAATGGATTTTATATAAACAGTAATACAGTAACCTATGGAGGGACCATGTGGGATTGCTCAGAACCTAGCAGGCCTGAAGAGCACACTGCACATCACTAGTGCCTTCTTTTAAGAAAAGAAACATGAAAAAATATGATATTGTAATAGGATTCATTACCAGGCTCCCTTAGTAATGAACTTCTCTAGAGCATCTGAAATAAAATTGGACTTATGGAAATTCAATAAACACACCATTTTTAAGAAACATCATTTTGATAGAGAAATATTTGTCTTGCTCTGCACTCACTGTGGGTTCAGTAAATGTGTCTCCTCAATGACAGATGGTCCAAATTAGTCTGAACATTAAACATTATACCCTGGGTGGACTTAAGCAGTAACCATTCTCAGAGGAGTCATCAGTGCCAGCATGTGCCAACAGAAGCAGTCTCAGGCACAGCAAGGATGCGAGCCCCTTGGGGGTCTAGCCTGCCTTCTTTTTTGCCTCTCCATTCTGCCTATCTGATCCACTAAGGCAATTGTTAGGATACTTTTTAGATGCTTCCCTTCAGGTTTCAACTAATACTTCAGCGGATGCCCTGAACTTCCAATTGGGAGGTTATTAACAACCTTTTGAATCAATTGGAGATAAAATGTGAGCCAGGATACCTTGACCTTCTGTTTTGGTACTTTAAATATTTGGTCCCCTTGCATTCCACAAGGCTCTTGTTTTGCATATCTTTTTCTTTAAAGTCTATTTTCTTATTTTTTGCTCACAGGGGCTTTCACAACTGTCTTGGCCAATCTTGGGATCTTGTATTCCAAACTGTAACCTCAGTGTCCAAGATAAAGGAAGACATTGACTTTGTTTTAATTGGTAATGTATATTTACAGTTTAAAAGCCATAATAAAAGGAAGACCCACGTACCGGCCTGTGATGGTTAATTTTGTGTGTCAACATGGCCAGGCCACGGTACCTAGATATTTGGTCAAACGTTATTCTAGGTGTTTCTGCCAAGGTTATGTTTTAGATGAGATTAACTTTAAATCAGCTGAGTAAAGCAAATTAACCTCCATAATGTGGGTGGGCCTCATTCAATCAGCTGAAAGCCTTAATAGAAAAAGACTGGCCTCCCTCAGGGGTGAGAGAGTTCCGGAGGCAGACCGCCTTTGGACTCAGACTGCACCATCCACGCTTCCCTGCGTCTCCAGCCTGCCGACCTACTTTGTAGATTTTGGATTTACCAGCCCCCCAAACCATGTAAGCCAACTCCTTAAAAATCTTTCAATCTCTCTCTTTCTTTCTTATTTACTTATATACATCGTATTGGTTCTGTTTCTCTGGAGAATCCTAATATATCACCACTGAGTTTAAGAAACAATAGAACATCCTCAGTACCTTTGAAGGCCACTGTGTGCCCCACCCAACCCCCATACTATTGACTTTCTGTTGTGATTTCTTGGTAATGGAGATACTTTTTTTTTTGCGGTACGTGGGCCTCTCACTGTCGTGGCCTCTCCCATTGCGGAGCACAGGCTCCGGACATGCAGGTTCAGCGGCCATGGCTCACGGGCCTAGCTGCTCCGCGGCATGTGGGATCTTCCCGGACCGGGGCACGAACCCGTGTTTCCTGCATCGGCAGGAGGACTCTCAACCACTGCGCCACCAGGGAAGCCCGGTAATGGAGATATTTGATAAGCAAAATCATTCAAGGAAGAGATTTGGTATTTCATCCAATAGATGGTAGGAAATACTCTCATTCAGTGTGGAAACTTGCACTAGGCTTAATGAAGCACCTAAGTAATTATAATATCACTTTTTGTTTAAGTTTTATATATTTTTTTCATTTTTATTTTATATTGGAGTATCATTGATTAACGATCTTGTGTTTCAGGTGTACAGCAAAGTGATTCAGTTATACATACACAAGCATCTATTTTCAAATTCTTTTCCCATTTAGGTTATTACAGAGTATTGAGCAGAGTACCCTGTGCTATACTGTAGGTCCTTGTTGGTTATTTATTTTAAATTTAGCAGTGTACATGTGTCAATCCCAAACTCCCAATCTATCCCTCCCCCCACACTCCCCCCCCGAAACAAACCATAAGTTCATTCTCTAAGTCTGTGAGTCTGTTTCTGTTTTGTAAAATAAGTTCATTTGTATCATTTCTTTTAGATTCTGCATATAAGTGATGATATATGATATTTGTCTTTCTCTGGATTACTTCACTTAGTATGATAATCTCCACATCCCTCCATGTTGCTGCAGATGGCATTATTTCATTCTTTTTAATAGTTGAGTAATATTCCATTGTATATATGTACCACATCTTTATGCATTCATCTGTTGATGGACATTTAGGTTGCTTCCATGTCTTGGCTATCGTAAACAGCTCTGTGATGAACACTGGGGTGCATGTATCCTTGCAAACCATGTTTTTCTCCTGATGATAATGTCACTTTATCACTATTTAAGTCATATATTATCTGTCAGATGGAACATCAGCTAGGATTCTGCTAGTGAGCCTGCCCACGTTGGGGCTCTTCCCAAGACGCTCTGACCCCATTACTCAGAGCAATATCATTCCTGCAGGCCACACAATCTCCACTGTCGGCTGGGGCTCTGCGCCTACTCATTTTTCTTATGACAGGGAAGATATGACCATGCAGAGATTCTTGAATGCATCATTTCCTTTCCACACCACAGCCACTTCCTTGTTTCAGGCCTTCATTTCATCTCTCTCACACTGCGGCGTCTGTCCTACCCGTCACTTTTAGATCAGTTTATTACAGCACAGGTCTGACCACAACACCCCTTCATCTTGAAACCTTCTCAGTGGAGTCCTAATTCTCTTTCTCTCCTTCTCTGCTATGCACTAGTCATGTAAAAACTAAAAAAAAAGTCTCAAATGTGGCATATACACCAAAGTCTTTGTGTTTTTTCTCTTATTTGTGGTTTTGTATTTTGCCAGAGACCTTTATTTTTCCATGAGGGCATTCCTACTCATAAGACCCATTCCAATGACATCTTATATAAAATTTTTGCTATTTCCCTATCTTTTACACTCCCGTAACACCTGAGTCATACCTCCATTATAAACACTTTTATTCTATTAGCACTTTGCAAATTGGTATTAAGGTTCTGTGGTGGTATTTAAAGGGAGAGGGTAGAAGATGATTGTAAATGAAAAACACCATGCTCTACTTAGAATCATCCAGCCCTGACAAGGATTGTTTTCTGCTGGGCCAATCAAATGGGCCTGGAATTTTCTTTTAGAATGATTAAGTCCCGAGAGGTTCCTGGGTCTCATTCTAATCAGCTTCTGGTGTGCTGCCCCACTAGTTTGCCAGAGCTGCCTCGGCATGACTGAACCCCAGCTGTGGACACCTCGTAGCCTGATAGGGAAATGAGAAGTAAAAATAAAAGCAGCAGGGGTAGAAAGGGGACACAGCATTGGAGGTACCAAGATGGCATTGTCATCAGGAGGAAGTGGTTGGCTGACAACTGGAAATGCACATGTAAAGGTCAGTAGAGGGCAAAAGAAGTCTGGAAGTCCTCAGCCTAGATACCAAAACTAAACCCATGAAAATGAATGAGAATACCAGGGTAGTCCTTAGAAAGATCACTGACATCTAAGGTAAAGAAAAAAGCAGATGAACCAGATGAGAGTCTTTAAATTTTTTTCTTTTTAATTAAAATTTTTTTAAAAAAACCCTTTTTTTGCGGTACGCAGGCCTCTCACTGCTGTGGCTTCTCCCGTCGCGGAGCACAGGCTCCAGACGCGCAGGCTCAGCGGCCAGGGCTCACGGGCCCAGCTGCTCCGTGGCATGTGGGATCTTCCCGGACCGGGGCACGAACCCGTGTCCCCTGCATCGGTAGGCGGACTCTCAACCACTGCTCCACCAGGGAAGCCCCCAAACCTTTTTTTAAAAAGAAAACAGCCAGAAACTCCTCAAGGGAGGAGTTCCACATAATGTGGAATGGTTATCAAAGTTAGTTGTGACAATGGAGAATGTGAGAAAGACTGATATTTGACAATTGGAATTGTGACCTTTGATAAGTTTCAGGGGAGAAAGAAGAAACCAGACCACAGGGACTTAAGGAGTTAGCAAGTCTTTAAGACATGTTCCAGTGATGAACATATAATGTGGTAAGGAGAGAGAAAAAAATCATAGTTTGATCTGAAGAGATAGCAAGATCAAGAGAAGGGTTTCTCTTTTTTTTCTTTCTTTTCATAAACTTCTTCTCTCCCTCTTTTCTTTTTTCTTTTTCCTCCTCCTCCTTCCTCTTAGTATAGAGAACATATATATTCATCTCTAACTTAAATATCTGTGGGCTGAGGGAAATAATCCAGTGAAGAGAAAGTAGTGATTGAAAGAGAGGTGATAATTGATAACATAAACTCCTGGCCAAGAGCTGGCAGCCAGAGATGATCGACTTCAGAGAGAAACAGAACTCCTTCCTCTAAAGAAAGGAGGGCACTTCACGTAGAAATCTAGGAATCAGTGACATTCACACATCAAGGTGGCTTGGGTCCATCTCAGTACGTTGCATGATCGCCTGTTGTGAGTGAAGGTGGTGAGGCTGGGTTTAGACTGGTGCCCGGCGCTTGGCGGGTGCTCAGTAAATGTTTGTTAGAAGAGGAGGGCTTGGCTCAGAATGTGATAAGGAATTATTTAAAGATAAACAGAAAAATCATTCATCAAGCGTGTGGATTCCATTGAGGTAACTAAAGTTTTCAGAGGAACCATTTAGCTTATTTTCATAACATTCTCCGGCAACACAACCCAGAAATATACAGGGGGAAAGCAGCCGGTAGAGTCTCCCCAGGGTTGAGAACTGACAAGGTGGGCTTGTGGCAGGAAAAGGGGTAATCGCTTTCTTAAAGTCCCTTGGCCATAGCTGCTCAGGGAATTTGTCATTGGCCTTCTTGCACATCTGGCCCAAGGTTGTATGCCATTCCTTAGAGGCCAGATCCCATCTTCTCTCTAGGTAGAGTTATCGCCCATCCTCTCATCTTTCCAAAGTCCTCAAACTCCTGCCTTTTCTGGCTAGTAGGGGAAAGCCATCATATCTAGAGAAATGTATACTTCTTATCTCAACAACATCTAAATTCAGACAAAAGCTCTGGAGACTACCTTTGCCTAAGTCAGGGACTGATGAATTCTCTTTCTTAAACTAAAGGGCCATCAATCCATGTGAGGAATTCTGCTACTGTTCTATTAGGCACTTTTCATCACATTACAAACAGGATCCAGAAGGAGTTAATGGACATATCTAGAATGCTGGGACCAGCTTGAATCTCTACCATTACGGAGATTCCCTTTTTGATATTCTGTGCAATTATTGCATTTCAAGGGTTTTTTATAAGATTAAAACCCAACCTGTTCTCATATGGAAGAAAGTGATTCAGGGAAGGAAATGTAATTCCTCTTTTTAAGAAAATGTGCAAATGTAATTCCTCTTTTTAAGAAATGCACACATATAAAATTAAGGCCTAAGTTTACAATTGGTAATAATGACGTATATATCCTTGTTGTTTCTAAAAAAGATAGAATTTCTACTCTCAACAAGGCAGTTATAGGCATAGCATGGTTTTACCTTCCCCCCACCCCCCAAATCATTTAATATGCACCGTCCTAATTCATTGAAAGCTATACTGAATAGTCCACAATAGAACATGGGTTCTCCAGTCTTTCACTTACTAGCTTTACTGTCTTGGGCAAGTCACTTTATCTCTCTGTATCTCAGATTCTTATATCTAAATAAATGCTGAACTCATAGGGCTGATATGAAGATTAATGAGGTAATAGGTGTAAATGCCTTAGAACATTGCCTAACAGAAATGTTTTACTAGTGCTCAGTAAATATTAAGGAAAGAAAAAATATCTGGTGATGATGTTACCAGAATCAGGGCTCATCTGCAAGGCATAAGCCGTTATTGCTTGAGGCACTGAACTCTCAATTTTTTTTTTTTTTTTTTGGTCCAAAAGTTAGAAAGCCAATCCTGGGAAATATCCTTATTTGTGCTTGAGTCATACTTTGTTAATAAGTAATACAGAGAAAAAGAAGTGGTTGATTATGAATCATGAAAAATCAGCTTGTGTGTCACTTTAGACTTTTTTTTTTTTTTTTTTTTTTTTGCGGTACGCGGGCCTCTCACTGCTGTGGCCTCTCTCGTTGCGGAGCACAGGCTCCGGACGCGCAGGCTCAGCGGCCATGGCTCACGGGCCCAGCCGCTCCGCGGCATGTGGGGTCTTCCCGGACCGGGGCACGAACCCGTGTCCCCTGCATCGGCAGGCGGACTCTCAACCACTGCGCCACCAGGGAAGCCCTTGTGTGTCACTTTAGGAACACTGTTACATGTAAAATATTTGGAGGCAAACAAAAAACATAGTTTTATGTGTTACATTTTAAAGTAGTGGCCTGAAAGAATGAATATATTTCTCTTTCACATCTATCTGGATAAGAAGTATCATAGCACAGGAAGAATCATGACTTCTGTTTTCTAAAACAAACAACGTTTTCTGATAAAGTCTTAGTTCACTGCTGCCATGCTAATCTTTGAGTATGTTTAACAGACGAGAAAGCAGAAGCCAGTGAATTGATAACTATCACTTATTAAGCTCCTATTATTTGCTTTACACAGGGATAAGCACTTCAGCTATATGACTTGATGTAATTTTAACAGCACTGAGGTAGACATCATTGGAGTCATTTTACCTGTGGGGCTTAGAGGTGGTACCCAAGAATATATATCTAAAATTTGCAGAGCTAAGATTTAAAGCCAGGTTAAATCCAGTCACTTGACCACTATGCCACGTTTCCTGTTGGCAATTAATTATGAAGTTGTTGATATTGAGATACTACTAATTACAAATTTTCCAACTAAAAAATGAAATTTCCTTACATCTATACTATATACTTTGAATATTTTTTCCTAAGGCTTCATGAGGAGATAGGCACATAAAATTTGAAAATATTTCTGAAACTACAAGGAAATAAATATTTTAAGTTTGACAATGGTGTATGGATTAATACGTACGTTTTGGTAGCCAATGTATTAAATCAAAGATTTTATGGATTTTTTAAACAAAATGGAAACAATCCTATGAGAAATGTTAAATACTAGAGAAACATTTGCAAAAACAAACTGAAGCTCACTTTAATAGTGGTTATTTGCAAAGATTCATAAGTATTAATTTTTTCTTCCAATTTTATTGAGATACAAGTGACATACAGCACTGTATAAGTTTAAGGTGTACAGCGTAATGATTTAACTTACACACCATGAAATGATCACCACAATAAGTTTAGTGAACATCCATCATCTCATATAGATGAAAAATAAAAAAAAAATTTTTTTTCCTTGTGATGAAAACTGGTAGGATTAGCTCTTAACAACTTTCATGTATGTAACATATAGCAGTGTTACTTATATTAGTCATGTTGTTCATTACATCCCTAGAACTTAGTCATCTTGTTATTGCAGAAGGTTGCACCTTTTGACCACCTTCACCATACAAAGATATTACATTATTATTGACTATATTCCCCACGCTGTACACTTCATCCCTGTGACTCATTTATTTTGTAACTGGAAGTTTGTACCTCTTAAATTCCCTCACCTATTTCACTTATAAGTATTAATTTTAAAAACTTGATTAGATATATTTAAATCGTAAATGGGACACATGCTTCTTCCGTTCAGTCAAATGATACAGAAACAAATGGAAAGCTAGTAATGTCCCCTCACTCTTCCGTTCCCCTCACTCTTCCATCCTTTCCCTCTGAGTAAACAATTTTGATGTGTCTCTTACCATCATATTTTTACATTTATATTAAATGTACAAATATATAAGGCATAAGTTGTATTACAAAGTGTTTTACATTATTCTGCTACTGCATTTTTTAAACTAAAATATAATGTAGATTTTCCTCTAAGACAACTTAAATCTTAGCCAGTAATTCTCAAACTCTTGCTGCAGATTAGAATCACTTGGAGAGCTTTTAAACAACCCACCACCCCACCCCCAAAAAGAGAGAGATTGCCAGAACTCCATCCCCAGAGATTCAGGTTTAATTGGCTTGGGTGGGGCCTTGGCATCAAACTCCTCAGTTGACTGATGTGTGGCTTGTTAGAACCTCTGATTTAAGCAATTCAGATAAGCTGCAAAAACAGCTCCCTGCCTGAATTGTCCGGGTATGCATCCACTGAGATGATTACAGCATCAGTGCTGATTTGGGAAACCATGGAAGGCCCATCTTAAATTTTGTCTCCTCAAGAAGGTCGGCTATCAGATGGGAAAATTGCTTCATCTTTTGTATCGTGTAAGGGAGAGTCACATGACTGCAAAAAGGGCTACCAGGGCCAGGAGTTTCAGAGACCACGTAAATGACAGTCTGCTCTGTTAGGCTAGGTTTATTCCCAGAATTGACTAATCTCTATAGAGATTTGCCTTTGCCTGAAAAAGCAGCTTTCCTGAATTAGCTGTCGCAGGAAGTCACACCCATGACTTGTTTCTCCTTGTTTGGGAGCGGCATCTACTCAGTGGCTGCAGGAACTTGTTTGGCCTCTCCAGCCTGGCCTGGGAGAGTTTGCAAGTCTCCCAGCTCCATCAGTCCGTCCTGATGGGCTCTTTGTCATTCGTGAAACATTCGTAGGATCATTTAGTTTTCTTCACTTCTGCCACATATTTAAGAAACATTGGAGAAAATGGAAGATAGAGATAACAAAATAGAGTTGTGGAGAGATTTGCCCCTTCTTTATCTTTGTGGGAGAGAACAACTGGCAGCCGGTGATTATTACTATTTGGTCTGAATTATTGCCACTGTTGGTTCTGCCTTCTCTGCATGCCCTTCCCTTTCTCACAGCACTTAGTCGGTCGGAAGTTTTGAGAGACCAGATGGGTTGTTGGAATTTACTTAGGAGCAATATTTTTTTAAAAGCTGTGAGTTTTAACCTAGCAGACCATGGCAGGACAAAGCCACATTACATCGGGTGAGGGAGGGAATAGAAGGTCAAGAAGTGAGAAAAAAGACCAAATCAGAATTGTGGTCTTTTTCTCAACTTCTTTTCTAGTTATACAACAAGAAGATTAAGTTTAGATTTGACCCCTTTACCCTCCAAAAAATAACTGCCAAGCGTTTCAAGTCTAGGTAAATGGGTGAACTGTTGAACGGAATTTCAGCGACACAAGCATGAACCAAACCCCAAGGGCAGTCAGGTCCTGGTCTCCTGAAACTACTGCCGCAGGCAAACAGGAATCTCTGTCCATCAGCTGGAGCTGGGAAGCCCCCGGGCGGCCAGCCCCGCCCCCTACCCCTGACGTCACGAGAGGTGGGGCGGCGAGCGATTGGCCTTTCTCGGGAGCTCCGGCCGCTCTGCATCCCGGCGGACAGGCGAGCAGGGGTAGAAGGGACGCGGGAAGGAACAGAGCGAGGAGGGGTTGCCAGCTCTGCCCAGGCGGGGCTCCGGCTCCGGCAGCTGAGCTTGGGAGTTGTCTGAGAAGTGATTTTTTTTTTTTTCCTTCAGAGTCAAATGGCTGGCATAGAAGCATAACCCGCCTACACTCTCCGGATTTGTGCTTGGTTCTTGTCTTGCATCTTGGGACTTGTGATCATCATGCTGTGATGTGTGCCCAGAGAGGAATTGGTAAGGGTGAACCAGCGAGCCTCTTGGACCGTTTCCCTGCCTTCCGTTTCACTACCCGCGCTCTTTTCCTCTCTGTTTCTTTACTCTCTCTGTCTCTCTCTCTCTCCTCTCCCTCCCCCAATAATTGTGTTCAGGTTGGATGAAGTGCCTCAAAACTGGAGTTTAGGGCTTTTGTTGAACTTAAAAAAAGAGAGAGAATCTTACACCGTTTTCAGTTTCTTGATTTCAGGAGAGGGATTATTTTATCTATTCTGAATGCTGGGTTTTGTGAAAAGATAAATTATGTACACACACCCTTTGTCATCTCATTGTGAAATCGAACAGTTTAAAGCAATTTGGGCTCTGTCTCAAAGGTAATGAAAAGAATGGGGGTTGAAATTTTAACGCAGTAAATAAACCACGGGTTGATCCCTTAGGAAGAAAAAGGTGTTTGTGTTGGAGCTTGGTCAGAAATAGTTTTTACAGGAGCGCTACCAAAAAGCCCGCGTTCTTGCCCGCAAACACTAACTTTGCAGAACTTAATTGTTGTTTAGGGCACCCTTTATCTTACATTATAAAATAAGTAATTATACTTTATACAGCAGAGAGACATCTGGCTGGTTAGTGAAACCTCCATTCTGGAGGGTCGGGCTTCCTGTGCCTTCAGAAATGATGTATTTAAACTACTCTTAATCATAGGGGTATGTTAACTCGGGTATTTAGAATGTTATCTAAATAAGGCCGAAGATTCTTCTTGCTTCTTTACACGTTAGTTCTTTCCAAGGAAAAACAATTCCATAGTCTGAGAGCAAGCCTCTGACTCTAAATCAACCTTGCAAGATGACCCACAAGGATAGGGGGCTCCTTATCCGCCAATGTTACTGTATCAGAAAAGTGACTCCAGAGGAGATAAATTATTTTAAAATTAGGCTAGGTCACATTTCTGTGAGGAGTACCATCATAAAAAGATATTTGGTGACTTGTTTAGAGCCAATATGTAATACATGGTCATTGTAACAGTAAACTCATTCAGTGTCCAGGTGCAAGCCCTCACTCCAATCTACCCCAAAAGGTAATGTCTGCTCTTTCTGGACTCTTCTATTCCCTTTACAAATGCATACCTACATTGAGATAGTTTGTTTTTATCAAAAGGAGATCATACCATATATGTTGAAAAACAACTCTCCAACATTCAAAAAGTTTTAGAAAGTTTTAAAAAGTAACAGTGTAACTGCCAATTTAACATGTGTTAAATTGTATGAAAAAGATGGAGAATCTAAGCAGTCTAAAACAGGATGTCAGGACTGTTTGACCTTTGCATAGCAAGAACTGAATACTTATTCAATACGAGTGCTTAGTGACTAAATAGAATTTGAATAGGATATCATTTATTTTGATATCAGTAAAATGGAGGAAATGCTCAGGATTTGATTATAATTTGTAATAGAACAGAGATGACTCACCTGTTAGATGAATGTACTTAGAATTTAAAAATTAAGGGGTAAAAATGTCCACATATTCAAGCCTTCATTACAGGTCTTATTGTCTGATCTAGTTGAAAGTAGTCTTTTTAATGAGGGAAAAGCAAAGAAAATGCTACAAACAAGATCATTTGGGGATTCTCGAAACCCAAAGCATTAGCAGCTGAGCAGCTTTCCTTATCACCTGGAAGAGGTTTGTTATGAGTGTATTCTCTTAAAACATTTTCCCCTTCCTACTGTGAAAGAATTTCAATCTAAAATGGATAGAATGGAAAGTCTCCCGCATGTGCCTTTAGGAAAACAAAACTTAAAGACTGAGAGACCGATTTCCCATAAATGCCTGATTTACAGAAATTGATAAATTGGAATTTTCTTAAATGTTAGGACATTAATCGGAGGTTGCCTCGTATCAGTCTTGTAAAGTTTTTTCTTATGGTTTCCAGAGCAAGAAATGATCCAGGTCGGGTTGGTCTCAAAAACTGAGCTGAATTGAGTTTTGCTTGTATGACTAGACTGGTTTTGTCTGCTCAGGGAATTTTCAAAGCAGGTCTCAATTTGTTTTGACTTTAACAGGCTCTCATTGAACTCTCTCCTCTTTACATGCCCTGCCCATCAACACAGCCTATTCCAAACCCTCAATGGACTCACCTGTCGCTTGCTATAGTTCACGTGTCGTGAATTTCAATTCCTCTGCTATTCCCAAATAAACTCATTTGTTTGAGCTTGCCTCAAATAATTTAGATGGACATTACTACTGTGGATGGATTTATTTCATTTCAAAAACCATCTTAGTCATAGAAACAATACTTTTCACAAAACTAGTATCACTGTTAGAGTACGAAGTTATAGTGGGACTAGTTTCATAAATGAGTGTGGCCTTAATGGAATCTTTTATGCTGCTCAATGAAGGGTACATTCACGCAACTGTTAGAGGTAGTACTATGGGAATATGTATTAAAACCTGCAAATGTTTGTAGAGTTTGACTCAATAATCCTAGGTCTAGAAGTATATCCTATGGAAATCATCTGAATTCCATATGAGGATTTATAAATATGTTCATTAGTGTTATCTGTAATATGGAAAACTTAGAAACAATAAAGCCCCCAATAGAAAAATATTTAGACAAATTGAAGTATTATATATCTGCTTTGATAAAATTCAGTTTCCTAAATATTTTTGAAAAAATTTCATGATTTAGAAAGGTCCTTGTAATGTATTAAGTGAAAAGAGCAAGATTTAATACTGTTATCTTGAATGTGTAAAATGCAACTTTGAAATAAATATATTATTTACTCAGTAAGCTCTTACTATATATATATATATATATATATCAGGCATTGTTCTAAATTAACAAACACTGAACAAGACTGTGTCGCTTTCCATTTGCATACAAGTTCCTGTTTGTATCAACGGGTAAATCCACTAATATAGCACATAGAAAAAAATAGATTTTAAGGTGGTAGAGTTATAGCTTTTTATTTTTCTTGATATTCTCAAATACTCTACAGCAACTATTTTTATAATCACAAAAATGCCATTTTGAAAAATATTGCCAAGAAATATAACCAAAATTAAAAGACAGATTGTAAGCTTTATACTATAAATGCCAGTATACCCTATAAAAGATATTATAAAAAGCAGTGAGAGCTAGATGAACACCTCTATAAAAATGATCTCGAAAGAAAAATAGACATAAGTGGGCAATTCACAAAGGAAAAAAAAAGACTTTTCTAAGGTTTAGGGGAGAGGGTATACTAACCTCCTAATCAGAGAATACACAGTATAGCAATAAGTTACTCTATTTTCACACATCACAATTAACAAACATGGAAAGCAAATCAAAATGTGTGAGGTTGTTGGGAAGACTAATGATATGGAAAAATGTTCATGAAAAAAATGAAAGTAAGTTACAAAATAATATCCTACTTCTGAAAAAAATTCAATCTATGCGTAGAAACTATTTGTGGAGAATAAACCAGATGTTAATAGTACTTATTGGGTAGTGGGATTATAGATGATTTCTGTTTTTTTGCATGGTATTCATCTTTAGTTTCTACAATTTCTACAGTGAATATATTGTAGTTATCAGGGAAAAAAGTTGCTATCCTAATGAAGCAATTTGTCATAGAATGAAGAGCACATAGACAATATTATCTTTCCCCTCTTTTACTCAAAGCCTCCACAGTCTCATTGTGTGTAATTCCATGTCAGGTTTCATTGTTTCTGAATTATATTTGCTGGTGAGAATATTTGGATTATAAGGGAAATCAAAAGATAAAACTTATTCTAGTCACATTCACTCTTCCGCCCCCAGCTGTTTTCTGAAATAACCAGTGTTTGACTGATTTGAGCTTTATTCCTTTTCATTTCCTGTTGATCACATCTGCAAGGGTCCCGTGCTGATAAGCCTTAATGAAATACTCCTTAATTTGTTTTGCTAAAATTTACTTATTCCATTTAAGGCCATTCTGAATGAAGAAGATGAGTACAGCTGCATTTCCATTACAAAACGAGCTTACAAAATTTCAACTCTTTATGAGGGATAAATAATAAAAAAATCTTAGTATCTTGGTTATAAGGTGAAAATTAGTTTTAAATTATCCAAAAACATTGTGAAGTCTTTCTTCAGTTTATAGTACTCATAATTACTTAGCACTATGTTTAAGCATTCTCATTCCCCTTACAGACTATAATAATATATAGAAGGTTCTAGTAAAAATCTTAATTATCCTTTCTTCTTCACTAAAGTCTTTCATAGACAGGTATTCTCAGATGCTTTCATGACAAAGATTCTCTCTACTAATCTGCTGTGTCCTTCAGCCAACAAATTAACATGTCTAACTGCCAGGTTAGAAAAATGCCTGAATCATTTTAAGAAAAAATTTATAGAAGTATAGTTGACTTACACTACCATATTAGTTTCAGGTGTACAAAATAGTGATTCAATATTTTTATACATTATGCACCATACGAAATTATTACAATATCATTGACTGTATTCCCTGTGCTGTACATTATATCCCTGTGACATTTATTTTATAACTGGTAGTTTGCACCTCTTAATCCTCTTCACCTGGTTCATCCATTCCCCCCTCACCTCCGGCAACCACTAGTTTGTTCTCTATATCTGTGAGTCTCTTTCTGCTTTGTTATATTTGTTTGTTGATTTATTAGATTTCACATATAAGTGAAAATATACAGTATTTGTCTTTTTCTATCTGACTTATTTTACTAAGCATAATACCCTCTAGGTCCATCCCTGTTGTCACAAATGACAAGATTTCATTATTTTTTTTTATGGCTGAGTAATCTTCCATTGTACATATATACCACATTTTTTTTTATTCATCTATTGAAGAACACTTAGGTTGCTTTCATATCTTGGCTGTTGTAAATAATGCTTCAGTGACCATTGAGGTGCATGTATCTTTGTGAACTAGTGTTTTAATTTGGGGGGATAAAGATGCAGAAGTGGAATTGCCAAATCGTATGGTAGTTCTAGTTTTAATTTTTGAGAAAACTCCATACTGTTTTCCATAGTAGCAGTGCCAATTTACATTTCAATCAACAGTGCACAAGTGTTCCCTTTTCTATACATATTCACTAGTACTTGTTATTATCTTTTTGATGATAGCCTCTCTGACAGGTGTGAGGTAGTATCTCATTGTGGTTTTGATTTGCATTTCTCTGATAATAGTGATGTTGAGCATCTTTTCAAATGCTTGATCATCTGTATGTCTTCTTTGAAAAATGCCTATTCAGATTCTCTGCCCATTTTCAGTCAGGTTGGTTTTTTTGATATTGAGTTGTATGAGTTCTTCTGAGATATCCTGGGAAATATCTTTTCCCATTCAGTAGGTTGTCTTTTCCTTTTGTTGATGGTTTCTTTTACTGTGCAATAGCTTTTTCATTTGATGTGGTCCCATATATTTATTTTTGCTTTTGCTGCTCTTGCCTGAGGAGACATATCCAAAACAATACTGCTAATGCGACATCCCTGGCAGTCCAGTGGTTAAGACTCTGCACTCCCACTGCAGGGGGCAGGGGTTCACTCCCTGGTTGGAGAGCTAAGATCTTGCATACCACATGGTGCAGCCAAAAAAGAAATAAATAAAATACACATTAAAACAAATATTGCTGACTGATGTCAAGGAGGGTACTGCCTATGTTTTTTTCTAGGAGTTTTTTGGTTTCAGGTCTTTCGTTCAATTTTTTCATTCGTTTCTCAAGTTTATTTTTGTATATGGTGTGAGAAAATCATCTATTTTCATTCTTTTATATGTAGCTGTCCAGGTTTCCTAACACAACTTATTGAAGAGGCTGTCTTTTCCCCATTGTATATTCATGCCTCCTTTGTGATGGATTAATTGAGCAGATGTGTGTGGGGTTATTTCTGGGCTCTCTATTTTGTTGCATTGATCTGTGTGTCTGTTTTTGTACCAGTACCATACTGTTTTGATTACTGTAGCTTTGTAGTAAGTATAGTCTGAACTCAAGGAGCATAATGCCTGCAGCTTTGTTCTTTTTTCTCAAGATTGTTTAGGCTAGTCAGGGTCTTTTGTAGCTTAATACAAATTACAGAATTATTCTAGTTCTGTGAAAAAAAATGCCATGGATATATTGATAGAGATTACATTGAATATGTAGATTGCTTTGAGTAGTATGGACATTTTAACAATATTAATTATGCTGATCCATGAACACAATATATCTTTCCATTTATTTGTGTAAACTTCAAATTCTTTTATCAACATCTTTTAGTTTTCAGAGTAGAGGTTTTCACTTTCTTGGTTAGCGTTAGTCCTAGGTATTTTATTCTTTTTGATGTGATTATAAATGGGATTGACAGTTCATTATTACTGTATAGAAATGCAATGGATTTCTGTATATTAATTTTTTATCCTGCAACTTTACTCAATTCATTTATTCTAATAGTTTTTTTGGTGGAGTTAGAATTTTCTGTATATAGTATCATGTCATCTGCAATTAGTGACAGTTTTACTACTTCTCTCCCAGTTAGATGCCTTTTATTTCTTTTTCTTGTCTGATTGTTGAGCCTAGGACTTCCAGTACTATGCTGAATAAAAGTGGGAGAGTGGGCATACTTGTCTTGTTCCTGATTGTAGAAGAAAAGCTCACAGCTTTTCACTATTGAATATGATGTTAGCTGTGGATCTTTCATAAATGGCTTTTATTATGTTGAGGTATGTTCCCTCTGTACTCACTTTGATGAGAGTTTTTATCATGAACAGATTTTGAATTTTGTCAACTTCTTCTGTGTCTATTGAGATGATCATGTGATTTGTATCCTTCATTTTGTTATTGTAGGTATATCACATTGATTTTGTGGATCAAATCATCCCAGGAATAAATCTCACTTGATTATGCTGTATGATCTGTATAATCTTTTCAATGTATTGTTGGATTCAGTTTGCTAATATTTTTTTGAGGATTTTTACATCTATGTTCATCAGGGATATTGGCCTGTAGTTATCTTCTTTGGAGTGCCTTTTTCTGGTTGAGTAAGTGTGTGCACGTGCCCTTTAAGGGCAGAGTCTTGGTTTCCTACAGCCCTCCAGCTCTCCTGGTCATAGCCTTGCTGGTTTTCAAAACCAGTTAAGGGGACTCGTCTTCCTGGTGCTGGTGCCCAAGGTTGGGGTGCCCAATGTGGGTCTTGAACCCCTCACTCCTTAGGGAGGACCTCTGAGTTTGTAATATCCCCTTTTGCTTGTGGGTTGCCCACCAGCGGTGTGGGTCCTGAATATACCACACCTCTGCTCTCATCTCTGTCTCACTGTGTGTGTGGTTTGTTCATTTGTTTGTTTAGTAGTCTTAATTATAGAAGAGCTGTTCTGCTAGTCTTCAGGTCATTCCCAGAGAGAGTTGTTCTTTTGGTGTGTCTGTGGGAGGAGGTGAGCTCAGGATCTTCCTCCTCTACCATCCATCAGATTCCTGATACCTAAATCTGAAGTATTATTATACTTTTAAGATTCATAAACCAAGAACTGAGAGAAAAAAGGAATGCTTTCGATAAGGCAAGGGAATTTTGAAAAGTAATTCTTACTGTGAGTCCTAAACTGACTTTCCTCTCCCAAATTATCACATTTCATTTTGAGCCAGGCTAGTGCAAAAGATGAGGTCTGGTGGTCCTTACTGCCCAATTTGTCACATTTTTTGCTTGCTTGATTTGGGTCATGGTCAGGATGGGTGGGGTGATGATAGGAATGTGTGGATAAGGTATGTTGTATTAAGAATGCAGTGTTGGAAACGAGCAGAGGACAGGAGTAGAACCAGTACAGGAGGGATAGAGCCAAGTGGGGGAAATGAGAGCGTGGCTCATGCCAGGTTGTTGCAGTGTTGCCCTCTCCAGCTTTTGGTGTTGCTGTGTCATCGAGGTGCACTCAGAGATACCTTTGGAATCTCTAATTCCACTCCTTGTTAGCTCACTGGTAAACTGTGCTCTGAAGCACATTACTCAGTTTTTCCAATCTAGTCTCCCTGCCTTTTCTCCCCCATTCCAACCTGTCTTTTATGCCTCTTGCAAAGAAATCCTTTAAATGTCCACATCATGTCACACCTTCTCAAATATCTTTGACTTCCCATTTCCTTTAATCTAAATATAAATTCTTCATCTTAGTAGGTAAAGACTTATTATGACTAGATTTCCTTCTTAATTTCCCATCCTTTCTTAATTCGTATTTGAATCTCCAGCCATGTTGAACTACTCAGTGTTACTTAACACTGGGTTATAGGGGTTTCTAGCCTCCTTGCCTTTATTCATAATATTTCCTTTTCTAAAATCTACAAATCTCTTCTGTCAGATTCTCAACATTTCCCAAGACTCACTTAAAACTCTGTCTTTTGGGAAGCCTACTCTCTTCTCCCTTTCTGTCTTCCAACCTCGTGTCATGCATTCTCATAGGATGTTCTATTTCCCTAAATGTATGTGCTACACGATTACCCTAGTGTTATCTTTTTTTGTGAATTGAGTATTTTGACCTGCTCTGGGCATGTTTATTCATTCTCAAAGAGAAAGCACTGTGCCTAAGACAAGGTAAAGGAAACGAACACTAGAAAGTAAGCTCCTTTAGAAGGCAGAGGTTTTTTTCTATTTTGTTCCTTGATTTATCTCTGTTATCTGTTACAATGTGTGGCATATAGTAGGAGCTCAACAAGCATTAGTTGGAAGAATGACGTTGTTGAGCACTTCCAGTGTGCTAGGCACAGTGCTGATACTTTGATTTTATAAACCTCCTTACAAAACTTTGTGAGGTATGTGACGTTATTTCCACTTTACAGATGTGGAAACTGAGGCTCAGAAAGGCAAAGAGCTTGTGGTAGGTGGCTGACTGTGAATCTGACTGAGCATCAGTATCATGTGAACATTTTAGAGCTTGTGTTCTTTCTACTGACTGCAGATGCATTTGTTGTTTTGAAAACAGCTGATTACAATATCACTTCTAATTCAAAATGGATATGTTTTGGAGGGTGGAGAGCATCTAGTAATTATTGGAACTGACCACTTATCATGAATCCAATTTATAATTCCAGTGAACACTATCCACTTCTTTTTAATATCATTTGTAGCTTTCATCTGTCTCTTGTTGCTGTTTGTATACTATACTTAGTAATACTTGGAAGCCTTGGTGACAATTTAAATACAGTCATCCCTCCTTATCTGTGGGGGGGTTGGTTCCAGAACCCACCATGGATACCAAAATCCACAGATGCTCAGGTCCCGTAGTTGGCCCTCATATCCTCCGTTCTGTGGTTCAACCAACCATGGATGGTGTAGTACTGTATTTATTGAAAAAAAGGTCAGCGTATAAGTTGACCTACACTGTTCAAACCCATGTTGTTCAAGGGTTAAGTGTATATGTGTTGAGACAGTTTAAGTAATTGACATATAATCTATGCTTTTGTTACTTTAGGTAACGTGCTGAAGTAATTTTTATCCACAGTGAAATAATACTTTTGTATGGAATATTTATATCATATTTTAAGTGACCCAAATGCTTCCAGAATTGAATCTTTAAATAGTTTTTAGAAATTAATGAAACCTCTCATTCGTTATACAGAAATATTATTTAATAGTTCAACTAAAATAATGCCTGTCTTCATTATTTATCCAGTAATGCCACATACTTAAAAATTTTAGCCTTTTTGTTTATTTGGTTTATATTTCATAGCTCAGGTTAATGATCTGCAAGAGGCCTTTGGAAAACATTTGATGTAGTCTATTTAGTTTTATGAGTATATACCATCTTTCAGTGCCTAAATTCTTTCCACTTTAGCTACAAATAACTCCACTTCCCAATTTCTTTTTTCTTTTTTTATCCCTTAGTCTTTTAAGCATTTTATTTTCTTTTGCTTTTTACAAATTTCTGTGGTGACTAATCCAGAAAATAATTGCCCTATTTTTTGTGTATAAAAAAGTAGTTTCACTATTATTTTAAAACAATAATATAGGCATCATTGGGATATAAATGAATAGTTGCATTAAAATGATATTTAATAGTAATGGAAAAGATATACTTTTTCATGGAGAAAATATACTTTGAAACTAAAAATAAGTCCCGTCAAAACAGACTCACAGACATAGAAAACAAACTTATAGTTACCAAAGGGGAAGGAGTGGGGGGAGGGATAAATTAGGAGTATGAGATTAACAGATACACACTACTAATATAAAATAGATAAACAAGAATTTACTGTATAGCACAGGGAACGATATGCAATATCTTGTAATAACCTATAATAGAAAATAATTTTAAAAATGGATGTGTGTATGTATATATGATTAAATCACTTTGCTGTACACCTGAAACTAACACAATATTGTAAATCAACTATACTTCAATAAAAAATAAATTTTAAAAAAAGTACAGGGCTTCCCTGGTGGCGCAGTGGTTGAGAGTCTGCCTGCCGATGCAGGGAACACGGGTTCGTGCCCCGGTCCGGGAGGATGCCACGTGCCGCGGAGTGGCTGGGCCCGTGAGCCATGGCCGCTGGGCTTGCGCGTCCGGAGCCTGTGCTCCGCGATGGGAGAGGCCACAGCAGTGAGAGGCTCGCGTACTGCAAAAAAAAAAAGTACAAAAAAAAAGTCTCTTTAGAGCAAATTTGAATTGCCTAGGTCAATGGTTTTCAAAGTACAAAAAAATAAGTCTCTTTAGAGCAAATTTGAATTGCCTAGGTCAATGGTTTTCAAAGTACAAAAAAATAAGTCTCTTTAGAGCAAATTTGAATTGCCTAGGTCAATGGTTTTCAAAGTACAAAAAAATAAGTCTCTTTAGAGCAAATTTGAATTGCCTAGGTCAATGGTTTTCAAAGTACAAAAAAATAAGTCTCTTTAGAGCAAATTTGAATTGCCTAGGTCAATGGTTTTCAAAGTACAAAAAAATAAGTCTCTTTAGAGCAAATTTGAATTGCCTAGGTCAATGGTTTTCAAAGTACAAAAAAATAAGTCTCTTTAGAGCAAATTTGAATTGCCTAGGTCAATGGTTTTCAAAGTACAAAAAAATAAGTCTCTTTAGAGCAAATTTGAATTGCCTAGGTCAATGGTTTTCAAAGTACAAAAAAATAAGTCTCCTTAGAGCAAATTTGAATTGCCTAGGTCAATGGTTTTCAAAGTACAAAAAAATAAGTCTCCTTAGAGCAAATTTGAATTGCCTAGGTCAATGGTTTTCAAAGTCTGGTCCCCAGGAGCATCAGCATCACTCCAATTTATTAGAACTGCAAAATCACAGGCCCCACTGCAGACTGATTGAATCAAATTGGGGTGAGAGCGTGTGTGTAGCAGGTGGAATCTGTGTTTTCACAAGCTCTCCAGATGACTCTGACCTGTGGTAGTCTGAGGACACAGGTTTAGGCTTAAGATCCTAGAAGAGCAGCCCATATTCACTGTTTGGCAGGCAAGTGCCTGGTCTATTTTCTTTCTTTGTTTTCCTTCTGTCTTATTCTTTTGTTATTTTAGTTTTTAATTGAAATACAATTGATTTAAAATATTGTATTAGTTTCAGATGTATAACATAGTGATTCTATATTTTTATAGATTATACTCCATTTAAAGTTGTTATAATATATTGGCTATATTCTCTGTGCTGTACAGTATATCCTTGTAGCTTATTTATTTTATGCATAGTAATTTGTACTTCCTAATCCCCTACCCCTATCTTGCCCCTTTCCCTTCCCTCTCTCCACTGGTAACCACTAATTTGTTCTCTATATCTGTGAGTCTCTTTGTATTTTGTTATATTCATTCCTTTTTTATTTCTTGGATTCTACATATAAGCGATAACATACAGAATTTGTCTTCCTCTGCCTGACCTAATAGCTTAATACCCTGTAGGTCCATCCATGTTGTTGCAAATAACAGAATTTCATTATTTTTTATGGCTGAGTAGTATTCCATTGTGTGTGTGTGTGTTTATATATATACCACATCTTTATCAATTCATCTGTTGATGGACACTTAGGTTGCTTCCATATTTTGGCTATTATAAATAATGCTGCTATGAACATTGGGGTGCATGTATCTTTTTGAATTAGTGTTTTCATTTTCTTTAGATGTATACCCAGGAGTGGAATTGCTGGATCATATGGTGCTTTTTTGAGGAACCTCCATCCTGTTTTCATAGTGGCTGCATGAATTTACATTCCCACCAACAGTGTACTAGGGTTGCTTTTTCTCCACATCCTTGCCAACATTTGTTATTTGTAGACTTTTTGGCGATAGCCATCCTAACAGGTGTGAGGTGATACCTTATTGTGGTTTTAATTTGCATTTCTTTGATTAGCGATGTTGAGTATCTTTTCACATGCTTGTTAGCAATCTCGTCTTCTTCAGAAAATGTCTGTTCAAGCCTTCTGCCCATTTTTGATTGGATTGGTTTTTTCCTTTATATTGAGCTGTATGAGCTGTTTATATATTTTAGATATTGACTGCTTATTGGTCATATCATTTGTAAATATTTTCTCGCATTCAGTGTGTTGTCTTCTCATTTTGTTGATGGTTTCCTTTGCTGTGCAAAAGCTTTTAAGTTTAGTTAGGTCCCATTTGTTTATTTTTGCTTTTGTTTCCTTTGCCTTAGGAGACAGATCCAAATAAATATCGTTTAGGACTTTGATCCATTTTGAGTTTTTTTTTTTTTTTTTTTTTGCCGTACGCGGTCCTCTCACTACTGTGACCTCTCCCGTTGCGGAGCACAGGCTCCGGACGCGCAGGCTCATTGGCCGTGGCTCACGGGCCCAGCCGCTCCGCGGCATGTGGGATCTTCCCGGACTGGGGCACAAACCCGTGTCCCCTGCATCGGCAGGCGGACTCTCAACCACTGCACCACCAGGGAAGCCCCTTGAGTTTATTTTTTATATGGTGTGTGAAAATGTTCTAATTTTATTCTTTTATGTGTAGCTGTCCAGTTATCCCAGCACCACTTATTGAAGGGACTGTCTTTTCTACGTTGTATATTCTTGCCTCCTTTGTCACAGATTAATTGACCATATGTGTGTGGGGTTATTTCTGGGCTCTTTATTCTGTTCCACTGATCTATGTGTCTGTTTTTGGGCCAGTCCATACTCTTTTGATTGCTGCTGCTTTGTAGTATAGTCTGAAGTCAAGGATCATGATGCCTCCAGCTTTTGTTCTTTTTTCTCAAAATTGCTTTGGCTGGTCTACTTGATTTTATTTTACTTAGTGAATAGTGTTTTTTTTTTTTTTTTTTTTTTGTCTGCATTGGGTCTTTGTTGCCGCACGCAGGCTTTTCCCTAGTTGTGGTGAGCAGGGGTGCTACTCTTTGTTGCGGTGCGCGGGCTTCTCATTGTGGTGGTTTCTCTCGTTGCAGGGCATGGCCTCTAGGCAGGTGGACTCAGTAGTTGTGGCTCACAGGTTCTAGAGCGCAGGCTCAGTAGTTGTGGCACACGGGCTTAGTTGCCTACGGCATGTGGGAAATTCCTGAACCAGGGCTTGAACCTGCGTCCCCTGCATTGGCAGGTGGATTCTTAACCACTGCGCCACCAGGGAAGACCTGGCTGGTCTACTTTAAAAGGCCTCTAGAAAAGATGATTCCATTGACTTTTCTGTATAGCATTTCAAATAGCTCTGTGATACCACTGAACTGGCTTCAATAACCAGTAATTTAAGACAGAAAACTTACAAAACAGTCCAAAAAGACAGTGTTTAATATCAATACTTAAAGATTTGTGTTGGCTGGTTTTATGTTATTATTTACTTCCTGGCAACAAATTCCCTTCCCAAAACATAATTAAAATGAACGTTTTTTCATAAGGAGAGAAAGGGGGAATGTTTTTTCCCATCCTTTGATCTTGGGTATATTTTTGGAGAATGGTTAAAAGAAGCAGATGTGAATTCTTATGACTCTCAGTAGAGAGTTTGTGTCTAGGAAATCAAGTTTTCCCTGAGTGTCTTTGTAGAGGTGGGGAATAATATTGTTTCCTACTGTGAGCATTAAAATTGTTATCAATTAATTCTATATAGAGTTCCAGCATAAAAGTGTTTCCATACTGCATCTGTATTCAACATAGGCTGTATTCTTTTAATGCACTTTAGATTCAGTCAGGTCAGATTCTCTCACTTATTGCTGGAAATTTTGATTGTCAGCTTTCTTTACCCTATCAGGCCCATGTGATGTTGAACATGGTCACTTCATAATATTGTAGATTGGTCATGTCATGGAGATATTAGGAATCAACAGAAAGAATCTCGAGATAGTTTCTTAAGTAGGAATTAAAACCTGATCTACAACTGTGTTTTTCCCCCACTGACTTTAATTTCTAAAATAAAGAGCAATGAAGGAGATATGTGAGAAGCATAACAGACTTGTTTTTGAGATTACTTTGATATCTAGAAACATATATCCTCTACATAAGTATAAACTATTTTACTGTAACAATTATCTGAACTTTCTTTTGCAGAATATCATTTAAATTCTGTTTCAAACCTAAATTTCATTAAGAAGAAAATCTCCTAAAACCATGTAGCCATTTAAGTAAGCTCTCTCTTAAAAACTTAACCCGCCATATCTGTTAGATATTTTTAGTAATTGTCTTTTGTCCAAAAGAGACCTGAATGCTTTACTTGGCTTTGCAACATTTTTAATTACATTCAAAACTTTTTGGCAAGGACACATATATACATTGCCTTTACAATGAAGTTTATATACTCAGTTATGTTCTTCTTGTTTTCTCTGATATAATATGGAGAATTTTTAGTAGTACATACACATGCTGCTTGTGGACTTGGATGTGAGTGTTCTTTTTCAGTGTTGAGGCAGCATGCTTGTTTTGCACTTTTTAAGGCTGTTCTTAAAACAAAAACTTAAAGGTTTGCATCTTTTCCCTACATTTAGAAGCAATACATTAACTTCTGTCTATGCTTTTCTCCACCATAAGCATAGGCTTCACGATTAAATGAAGTTGGATAGGTTTTGTGTGATTAGAGTTTTGGAATAGTTTTTGATTAAATAAAGATCTGTCTTCTAATTATAAACTAAATACATATGTTCATGGTAAAAAAAATAAAAATAAAAAAGAGACAGTTACAAATGATACTTTAAAATGATCTACTAATATATTGCCTCAAAATAACCAGTGTTAGTTTTAAAAAAATATTTAATTCCAAATTTATATATATAAATAGATACACACACACACATATATTCTGTTTGAGATCATACTTATATACAGGTCTAAATCATGGTTTAAAACCTTATAGGGAATTCCCCAGTAGTCCAGTGGTTTTCACTCTGCACTCTCACTGCCAGGGCCCCAGGTTCAATCCCTGGTCAGGGAACTGGAATCCTGCAAGCTGCAGGGGATGGCCAAAAAAAAAAAAAACCAAACACCTTAAAAACTTTAAAAATTTTCTTGCTTATCAAATTTATTTAAACATCATTTTAATAGCTGTAGTATATTTCCATTTAGATATACCACGATTTAACAATTTATCTGGACATTTGGGTTAGTGTGTTTTCCAGTGCTGAATTGATCAGCTTTCTACTCAGGGCCAAAAAGAATGAACATCTTTAAGACTTACTACCTTTTGGCTCCAGAAAATTAAAAGCAGGTTAGACGTCCCCAGCACTATATGAAAACTTGGCTTCATTGAACACCATGAATAAAGAAACTCCTTGCTACACTCAAGGAAAAAATTACTGCTTTTCTTAGATTGGTTACTAATGAAGTTGAAAATATATTTTTTTCTATTTATTTGCAGTTTTTCAGTTTCTGTTCATGCTCATTTCTCAAGTATGCTCTTCTTGTAAATACTTAAACCCCCGAAATGAATAATTCCTTGTATTGCTTTTATAAACTATCACTGTAAAGAGTAGGCCATTGTGAGTGATTATGGGTCTTCTTGGATGAAACTGAAACAATAGGGCAGATCCTAAAAATTAGCTGAGAAAATTTTCAGATAGATATAAATCTGAATAAATCTTGGTTCTTTTAAGGTCTAAGGATACTATAATATAAAATTTTAGCAGGCATAAAATCTTGTATTCAAATTGATTTAACTAATTTATGACACATTCATAAATCATGACATAATTTAGAAATTAATGAAAGCCTATATATGTTTGTAAGTAATAAAATGGTAGCGGAGAGAATAAGCTGGTTTATTTTTAATGAGCTGCCACTGATTTGATGTGTAATATTGGGTAAGTCAATGTTCTGAATCTCAGTTTTCTTGTTTATAAAATATTTAGTTGGATACTTAAGAGTTTTTTTTCCAGCTTTAAAATTCTGAATGTTCTATTTAAGTTACTAACCTTATCTTTTTGTTTGTTTGAATTTTGTTTTATTTATTTTTTTAGACAGCAGGTTCTTATTAGTCATCAGTTTTACACACATCAGTGTATACATGTCAATCTCAATCTCCCAATTCATCCCACCACCTGCCCCCCTGCCGCTTACCTGCCTTGGTGTCCATACGTTTGTTCTCTACATCTGTGTCTGAATTTCTGCCCTACAAACCAGTTCATCTGTACCACTTTTCTAGGTTCCACATATATGTGTTAATATACGATATTTGTTTTTCTCTTTCTGACTTAATTTACTCTGTATTGACAGTCTCTAGATCCATCCATGTCTCAACAAATGACCCAATTTCATTCCTTTTTATGGCTGAGTAATATTCCCTTGTATATATGTACCACATCTTCTTTATCCATTCGTCTGTCAATGGGCATTTAAGTTGCTTCCAAGACCTGGCTATTGTAAATAGTGCTGCAGTGAACATTGGGGAGCATGTGTCTTTTTGAATTACGGTTTTCTGTGGGTATATGCCCAGTAGTGGGATTGCTGGGTCATATGGTAGTTCTATTTGTAGTTTTTTAAGGAACCTCCATACTGTTCTCCATAGTGGCTGTATCAATTTACATTCCCACCAACAGTGCAAAAAGGTTCCCTTTCCTCCACACCCTCTCCAGCATTTGTTCTTTGTAGATTTTCTGATGATGCCCATTCTAACTGGTGTGAGGTGATACCTCAGTGTAGTTTTGATTTTCATTTCTCTAATAATTAGTGATGTTGAGCAGCTTTTCATGTGCTTCTTGGCCATATGTATGTCTTCTTTGGAGAAAAGTCTATTTAGGTCTTCTGCCCATTTTTGGATTGGGTTGTTTGTTTTTTTAATATTGAGCTGCATGAGCTGCTTGTAAATTTTGGAGATTAATCCTTTGTCAATTGCTTCATTTGCAAATATTTTCTCCCATTCTGAGGGTTGTCTTTTTGTCTTGTTTATGGTTTCCTTTGCTGTGCAAAATCTTTTAAGTTTCATTAGGTCCCATTTGTTTATTTTTGTTTTTATTTCCATTACTCTAGGAGGTGGATCAAAAAAGATCTTGCTGTGATTTATGTCAAAGAGTGATCTTCCTATGTTTTCCTCTAAGAGTTCTGTAGTGTCTTGCCTTACATTTAGGTCTTTAATCCATTTTGAGTTTATTTTTGTGTATGGTGTTAGGGAGTGTTCTAATTTCATTCTTTTACATGTAGCTGTCCAGTTTTCCCAGCACCACTTATTGAAGAGACTGTCTTTTCTCCATTGTATATCCTTGGCTCCTTTGTCATAGATTAGTTGACCATAGGTGTGTGGGTTTATCTCTGGGCTTTCTATCTTGTTCTATCTTGTTCCACTGATCTGTGTTTCTGTTTTTGTGCCAGTACCATATTGTCTTGATTACTGTAGCTTTGTAGTATAGTCTGAAGTCAGGGAGTCTTATTGCTCCAGCTCCGTTTTTTTCCCTCAACACTGCTTTGGCTATTCGGGGTCTTTTGTGTCTCCATACAAATTTTAAGATTTTTTGTTCTAGTTCTATAAAATATGCCATTGATAATTTGATAGGGATTGCATTGAATCTGTAGATTGCTTTGGGTAGTATGGTCATTTTCACAGTGTTGGTTCTACCATTTGTTGGTATCATCTTTAATTTCTTTCATCAGTGTCTTATAGTTTTCTGCATACAGGTCTTTTGTCTCCCTAGGTAGGTTTATTCCTAGGTGTTTTATTCTTTTTGTTGCAATGGTAAATGGGAGTGTTTCCTTAATTTATCTTTCAGATTTTTCATCATTAGTGTATAGGAATGCAAGAGATATATGTGCATTAATTTTGTATCCTGCAACTTTACCAAATTCATTGATTAGCTCTAGTAGTTTTCTGTTGACATCTTTAGTATAGTATCATGTCATCTGCAAACAGTGACAGTTTTACTTCTTCTTTTCCAATTTTTATTCCTTTTATTTCTTTTTCTTCTCTGATTGCCATGGCTAGGACTTCCAAAACTATGTTGAATAATAGTGGTGAGAGTGGACATCCTTGTCTTGTTCCTGATCTTAGAGGAAATGCTTTCAGTTTTTCACCATTGAGAATGATGTTTGCTGTGGGTTTGTCATATATGGCCTTTATTATGTTGAGGTAGGTTCCCTCTATGCCCACTTTCTGGAGAGTTTTTATCATAAATGGGTGTTGAATTTTGTGAAAAGCTTTTTCTTCATCTATTGAGATGATCATATGGTTTTTATTCTTCAGTTTGTTAAAATGGTGTATCACATTGATTGATTTGCGTATATTGAAGAATCCTTGCATCCCTGGGATAAATCCCACTTGATCTTGGTGTATGATCCTTTTAATGTGTTGTTGGATTCTGTTTGCTAGTATTTTGTTGAGGAATTTTGCATCTATATCCATCAGTGACATTGTTCTGTAATTTTCTTTTTTTGTAGTATCTTTCTCTGGTTTTGATATCAGGGTGATGGTGGCCTGATAGAATGAGTTCGGGAGTGTTCCTTCATGTGCAGTTTTTTGGAAGAGTTTGAGAAGGATAGGTGTTAGCTCTTCTGTAAATGTTTGATAGAAGTCACCTGTGAAGCCATCTGGTCGTGGACTTTTGTTTGTTGGAAGATTTTTAATCACAGTTTCAATTTCATTACTTGTGGTTGGTCTGTTCATATTTTCTATTTCTTCCTGGTTCAGTCTTGGAAGGTTATACCTTCCTAAAAATTTGTCCATTTCTTCCAGGTTGTCCATTTTATTGGCATAGAGTTGCTTGTAGTAATCTCTTAGGATGCTTTGTATTTCTGCGGTGTCTGTTGTAACTTCTCCTTTTTCATTTCTAATTTTATTGATTTGAGTCCTCTCCCTCTTGATGAGTCTGGCTAATGGTTTATCAATTTTGTTTATCTTCTCAAAGAACCAGCTTTTAGTTTTATTGGTCTTTGCTATTGTTTTCTTTGTTTCTATTTCATTTATTTCTGCTCTGATCTTTATGATTTCTTTTCTTCTGCTAACTTTGGGATTTGTTTGTTCTTATTTCTCTAGTTCCTTTAGGTGTAAGGTTAGATTGTTTATTTGAGGTTTTTCTGATATGAGTATTGTTACTCCAGCTTTCTTTTGATTTCCATTTGCATGGAATATCTTCTTCCATCCCCTCACTTTCAGTCTGTATGTGTCCCTAGGTCTGAAGTGGGTCTCTTGTAGACAGCATATATATATGGGTCTTGTTTTTGTATCCATTCAGCAAGCCTGTGTCTTTGGTTGGAGCATTTAATCCATTCATGTTTAAGGTAATTATTGATATGTATGTTCCTATGACTATTTTCTTAATTGTTTTGGGTTTGTTTTTGTAGGTCCTTTTCTTCTCTTGTGTTTCCCACTTAGAGAAGTTCCTTTAGCATTTGTTGTAGAGCTGGTTTGGTGGTGCTGAATTCTCTTAGCTTTTGTTTGTCTGTAGAGCTTTTGATTTCTCCATCAAATCTGAGTGAGATCCTTGCCGGTTAGAGTAATCTTGGTTGTAGGTTCTTCCCTTTCATCACTTTAAGTATATCATGCCACTCCCTTCTGGCTTGTAGAGTTTGTAACAGCTGAGAAATCAGCTGTTTACCTTACAGGAGTTCCCTTGTATGTTATTTGTCGTTTTTCCCTTGCTACAATAATTTTCCTTTGTCTTTAATTTTTGCCAATTTGATTACTATGTGTCTGGGCATGTTTCTCCTTGGGTTTATCCTGTATGGCACTGTCTGTTCTTCCTGGACTTAGGTGGCTATTTCCTTTCCCATGTTAGGGAAGTTTTCGACTATAATCTCTTCAAATATTTTCTCTGGTCATTTCTCTCTCTCTTCTCCTTCTGGGACCCCTATAATGCAAATGTTGTTGCGTTTAACATTATCCCAGAGGTCTCTTAAGCTGTCTTCATTTCTTTTCATCCTTTTTTCTTTATTCTGTTCTGCAGCAGTGAATTCCACCATTCTGTCTTCCACGTCACTAATCCGTTCTTCTGCCTCAGTTATTCTGCTACTGATTCCTTCTAGTGTAGTTTTCATTTCAGTTATTGTATTGTTCACCTCTGTTTGTTTGTTCTTTTAATTCTTCTAGGTCTTTGTTAAATATATCTTGCATCTTCTCAGTCTTTGCCTCCATTCTTTTTCCGAGGTCCTGGATCATCTTCACTATCATTATTCTGAATTCTTTTTCTGGAAGGTTGCCTATCTCCACTTCATTTAGTTGTTTTTCTGAGGTTTTATCTTGTTCCTTCATCTGGTACATAGCCCTCTGCCTTTTCTTCTGGTCTATCTTTTTGTGAATGTGGTTTTTGTTCCACAGGCTTCAGGATTGTAGTTCTTCTTGCTTCTGCTGTCTGCCCTCTGGTGGATGAGGCTATCTAAGAGGCTTGATGGGAGGGACTGGTGGTGGGTAGAGCTGGGTGTTGCTCTGATGGGCAGAGTTCAGTAAAACTTTAATCCAGTTGACTGCTGACTGATGGGGCTGCGTTCCCTCCCTGTTGGTTGTTTGGCCTGAGGCAACGCAGCACTGGAGACTACCTGGGCTCTTTGGTGGGGCTAATGACAGACTCTGGGAGAGCTCACGCCAAGGAGTACTTCCCAGAACTTCTGTTGCCAGTGTTCTTGTCCCCACGGTGAGCCACAGCCACCCCCGCCTCTGCAGGAGACCCTCCAACACTAGCAGGTAGGTCTGGTTCGATCTCCCCTGGGTTCACTGCTCCTTCCCCTGGGTCCCGATACGCACACTACTTTGTGTGTGCCCTCCATGAGTGGAGTCTCTGTTTCCCCCAGCCCCGTCAAAGTCCTGCAGTCAAATCCCACTAGCCTTCAAAGTCTGATTATCTAGGAATTCCTCCTCTTGTTGCTGGACCCCCAGGTTGGGAAGCCTGACGTGGGGTTCAGAACCTTCACTCCAGTGTGTGGACTTCTGTGGTATAAGTGTTCCCCAGTCTGTGAGTCACCCACCCAGCAGTTATGGGATTTGATTTTACTGTGATTGCGCCCCTCCTACCATCTCATTGTGGCTTCTCCTTTGGCTTTGGATGTGGGGTATCTTTTAGTGAGTTCCAGTGTCTTCCTGTCGATGATTGTCCAGCAGCTAGTTGTGATTCTGGTGTTCTCACAAGAGGAAGTGAGAGCACATCCTTCTACTCCACTATCTTGGTTCAGGGCTGACTAGCCTTATCTTTAAAATACTTTTCCTACCTGGCTGAGATGTTGGCATCAAGCAGTTAGTAAGTGCACTCATAATATTGGTCTATTATGTGTCATTCACCTTTCATATATTAACTCCTTACAACAAACCTAAAGAGAAGGTCTTATTTTTCTGATGGGGAAACTGAGGGTTATACAAAGTCTCACTGGGGCTGAACGGTTAGAATCAGTATTTGAGCTTATGACTGACTGCAAAAGTCCTCTTTGCACTCTGCTAGTTACCTCTCCCTTGAACCAATGTGGTGGCTTGCTGTAGACCAGCGTTTTCATCAGTGGCATTATTGGCATTTGGGGCCAAAGTATTCTTTGCTTTGGGGGGCTGTCCTGTGCGTTATAATAGCATCCATGGCCTCTCTCCATTAGCCCTCGCCCCCTCAGTTGTGACCATCAAAAATGTGTCTAGGTACTATCAAATGTCCCTGAAGGTAGGCAGGAATTGCAGCCAGTCCAGCATCACTGATTTAACACAACTTAAGTCATCAACAGTCTGAGGACAAATGTAATTGTCATCTCTGGGAAAGGTCAGTGGCTTTAGGTCACCTTGGATTTCAAAGATCAGGATGGAATTAACCAAGTAGAATCCCAGCAAAGAACCCCACTCCATCATTCAACAATACTTTTTGCACACTTTTTTGATCGCTTGACCTTTATCCTCTTGAGATTTTTCTTATTTGAAGAATACTCATTCCCTGGATGCACAGTATACCACCATGAACCTGACTGGACACTAGTTAATTTATTTCAAAATATTCATTGAGTCCTTGCCATGTGCTGAGCATTGTCCAGTTACTGGTTAAAGCAGTGAACCAGATGTCGTATAGAGCAGATATGAAACAAATAATTATAGCTCATTCCCCTTTCTTTTGAATAATTTTGTAAAGCATATCTTTAGATTACAATACAGTGTGTTTATCATGTTTTACACACACACAAATACACAGCTTATCACATAGAGCTAAAGGTTGCCCTCTTTCATATAAATGAGTATGAGATAGCACACTAGGAAATTTGTGTTCTGCCAGTTTAAAAAGATACTTTGGCTCTAGTTTTCAAAATGAGCACTTATCTGGTCTAGCTCCATTTCAGAACTTACCTATTGGTTAATGGTTTAATGCTCTTAGTGTTTGCTGCTGTGAAACCTGGCCATAAACATGTCACAATTTGTCTCATGGGGATTAATCTCTGAAGTATTTCAGGTAATGAGGGAATCTCATGAACTTCATGCCTGATCCCTCTCCTGGACTGTGTGCTCTTTGAGGACAAGAACTACGGAGTTTACACGGAACATTTCATCGTTTTGTGTGCAGTGCCTGGAACAGTACTTGGCTGACGTGTGGTAGCTCTTCGGTACCTATTTATTAAACAAACATAAGGAGAAGCGATCTCTGAACAGTGAGAGTAGGTTTCACTAAATAAGCCTTCTAAGTTTCTGCATTCTGCTCCCTGAAGACCATTGAGGTTGTTAATTCAATTTATTTGTTTGTTCTAAGATAGTTGGAAGTATAAGTTCAATCTTGATAAAGCCAGATAATTTGGGCAGCCAAGGGAGGTACAAACCTATGAAATCAGATGGGAGCATTCAAAACATGGGGGTCTTCAACTGCTGGATGAAAACCTATGGATATGCCTCTGAAGACCCTGAAGGCATCACTTTATACAGTACTTTGCAATAATTGGTGCTTTGAGCATTGGTGCTGAATTCTCAGAAGAACATTTATTTAAAGTGTAGAAGAAAATTTAAAGGGTATTTAAAATGTAGGAAAATTGAGAACACATTTATAATGATTTCTATCATGATGAAATTGTTTTGATACTTAAGGGATAAACCTTAAACCTTCTGAAAAAATAGGTTATTCAGAAGAACTTCTTAGAACAATGAAATTCAAATACATCATCTATTTTAAAAAATAGATTCTACTTGTTTTATTTCCTTTTTTATGTCTTTTGTTGCAGTCTTGTTAGCAGCCATTTTAGGGTTACATGCTGTAGATCTTAATATAAACTATAGTTTAGCATGTATAATAAAAGCTGCAATATGAAATAACTAAGATATCATGAGATAACTAAGCTTATATCACTTCTAGAGTTGGTGGTTGTTAGGGTATTCTGGTCATTACTGCATATGAGAGGTATTATTCATTTATTCATATGTCCATTCCACGAATATGTATTGGAAGTCTGCTCTGTGTCTGATACTGTTCTAAGCCTAGGTTACATCAGTGGACAAAGGAGATAGAAACTCCCACTCTGATGGAGGGGGGAGACAACGAGCTAAAATGCAAAATTAGTTACAGATTGTTAGAAAGTGACTTAAAATTCTATGAAAAATAAGAAAGGGAAGGAGAATAGGGATTGCTGAGACAAGGCTGTGTAGGGGGTGGAATAAAGGAGGAGAGGAGGAATTGGTTGGAGAGGACACGGGGAGTCAGGTATGTGTGGCATTGGCGGCTGTTATTATAATTCACATGAGAGCCTTTAGAGAGTTTTAAATTGTGGAAAAGGTTTTAAATTGTCGGGTTCTAAATGAAGTGTTAATAGGACAGGTAGTAGAGTCAGACTAGGGCGATAGTGGTGGAGGTGATGCCAAGCGGTGAGGATCCATATATATATATATATATATATATATATATTTTTTTTTTTTTTTTTTTCGCGGTACGCGGGCCTCTCACTGCGGTGGCCTCTCCCATTGCGGAGCACAGGCTCCGGACGCGCAGGCCCAGCAGCCATGGCTCACGGGCCCAGCCGCTCCGCAGCACGTGGGATCTTCCCGGACCGGGGCACGAATCCGTGTCCCCTGCATCGGCAGGCAGACTCTCAACCACTGCGCCACCAGGGAAGCCCCAGATATATTTTAAAGGGAGAGCCAACCGAATTTGCTGACTGACTGTATGTGGGTTGTGAGGAACAGGATCCAGGATGGCTCAAAGGTCTTTGGGCTGAGCATCTAGAAGGATGGAGCTGCAGCAACTGACAGGGCTGATCTGTGGAGGAAGCAGGTTTTGGTGGGGGAGTATCAGGAGCTCCGTTTTGCACATGTTACCATTTGGAGATGAAGCCGAATGGAGATGAGCTGCCTAGTTGGCTGTCAAAGGTACACATCTGGAATTTTTAGGAAAGAGCTCTGTGCTGGAAGGTGGTTATGTGGGGGGGAATCTGTAGAAATTCTCTTCTGATGGCTTTAGTTTTCTCAGTAAAATAGAGACATGTCATCAGCAGGAGGAAAGTTGAGAGAGCTATGGAAAATTAGAGGAGAGAGGAGAAAGTCTAAAACAGTTGGCTATGAAAGTGGGAAAGTGAAGACTAGAAACGCGGTATGATTGCAGTTAGCATGTCTGGCCAACTTGTGGTTCGTGGTCAAGAATTTAAAGTGACACTAAACGTGCTGGAAACTTCTTTGTCACCATATCTTTGCACATGTTCTTACTTATTTCCTGTTCCTTAGCATTTTTCTGAGAATGTTGCTTCCATTATGAGGGCAAAACATAACATCAAAAATTGACACTAATCAGGGACCTTGTGTATTTCTCTCAGACACTTTGAACTTGCAGATATTGGAACAGAGTGTGTAGAGATTTAGAGCTAACCAATTTGAACATAGCTAGGGTAAGGGTTTTGCCAAGAAAGAAAGAGGAGCTAAGAGGTTGAGAGAATGTACAAGGAAGTGATAGCACTGTTGACCACAAAATTCAGACTGTGTAAGCAAGGAAGTGCAGCCATGCAAGAATAAAAGGCAGTGAGAAGAGAGTGGGTGGTCAGTTGCTTAGAAGTCCCTGTGGGGTCAGAGAATTTTGAAATCAGGTTAAAAATGAATCATTTATTTTAAATGTTATTTTCATGTAATGAATCATATTTCAAATATATGGAAGAACTTTCTATTAAATACATCTAATTAATTTTTAAACTTAAACACAAATATTTGAGTTTGTTAGCTTTAGTTTTCTTTTTAAAGTGTACACATTTTTTAAAAAAATTTATTTATGTATTGGTTGCACTGGGTCTTAGCTGTGGCAAGCAGGCTCCTTAGTTGTGGCTCACAGGCTCCTTAGTTATGGCTCACGGGCTCCTTAGTTGCAGCCCACCTCCTCCTTAGTTGCAGCCCACCTGCTCCTTAGTTGCAGCTCGTGGGTTCCTTAGTTGCAGCTGGCGGACTCCTTAGTTGTGGCATGTGAACTCTTAGTTGTGGCATGTATGTGGGATCTAGTTCCCTGACAAGGGATCGAACCTATGTCCCCTGCATTAGAAGGCAAATTCTTAGCCACTGCGCCACTAGGGAAGTCCCTGTTTTTCAAATGAAGTAAGCTTAGTATTTTTTTTTCTAAATGATTTATGTTCTTTTTTCCTTATATTCCTATCCTTTCTCCCAACCCTCACATTCTTTGGTAGGTTGCCAGATGCTCTATGCCTTCTGCCAACCTATTGCTCAAGTGTTTCTGCCTGGTATCAGAGTCTTCTAATGACTGCAAAGGCTCTCACTCCATCCGAGATATTTGGATTAGACTTAGGTAATCACTTACCAAGCTGTGTCACTTGGGTGAATTTCTCACTCTGAGCCTCAATTTCCTCATATGTAAGTGGGGATAATAATATGTACTTTGTTGTAAGAATTAAAGTTAATGTATATTTGTCCTGAGCACAGAACTTGGCATGTATAAATGGTAGATGTTGTTATGATCTTAGGTTTATTGAGTTAATAATCTTTTATTAGAGTTGAATAACTGAATCTCAAAAACATGCTTTTCTGTCATTTCAATAACATTATTTTAGGAGCATCTAGGATTACCAATATCAAAACATAGTATTAATGATTAGTATCATTAACATTTTAATATATGTTTGATTTTTTTCAACATTAAGAATAGACTAAGACAATAAGAACCTGCTGTATAAAAAAATAAATAAAATTAAATTTAAAAAAATAGACTAAGGCAGAGTGGGACCTCATTATGAGTACGGGTGAGATTTTTTTTAGTTCCCAATAACAGAGATACACACATATAATTGCAACATTTTCTCTGTCTTTTTGCTAGCTTAATTCAATTTGGAGCCAACGCAGCAGTGAAAGGTAACTCATTTAGATGTGTGGTCCCTTCAAGAAAGCTGAGGTATATTGAAGAAGTGAGGTAAATCTTTCAGTGTCTATTTGGGAGATTGTGTGTGTGTGTGTGTGTGTGTGTGTGTGTGTGTGTGTAGACTTTATTCTCACAGGAGAGAACTGAAGAAACTCTTTATATTTAAGTTTGGGAACACTAAGAATGGGCAACTTTTTCCAGAATAAAACAATGCATCTATATGTCCCAGTTATATTTTATACTTCTGCCTTCTTTCAAAATAAACATGTTGTATTTGAAATTTTTAATTTGATAGAAGCCTGTCACTCCTTGCTGTAGAGGGTTCTTTCCCTCAGTCTGAGTTAGAGGATGCTTCTCTGATGTAGAACAGTATCTTTTGTTTCTGTCTCGCCACTGTCAGCCATAGTGTCTATTTTTCAGGTCATGGTTGTTGAATGAATTGGGACGGAGTGAGCTTGGTTTAAGCACTCTATTCTAAAAGGGTTATGTGCTTGAGTAGAGTTGACTTTTTCCTCTTTAGCATCCTAAAAATGACAAAACTGTCCCAAAGATTTCTTAGTGGTCAAAGTGAAAGATACTATGATTTAGCTTCTTATATACCTGTATAGCACTTCCTTTCATGATAATAATAACCAATTATCAAAAGTAATTACTTTAGGGCTTCCCTGGTGGCGCAGTGGTTGAGAGTCCGCCTGCCGATGCAGGGGACACGGGTTCGTGCCGCGGTCCGGGAAGATCCCACATGCCGCAGAGCGGCTGGGCCCGTGAGCCATGGCCGCTGAGCCTGCGCGTCCGGAGCCTGTGCTCTGCAACGGGAGAGGCCACAACAGTAAGAGGCCCACGTACCGCAAAAAAAAAAAAAAAAAAAAAAAAAAGTAATTACTTTAGTTCAATGTTTTTGGTGATGTATTACCCTAGCCTGGCCTTTTGTTTATTTCTAAAATATAGAGTATGTACTTCTACTGGAGAGTTAGTTCAAGAAGTTCAATTAACAGGAAATATTAAATAGCATGCAGAACTCCAAGATGACTTTATTTGGCAAATCTGATTCCTTCCACCTAATGAATAACCCTGAGGATTATATAACTTTGTTATTCAAGAGCCACACTTTTTCCACTAAATAAATTGACCCTTGTAATCACCAAAGCCTGTATTAGATACATCTACAATGGTTCATATTTATCTTCGTTTTCAAAGATTACATGGGGTGAAGAAAAACACTTTCTCCTTTTGTAGATGGCAGGACAGTCATTACTAAGGAAGCCAACATGTGACCCTGACACATGATGCAACAGAGAAACCAGCAAAGACATCAGATGATCTTGCTGCCATCGTTATTACCCGTCAGATAAGGAATTGGTCTCCTTGAGGTAATAAGCCACTTATAGAGAGAGTTGGACAAGTCAGAGATGACTCAGTTTAGAACCAGCCCAAGTTTTGTCAGGGCTCAGAGGGAGGGTTACCTGTGACATACAGGTCAAGGAGACTCTCATATCTTGAGTCTACTGCAAAACAGTTCCTGTCTTATTCTCAGAGACCTATAGCTATAAAATTTCTCTATTTTTTATTGACCCTGATAGGTAACTTCTCTTTCTTCCAAGGTTTGGAGCATATGAGAACTTTGATATTGTGTTAGTGTTTTCTCATCTTGGTTGAGAGGATAATCTGTCAAGCCCTGGACCCATTGTCCTACCTTGCCAAGTTTTTGGAAATGTTGGTTGAAACAGATTGTAACTGTATTAAATCTGCAGAAAGAATCAATCCTGAAGGTCTGTCACCAACCTCTGGGGACTTTTTATGTAAACTAGACCTTCATTATTTTAGTTAATTCTAACCTCAGACGAGAGGGTCTGCTTGTATCAGCTGTCAAGTCATTGGTACATAACCTTAGTCTACACTCTGAAAGGTGATGGGCTTCCCCAAACTAGGAGTGATATCTAATAAACTGGTCACTCTTAATTACAACTTTACATTTTGAAATAAGGTTATTTAACACAAAGCAGTTGTTCTCCAAGTGGGTCCCAGGACCAGCACACTGGCACCACCTGGAAACTTGTTAAACATGTTGATTCTTGAGCCCCACCCCAGACCTGCTGAATCAGAGACACAAGGGTGTGGCTTAGGATATCCTGATGCATGCTGGAGTTTGGTAGCCACAAGCAGAGCATCTTGAAATGACTATGCACAAGAATGTTTTTCTTTGTAAGATGAGTGAGATCATGTATATATTCCAAGTTGTTTGTTGGTCGGCGATGACCTCGGAAATTTTAAAGTACTAGCTGAGCCCATGGGAATTCATTATCCTGTATTTACCTTTGGTAATCTGCCCTGCTACAAGCTTCATTAAACATTCATTAAGGGAAACAGGGTTTTTGAGAACTGTCTGCTTTCAAGTACATTGGTGTACAAGAAGGGACATAGTATGGTATGTTATTTTAGGTACACTCTTATTGAATGACTTGTTTTTAATATCATCTAGAAAAAATAATGAAGACCTTAGTTAGAAATAATTTAGCTTAAAATGATTATATTTCATTATTTTAAATTTTATATATAAATAGGACTGTATAGTTGGAAAGGCATGCTTTTGGAGTAAAAAAATTGTGTGCCTTGAGTTCTAAAACCTTCCCTGACCTTTTGTTTCTTCCTCTGAAAAATGGAAATGAAACTCTACACCAAGCTGTGAAATTTGATTTAAATTTGTGAAATGTATTTCATAAGCATAATAATCATTATAGAGGTGTTAGCATTTATTCTCTAAGCAATTCTTGGTTTATATTTACTTTTGAACTTAATTGATTTTATTAAAATTGATAGCTTGTAGATTTCAGAACTTTATGTTTTTATCAACTTCTCCCAGTGAAAGAAATATTGGATCATGTAGCAGCAGGCAGACCTAATGCTAACGGCAGCATTAGACTGTTTCATAGCAATTAGTTACAACTTCTTCCTTCAAACACTTTAATTTTAAAACATTATAAATCAATACATTTTCAATGTAACAAAAGAAAGAAAAGTTAACAATCTCTTTCTGTTTATTCCCTTTTTATTGCCTCCTTGAGATAACCAGTTTTTACAGCCTCATGTGAATTATTCTGTACTTTTATTCGTGTCCTTGCAAATGCATATAAACATACACACATCCAGGCAGTTGGTGTTACCAAGTGAAGTAAGCCAAGGCCAGGCCAACTGGAGATTCGACAATGCAGTAAGAAATGGAACCTAGACCTATGAATCTGTGGTGAAGGAAGATAGTCCTTGGTTGCTAATCAGTAGACCCTTCTGTGCTAATGTGACCCTCTTACAGCCTAAGAATTTGAAAAGGCAGTGGGCTTGTGTTCCAGGATCTTGTGACCCGGCAGGCGCCTCATTTCCCACATGTGATGGGCATGTGATGGGAGCTACACCCACTCGTGTGTATCCCAGATCTTTGCAAATCCTGTTTACTGATTAGGTAGTAAACCAAAGTGAAATTGAAACTGTGTCCAAGTTCTCCTTCTCACCATTCTTTGAACCCAGGTCGGCCATTTTGGTTTGTTCCTCATTTGTTTTTACAAATTTTGGATTGTGACATTTACATTTCTCTGTCACTTTCTTTTTTTTTTTTCTTTTTTGCTTCAATACATAATAGTCATCAGTCCAGGTCGATGGTTAGAGAAAGGTTATTTTTAATATATGCATAATATCCTATAATGTGGATATGTTATGATTTAGTCAGTTGTTCTCCAGTTGACTTTCATGATATTTCCAGGTTATTGTTACTGCCAAAAAACCCCAACTACAACATACACTCTTTTTTTTTTTTTTTTGCGGTAGGCGGGCCTCTCACCGTTGTGGCCTCTCCCGCTGCGGAGCACAGGCTCCAGACGCGCAGGCTCAGTGGCCATGGCTCACGGGCCCAGCCGCTCCGCGGCACGTGGGATCTTCCCAGACCGGGGCACGAACCCGTGTCCCCTGCATCGGCAGGTGGACTCTCAACCACTGCGCCACCAGGGAAGCCCAACAACATACATTCTTGTTCATATACTTATAGGTAAGACTCCCCAACGTGGAATTGCTTTGTCAATTGTTATATGTATTTAAAATTTTGAGAGATCCTGTCAATTTTGGGGTGTGGGGTGATAGGAGGAGGAAGATTGCAGCAATCTACACTCCCATTGCCAGGGGGTTTGAGTCTCCCTATCCTCACCAGCACTGGCTGTAATTAATCGTTTTAATATTTATCGATTGTATGGATGAAAGCAGTATCCACGATAGCGTCAGTTTGCAGCCCTCTGGTGACTACGAGGCTGTCTCTTCATATTTATTGGCCCTTTGGATTTCCTCTTCTGAGAATTGCTTATTCAAATTCCTTGCCCAGTTTTATTGGGTTTTTCAAAAATTTGTGTAACTAATTTGGATACTAGGAATATTAAGAGTTTGCCAGTCATTATGAGCTGCACTTGTCTCTTGATTTTATTTTTGACTTTTACTATATATGATAGATGATAGATAAATGAATGGTTAAATTATTTGTCTTTACTAACCTCTCTTGCTTAGGAAAGGTTTTCCCAGCTAACAGTAATAAAATATTATTCTAAATCTTCTTCTGGTAAATTTACTGTAATTTTTAAAAACTTAAAAGCTTTAATCTATCTAGAGATTTGTTTTTAAGTTATTAAATTTAAAAAAGTCATTAAAATATTTTAATAAAAGCTCTACTTTTAATGTATAAAGTAGGAATTTAGCTTTCTTGTTTTCAAGATGGATGACCATTTATTCCTGAGTTATTAAACAAATTACCATTTACCCAGAGTTGAAATTCCACTTATGCCATATATTACCTTCCTATTCATACAAGGATCTACTTTTGGACCCTCTGCGTTAATTTTCTATAAATAATTAGAAATTTAGTGGCTTGAAACAACTCCAGCTTAGTGTATAGTGTATAATTCTGTAGGTCAGAAGTCCAGGTACAGTGAGATTAGGTTTTTTGCTCAGGTTCTCAAAGGCTGAGATTAAGATGTCATCCAGACTGAGTTCTCCTCTGAAAACTCTGGGGAAGAATCCGCTTCCAACTTTATCCAGGTAGCTGGCAGAATTCAATTCCTTGTGGTTGTAGGACCTAGGTCTCTTTTTTCTTGCTGGCTGTCAGTTGAGGATGCTGTCAACCCTTCCAGACCACCAGCAGCCGTTCTTTTGAGTTTTATTTCATTTGCTAAATTTTATTGAGCTTTCCCAACAATATTCATAAGTGGCAATTATAAAGAAGTTTATACTTGTGTATTTTTAGTACAGATATTTATATGATGGTAATAAATGATTATTACAATAAAATGGTTTTTTTCTACCACATAGTTGCCTTGCTATGAAATAGTATTGCAAGTTGGGTGTACGTAGCTTTTGGTTTGTGTTAATCTCATATCCAATCCCTCTCTCCTAGTGTTAACACGTATTAAGAATCTTGATCTTTAGGATCTGTGGTCATATTAATTAACTTCTAAATTCCAGATAAAATGTTAATGTCACTTAAAGCAAGGTGTCCAGAATCAGGTGGCTTTGGACACTGCATTTCTGGATAATATTAGGCTTCAAGTAGCCATGCTGAGCCTAGGAACATGCAGTCCTTTTCATGTAGTTAATCTTTAATGGTATTTTTCCATCACTTACCAGCAGCAAGTTTGTTGTAATCCAAATTTTCACATAGTAGTAGTTTGCTGTCAAACTAAAAACGAAGTTAGGAATGGAGACTAATAAAACCTGTGTAAACTATAGTTTTTTTTTGTTTTTTTGAATGAAATAGTCTTCTCCCTCCCTTTAAGGACAGAAGCTCATTCAGGAGTAGTATATCCAGGTCTAAAACATTCTTTCTTGTTACAAGTGATGATTGACCTTTAAGCACTTCTTGGTATATTTTAAAAATATATGTTTTGTGTTAATTCTCAAGGCAGGGTTCCAATCTGTGGCAGAGTATCAGGTCAAATAAAGCATGGAACCATCTGGTTTATTAGCAGAAAACCATGACAAGTCAGCTCTTCCCGGAGTGGGTTAAATCTTAGAATTACGAGCGATGTTCTTGAAAGATCCTAAAAATGCTTCACAATAAGTTGCTCATTGGAGCTTTTGTCCACAAGGTTGCTCTATTTACCCCTGGGAACAGTTGAGAGAGTATTGCTCTGCTCAGCTAGTTGCTCGCCTGGCAGGTTCTCCAGTTCAATGAAGAGCAAAGTTGCTAAAGCTGCGTGTGACCATGTGGTTGAGTGTGAGTTACATACCCTTGAAGAAATTAAACATAACTGAGTAACTGGGTATAGTCGTTACTATCAATACTATGCATACCAATTCTCAGTTAATACTTCTGAATAAATACCGTAGTTGGGAGAACATTTCTCAGATTATTACCACAGTTGTTAATGTTTACTTAGCACTTACTCTGGTTCACACCCTGCTCTAAGGGCTTTACATATATTAACTCACTTAATCCTCACAACAGTCCTTTGATCAAGGTTAGGTGGCAAGTGTAGGTCCCAGGAATTTATGTCCATGTCTGGCTCCTGAGTCTATGCTCTTAATCACTAATATACGCGTATTGGTCTTACAAATCTAGAAGGAAAGAATGATTTCCTGAAAAACTCTTTCAGGCCTGGAGGAGCAGATTCCTTCAATAAAGGTAGAATGATGCAGTCACAAGCTGAAATTGATGGCTTCTGTTGCCTCAAACTTTCGTCTTTTCCTTTTGCGGAAGGAAAGCCAGGCTGAGCCGTGAAAGAGGAAACGGTGTTTTTGTTTCCATTTCCCATACTATTACTTTTCTGTAAAATTCAGTGATCGATGGTCATTTGTTGATCATTCTCACTTTGGCCAAGCATTTGACTCTGTGGCGTCTGGACAGGACTTAGCTGTGTCCCCTGACTTTGAAGAATGAAGCTACCTGCAGCCCACTGTAGCAGGAGCAGTGACTGAGCCGTGCTCAGGACTGTTATGGTAGCAGAGAAGGGAATGCCCTATTGTATCTCCTGTGTGGATCCTTCTCCATCTCCCCTACTCTAAGGTAAAGCTAAAACAGTCTAGAGGGTGAAGAGAGGCTGGTGTGGTGAGTGGGTATATGACTGATGAGCCTGCTAGGAAGAGAGGGCAGCATTTGCACAGCTGCAGGGTATAGGTTATACTTTGCAACCTCCTTGATGAGTCACCCCGGTACTTATTAAATTCCACATTCCTGGGCCCCATTCTATAGCCTCTGAATCAGAATCTCCAGGGGAAGTGCCTAGGGGACTGTGATTAACAGCGCCCTCAGGGCACTCTTGTCAGTAGGTTGGGGGAGCTTGGAAAACACCGCACAAGGGGAATACAGTTTGTTCACAAACATAGAATGAATTTTAGAGCAAACGGTTGAGGATGAGATCAGGTGGTCTGAAGGTCAGTTTATGTCTTGCTGTCTTCTGTGATTGTTTGGATTTCTATTTGTATCCTACTGAATGCCGCTTACTTCTCAAGTAGCAACAGATAAATAGAACATTTACTTAGACTTGGACAACTTTAATTTGCAAGCAGAGTGTTGAAAGTTCGGACTTCAGCTCAATTTACGGGGTTTCCAACCTTGACTTATTTATGCTGAGAAACAGGCAAGGAGAAGAGTGGGGAAAAGAATGAACATTGTTCATCTGCAGTGTGCCCCATGACTCTTAACAGCATCGCATTTTATTCACTAGCAAGTTGAGGCTAGGAGGTCAGTTACGAAGGCCACAGAGCTATTAAGTGATGCAACCGATATTCAAACCTGGGTCTACGGAGCAGGAGGAATTTGATTTGTCAAAAAGTGGTGATCAGACTGCTCGTTCACTCAATTAAAATAGGTGAACCAGAAAATGCAGGGTTAGGGTCAGGGGCCGTGATGAAAAGCTTCACCATTTGTTACCATGTGAAAATATGTGCCCAATATTCTGTATTTTTTTCTTTTTAAGAGAAGCTAATTATCAGTAGGTTATATAAATTTGTCTCCATTTTAAAATGTTGGTCCTATATTCAAAAAATGTAAAACAATGTGTTTGGCAACACCGTGATACAAAATACATCATTGGGTAGAATTTTGCTTAAGGGCTACTGGTATGTGACTTCTAGATTAAATAATCTCTAAAGTCGAAGCTTTAAAATGTCATGATTCTTTCTGATTCTTGATGAGGTATGATTTACTGTGATCCGCTTTCCTTTCATATCTTAAAGAATTTTTTCTGAATATTTATGTGAAATGTTAATAATGAAGCCTTCTCTAAGTATCAGTATACTTTTAAGTTTGCTGGGGTAGATGGGGAAGGATGAAGAGGCTACTTCTGGCTTCTTGCTACTGGGAAAAGTGTTGCCCTCCCCTGAGCCTTCTAGTCCAACTGCTGTTTTTCAGTGCCTCTGTACTATCAGAGGGGCTAAAAATGGCTCTGTCCACTTCCATGTATGCTTTCAACCCATGTGGTTCCACATGCAATCAGTGTCTTTCCAAAGTATGTAGAGCAACACATTAGTGAACCTTGAAACCAATTCAGTGCAGCTTGACCAGTGTTAAAATGAGAGAGACTGGGCTTCCCTGGTAGTGCAGTGGTTGAGAGTCCGCCTGCCGATGCAGGGGACACGGGTTCGTGCCCCGGTCCGGGAAGATCCCACATGCCGCGGAGCGGCTGGGCCCTTGAGCCATGGCCGCTGGGCCTGCGTGTCCAGAGCCTGTGCTCCGCAACGGGAGAGGCCACAACAGTGAGAGGCCCGCGTACTGCAAAAAAAAAAAAAAAGAGAGACTGAGAAAGAGAATAGAGTAGATTAGAAGATGCATGCATGGCAAGTAGGAAGGGCAAGAATTGTTCTGTACGACTTTGTTTTAGCTGTATGTGTGTGTCTGTTTTCCAGGTTGCATCATAAAATGTATTTCTTACTGGCCTGGCAGTTAACAAATTTTGTAAGCACTGAGCTAGAGTGACTAAATATTATAGATCCTTGGTCGTTGCTCCTCGATCTAAGATGGTATAAATTCTAAGCTGGAAATTTGAAAGAATTTTTACCACATGTTAATTACCTCCACACTTGGTCCTTTTTGCTCAATCCCTTGAAAACATTAACAACTTCTCCATCTCAGGGGTCCGCAGACGCCTCTCCATCCCCGGGCCAGAGGTGATACACCATGAATTACCTGAAGTTAACACCCCCTACATGCTGTATTTGTTTAATTATTTCTAAGTTTGAATTCTGAAGAAATTGTATTCCAAAATTAAAAAATCTAAGTAGAATCTAGATTGTTGTGTGAGACTGTGGACCCTAGAGGGATACACACTCCTCTGTCTTAATAAGAATTTAGTTGCAAATGAAAACTTCTCTTTTAAAGTTTCCAGAAATAATATAAAATTGTACTAATTTCAACCTTCTAAAAACTGTGAGGTTTGTCATAATGGTCACCTGATGGGAGGAAATGCATGAAAAGCCCCTAGTGCTTATGTTAAGTATTTTACATTATTTATTGATTCATTGATAAAGCACTATCTTACATCCTTATTCTGGGGAGATTTCTGAATATGTTATGAACTACTTTAATAACTCCAAGCTCTCATTACTAGTTATAGGTTAAGAAGCTATTTTTATATGCAGTTGACCCTTGAAAAATGCAGGTTTGAATTTCAGGGATCCACTTATACTTGGGTATTTTTCAGTAGTAAATATTACAATACTACCAAATCCTAGTTGGTTGAATCTGCGGGTGCCTAAGGAACTGTGGAAATGGATGGCCAAGTACACGTTATGGGTAGATTTTCTACTTTGAGGAAGGTGGGCACTCCTCACCCCTACATGGTTCAAGGGTCAACTATACCGAAGTGAAAACGAGGCTTTTCAAATTACTTCAGAGACAGATTTTTAAAACATTATATTGAAAAGATAGGATTATTCTGACCCGTTTACATTGATTTAGCTCTCTGGACAGATAATTGAGAGAGCAAACTCCAAAGGGCAGCAAACTGATGGGGGTAGAACTTTTTTTGTATTGTTTCCATTACTAGTATAAAACTGATAAAACCAACTTTATGGGTATTTTCTCTAACAGTAGACGCTATGTATTGTGGATCCAGGCACAAATACACACCTTTGGAGGCCAGTGTATTCTTCCCATTAAAAGTGACTTTCTGCCTGTTTGCTTTAGATCATATAAATTTTAAAGATCTGATGACTTCTTGTGAGATTGTGATTCAACTTATTTTCTGTAAATACAGTGATAAAGTGATGCTATATAACTGTAATCCCTGGAATTGCTTAAAGACCAGTATAGAGTAAACAAGTGTATTAGCTAGCATGGATTATTAAAACTAGTGATTCACTAGAATTACTAGAATAGGACCAAATCTTTCAGTGCTGCTAGGTAATGATTTATGATTTCAGATCCATGAATGCTGGATACAGTTTTAACGTCCTTAGGGGGAAACTGTTAATTTCTGATTAGTATAACACTTTAGAGAAAATAATCAATAGACGTGTTATAAACTTAAAATGAAGCTTAGGAAGGAAGCAAGCTTAAATAATTTGCCCAGACTATTTCAGTGCCTTGAACACTATTTTGCACTTGGGATTGCATTTATATATTTGTGTACCTATGGCCTCACCTAGACCCTGAGATCCTAGAGATGAGAATCCAGGTCTTAATCATATCTGTGTCCCTAGCCAGTGGAGTTTCTAGCACATAACCTAGTTTTTCTGCAAATGCGGTCATGGACCGCCTGAGTCAGATTCATCTGGGGAGTTTTGTTACCAGTTCATATTATCAGGACGCACCCACAGATTTACTAAAAATCTCCAGAGGTGCACTGCAACCTAAAACGATCAACTAAACGCAATGACATTGATAAAGCAAGGATAGAAAGTGAGGCCTCCAGACCTTGCCTCCACACGCTTGCTGACATGCTCAATGCTCATAGCCTGCTGCATGAACTTCGGGCATCTGCTAAGTGCCAGCTACTCTGGATACAAAGTGAAATGAAGCACATTAACAGCTAAAAGCAGGCTGCTGAGTTGGAAAGATTTGATTTGAGTCAGCCTTACCTACTTATTAATCACGTGAATTTCAGTACGTCACTAAACTTCTCTAAGCCTGTTTCCTCTTTCGTAAAATGGAAATAACGACTTTGTCATAAGGTTGATGTAAATACTAGATACGATAAGGCACGTAAAATGCTTTGCAAAGTGTTTGGAGTAGAGTGTGCTCTTAATAAATGTTAGCTTTTTTTTTTTCCTTTTTTAAATTAATGGGCATACGTTCTAGTCAGGGCTGAATTTCTCGGAAAATAAGAAGCACTTGAAAATGAGGAAAATAAGGAAGAGATTAGATAGGAGTTAGGTTTGTTTTCTATCACACCACCCCCAAAACATGGTGGTGTAACTTCTACTGACTCACAGTTTGGTGGGTTGGCAGTTGGGGTTGTGCTCAGTTGGGACAGCTCATCTCGGTGCTAGATTGTGTCCTCTGGGCACACTCACGTGTTGGCAGTCAGCGGGCAGTCAGTGGCCTCATTCATATGTTGACAGGAGCAATAGTTGCTAAGTGGGTCAGGAGTACTCATCATCTAGGAGACTGGCCTAGACTCAGGCATGTGGTAGTGGGAAAAATGGAGTCAAGGAAGTCCCGTGAGCAAGCACTTTTCAAGCCTCTACTTGTATCAGGTTTACTAGAGTTTCATTAGCGAAAGCAAGGCACTTGGGCAAGCGTAGCTGCAATGGGTAGAGAAAGACTTCACTACTTGATGGGTGAAAGGATGTGCATACAGGGATGGAAAGCATTTGTGGCCATTTTTGTTATCTGCACAGAATGGTTTTTACTGACTGCTTACTCTGTATCGGGGTTTATGCTAGGTGATTTACATGTTATTCCCTTAATCCTCACAACAATTTCTTGACATGTGTGGCAGTCCCATTTCATGGATGAGAAAACTGATGATAAGTTAAGAGACTTGTACGTAGTAAGCCCAAATTATTTGCCTCAAGTTGTGGAGTAAGTAGCCTTTTAGGGGCTGTCTCTTGTTGCTTAGGTGATCAGCCCATGAGGCAGAAGGTGTATGCTCTATTTCATAAAGATCTGGTTAAAACAGAGTTCCAGTGACTCGCTTTACTCTCACATTGATACCTTGAGCCATTGAGTCATTTGTTTATTTAATATAGAAAAAAATTTAATTTTACTATTCTGACTATTCTTTAAGACTTTCCGGAAGCTCATGAGAAGTATTTTAGTGGGTTTTTCTTTGTTTTGCCAGATTACCTGCACAACCTGGATCTCACCGCATTTGGACATGACTGAGCCTCTTCAATGGGCCAGATACCACTGGCAGCGGCCGACTGGCGGTGAAAACAGGGACGATCATGAGAGGCCATACAGCTATTCCTCTTTACTTGCCTTCAGGGGCAAGTCCTCCCAGACCCCCAGACTGGCAGGAAAGCACCGGGTGGTTGTTCCCCACCTCCAGCCCTTCAAGGACGAGTACGAAAAGTTTTCTGGAACCTACGTGAATAACAGAATACGGACAACGAAGTACACGCTTTTGAATTTTGTGCCAAGAAATTTATTTGAACAATTTCACAGGTACTTTTATTTTTTGGGAAAATAATCTTAGAATGTTCTTGGTCATTCTAATTGATGTATAAGATTTTTCATTTTCCTAACATTGTTACCTAAGCCTAAGGCTTGTGACATTATCTTTGACAATTCTGGTAGTCTGTTGTGGAACGATGACCTCTTACATTCACATAACACTTTATAATTAATAAGATGCTTTCTCATGACAAGAGACGATATTGTTACCTTCATATTACAGATTAAGAAACTAAGTTTGGCACAGTGGTTTAGCCAGTGTGATGCCGAAAGCAGACGAGGGGCTATAGCCTTGAGTCTTCTCACTCTTGCTTTGGTGTTTTTTCCATTAAACCATGGTGTATTTTAATTCTAGCTTTTTCTTCTTGATAATAGGAGAAAATAGAGCTCTGAAGCAAATTCAGATGTAAGCTGTAAGGTTAGGTGAAACAAAGACGTAATTCAGAGTAATATGTATTTATGGAAGCTCTCCAATCAGGTTAGGTATTGAAGGGAATGCAAGGCTAAATGGTGCTTCTTTCCTTACAGTTTTATATTTAGCAAGGGAAACAAGATGCTTATACAATGAAAAGGCGTAGTGGATGGGATGAGTGTTATAAGGTGCTACCAACTAGGATGGAAACCTCAAAAAGAGAAATAATACTACTAGCCAGAGCAATAGAAGGGAAGTGGCACGTGAACTTAATGATGAAGGTTAAGATGTTCAAGGCAGAGGTGTCTGCAAAGCACATTTCAGATGGAGGAAGGAATATGAGTAAAAGCAGAATGGCTGTAGCATAGAAGATTTGCTGGAGGCCTGGGAAGTAGTCCTCTGCGACTAATGCAATTAGAGGCAAATCGAAGGCAGGAGAAAACATCTAGGAAAATGCTGCATATATCCCGGAGAGTTGTAATGGAGACCTGAACTTAGAACAATGTGGGGATAAAAAGGAGGATAATCTATTACAGATACTATGGATTAGATGTAGGGAATTAAGTGAAAGGAGTCAAAAGATGATGTGAACAAGTTGAGATGTGATGACCAGGAGGTTTAACAGAAAAAGGAATGACAGGGGTAAAAAGAAGATCAGCTAGAAGATTATTTTGTTTTTGTAGATGATGAGTTTGAGATGCTAATATCAGTGTAGAGAGTCTCAGCATTTATTATTCATTCCACGTACATTCATTCTCATTTTTCATTTTATATACATTCATGGAACAGTGGATATGGTTAAAGTACAGATGTGAATTTATTGAATTAATGGCTTTAACTGCTGTGGGTATTTCTGTCTATGGGAGCTTGCAATCTAGTGTCCTTGATGGAATTAGAACCTGGAATTTGAACAGAGTTCAGGGCCTAGCCCTATAGATTTGGATGTAGTTCACATGGAAATCATTGAAGCCACAGAAATAGCAAAAAGGGCTAAGAAAAAAATTTCAAGGTAAAAGGAATTAGAGGTGAGGAAGGAGGGGTATGTGTAGATTATTCTGAGAAGTTTGGTCATGGGGAAAATATGTGACAAAAATTCAAGGAACCATGCAAGATTGAGATTTTGTTTCTTTTAAGGAAAGAGGCCGCCTGAATTTGCCTTAGGGTCCAGTGGGGAAATATTTGAATATGTAAAATAGAGGAATAGAGGAAGTTCCTTAAAAAATTGGTTCTGAGTAGCATAAAAGCAGAAATGGAAACATTGATCTTAGCGAAAAGCAAACCCTCGGACTTTTCTAATTATTGGGCTGGCCAGAAAAGTTTGTTGGGGTTTTTCCATAAGATGTTATGGAACTTTTTGGCTGACCCAGTATTTTGAGCCTTGTTTGAATCTTATGTTTGGACAATCAAATTAACTTCTGAAAGTTAGAGAGTTGGTTTTTGTTGTTGTTTTGTTTTTTGTTTTTACAACACATTAACTCTGAATTTCCTCTTAAGTTTTTTGAACTGAAAAAAGTACTTCCTACTGTGCTTTATATTTATGTGTTATACAACTCAAGACTGTCACATTGCAATATTTACTATAATATATGTAATAAATATCTCACATTTATTAAAGTATACTCAAGCCAAATGTCTGGGGGGGTAATAAATTGTTCATTCAGATTTGTTAGATTTTGCTAGTTCTCTCTGTTTTGTAGCATCCAAAATCAGCTGATAGAAACTTGTAGGAAACACCGTCAGGTCTTTTGCCTCTTTCGCTGCAGGCTTTTACATGATATGTTAATACCTCCTTGTGTGTGTTTGGGTTGCAGAGTCGCCAATTTATATTTCCTGTTTCTAGTTGTCCTGAACTGGGTGCCTTTGGTAGAAGCCTTTCAAAAGGAAATTACGATGCTGCCTCTGGTGGTTGTCCTTACAATTATTGCAATTAAAGATGGCTTGGAAGATTACCGAAAATACAAACTTGACAAACAGATCAACAACTTAGTAACTAAAGTTTACAGTAGGTAAGTGTAACAGGAGCTGTGCTGGGGAATACACAGGCATCATTTAGAAACATGCAGAATGTTACTTTTTCCCCCTTAGGTGTGACTAGGACACTTGGAGGGTGGGCGTGTTTTCAACTAATATTTATTCAAGTCCTACAGGGAATTAAATTCAGACATCATAGGAAAACAATGTGTAAGCCATTGTCACCCCAGGAGTTGATAAAGCAAGAGTGTCTATAATTTAGGCGTAAGTGGAATTGAAAGGATTAAACTTCAAACCATAAGAAGGAAAGCAAGCAGTTAGTTTTTAATCCTAGATGTTACAATTTGGGATTAAGAGAGGATGGGATATGAAAAACATGAATATGGAAAAACAACAGGGGATATGAAAAAAGAGAAGATGAGCTTCCTGTGGAGGAAAGGGATTGTGAGAAATGGAGAAGTGTGTTCTTTTTTGTGCACAAAGCCAGCAGCCTATAAAACCCTTCCTGCTGTGGCAACAACAGAGGGCACATTCTGAAATGTGCATTTCAGAAGCACATTTGCTCTGTTGGAGACTTGTATTTCCAGTATTTATGAAATAGAAAGCCAAGAATAAAGTCCATTAAGGTGAGTTTTGAACTCTGCTGTTTATGAATGACTACATTTATGAATGCTAAAATGCTAGTGTCCGGAGACAGTTATTTATCACGCTGGGATGTATTCCTTCAAGTCATGTGCATATTGTGGTAGGGGTAAACCCATGGGGGACGGTTTACAAAATCGGGATTGTGCTACATATATTTTATTCTAATTCTTTTAGCCTAATATTACACTATAAATATTTCCCATGTCTTTAACCTTCAAGAAAGTACTTTTAATAGCTGCATTGTCTATAATATGACTCTAAGGTAATTTAACATTTCCCATATTTATATAATTCTGAGAATGTATGTTTCAGTGAGTATTCTTATACAAAAGTGTTGAAGATCTATGATTATTTCAGCATTATAATTAGAAATGGAATTACTAGATCAAAGAGGAATATATTTTAAAATTTATTTTACTGAAGTATAGTTGATTTACAATGTTAATTTCTGCTGTGCAGCAAAGTGATTCAGTTATATGTATATACATTCTTTTTTATATTCTTTTCCATGATGATTTATTACAGGATACTGAATATAGTTCCCTGTGCTACACAGTAGGACCTTATTGTCTATCCATTCTATATATAATAGTTTGCATCTGCTTATCTCAAACTCCCAATCCATCCTCCCCCACTGCCCTCCCCCTTGGCAACCACAAGTTTGTTCTCTATGTCTGTGAGTCTGTTTGTTTGATAGGTAAGTTCATTTGTGTCATATTTTAGATTCCACATATAAGTGATATCATATAGTATTTGTCTCTTTCTGACTTACTTCGCTTAGTATGATTTCTAGTTGCATCCATGTTGCTGTAAATGGCATTATTTCATTCTTTTTTTATGACTGAATAGTATTCCTGTCTGTGTGTGTGTGTGTGTGTGTGTGTACGTGTACTTTACCTTCTTTATCCATTCATCTGTCGATGGACACTTAAGGTTGCTTCCATGTCTTGACTATTGTAAATAGTGCTGCTGTGAACATTGGGATGCATGTATCTTTTCAAATTATGTTTTTTTTCTGGATATACACCCAGGAGTAGGATTGCTGGATCATATGGTAGCGCTATCTTTAGTTTTTTAAGGAACCTCCATACTGTTTTCCATAGTGGCTGCACCAATTTACATTCCCACCCACAGTGTAGGAGGGTTCCCTTTTCAAGAAGGAATATATTTAAGTCCTTATTTGGGTGTCTTTTGTGAAAATAAATTACAGCGTTTATAATGTTAATTCTCTGGAGTTCCCTTTCATGAGAAATGTATCTACTTCTTAAAAAGTCATCATTAGGAATAGATTTGTGAAATTCTGAATATGTTAACTGCTTTACAAGTAAGGGTTTGGTGTTACTTGTTTTCATTTCAGAGTTTGGAAAGCTTATGGAATATTCTGAGGTTAGTGAGTGTGGTAACTTGGCCTGAGGGGAGTAACCAAGTTAAGGGGCAGTAATCAGAAATAAAAAGTTAAAGAGGGAATTTGAAGCCTACTGTTGGAGACACTCCAATGACCAGGATACTGCTTAGACATTGAGTAAAAGAGTTCTCCAGAGAAACAGAATCAATAGGAATAAGATTTATTTTAAGGAATTGGCTCATGGGATTGTGGAGGCTAAGAGTCCCACTATCTTCCATCGGCAAGCTGGAGTCCCAGGAAGACCAACAGTGTAGTTTGAAGGCCAGAGAGCGATGGTATAGATTCCAGTCTGAGACTGAAGCCCTGAGAATCAGGAGTGTGAAGGGCGGATCAGTGTCCCAGCTCAGTCAGGCAGGCAGAGAGTGAATTCAACCTTCCTTCACCTTTTTGTTCTATTCAGGCCCTCAACGGATTGGATGATGCCCACGCACACTGGGGAGGGCCATCTGCTTTACTCAGTTCACCAATTCAAATGCTAATCTCTTCCAGAAACACTCACAGACACACCTAGAAATAATGTTGAACCAAATACCTGGGCATCCTGTGGCCCAGTGAAATTGACTCATAAAATTAACCATCACAGATATTTTCCTTTAGTGGTAGAGAATGCATTTTTTGAGTTAAGAAGTAACATGGTAAAGGTTGTGCTTCAGGAGGCTTGGTCCTCTCAGGTCATGGGAATGGCTTCTGTATAGATCTGCCTCTACTAATCAGTCCAGGGTACTATTGGGAGTAGATGCTAAGTACAGGAGGGGATTCATAGAAGAGATACTATGAAGAAGAACCCAGTGGAATTTGGTGAACTTTTGTGATTTTTTTTTTTTTCTTTCTGCTTTGGAGGATAAAAGTACCACTGATAGAAACAGGGAGCATTAAATTCATCTCAGGTAGAGTGAACTGTAAATGATAGTAAGACAGGCATCTGAGTGGAAATGCCCAGTGGGCAAATAGGGCACAAAAAGCTACAGAGAGAAATTTCAAAGTCATCAGTCCCTTTACGAGTTAGGAGTTTGACGTGAATCCTCAAGGGAGAAAATGTGAAGAGCTAAAAGACTGAGCTTTGAGCCCAAAGGTAGGCACCTGTTTCAGCCTTTGGAAAGACTTCAGAGGCTCCATTGGACAGATGCTGTCACTATTCTGAGGTCTCAGAGCATTTGGCATATTTCTTGGGTTGATTCCAGTGCTCTGATAGAGACTCAACTTTCATAAGACGCTAATTCTAAATTTGTCAGACTAGAGATTCTGTTCTATTCTAGTTTCCAAGTCAGAATAAATGATATCTAAGTTTAGAAGTTTAGTTTTATAATAAACAAGTATATTCTGAACAAATTTAAGTTCACTTGACTGACCAAGGGTTCAGCCAGATGACATAATTTTGTTGTTGTTGTTTTGGGAGGACAGTAACTCAAAGCCTTGTCCTGATGGTGGACATTTGTTTTCAGTGTTACATGAGCCAATGGTTAGGGAAGACTCCTCTGAAGAAGTGATATTTAAGCCAAAACCTGTAGGATTCTGAATTTTGTTCATTATTAGAATTCTTTTTTTTTTTCTTTTTTGGCGGTACATGAGCCTCTCACTGTTGTGGCCTCTCCCGTTGCGGAGCACAGGCTCCCGACACGCAGGCTCAGCGGCCATGGCTCACGGGCCCAGCCGCTCCGTGGCATGTGGGATCCTCCCGGACCGGGGCACGAACCCGCGTCCCCTGCATCGGCAGGTGGACTCTCAACCACTGCGCCACCAGGGAAGCCCCATTATTAGAATTCTTCAGTGGCTTTCCCCAAATTGATTTTAAAGACCTATTACAGAAAACAAAGTAACTTTTTTCTCTTTTGTAAGATGATGTGAACTGTACTTAAATAAGGAAAAATTAGTTCTTTTTTTTTCTTATACTGATGTCTAATCTAAAGGGAACCAGAAAAATTGATGTATAGAAAAAATGAAAAAATAGTTCATGGTTTTTATTTTAAAGTCATAGAGCACTTTACTGAAACAGTGCTGTGAATCATTTGATGACATTTAAATGCTTATTATGTGCCAGGGATAGAGAGGTGAAATGTTCATATAGTCTCTGCCTTCAAAAAATAGCTGTAGGAAATAGGATTTTACAGTGATTATACGATGAACAAAATCCATATTTTGACCAATTTTAAGATTGCTCAGCTAATGCCAAATTTAGCAAATGGAAAGAATACTTACATGTATTTTTAAATACAAATTCTTGTACATAAATAATTGCTGATTTTTAGTGCTAGTTTAGAGTTGTTACTGTTTGTTTGCTTTTTTAGCTTATTCTAAAAAGTTCTAATCCTGATTCCTTCACTTAGTAGCTGTGTAGCCTTGGGCAAATTATGTAACTCCAGTTATATTATTATAAACTCCAGTTCCCTTCATTATGAATAAAATAGTATAAAACAGTAAGCATAGTACCTAACCCTTTCAAGTGCTAAGTAAAGGTTAGCTATTATGATTATTGTAAGTTAATAATGACTATAAGCTAGAGTTTGTCATATGATCAAGTCATTTAATTAATATTTGAGAACTTGTTCAAACATTGTATGATTTTATAAATACTAAAATTCCCTAATGGGAAACCTGGTATAATTTTTTTCTCACGGGTCCCTTTAGACATAGTTTGGATCTGTCTTAGTTGATCTGCATATAAACGTAAAGATGAGATGCAATATTCTTTTCAGTTGTTTAAGGTCTAGTCCAAGATATCACTTTATGATTGCATTTCATAATAGAATTGGGTAGCTCTTTATGTCTTTTTATTATATTCTATGTAATTTGCTTTTGTTTGGTATAGAAGAAATAATGCTTACATTCTAACCCCTCGTCCCTTGTTCTTGGAACAAATTATAAGGATATAAAGAAATAAACGTAGGCTCTAAGACCATGTCTTGTTGATTTAAGTTAATGTACTAACTTAAATTCTTATTAAATACAAAGAAATTACTTTAGAGGACAAATTATTTCTCAGTAAAATTAAGTTGAAAGTATGCAGCTGTTAAATCTTGCAAGCTTCCGGAAGAAGCATATTAACATTTCTATGCAGATAATTTGGTTCTTATTTGTAATAATATGTGGTCTTTCACGAGGTGCTTAATTTTCTTTGGGAAAGTATCATAGGGAAATAACAAACACCAGAATAGAAATTAAACATTTAAACCCTATTACACCGCAATTACATTAGAATGAACTATTATCCAAAACCTGACTTAAGGTTGAATTATTATCCAAAACCTGCCTTTAAAATGGCAGCCGTTTGTAAGGTTTTAAGGTTTGCTTCAAGGATAATAGAAGTGTGCTGAAAATAAAACTATTAATCATCCAGCAAATTTAAGTGCCTACTGTGTTGTAGGCACTGAGAGATTTGGAGGTTTAAACAAAAAACAGATAAAATGCCTGCCCTCCAGAAACATACTCTTTTCTGATCTTTAAAAATCACCATATTGTTGGTGTTAGGAGTTTAAAAATACTAGCTAATATTAATATTTTAGAATTATCTCATAAATTCATAGAATTTCATGATTCTTGAAATGAGACTAAATATCAGTGGCTTTCTAAGATATTAACCTTATCGATGTGTGACATTTTCCAAAGCAGTGGTTCTTGAAATTCACTTTCTAATACACAATTAAACCATGTTTTGTTTGGTGGTCATTGGTAAGTTACTATAGCTGGGAGTAAAGTCTAGTATTTGAGAGATGGACTCTGGAGCTACCTGCCTTGTTTCAAATCCCAGGAATACTAGGAACTGTGTGACCTGGAGCTAGTGACTTAACCTGTCAAAGTCAGTTTTTCTCATTTCTAAGAGGTGGGGGAGTGGGGCATAGTGCATTCATCGTACCACCCACATAACAGTTATAAAAATTAAATGAATTGATGAATATAAAGCATCCAGTAAATCTTAACTATCTTGTGTCCAATGATTATTCAGTATTTGCGTTTTATAAACTGTTTTTAGTGTTTTATTGGAAAAATACTAAAGAACATCAAAAAGAAAAACTCATTCATAATCCCACTCTTCCTCTCTTTCAATTTGTTAAAGTAGGAAGTGGAAGTCCACATTTTCTGTCTTTCCACCTCTCTCCTTCCAACCTCCACCCCAGTGGAATCACTATTGATAGTCCAGTGTATTCTTCCCAACTTTCCCCAGTGATTGTGTATTGACATAAAAGCTGTGTGACATTGAATTCTTAAAGAAGCAAAATGGGTCTAGAAGTTTGCCTGAAGAATGGATTATAAGTGCTATATCCTGACCAGTGAGAGTAATTGCAGAAGCACAAATAACCAAGTAGATACAAGAAATTCTAGTTGTACATTTAGGCTGTGGGAGAAGGAGAAAGTTCTTTTACTACTTTTAATTCTATATCCGAGAAGGAAATATAACCTCATGTTGAGTCTACCACAATTAAAAATTCTCAAAGCTAGTTAAAATTGGCAATGAGCATTTGTCACTTAGCTTGTAGTTTCAAACATCATGCTCTTCTCCCATGCCCTATGGCATTGTGCCTCCACTCTCACTCTGACTGATACACTGTCCCACCTTTCTTCACCTGACTCACTCTAGATCATCCTGCAAGGCTCACCTCCTCCAGAGTTAAATGTCCCAACTGTTTGCTCCCATAATAACCTGTGCATACCTCTTATAAAATTGCTGTTTGTGTCACTTTTTCAAATTTTGACCATAACTTCCATAGGGAGATCACCATATCTTAATCACTTTTGTATTCTTAGCACCTGACGTGGTAACTCACATAAATTAAGATCAGTATGTGTTTAATTGACCTGAACTAGCTACCTATTGGGAAAATTAGCTACTTTAAAAATATCCTAGTATGGACTCCAAATGGGGAAAAGTTAATTTAATTGTAAAATTGACCTCATTTGAATTTTGTTCCAATGTAGAGTAAATAAACTTGTCCCTTAGAGGAATTCTATTTCTTCTGTTTGAAAGAAAAATAAAATCCTTAACCCTAATATCAAATCTGTCTTCTCTCCCTACTTTTACAAATTCTCAGCAAATTTTCTTATAGCTTTCTTCATAGAAAACGTAGAGGTCATTAAGCATGAATTAGGTACTTCAGTTCTTTCTTACATCATCTACATCTTCACCTACTTTCTTCTGACTTTACATGAAAAGGTGACTCCCTGCTTGTAATAGTAATTCTTTCATCTGCATTCTTAATTCCATTCCTTGTTGCTTCTCCATAGCCTCAAACAGCACCCTCCAACGCTGTCCTCTCTTCTACCTTGCCTTCTCCATGGGCTTCTTCCCTGCATGCTACGTGCATGCCCAGTTCTTTCATCCTTACTGTCCTTTGCCTTACCTTCCCTTGCAGTGGCTGCTTTCACCCTTTATTCCTTTCAGGGCTAAACTTCATGAAATATTCTACTTCTTCAACTTCCAGTTATGCCTTAATTCACTGGAGGTCTCACTTTCGTCTTCACTCTCCGCATCAACAGTTTCATGCTATCAACTTGATAGCAGACATTCTAATAACCACATATCACAGGCATGACCCCTTTGTGGCTTTTGTTACTATGATGGCTCCCTTTTTGAAATGTCCTTCTTTTTTGATTTCTTCGACATTTCCTCTTGGGTCGTTACCTTGTGTCAGCTGCCCTTTATGTACCTAGGACTTGCAAGTTTATATTTCTACTCATGAACTTCTGATCAAAACCATCAAAATGCTGGACCTCTTCAATTTTATATCTCACTTCAAATAAAAACTTTCCAAACCAAATTTATTATCTTCACCATGATGCAATCAGTTGCTTCTAAAATCTGGGACATGGTGAAAGGCCCCACTCACCATACAAGTTAGACACCATAGTGTCACCCTTGATAACTTTGCGTGTAATAAGTCAGAATACTTGTCTCTAGTAACCAAATATGTCTTGACTTAATCTCCTTTCATCCATCTTTTTTGCTGCCTTAATTCTAACCATCTTTATCCCTCCCCTGAATTATTTCAATAACTTTCCATTGGTTCCTTGCCATTCCTATTTCTAACCAGCCTGCCACCCAACAATTCATCCGTTACTCTGTAGCAGGAGTTAGCAGGTAGAAATAGAATCATATCCTTCTGTGAACCTTCAGTGAATATCCATTTTCTATGGAATGAAATCCCTACTCCTAGGAATGGCAGTAAGACTGAACCTTCAAAATATGACTCCTGGGTTCCTTAAAAAACTACAAATAGAACTACCATACAACCCAGCAATCCCACTACTGGGCATATACCCTGAGAAAACCATAATTCAAAAAGAGTCACGTACCACAATGTTCATTGCAGCTCTATTTACAATAGCCAGGACACGGAAGCAACCTAAGTGTCCATTGACAGATGAATGGATAAAGTAGATGTGGCACATATATACAATGGAATATTACTCAGCCATAAAAAGAAACGAAATTGAGTTATTTGTAGTGAGGTGGATGGACCTAGAGTCTGTCATAAAGAGTGAAGTAAGTCAGAAAGAGAAAAACAAATACCGTATGCTAACACATATATATGGAATCTAAAAAAAAAAAATGTTATGAAGAACCTAGGGGCAGGACAGGAATGAAGACACAGAGAATAGACTTGAGGACACAGGGAGGGAGAAGGGTAAGCTGGGACGAAGTGAGAGAGTGGCATGGACATATATCCACTACCAAATGTAAAATAGCTAGTGGGAAGTAGCTGCATAGCACAGGGGGACCAGCTTGGTGCTTTGTGACCACCTAGAGGGGTGGGATAGGGAGGGTGGGAGGCAGACGCAAGAGGGAGGAGACATGGGGATATATATATACATATATATATGTATATATATATATGTATATATATAGCTGATTCACTTTGTTATAAAGCAGAAACTAACACACCATTATAAAGCAATTATACTCCAATAAAGATGTTAAAATATATATATATATATATATATATATATATATATATATATATGACTCCTGCCTACCTTTTTTGTCTTCTCTCTGTTACTTCCCACCATGGAAGAGTAAACTGGTGTATACTAGAAAAAAATTGTTAAAACAAACCATTGATTTACCTTTCTTGATAAACTAACAAACTCTTTAGGTAAATAAGGAATTCTTTTAGTTGGATTCAACCTGGTGCATAAGATATTTTGGGAGAATATGTCCTGAAAATGTTCTTCTTAAGTAGCCCTTTGAGCTAAGTATTTCTTGAAATAACCAATGTAGTTCTGTATAGCAGAAGTTATACAAGTATTGGCTTAAGGTAGCATTTCTATTTAATATGATGCATTCATTTTTAATATATAGGTCATATAGCTTAGAATATAACTATCTCCCAGGCTTCTTCAACAATGAATTTGAATATTGAGCTCCAAAAATGTAATAGAAAATAAATCTTTACTTATAAAATAAGTGCATTTTTATGACAAATACTAGTTCTTTGCAGATATTTGGGAGGTGATAGGGGGATGAGACAGACCTTCCTAACATTTGTTGGCAGTATTGTGTGTGAAATGCTGCTTAACTAGTTATATAATAGTCTGTGCCTCAAATGTCCTAATTCTTCTCTAAGGACAGTGCTTTATGGAACTTAATTCATGCCATTGGTATGAAAAGGCATGAGAAGTTTGGCAAAAACTTTAACGTAAATCAGGGCATTTATGGCAAGTCAACCTCAGTTCATGTGCCTTTCCTTTAAAAAGAATTGAATATATAGATTGGGAAAACTACACTTTTGAAAAGAGTTAAAATTTGGCATTCTCCTTTCTAGGGATCCACTGCAGCCAACACAGGACTACTTTAACCAGTATTTCAATTAAATGATAATTAGGGGTGTTAATCTGGTGGTATAATGATGTTTAAAGTGTTGTGTCTGGGTATTTATTTCATTTCTTTTGGGTTTTCTTTAATTTCTCCATCCTATCTGCCAGATAGGAAGCTCTCTTGAGAGCAAATAATGTGTCTTGGGTACTTTTAGATCCTTGATTCCTGACTACAGGATAGCACGCAGGAATTGCTTCATATATGAATAAACCCATCCAATGTTAATTTTAATTTTATTCAAGAACTACCCAAATAGCGTAGTGGTTCAAAATCTCACAGGAAAAGAGAATTGATGTTTTGGCAGCTTAGTAACTAAATTTTCAGGTGAAGCAAGTTGCGGAATTTAAGTGTTACCAATTCTCTGGCTTCCCCTTTTAGCATTTAACAGATTAAAATTCACCCTAACACTTTAAATTATATACTAAAATTAAAAAAAAAACTATTATGTGTGTTTTTGGCTTGAGATTCTTTTTAAACTTTTTTTTTTTCTATTTTAGGAAAGAGAAAAAATATGTCGACAGATGCTGGAAAGATGTTACTGTTGGGGACTTTATTCGCCTTTCCTGTAACGAGGTTATTCCTGCAGATATGGTTTTACTCTTTTCCACTGATCCAGATGGAATCTGTCACATTGAGACTTCCGGTCTTGATGGAGAGAGCAATTTAAAACAGAGGCAGGTGGTTCGGGGATACACAGAGCAGGTAAATGATGTGTTCTCCATTGGTGACATAAACGTTTTCTTTTCAGAAGATGTCTGAGCTCATTTTCACATGTACAGATAAAGAGACTTTTTAAACTCATTTTTACCTTTACAAAATGGAAATCTAGAGAGCTTAATCCAGTTCCAGATATCAGTAGAGGTATGCTATATTTTATAGATAATAGGATTTAATGACTTCGGAGTTCAGACGTTTCAGTCTGACGGTCATATATTTCTGGGAATTGAATTTAAGAAACCCAACAAATTTTACAATTTGGAAAATTCTTTTGCAGTAGAAACAATCAACTTCTAACTTATTTTTCTTAAACTTAGATTTTTATATGTTATGTCTGATTGAAGCTGGAGATATCAATCGGTCATTGTTCCTAAAATCTGTAATTACTTATATACCAAGGCCTTTTAAGAAATTTGTAACTTTTCATGCCACAGAGCTCTGACCCTTCGCCATGCTGTGGTGAGGTAAACAAGACCTTTGAAGTTATATTAACACGAGTTTGAATGAATCCCAGCTCTGCCGTTTAATTACTGTGTTACTTAACCACTTTATGCCTCAGTTTCTTTATCTTAAAATGGAAATGATGATATTTGATCTATTAGAGAATTTTGTGACATATTGATATTTAGCATATTTTAATTTTTTAAATAAAGTTTACTGAGATCAAATGCATACGTGCTCAGAGTACTCATATGTATACATATATGTGTGTATATATGTATAAATACACACGTGATCTCAGAAGCTACATATATGGTTAAAGAACAACAACAGAAGTATTTTCAGCTTTTCAGTGTCTTCCAGATAAAAGAGTGTGCCCTGTAGGAGGAGAAGTTCTCTCCTGCAGGGAGTCCTGCATGGATTCCAGTATATGATTCAGACATTCCCATCACCTGAAGATATTTATTGATACTCTGGGACCATTCTGATCTCATTTATTCATTTATAATTATGCCTATACTTTCCTTCATTTGGGCAACTTGTGACAAATTTTGTGACAAGCATGCCTTCGTTTTATCTTAACAATTGGTGAAAGGATAAACACTTAAATCTCAAGATTTAACATTGAATTTTTGTTTGGTGATTTTAAAAAATAAATAAATAATAAATAAATAAATATTTTTTAGGACTCTGAAGTTGATCCTGAGAAATTCTCCAGTAGGATAGAATGTGAAAGTCCCAACAATGACCTCAGCAGATTCCGAGGATTCCTGTGAGTGATACATGACTTACCTTTGTGGGTGTGAGTGGGACTGTATGTTGCAATTATGCTTAACTCAAAAAAACTTTTGTGTACTTATACCAAGTTAAATCACTAAAGGCTGTAAGTTAAGCCACCTATAAATTTGGCTTATTTTAATTATTTGATATTTACCTATGTATATTTTTAAAACAAAAAAACCTTGTTCTTAAAATAATCCTAGACTCTCTTTCAGTGGTATGTGAATGACTTAACATGAGCTCCATGTTAAGCCCAAGACATGTTAGTTATTGGGAAGGAAGTGTTTGGACAGACAGGGCAGCTTAAGTGACATGATAGGCTGATGGTGTCCTCCTATCCTATTAGAATTAGAGTAGGTGGACAATTCAGTTGGTAAAATTAGCCAATGATTTTGAAACACATCTAAGAAAAAGTATGGGAATCCACAACAGTGTTCATTCTGGAGGCTTCCTGTGGCATCTACATCCCTTTCCAAGGGCATCTAGAATTTAGGGTCTTATCTGATTCAGGCTGGCTTGTGCCACTTAAGTGCTTTATTTTTTGAGCCAAGTTACTTTTTTTATCCTTCCTTATTTTTAAGAGGAGTTAGTTAGACCTACTTCATAGCGGTGATCTTGTGAGGAAATGGCAGAGAAGAAAAAAGTTCCTAAATCATTTTTTGATACCATTACCCTGATACCGAAAGAATACAGAGACATTTAAGGGAAGATTAATATCCCTCATGAACATAGATGCAAAAAAATTTACACAAATTATAGCAAATCAAACCCAACAATATATAAAAAGGTTAATACATAATGACTCAGTAGGTCTTATACCAGAAATGCAAGATTGGCTTAACATTAGAAGATCAAACAATGTAATTCACCATATTAACAAACGATAATTAACAAGTGAAAAAGAAAAACCAGGTGACCATCTCATGGATATAGAAAAAGCATTTGACAAAATGTAACTTCCGCTTTTGCAAACTGGAAATAGAAGGGAACTTTCTCAACCTGATGAAAGGCATCTATAAAAACCATACAGCTAGGATCAGACTTAATAGTGAAAGACTAAGTAAGCATTTTTCCCCTAAGATCAGGAAAAAGACATGGATATTGTCTCTCACCACTTTTATTCAAGGTTGTACTGGAGAGCCTAGCTAATGTAAAGAAAATGAAATAAAAGCATCAAGTAATAAAGAAGTAAAACTGTCTTTTATTCATAGAGGGTATGATGGTCTTTGTAGAAAACCTGATGAAATCTACAAAAAAAGCTACTAGAATTAATAACTGAGTTTAGCAATGTTGTAGGAAACAAGATCAATATACAAAAATTAATTGTATTTCTGTACACTAGCAATGAACAATCAGATACAGAAACTTTAAAAATCAATTTATAATAGCATCAGAAAAATTGAAATACTTAAGAATAAATCTGACAAAAGGTATGAAAGACCTGCATACTGAAAATCACGGAACACTGTTGGGTTAAACTAAAGATGTAACTAAATGGAGAGACATACGTTGTTCATGCGTTGAAAGACTCAATATTGTTAGGACATCAATTTTTTTCGCAAATTGATCTGTAGATTCAGTGTAATCCTAATTGAAATCCCAGCAAGGTTTTACTTTTTACTTTTATTTTTTTTAGAAATTGGCAAGTTTATTCTAAAAATTTATGTGGAGATAGAAAGAACCATTTAACTAAAACAACTTTGAAAAAGAACAGATCTGGAGGGCTAATACCACCAGATTTTGTTTTTGGCATATAGACCAATAGGTCAGTGGAAGAGGTTAGAGTCCAGAAATTGATCCAGGCATTAATGGGCAACTGGATTTTGACAAAGATGCAAAGGCAGTTTAGTGGAGAAAGGTTAGTTGTTTCAACAAATGATGCTGCAACAATTATACATCTATACTTTAAAAAAACACTTTAACTTAGACCTCTCGCCACTTAAAAAGATTAACTAAAACTGGATCCTGTACTTACTTAAATGTAAACCTGAAATTATAAAACTCCTAGAAGAAAACATAGGGGAAATCTTTGGTATCTTGTGTTAGCCAAAGATTTCTTAGATATAACACCAAAAGCACAAACCATAAAAGGACAAAAATAATTAAAGAACTTCATCAAAATTAGAAACTTATTCTCTTCAAATGACACTGCTAAGCAAATGAAAACATATCTTCAAATGACACTGCTAAGCAAATGAAAACAGAAGTCACAGACTGGAAGAAAATATTTGCAATGCATGTTTCTCATATAGGACTTGTATTCAGAATAGAGAAAGACATCTCAAAACTCAGTAATAAGTAAACAAACAATACAGTTTTTTAAATGATCAAAAAAATTGAACAGACACTCCATCAAAGAAGATACATGGATGACAAATATCTGTGTGAAAAGATGCAAATTAAAACCACAGAGCTACAACTGCTAAATTAAAAGAACTGACTATACCAACTTTTCACAAGGATGTAGAGAAACTGGAACTCTCATGTACTGCTGGTAGGAGTGGAAATGGCTACAGCCACTTTAGCAAATAGTTTGGAAACTTCCTAAAAAGTTAAATTCACACCTACCGTGTGATCTGGTTTTTCCACTCCTAAGAAGTTACCCAAGAGAAAACATTTATCCAACATATATCCATATACCCAAGAGAAAACATTTATCTATATACTAACCTGTACACAAACATTCAAAATAGCTTTATTGGTAATAGCCCCAATTAGAAACAACCCAAATGTCCATCAACAGGTAAATAGGTAAAACAAATGGTATATCCATACAATGAATGCTACTCTGCAGCAAAAAGAATTCACTGGTGGTACATGGAACAACGTGGATGCATCTCAAAATAATGTTGAGTGAAAGAATCCAGACAAAAAAGAATATATACTATATGATTTGATTTATATAGTCTCTCAAAAAAGAAAGCTAATTTATAGTGATAGCAGATTAGTGGGTGCCTGGGAGGGGGAAGGTAGGAAGGAAAGATTGCAGAAAGACATAAGGAAACTTTGGGGAATAATGGATATGTTCATTTTCCTGATTGTAGCGATGGTTTCACAGGGAAAACGTCAAAACATCAAGTTTTACACTTTAAATATGTACAGTATATGTATTATGATTTTTATTAGTTATTCCTCAGTCAAGTTGTTTAAAATGTTAGAGTCATCATGGAAGGAAGTTTAGAACATCGTGGTAGCATCTTTAAGTAGCACCTGATACAGACAGGTGTTTGGGCAGGCACAGGAAGCTATGCAATGGGAAAAGGGAATAGGCTTGGTCCAGGTAAAGAGGTAATGCTAGAATTAAATCATCAAGAATGAGAAGATACCAGGCAGGCAACTAAATGCAAAGAAAGGCTGACATTCCAGGTTAAGGGAGCAGCAACACAGGTAATGGTGTAGGGGCCTGAGACCACAGTGCATTTGTGGAGTCATAAGTGGTTTAAGTATGTTTGGAGGGTAGGTGAGCAATATAATAGATCATAAAGAGGCGAGATGATAAAGGGACGTTAGCAGATATTCCTGTCATCAGAAACGTGCTCATAAGCCATCTCTTAGGATGAGTCATTTTCTAGTATTATTTTCTCCAGCTGCTGACTATTTACAGAATTTCCTCTTGTAAATGTCAGATTTAAGGGCTGACATTTTTTGACCTGGACCTCAGGTGCTGAGGTTTGTACAGCCTCTTACTGGGAACGCTGACTCCCCCTGACAAGGTCAGTCTTGCTTCTGGCACATTTCTAGACAGGAAAGAATAGGAACTTTAGTCTATCACTGTGTGGCTTGGAATATAGAACTCTGCATAGAATCTGACTCAGAGCCTGTATATTTAGTAGAGTCAGCCCAGGACGATACAGTAATTTTTTGTGAAATTGTTTTTATCTGCTAAACTAGCTCCTTATCCTCTTCCTGCTGTGTAGCCTATTTCCTAAAATCAACAAAAATTGAGATGTTCAAGCTCACTCTCTGTATGAATGATGGCTTCTCTGGTCTTCTTACTCTCAGGTAGCACTGACTTCTTCCTTATTTGTGCCCACATTGTATGCTGAATATCAGATTTCTATAATAACACCTATAATATTTTTATTACTTACATATTTCTATATCAGTCACTTCCTGTTAGACCACAGGAGGCAAGACTGTGTAAGTTTGTTTTTCTATCCTCAGCATCTGGGTGGCTGTGCTGGGCGCATGGTAGATATCACATAGGCTCTTGAATGGATGAGAGCTCCATGTGGACAGTCAGTGTCTCACATGGAATCTGAAAGTCCCATGCTATAAGTGCCAAATACACACCCATCAAGTGCAGGACATGTTTAGAGTTTGGAGCAGGTGCGACCAAGATAGAAGTTGGGCTTTGATGTAATGATGGTAACCTAGAGTGATGTAATGGTGAAAAATAAGGATCCCTTATTTGGATTAAGTGTATCTTAATACACTAAGGAACTTTGGAACTGGTTCTTTTGTATATTCTTTTGTATATTCTATCTGTTCTGTAAAGGTTCTAGGGATAACAAATGCTATATTCATGAGGAACCAAATCAAGACTGGGATGCGTGCCTGGGAATGCTACATAGGAATGTGAATGTTGGGATTTAATTTCCTCATCCGTAAATCCAGAAAACAGAATTAGGTTAAACCCAAGGACACTGCTAGTTCTGACCATGACCCTATGGTTTGCTCTTTGTACATAAACCCATATAAATGAAGGAATGTAAGCACACACCTCTTAGAGTGTTTTACAAATTAGAGGAGTGAAATGACAAATCTATTTTCCTCCTTTGTGGTAGGAAACCTTTTTTGAACAGCTTTTCTTTTCCTTGTAATCCAGATAGCATGGGTAGCAGATACAATGACAATCTTCCTATACTTAATAAAGAAGAAACGACTTATAGACTGAAGTGTATTGCTTAAAAAACAAACTAACTTTAATGCTGAAATTAAGAATGCATTTTCACAAAATAGGTGAAATACGTTGCATTTTGCTTATTTTTAAAAATTTTCCAATGAGTTTGCTCTGTATTTTTGCCACTATAGTAATTTCATCAAGTAATTACTTTGATAATTTTAAAACTGTTTTACAGAAGATTTCAAACATGCAAAATTAGGAAGAAACGTGTAATGAACACCCATGAGCCCTCACCCAGTTTTAACTATTTCATAATTTTGCCAACTTTGTTTCAAATATCCTTCCACTTCCTTCCCTGCACCTACATCACATCATTTCAATGTCAATACTTCACTATGAATATACAGCAGAAAAAAACTTAAAAAAAAAAATACCCATAACATCATTATCACATTTAACTAAATTCAGAACAATTTCTTGACAGCGTCTAATACCTAATCTTTGTTCAAATTTCTCCAATTATCTCCAAAAAATTTTTAGAGTCAGTATATTCTAACCAGGATCAGAACAAAGGTCTACACGTTGCATTTGGTTGATATGTCTCTAAATTTCCCCTCCGAAGAAATGGGGTCATTTAGCTTGTAGAATTTACCACATTCTAGATTGAGCTAATTGCGTCCTTCCTGAGGGTGGAGTCCCTCTACCACTCCTTTTGCTCCCCCCCTCCTCATTCTACTCATTTGTTGAATAGACCAGGTCATCTTGCCCATAGAGCTTACCACTGCAGATTTGGCCAACTGCATCCTTGCATTGGTGGTTAACATGTTTCTCTGGCCTTATTTCCTGAAAACTGTCCAGAGGCACTTTCAGAATCTGATGAAAGAAATTCTCTCCCTAGAAAATGACAAATGTATATAGACACACACAGGGGAATATTGCATGCAGTTTCAAAGGTTTCACAGTTCCCCTGATGCCACAGACCCCTGTTTGATTTGCCCTCTTAGAGCCTTGATTAGGTTCCGAGGGAGATGAGCAATTTCTGTCCTCGAACTTCTGGAGGCTGGAGGCCAGTGATGTCCCCTTGTCCCGTTGGTAGTTATGTTAAGATTGGTGTTGTCAGCCTTATCCTTTCATTATAAAGTTCCCTACCAGCCTTCCACCTAATGATTTTAGCCACTGGCTATCATTGCCTAAGAGTAATCCTTGATTTCACCAGGGTCAAAAATGGGAATTTTCTAATTCCATCAAGAACTTTTCCCTCATCAGCTATTAAGTTACCCCCAAATACAGTTTCTACTAGAGGAAATAGTTTCCTTATTTGGAATATTTTCTAATTTTTGTAGCATCAATACTAGAAGTTGACAATGAATGGTAGAAATCAGTGTTAGAAACCTGTTGTGTCTTTTTTCTCCAGCCAAAGTGGGTAACTGAAATAACAAAAGCAAATGCATCAGAGATTTGTATCTTTTCCTGTGAACTGCCTAACTTCATACTGTAATCAAGAATATTCAAAAATCATTTTTATTTTTACATGCCCATTTTTGCTGTTTAAAAATAAACTTATATGCTGTCTTTCTTATAGAGAACACTCCAACAAAGAACGTGTGGGTCTCAGTAAAGAGAATTTATTACTTAGAGGATGCACCATTAGAAACACAGAGGCTGTCATGGGCATTGTGGTTTATGCAGGTTGGTTATACTTCTGACTTTTCACCATCATCTCCTCTGTGCTTTTCTGCAAGTTAACATTTTCCATTTATTCAAAATGTAATCTCTAGAAGCAGAAAGGAAATTTTGTCTTGATAACCTTAATCATTGGTCTCTGTTTTTCTAAAGAGATCACAAAAAGAAACTAAATTAACAAAGTATGTTGCATAACTACTTTTCATTAAATTGTCTGCCAGCGAGATATAAAAATATGATATTTGTTACCTGGCTTTAGTTTGCACATTTTCTCACATACTGTGTTACCCATGTAGGCCATGAAACCAAAGCAATGCTGAACAACAGCGGACCAAGGTATAAACGCAGCAACTTAGAAAGAAGAGCAAATACAGATGTCCTCTGCTGTGTCCTGCTGTTGGTTATAATGTGTTTAACTGGTGCATTGGGTAGGTAGAATTTGATTATTTGCTGACATCTTTTCAGCAAGATATTTATTTAAAAGTATTTTCAAAATGAAATTTATGAAAAAGTTTGACTTTTGTAAGGGAGGTTTTATTTGCCAATAATTGCTTTCTTCACATCTTTGTCTCTCTCATTCTCTAACCTGAAAAGCATTAATATTGATTATATCCAGTTACACATGGCCACGGTACTAAAGCGAGCTGGGAAGAGATGTAAGGAATGAGAGAGACAGAGACAGGAAAATGTGTACCGTTTGAATTTGAATTTGTTTCTTAAACAGTTGGTGTTCAACCAAAACCAATACTCTTATCTCTCTTTCTTTAGGAATAAAGTTCTATATTTGCATAATATATACATAGCATCCTTTTGATGTCTGTACATTTTTTGAAAGGTCATGGAATCTGGTTGAGCAGATATGAAAACATACCCTTTTTTAACATCCCTGAGCCTGATGGACATGTCATATCACCAGTGTTGGGAGGATTCTATATGTTTTGGACCATGATCATTTTGTTACAGGTAATTTCTATTGTACTCATCATAGAATATTAAGATCTTGGCTACTTATCCAGCACTATATGGTTTTTCATCCCTTCTTTTCCACCTTTAACATTTTTAAAATTGTTTTGCTCTTCTTAGGTTTTGATTCCCATTTCTCTCTATGTTTCCATTGAAATTGTGAAGCTTGGACAAATATATTTTATTCAAAGCGATGTGGATTTCTACAATGAGAAAATGGATTCTACTGTTCAGTGCCGAGCCCTGAACATCACAGAGGATCTTGGACAAATTCAGTACCTCTTTTCTGATAAAACAGGAACCCTGACTGAGAATAAGATGGTTTTTCGAAGATGTAGTGTGGCAGGCTTTGATTACTGCCATGAAGAAAATGGTGAGTGTTGGGTTTCTATGAAAACCAGCCTTAAGATTGGTCGTTTTTGCACCCACTTAATGACTTGGTAATTCTGGCACAGAAGTGCTGTACTTAATCATTGAGTACTTAACTCCTCTAAATGCGCATTGTTTCATTGTTGTCCCTTTAAAAGTTAGGTCAGAAGTTAGTAGGTCAGGAGTTAGTGGGTCAAAGTCAAAGATTCTACTTCCATGGTTTCTTTTCTTTCCTTTTTTTTTTTTTGCCATGGTTTCTCTGAAAGGAAAGTAAATTACCAGTAGTCGTAGAAGGTTGGGGGTTGGATTTGGTGACAATGATATTGCATTATAGATATTTTTGAGAATCTAATGAAACTATGGACCATCTCCCTGAAAAATATTTTGAAAATAATTCCAAAGGGACAACAGTTTCCCCAGACCCCATCCTTCAGCCCATAGGTATTCATTGGTCGTTGGCTGAGAATACCTAGTTTAAGAAGAAATAAGATGAACTGAACTTCTGAGGCTAAGGAAGTAAATATATAAATTGTAAGTTTCCTTTAAAGAATTGATCTTCATTAATTTTGTTATTTATAAGAGTAAGTGTACTCCTATGAAAGTAATTATGAGAAATGTCCAAAACAAATTAACCTAGAAGTTAACCACCATTAATCATTTGGTGAATATATAACCATCCATTTCTTTATGCATATTCCTGTATATGTGAAAATATATATTTGCACATTTCCCCTTTTATAAGTTATAATATGTTGTAATAATGCTTTGCAGTTTGCTTTTTTTATTCCTCATTATCTCATGGACCTTTTTCCAAGTCAGTTCATGACTTCACGTTAAGTACATGGTATTGCATTATATGTGGTCAAACTTAGTTTGCTTTTATAACAGTACTTGCAATTAACATTCCTTATTCATTCAACAGATATTTTGTGAGCTCCTAATATGTGGCATGAGTCCCTGATCTCATGTAGCTTAGCGTTTAAGGCAAGAGACAGACAAGATTAAAAATTATGATATACAAAATAAAATTCATCATGCAATATGCATTTCTCTACATACATATTTGTGCAATTATTTTTATAAGATACATGTCTAGCAACTGGATCCAGAGGTTTGCACATATAAAATTTTTATAGATCCTACAAAATTTATCTATAAAATACTGTGCTAATTTATGTTCTCACAACCCAGAAAAATAACACCTATTTTTCACACCCAGCCATAATGGGATGAACTTATTCTTTTGAATTTGTGAGTTTTGTAGTCATAGTTAGCACTTCATTGTCTTTATTTTTCTTTGATTAGTAATGAGATGTTTAACTGTTTAACTTTTTATATGTTTCTGGCCATTTGAATATCCTTGGTAGAGTGATCATGTCTTCCTATTTAACAGATGAGTTTTTCTTATTCTTAGTAAATCTGTAGGAGGGTTTTATCTATTAAGGCAGGGCTGACGTTCAGCTTGTATGCCCCAGTCTAGGTTGTCTGTGGCCCATGTCTATTTTCATTTGTGCACTTGTATTGAACCAGTTAAATAATTTGAGTATCAACCTTGATATTATCCTTTTCTTCTGTAGGTGGCAAATATTAATACTTTCTTGGTTCATCATTTATCACTGTATTAGTTTTCTATTGCTACATAACAAATTACTACAAATTTGATAACAAATTACTACAAATTTGATGGCTTCAAATAACACAAACATACTGTCTCACAGCTTCTGTGGGTCAGGAGTCTGGGTGCACATAGCTACGTCCTCTCTGAGTCTCTCACCTGGCTGAAATACAGGTTTTGGCTGGAGCTATGATCTTATCTGCAACCCAGGGTCCTCATTTTGGTTTCCTGGTTTTAGAGTTGTCAGTGTCTTGAGGTTGTAGGACTAAGGCCCCTGCTTCCTTGCTGGCTGTCAGCTTAGAGCCATTCTTAGCTCATAGAGGTGGCCTACCATCCCTTTGCCATGTGGCCTCTCCACAGCATGGCAGTTCACTTCTTCAAGGCTACCAGCCGAACCTCTAGCTTTGAGTCTCTGACTTTAGGTAAGTTGTGGCACCTCTTTTTACCTGATGAGGTCAAGCTACCCTAGGATAGGCTTCTTTTATATTAACTCAGATTCAACTGGCTAGACACTTGATTATATCTGCCAAATCCTCTGACCTTTGTCAGGTAACATAATTTAATCATAGAAGTGAGATGCTGTCCTACAGGGTGTGTACACAGGGGTGGGGCAGGAATCTTGGGGGCCATCTTAGAATTCTGTCTACCACAGCCTCTTAACTTTGCTTAGGGTGTCACTTCTTGTGAGAAGTTTTATATTTTTATGAAATCAGTCTTATCAATTATTATGTCTATTATTAAGACTACAGATATTATGATTTCTGCCAGTAGTGTTCAACTTAGACATCCACCTGCCCAGAATTTTAAAAATATACTATATTTCCTCTTAGGTAAATATATTTTAAGCCAGCTTTTGTTGTTACTTGTGTGTATGAAGGATAAAACATTGAGTATCATATAATCACTATACAATGTGAAAAATAGCTAATCATACTGGATATGATATTCTGCATTGTTCCATATTTTTTATTGCATTTTTATTACAAAAGCAATATTTTAGAAAATTTCAGATAAGCCAAAAAAGGAAAATTTTAAAGCCATCAGTAACTCCCACCAGAGCAGAAGCAAGAAGAACTACAGTCCTGTAGCCTGCAGAAAGAAAACCACATTCACAGAAAGATGGACAAAATGAAAAGGCAGAGGACTACGTCCCAGATGAAGGAACAAGATAAAACCCCAGGAAAACAACTAAATGAAGTGGAGATAGGCAACCTTCCAGAAAAAAGAATTCAGAATAATGATAGTGAAGATGATCCAGGACCTTGGAAAAAGAATGGAGGCAAAGATCGAGAAGATGCAAGAAATGTTTAACAAAGACCTAGAAGAATTAAAAGAACAAACAAGAGATGAATAACACAATGACTGAAATGAAAAATACACTAGAAGGAATCAGTAGCAGAATAACTGAGGCAGAAGAACAGATGAGTGACCTGGAGGACAGAATGGTGGAAATCTCTGCCATGGAACAGAAGAAAAAAGAATGAAAAGAAATGAAGACAGCCTAAGAGACCTCTGGGACAACATTAAATGCACCAACATTCGCATTATAGGGGTCCCAGAAGGAGAAGAGAGAGAGAAAGAACCAGAGAAAATATTTGAAGAGAATATAGTCAAAAACTTCCCTAACATGGGAAAGGAAATAGCCACCCAAGTCCAGGAAGCGCAGAGAGTCCCAGGCAGGATAAACCAAAGGAGAAACACGCCAAGACACATAGTAATCAAATTGACAAAAATTAAAGACAAAAATTATTAAAAAGCAGCAAGGGAAAAATGACAACATACAAGGGAACTCCCATAAGGTTAACAACTGATTTCTCAGCAGAAACCCTGCAAGCCAGGAGGAAGTGGAACGATATATTTAAAGTGATGAAAGGGAAGAACCTACAACAATACTACCCTTGCTGGGTAGATCCAGCAAGGATCTCACTCAGATTTGACAGAGAAATCAAAAGCTTTACAAACAAGCAAAGCTAAGAGAATTCAACACCAAAAAAAACAGCTCTAAAACAAATGCTAAAAGAACTTCTCTAAGTGGGAAACACAAGAGAAGGAAAGGACGTACAAAAGCAAACGCAAAACAATTAAGACTGGTAATAGGAACATACATATCAATAATTACCTTAAATGTGGATGGATTAAATGATCCAACCAAAAGACACAGGCTGGCTGAATGGATACAAAAACAAGACCCGTATATATGCTGTCTACAAGAGACCCACTTCAGACCTAGGGACACATACAGACTGAAAGTGAGGGGATGGAAAAAGATATTCCATGCAAATGGAAATCAAAAGAAAGCTGGAGTAGCAATATCCCAACATTGGGGTCATGTACCCCAATGTTCATTGCAGCACTATTTACAATAGCCAGGACATGGAAGCAACCTAAATGTCCATTGACAGACGAATGGATAAAGAAGATGTGGTAGATATAGGCAACGGAATATTACTCAGCCATAAAAAGGAACGAAATTGGGTCATTTGTAGAGACGTGGATGGACCTAGAGACTGTCATACAGAGTGAAGTAAGTCAGAAAGAGAAAAACAAATATCGTATATTAATACATATATGTGGAATCTAGAAAAATGGTACAGATGAACCGGTTTGCAAGGCAGAAATAGAGACACAGATGAAGAGAACAAATGTGTGGACACCAAGGAGGGAAGGCAGGGGGTAGGGGTGGGGGTGTGATGAATTGGAAGATTGGGATTGACATGTATACACTAATATGTATAAAATAGATAACTAATAAGAACCTGCTGTATAGCAGAAAGAACTCCACTTTGCTGTACAGTAGAAACTAACACAACATTGTGAAGCAACTATACCCCAATTTAAAAAAAAAAAAAACTCCCACCAAACTGATTGGACCTCTATTAACATTTTAGCACATTTCTTTTGAGTCTTTTTCCTGTAAACATTAATATATATGTTTTTTAAACAAAATAGCATTACAGGGTGCTTTGACTTGTATAACCATTTTTCTTAAGACTTCATCATGATCGCCTTTCCATTCTCTCCTTATTTTTCTAATGTTTATGCCATATTGCACTGTAATGACTGCCAAAATTTATGTAACTAACCAACCATTGTTTAGGTTGTCAACAGTCATCTGCTGTGGCAAACAATGCTGCAGTGAACATCACTGTAGGTAAACCCCTCTGTCCATTTGTGAGATTATTATTTTCCAAGATTATCTGATTATAGATCCCTGTTTTTGAGAAGTATTTTACAGAAGTAATGTTTCACAAAATATATGGCGGGAAGCACTGCATTATTTTTTATATTTGTTGGGTTTTAAATTTTGTATTTGTAGCATCTAAGAGTGCTAATACCAGCCCTCTCCCACCCCTGTCCCTGATTATACACGCTCCTGCCCAGTGAGTACTTCTCTCTGTGGCCCCTCGTGCAGGGAAGATACTGAGTGACTGAGAATTAAATGTCATCCGGGCTGAACTGTAATTGATGAGATAACACTTTGTGAGCCATGGAGTGTTACATACACCACCTCTATGAGGTGCTGACTTTGCCTCTGAACACTTCTCTACCACAGATACATCCAGAGCTCCTGGTCTCTTGTCAGTAATGGTTTTAAAACAAGTATATGCACACAAACACACAAGCACGTGCTCTCTCTCTCTCTCTCTCTCTCTCTCTCTCTCTGTGTCTGTCTCTCTCTCTCTTTCTCTCTTTCTCTAAATGCTGGAGTTAGTAATGATAGGGGCTAGTTTTCCCCAGAATTTAACCCTGAGACATTATTTTCACTGAAATGAAAATTAGTTAAGCTTTCAGGATTTTTTGGCAAAAGAATTGACTAGGAGATATTTCCATTTAAAACGTTGCTGCTGGGAAATAACCCCTTACCCTTATGCAGTTGAACTAAACACATCTGATGACACCATTGTTTGTTTTAAAACCTTGTAACTTATAAATTTGGTCCATGGACTAAGCATCATCAACACCCAGGTGTGTATTAGAAATGCAGAGTCTCAAGCCCCTATTTAAAGCTTCAATTAAAACCTTCATTTAACAATATCCCCACGTGATTTATATGTGTGTTAAACATTTTTTAAACTCCTTTAAAAGATTACTGAAAGTTTTTTTAATAATAAACTTTTTAGTTTAGAATGGTTTTAGGTTTACAGAAAGTTATAAAGATATTATTGAAAGTTCCAGTATGCTCCCTTGCCCAGTTTCCCTTGTCTTAACGTCTTACATTAGTCTTAAGATACGTTTGTCATAAGTAATGAACCCATATTGATACTTCATTATTAACCGAAATCCATATTTTATTGGGATTTCCTTAGTTTTTACCAAAGGTCTTTTTCTGTCCCAGGATCCCATCCAGGAAATCACGTAACACTTAGTCATCATTTCGGTGCCTCTAGATTTGACAGTTTCTTAGCCATTCCTTTTTTTGGATGACCTTAAGAGTTCTGAGGGGCATTATTTAGGGATTTTGTAGAATGTCCCTCAATTTGGGTGTGTCTACACAGTGCTTTTATGATGCAGTTTGTGAATCTGATGTACATGGTGGCATCATTTAGTAGTTTCCAAGAACAAGGATTTGGGGATCAAGCCTTCTGAGTCTGATTCCCATCTCCACTGCCTGCAAGCTGTGTGACCCTGGAAAATTTATATAACTTCTCTGGGCCACAATAAAAAGGATCAGTAATAGATCTACTTCATGGGGTGGTTAAGAGATAAGAGAAGGTAAATCATGAAAGCACTTAGAGCATGGCACAGAATAAATTCTTTGTAAGTATTAGCTGCTAGTATTGTCATAATTATTGTTGTCAAAATAAGAAATAGGCTTGTGTGTTGAGGAACTCATGGTCCAATGTGGGAGACAGGCACGGAAACATAATATCTTTTTAAGTGCTGTACGATTAAGGTCAGTGTTCTCTTTCCATATTGTTTTGATTTTCAGGCAGTCAGTTTTGGAGGTGGATTTGCCCTGATCAAGGTTTGGGGCTTGGAGATACTGGACAAATTCCTGGAATGCTGGAAATGTGAGGAATTAGTTTAGGATGAAAGGTTTTGTGTCAAGGATATGTGGATGATACAGTTGAAAGAAACTCAGCTGAATGTGCTGTTTACAAGCAGGTGAAAGTTGGAATGCTGGAAATGTTTGGGGGATTAGTTCATAGCAAAATGTTTGATTGAGGATATGCGAATGATATAGTTGAAAGAAGTTAATCTGAGTGTCCTGTGCTGTTCACCCTTGTGTTTGGCCCTTTGGAGAGCACATTGAAACGTGTGGTAAATGTTTTGTTCCATAGTCTCATGCTCACTTCTTCCAGATATCAAATAAATGTAAATTATAGGCTGTGAGCAGGTTACTGGATATTTGAAGAGGGGAATTGGAAGAGAGGAGAAAGATTAAATAAGAGAGAAATAAAGTAGTCAACATAGTACCTAATGTAGTACCTACCTTGAGACAAAGGAAAGATTACAGACTTTGTATATTTTCTCTTACGAGCCGGAAAGCAAGAATTCTTTTGCCACTTTGAGGCATTCATGGAACTAACTAGAATCTACTTTACGAGACATAATAAAAGTCTTGATCATTTGCATAGATTTTGTTTATCAGTATAATAATAAACCTCATACCCAATTTTTAAAAAATTTTTCAGAATCTAAAAGTATGGGTCTTAGTAGCTGTGTTTTCTGAATCACATTGTAACTTTACTGATTTATTTCTCATAGCTTTCCACAAAATTAAAAATTGAGTCACTCCAGGTCTTTTTAAATTTCTCTCTTGCAGTTCTACTTATTGAGCAAGTTTGTCCTACAGTAACAGCTCAGCCATCTGGCCTTATACTAATTACACAGTTGCACGATGACTGGTTCCCTAATGATGGCTATGGGAAATTCCTAACGTATAGCCTTCATGTTTATATATGTTGTGTAGCATTCTAATTAATTATTCTTAAAATGCTATCACATCATCAGTAAATTTCTTTAGCTGCTCAAGGATTGATCAGCATAGCACTATTGATATTGTGGGCTGGATGACTCTTTCTTACGGGGAGCTGTTTAAGATGTTTAGAAGCATCCTTGGCCTTTGCCCACATGCCAGTAGCACTTCTCCCCGAGATGTAACAACCGAATTGTGTACAAGCATTGCCAAATGTTCACTGGGGGGACAAATTCCTCCCTTGCTGAGAATCACTGAGCTAACCTCTTGTATACAAGTAACTGCTAAGGACATATAACACAATGGATACTTGTACTGACTCTGGAGTCATGAAAACCCAAATTCAAATACTAACTCTACCCACCCAAACTGTTTACTGTTTTACTTTTCTCAGCTGCCAAGTGGAACAGTGATAGTTTCTAGTATGTACAATAGCATTATTTTAAAGATAAAAACAAAATATATATGGATACAGTTATATATATATAGTTGTTTATATAAAGAACCTAGCACAGCCCACACAATCAAAGACAGTGGTCCTGGCCAGGTGGTCAAGGATTATCAAAGTAAGCTAGAGGAAGTGTGAAAAGGGAAGGGAAAAAATAATAATAATAAAAAGTTAAAAAAAAAATAAAGGACCTAGCAAGGTTCTTGATGAAAAGGAGATATTCAATAAATGTTAACTCCCTACCCTGCAACTTTCCCTTGATGCTAAGGATATTATTCATATGTCTATTCATACATTTACTCATTATTCATTACTCATTCATTTACTCATTACTCATTATTTAAACTACAAAACATGTACCCATTGAAATCGAGCAGGGGATATTGACCATGTGAAATAATAAGGAATAATATATATTAACTTTTGGGGCTACATTTAGAAACAATATAGCATGAAGACTCATAGTGCTGGCTGTAGATTTTAATATAACTGGTTATAAGACTGACCTGTATCACTTTTGTGAGATGGGGAAAATTACTTAGTTTTGATTTCTTTATTTCTGAAATGAAGGTATTAATAATATCTACCTCCGAGGGTTGTTACAGTGATTAAATGAGACAAATGCCTGACCCATAGTAGCATTCAGTAGTACATGGAAATTATGGTACCAATGTGGTACCAATATGGTACCACTCAGTGGTACCAATGAGTGGTATGGATGAGAGCCAGTGTAGTTACAGAGGTCTTCAGTGAGGAACTGGCATTTGAACCAAGCCTTTAAAGATGTGCAAGATTGATGTAAGTAGAAAGGAAGAGAATGGACATCCTGAGCAAAGGCACAGGTAAGGATGGAGAACTTCAGAATGTCTGGGACACAATAAGTGTATCTGTTTTTGAAGCTGAAATGTCATACAGGGAAATAGTTTGTACTTTTTAGGCAGAGAATATAATGAAACTTACAGAACTGCAGAACTGGAAAGGATCTTGAAGTCATTGAGTCCAGATTATTCATTCTTCTAATAAGAAAACAGAGGCCTAGAAAGAGCAAGTGATTTGCTGAAAAGCCACTTAGTCTTCGGAAGAGTTAGTTCTAGAACCCAGAATCTTAGCCTTTCCTTGTCCTTAAAAAGTATAGACAAAAACTATTAAATAGGATATGCAGATATTCTTTATTTTATAAATTAACTTGCCAAAAGCTATACTTTATTCAGTAGCTAGGCTTAGCCTGAATACAGGCAACTAGCAATCCAAACAAGCACATATAACAAGACAGACAAGGCCCCTCCTCTCATAGAACTTATATCGGAGAAAATCGTCACAAATAAATTAATTTTTAAATAAAAAATATTAAATAGTGAAAAGTGCTATGCAGAAAATTATCATGGGGTGATATAATATAGAATGAGCATAAGGCTACTTTGGATGGTTGAGCAAGGCTTCTCTAAGGGGGATATCAGAGACTAGATCTGAATGACATGATCTTTGAATTCGGGGGTAAAAACCTTCCAGTCAGAGGGAGCAGCTAGTATAGGGGTCCTCAGACTGAAACGAGGTTGGCAATATTCAAAGTAAAGAAAGAAAGGCCAGTGAGGCTGGATTTAGTGCAGAAGAAGGAGCGGCAAGAAAGTTAGGTCAGGGGCTTTCCTGGTGGCGCAGTGATTGAGAGTCCGCCTGCCGATGTAGGGGACATGGGTTCGTGCCCCGGTCCTGTGCTCCGCAACGGGAGAGGCCACAGCAGTGAGAGGCCCGCGTACCATAAAAAAAAAAGAAAGGTCAGCCTAGGCTGGATCATTTTGAGTTAGGTACACCAGGATAAGAAGGTCAGATTTTATTCTAAAGGAACTGTGGAGCCGCTGGAAAGTTTTGTGCAGGGAGTGGTCTGCTCTGCTTTATGTTTTAGAAGATCACTCTAGCTACTGTTTTAATGATGGTGGCTTGGATTAAGGTAATGGAGGTGAAGAGAAGTTTAGATATTCGGGATATATTTTGGATGAATAATAGACAGCTGTTGGTGATGCTCTGAATGTGGGGGTGGGGGGCGGCGTAGGGAACAAAAAACAAATCAAGGAGAATCTTCAATTTCTGGTGTTAATAGCTAGGTAGATATTTAGGTACCATTTACAAAGATGAGAAAGACCAGAGAAAGAGTAATTGAGGCGGGGGTGGTGATTTGGAGGAAGAGAGGAAGCAGTCTACATTTACCATATACCAAATTTAAGATGTCCATTGTTTATTTATTCAACAAGTATTTATTGCGTATGTATCACCCCCTTCTCTGGGCTTTAGGAATATCAGATTAACAAAAGACAAAATTCCTTGCCCTTTTGGAGTTTATATTGTAATGGATGATTCAAAAAATTAAAAATAAGGTATATGATGTGTAGATGGTGCTAAGTGCTGGGGTAGGATATGTAACAAACAGTGTGGTTAGATCTGGGAAGGTTTCATTGACAAAGGGATACCTCCAAGTCTCCTTGAAGTTGTAAGGGGGTGAGCCATGCAGATATCTGCTGGAAGAGCCTCATGGACATCCAACTGGAAATGTCAAGTAGAGAGTTGGATGTCTGAGTCTAAATTCTAATTAGAGGTTAGAGTTGAAGGAATAGGCTTGGGGGTCTTGTGCACAGAGATGATATTTCAAAGGTGGGGGGGACCAGATGACATCACCAAGAAGAGTATATAGGTAGTGAAGGGAAGGAGCTCCTGCAGCCATCCAGTATCTGAGGACTGAGGAGAAGAGGAGACAGCAGGAGAAACTAAGAAGTAGCCGCACTGAAGCAGGAGGAAAAACAGTACACGTGGTATCAAGAGAAACCGAAAGAGACATCTGAAAGGAGAGGACGTTGGATATTGCTAAGAATTCAAAAAAGATATGAATAGATGCAGTCACTGGGTTTGGTAACTTGGAGCTAGCTCATTGACAACCTTGACAAGAGCAGTGTCCGTGGAGAGATACAGAAAGCCATGAGGCTGGTTGAGAGACAAAGTAAAAGAGGGGAGAGTCGTTAAGAGTGAAGCGCTTGAGAAGGGCATGCAGATCACAGTGCAGGGTTTGGTGTTTGAAACTTCATCCCTAGTAGTATGAGGGAGGGCAGAGAGTTTGGGTACAGATGCAGATAGGTTGGTAGATTTGACCATGGGGAGAGAAGGGAGTTCCTCTCTGATTGCTTCTACTTTTCTCAATGATGTAAGTCCATTCACTCAGTATTGGAGGAGTTTGGAGGCCAGGTTTAAAATGGGAGGAGATGGTGTGAAATAGCTGTTTAAGTAAATGCCTGACATACTCAACCTGCAAGAGTTTCCTCTCAGGGAATGACCCAGTGTGATTTTTATCCCTCAGCCAAGAGGCTAGAGTCCTATCAGGAAGCTGCCTCTGAAGATGAAGACTCTGCTGACACTCCCAGTGGCTCCCTCAGCAATATGGCGAAACCAGGGGCCCCCAGCTGCAGGATGGTTCGCAGTGGACCTTTAGGAAGTATATCCTCAGATCATCTTACTGGGAGCTGTTTTGCTCTAGGAAGTGGAGCCAGTGAAGTCCCTCATTCCAGACAGGCTGCTTTCAGTAGCCCCATTGTAAGTGTGAATGCATGACGTGAATCTTGTCTGTCCACGGTTAATAACGAAAGAACATCCTCGTAATTATAATAGAGCCAAACGTTGTTGTCTTTTCTACCTGAGAGGAGACTGCATAAGTGCAGCTCAGTGTGACTGCCACATACAATATCCTAATTTTGGAGATAATTCAGTGTTGAGAGATAGTATATCATTTCAGGAAAAACATAATATTTCTGGCCAGGGTTGATAGCCTGGAGAAAAGTAGCCTTGGTTTAAGGATCATGGCTCACTTTCAGAACCAGCAAAACTACCACAGAGGAATCTATAGACAGGTAAGTGTGTCTAACTGGTAGGGAAGTTCAAAAGCCTTTTGGTATCCTCCAAGGCCTTTTTATCTCTTTGCAGTCTTTCCCCAGATCCACCAAATCTGTGCTCTCTTCCCCATTCCTAGTCCTGAGAAGGTAATTTTCTAATATTTCTATATCAGAGCTCAACAGGGTGTGTTCTTGAGTCCTGAGGGGAAAACATAGAAAAAGGACCATGTGGAAGATGGGAAAGAGGAAAAATACTCGTGTGAAAGAATTAGAAATCAAACATTTTGCTATACTTAAAATTCTATAAAATTCAACTGCCTTCCACGTTTCATTAACTCTTGTGTTAACCAAGATGAAGATTCCCCAGCTGTGAGACTGGTAAGCAGTTGGTGACCTCTGAAATAAGTTACATAACAAGAAAGAAACAGCTTTGGGGAAACTTTGTGTTTCTCCATTGAATTTATATAGAATTTCAGAGTAGAGATATGATCTGAATAGACCCCAGGGATCTCATTCGTCCTGGAAAGGCCTTGAGGGGAATCTGGCTCTTTTCAAAGTTCCACCAAATGTACAATTTCAGCAACTAGGAAGATCATTTCACTGCAATTCGTCCTGTGCATTTCTGTGGCTCTAAGGATATCATACCTGTTATATTCTATCATTGCCATATGTCAAGCTATGCCAAACATCTGGACTTAATTTTTCTCCAACTTCTGAAAAAAAAGGGTGGGGGGAGAATGCACACCACCTCTTCTCTGTACTGATTTTCAGGCTGTATCAGAAATAGGTATCTATTTTCTTCTATTTTATCAATTTTGCCCATTCCTCTGCTGATCTTTTGTTTTGTTTTTCTGGTACGCGGGCCTCTCACTGCTGCGGCCTCTCCCGTTGCGGAGCACAGTCTCCAGACGCGCAGGCTCAGTGGCCATGGCTCATGGGCCTAGCCGCTCCATGGCATGTGGGATCTTCCCGGACCGGGGCTTGAACCCGTGTCCCCTGCATCGGCAGGCGGACTCTCAACCACTGCGCCACCAGGGAAGCCCTGGTGATCTTTTATTTCCTACCCACCTGAAGTTAACCACATAGTGACACATGTTTGGTTGGAAGTCAAGGGTATTAGCAACCAGGTTGGACTGTGTCATGGTCTCCCTCGTGGTTTCCTGATCCAGCCTCACGCTCTTCCTGGAACAAAGGATTGTTTCCTAGGTTAAAGTCATTATGGTTTTTGTACCATTTCCCATCTAAAACTTATTCTCCCCTCACTGCCTACCTCTGTCTACCAGATCTGATGAAATACTTCCTTCTTTAAATATCATTTCTCCTGAAGATTTCTCAGACTGTCTTTTCTAAGTTCTGTTTACACAGTCCCTCCTGCCCTTCAGTCCCTTAGTCCTCATGACATTGGCCTTGTTTCTGCCTCTGACATAGACCTTGCTTCTTGAGAGCAAGGACTTAAATCATCTTGAATCCCCGGCATCTGAGGTCAGTGCCTTGCATGTCCACTCTCAATAAGGTATCGTGAAGGTGGTTACATGAAACTGCTCAACAGGCTCAGTCTTCCCATTCAGTTCATGTTTTCACTTGCCCTGTACTCCAGTGCCATGTGTCATGCTGATTATATAGATGCTCTGGGATTGCTGTTCTGTTTTGTGTTTTCAATACTACACCCTTACATATAGGATAAAGAGGTCTTCCTTGAATTATGAGACCATTTCTCACTCTTACTCTAGACAAGCCGATTCTATCCTTCTTGGAGACTAACGATTATTTTGAGAAAGCTATAGATCCTTTGACCTGAAAAATTAGCATCCGTAAAAATTGTGCATATGATTCTAAAAGTCCATCCATGGAGCCCAGGTTGAGAACACCAGCTTGAGAGCACACTGAGAGCTGTGATGTCCAGAAGTGGAAGGTTGGAAGATGGCGCCCTTCATGGGGGAGGCAAGGTGAGAGTCAGAGAGCGAGGATCTGAGGTCAGGGTGCCGGCCAGGGTGTGCCGGCTTTGGGAGTTAGAATGTCATTGAGGACCGTGAGTCCCGGGTTCATGTGACCTATTTTAGAAACAGAAGCCTTAACTTTCTAAGTCAGTGTTTTTATGCTTCTTTAATCCTCTAGAAGTTTTCATTCAGCAAGCATGCTATTCATTCTACCTGGAGTGTTACCCTTTTAGATCTCTATATGGCTGTTTCCTTTTTTTTCACTGAGGTCTCAGCTCAGATGTCACCTCCTCAGTAAATCTTACCACGCAATCCAAAGTACATTCCATCCCTCCCACTCTTGTCTCAATCTAGAAGCAATTTACTTATATGTTTAGAGGTTAGTGCTTCCCCTACCTAGAATGTGAGTTCCACATACCCGGGATCCCATCTCTTCTGTGCACCCCTCTTTCCTTGAGGAGTGCCTGACACCATAGATCAACAATAAATGTTTATAAAAGGAGTGAATTAATGAATGGACTAATGGAAGACAATGGCATAATACTAGACCAGGGATATAAATGAATAAAACGTGCCCCCAGCCTTCAGCTTTGTTCTAGGTAGAGGAAGCAGACATATAAGTAAATAAAGATAACCCTGTATTAAAGATGCAGTAATGGTAGTTAATTCAGAGTATAGTGAGGGCACAAAGAAGGGAATGATCAACTCTACGGGGCGAGAAGAGATCAAGAAAGGCTGCAAAACAGAGATAAAACGTAACTTATGATTAGACTAATGAGTAGGGGGTTACACAGTAGAAAATGAAGGAAAAGCACTTGGGGCAGACAGTGTGTAGCATGTGCAAAGGCTCAGAACCACAGAACTGGGGAGAACATCGTGTGGAGGAGGAGCTGTCCATGTGCAGTTATTGGCCTTTGTCTTTTTTCTTCAGGTCTGTGGTATTTAGGAATCTGAAGGAGCAGGCATTTGTGTCTATATTTAAAGTGAGGATGGCAGTGGGAAATGAAATAAAACCCTCAGGTACAGGTGGAGCTAGGTGGGGAGTAGAGCACAGTATTAGAGCTTGGTCAACTTGATCTCCCACACGGAGTATCTTTGTCCATTATTAAACCGTGGACATTTTAGATTTCGCATAAACAATTAAAATGCGTCCTAATCACTCAATTTTAAAACAAACTTAACATTCAGTATATATAGTAAGGCTACCCAAAAGCTTTGGCAGACACTATGAGATGGCAGAGAAGTCTTGGCCAACATTTGCTTGTTTAATTTGGATTTATATAGGGTGAAAAAAGAAAGAAAGAAAGGAGAGGGGGGAAGGGAGGGAGAGAGGAAGAAAGAAAGGGGAATGTGAAATCTGCAAGCTGGTAGGAAAGCATAATGTGAATCATGGGGGTAAATCTAAAATTTCAAGTAGCCAGATGTTATCTAAAATGAGGACAAGATGTTGGACTCCCACCATGAAATAGATAAGGCTTAGTTCAATTATGGGAAGCTGTCCACATTGTGTTCTGTATTCCCTAATTAGGAGTACACGTTTTCTCTGCATTAAAAAAAAGTCTATTTGAGGTCAAGTGGGAGGGGTTTATGTATTTGCTTTCCAAGGAGTAACATCTTTTCAATCTGTTTCTCCACCCCCTTCTTTATGGAATATAAAACCAGCAAGTGTCTGATAGTAACGTACAGCAATAACATTTTATGGCTTATCCATGTACCAGTTACTGAGTTGGGGATCCAGAAATCTACAAGAAATGTTCAGTCATAAAAAAGAATGAAATAATGCCATTTGCAGCAATGTGGATGGACGTAGAGATTATCAGAATAAGTGAAGTAAGTCAGAGAAAGACATATCACATGATATCACTTATATGTGGAATCTAAAAAAATGATACAAATGAATTTATTTATGAAACAAAAATAGACTCACAGACAGAAAACAAACGGTTATGGAAGAAGAAAGGGGAGAAGGTTAAATTAGGAGTATGGGATTAACAGATACAAACTACTATACATAAAATATATAAGCAACAAGGATTTACTGTATAGCACAGGGAACTATATTCAATATCTTATAACCTATAATGGAAAAGAATTTGAAAAAGAATAGATATAGATACAACTGAATCACTTTGCTGTACATCTGAAACATTGTAAATAAACTATTCTTCAATTTAAAAAAATATACAAAAATCTATAAGATATGGTCCTTCCTTTAGAGGAACTTACACACCCTGTGGGGAGAGTACATATGCATGGAATCATTTAAAGCTGGATGGTTTGGGCCTGGTTCTTGGAGTAATCAGAGTTCAGAGAAGGTAGGATCTGTCCATTATAGAAAAAAAAAGAGCAAAAGTCAATTTTGTAATAGAAGGTCTCCATGAGGAAAATTTGGATCTTAGGTAAAAACACCTGTGATATGATCTTACAGATAAGAATTGCATGTGATAACACTATACTTTCTCCTCAATTCAGCAACTGAATATCTTAGTCACTAGGGATTAACTTATTTTAGAGACAGCAACTAAAGTGGAAGAACATTCTGTTCCTGCAGTTTCATTTTGACATGTATCTTTCCTTAAATCTTCTTCTGGGCTCTTCTTTATATTATTTTATGATGCTTCTAGGGTCTTGTATGGTCCGGAGTTTCTTACATTTATTTTGACAGTACTTTTTATAAACACAGTTTTGCTGACCAGAGCCCCAGCTTTGGTCAGCTCCAGGATCTCTTTTATTCTCATGATCACAGCACAGGTTCTTCAATTCCCCAAATGACTTATTAGATTGACTTATGTCTTTGTCACAAAGACGGAAGTTACAAATCTTCATTAGCCTTAGAGTAACTTCAAAATGCAGTAGAGTCCTTATGTTCTGAAGCCAGTTATTAGTCAATGCGGAGATCATTGGCACAATGAAATCACTATTTGCTTCTAAGGTCCCTAACTCAATCCTAATCACGTTCCAAAGAACAAACGTCCCTAAAAAATAAAATTAGGGAGACCTGCACATACTAGCCTCTTCTTGGAGATTCCTGGTACCCATTAAACGCTCTGAGAAGTGCTACAATAAAGCACTGTTTAAACATTTCTTAAATTTATTTCAGTATGGAACTCCTTGGGGTTTTGCTTAATTCGCATAAACATTCTGAGAAGGATGCCTCTGGAAATATTGCTCCAACCCATGGCGTCTGTCACACTCACTAGATGACAGTATCATCATAGACCTTCATTAATCCTATGCAACAAGGTTCCTGAGTATCGAGTGAGAAAGAAGTCTCAGATGTTGCCACTCTCTTCTGCTGACTTTGGCAAGGGGGTCCTCAAGGAAAGGGTGGTTCTCTGAGTCACTGAGGGCCCAGCACAGGCACTGGCTCAGTGTTACTATGTGTGAGACGCGGGAGGAAATGTGGCCAACTCGTTAATGAACGGCCATCAGATTACAAGTGCTTACGAACTCCATCAAACTGCAACAGGGTTCAAATTTTGCTAAGTCGAATATCACGGAGCAAGAGATGCTGTTTTTAGATAGAAATTTAAGAATGCCTTGTGACAGCAGAAAACTGGGACCTTTGAAACCCATCGTTAGCCTGGTAACCTGCCTGAAGGTGAGTGTATCGTTCGAGAAGGAGAAGGAACATTAAATTATTTGGGTTTCTGTTGTGCTGGTCTCAGGTCACTCATTCTCTCATTTACTTTATACAGCCACCCTGTGAGGTAGGTGTACTTTTTACCATTATTCAGAAGAGGGAAAATGAAGCTCAGAGGGTTAAGTAAGCAGCCTTAGGCCCCTAGAGGGTATGCAGTGGGTCTAGGACCTGAACCCAAACCCATGTGATTCCCAGCCTGTGCTCTTTTCTTATTGAGGCTGTGCTACATCTCACCAAACTCCTAAGCATAAGATGCAAGCCACGGTCACTCTGAATCTAATACCACACATCTCCGTATTTTACTCTCTTCTCTCCGTCACCTCTCCTGGCTTTTCTGCAGTCAGGACTCCTCTAGAATACAGTGGCACTTTTGTGAAAACTCGATTCAGAGGAGATGGCCCCTTTTTTTGACTCATCTGAAAAATTTGTAAAGCAGTTGACTGCATACTACAGATTCCTAGTACAACATTCTTTCATTAAAACTAGTACTTCTAAATAAGAGTGAGAAGTACCGTGTTTAACAAAATGAAGTATTTTCCCCCAGTAAGCAAACTTCTTAAAGCCAGTTTGTAAATGGAATTGTACAAAAGAGAGGGGCATAGGGCACAGTTGCCAAAAATATTTGATGATCAGAAATCTCTTAGAGGGACCCTTGGATATTAGTGTCTTGTAGCATATTACCAGGAAATACGGATGAACTCTGTTAGCGTGCTTATAGTAATTTTATTTCGGAGGGTTGGTTTTTAACAATAGTAGTGATTTGAGCTGTAAAATATTTTGTTAAAATAACATAGTATGAATAACGCCCTCACTTTTAAAAGAATTGATATTCATCAGTTGCTGTGGGATGAATATATGCCCAAAGTAGAATCCTAGACACAATAAAATATAGCTCTGCCCTGTGTATTTCAAAATAAGAAAACTCACTCAGCTAGTTTTTGGTGAAAGGCATTGCTCCTCTCTTGCTTACTTTGAGTTAATAGTCAAGGTAGTCTCCATTCATATTATGCATTCTGAATTTTCTATTTAATTTTTTTCTCTTTTATTTCCCTATTCCCACATCCCATGACACCGTGTCCATTAAATCTTTTTTAGAAGAATAAAGTTTACTGTCTCATGCTTCACAGATTCTGGTTAGAAAAGCTCACGTAGATTTAAAACTCGTATTTTTAGGTACTTATTGTAACAACACTTTCTCTTTCTGGATCTTCAGGAAACAGATGTGGTACCAGACACCAGGCTTTTGGACAAGTTTAGTCAGATTACACCTCAGCTTTTTACCCCACTGGATGAGACTATCCCAGATCCACCACTGGAGACTCTGTACATCATCGACTTCTTTATTGCTTTGGCAATTTGCAACACAGTAGTGGTTTCTGCTCCTAACCAACCACGGCAAAAGGTGAGTCTCTAATGCAAACAAGGGTCACCTTCCAGAAGAGAATTTTGGGTTTAAATGTACTTGTTATGTCGTCTTATTATGTGGATCGTAATTAACAATAGTAGCAGGTAATATTTATACATTACTTAATCTGTACTCTGAACTTACGATGTTCTAAGTGATTTACTGGTACTAATATGTTTAATCCTCCCAACAGCCCCATGAGTTAGGTGCTGTTACTCTACTGTTCCCCATTTTACAGGTGAGCTTAAGTAACTTGCCCAGGGTCACAGGACCAGTTTGTGGGAGAGATAGGATTGAACCCAGGAAGTATGGCTCAGAGCTACTATACTATTTCGCCTCTAGGAGGATAGCTGATGAGAACAGTTCTTGGAAAATATGACTCTGTTCATTTTGCTTTAGTTTGCTTACCAAATTTGAAGCTTTCTGTGAAACTTCTAAAACCTCCAACATATGCACTACATCAAGCAAAATATAAAGTATTAAATTCATTATCATGTTTAATGATAATGTCCCTTTTCATGTACCAGTTGGGTAATGTAAACTCAATCGCTCTAAAATCCAATACATCTATAATATACCAAGGTTCTGCAGTTCCCACACAAGCTGGATTTTTAAAGTCTCTTTGTAGCTTAGAATCCATGGAAAATTCATTTTCAATTAAAAAGAAAAACTTGTTTTAGAGACTGGTGATTTACCGCTTGCTGTGCTATCTTCCTTGAATATAACTATCTCCCCTTTTGCATACATCTATTTAAAATTCAATTTGCGGCACAACCCAGTTAAATTTTAATTTTCTGTTAGATCATTTTCTCTTGGCAACTTCAGAGGTGGTCAGTTTTAACATAAAAATGTTTTACTTTCCATTAAGCTTTCATTTGATCAGAAACTGTATTTTTATAAGATTTCAACTAGAAATTTGCTCTTTGAAAACTTACATAGTTAGAGGATAACTCACTGGATGTTCTGTTTTTCTCCCCATGTAACACTTTTTCATATACATCCGTTTCCAATATAGACATCTTTTGGCGTTTTCTGTTTAAGAAATATAGTTGCCTTATCCCCAAAGAATATAATATTCTGTAGCCTGAAAGAAAATCTCTGTAGACATATAAGAGCCTAAGCCTCATGATATTTTAAGGTAGTGACAGAAAGGCAATGAATAAAGAGTTAATCAGAATTCATGTGGAGTACAGAAACGTCATCTGTGGTTGAGTTTCACTTTTCATTTTTGAGTTGCCAGTAAGTTTGAAAATTGACCAGCCTGAGTCCCTCAAACTATCATAAAATTAATACTTATTAGGAGAAAATTCTTTAATGCCTTGGGCATTTCTAAATGAGAAAATTTTAGCATTCAATTAATTGGTCATCCCAATTAGTTATTAAATTCTAAATTTAATCACTGATAAGAGTTAAGATCTAGAAGAAATTTCTTGTGTGAGCTACTTTGTTTATTGGCCTACTTTGCTTAAAAGGTCACATTAACAACCTTTTTTAGAACCTGGAAAATAAAAGAAAAATATACATTTTGTTAATCTTTCGATTTACTTTCTTCCAGTGTTTTAAATGTGTATTATGATACATTTGTTTTTATACTGTTTTTTAATACTATTCTTTTTAGCTTTTTCAATAGTGCCCTGTAATCTTTATAAACTTGACCTTTAAATGTTATGTAACATTTTAAGATGTTTCTAATTTGCTATTATTAAATCCTTGCTTGTAATGTTTAAATTGTTATTGCTAGGATGCATATAATAAAGATTATTAATTTTTTATAGTTTAAGTTATTTCATTAGGGAAATTTGCTATACGTATGCCCACTGCTAGCAATGTAGCATTTTATGTCTTTTGCTATCAGTTTTCTTCCTAAGTGGTTTTGAAATTCACAATGCCATCAACATTAGTGCATCTTTTTCATCATGGCTATTTTTATTTTTATTAACGTTTCCTGCGGCAGTTGTAAGTATGAAGCAGGCTGCTATGTGAGGGAGTGGTAACTCTTCATATCTCCTTTTTTCCCCCCGTTTGACCTCACAGTTGTTACCAACTGCCTTTGACTGTATTATTGAGACCTTCCCATATTATCTTTCCTAGATTGGACTCTCTTCTCTGCATGCAATGCCCATTAAGTCTTTGGAAGAGATTAAAAGCCTCTTCCAGAGACTGTCTGTCCGAAGATCAAGTTCACCATCTCTTGCCAGTGGGAAAGAGTCATCCTCTGGGGTCCCAAATGCCTTTGTGAGCAGACTCTCTCTCTTTAGTCGAATGAAACCAGCTTCACCTGTGGAGGAAGAGATCTCCCAGAGCAGCAAGAGTCCCCAGGGCTCTGGTAACTCAGCTTGTCGCATAGAAACTGAGAAGCAAGACAGCAATGTGGATGTCACAAACGGCAAGGTGGAATCCCTCCCTGGACAGCCCTTGGCCTGCAGCCTGTGTTATGAGGCTGAGAGCCCGGATGAAGCGGCCTTAGTATATGCCGCCCGGGCTTACCAGTGCACTCTGCAGTCCCGGACCCCGGAGCAGGTCATGGTGGACTTTGCTGCTTTGGGACCATTAACATTTCAACTCCTACACATCCTGCCCTTCGACTCAGTAAGAAAAAGAATGTCTGTTGTGGTCCGGCACCCCATTTCCAACCAAGTCGTGGTGTATACAAAGGGCGCTGATTCTGTGATCATGGAGTTGCTCTCAGTGGCTTCCCCAGGTGGGTTCATACAGGACTGAGAGGGAAGTGATAGGAAGGGCTTGGAGATCGAAGGGCCACTCTCAAGGGATTTATAAAGGCAAACAAGCAGATCTGTAGGGATCCGTCACCCTTGGTGAAGTGTAGGGGAAGCTGCCTAGGATCTGGTGAGAAAGCACCTAAGTTTTGGGGTTACATAGACAGGGTTCAAATCTGGATTCTGACAGTAGCTATGTCTTGATAAAGTTACCTAACTGTCCTTTGCCTTCAATAGGTGGGGATTATGGTACCTCCTTTATAGGTTCCTGAGAGGTTTAATGATATACTATATGCAATATGTGCCGCGCCTCTGACCAGAGCCTAGAAAATGGTAAATGCTCAATAAATGACAGCCAGCATCCTTATAATCATTGTGACAGTCATTATCGATGGTGTGGGAATGGTGTTTGTATTAAGTTCTTGGTACTTTTCTCTCCCCAGGGCAAAAGAGACAAGGGAATGATTTATTCTGAGGGGTCCCTTTTATAAACGCACATTTGGGATTCAGAACTACAAGACCTTTTGTTTGTTGTGGGTTAAGTTACCATTGTTTTAAAAAATATGTCATTGGGCAAACTGGTGGGAACACGTGTGTTAATTATTTTAGATGGACCAGGTCTGGAAAAACAACAGATGATGTTAAGGGAGAAAACCCAGCAGCACCTGGATGCCTACACCAAGCGAGGCCTGCGCACTCTGTGTGTAGCAAAGAGGGTAAGGCTGCTCCGTGTGCCTGTCGTCTGGCTTCCTTCCTTCCTAGCTCCACTATCATTTAACGAAAACGAGCGCGTATCAAACCCTGATCCAAGCATCGGGAAAAGTTTTTGGGTCACTGGGCTCTATTTTCATATCGCTTCTTTATTCCTTATATATTGGTTGGTTGTAGTTTGTTCTCAAAGTATTTTGCCAGAAAGATGCCTGAAAGTTATATTGTCTGAGTTCTCCCATGTTTCAATATATTCGAGTGCTTTTGTGTGGAAACTGCAGTATGACTGGGAATAAACATCCCTGGATCCTACTCTCTTTCTCTGAGTACCTTGCAAATATCATTCCTCTATCTTACAGCATTAAATGTGCTTTGCAAAGAATGAGGCTGGAGACTGGCCTTAATTTTCCACTTATAAGTTCTTGATATTTTTTCCTGGTGGGCTCATAAGTCTTTATCTGTAAATCCAGGTAAATTTCCTAAATATTATCTCAGTTTTTATCATTCTCTATTGAGAATAATCCTGGGACATAGTGTATCCTTTCTAGATAAAAATTTAAGTAATAAGAAAGAAGACAGAGCTCCAAGAAGTGATTTGAGGGGTATTACTACCAGAACCACCCCTGGGGGCATGGGAGAAACAGAGATACGAAGCCTTTTAAGAGTGAATTGGTCAAGTTTTTTGTGCCACTTGGCCAGTGGGGTATGGCCTAGGTATTGACCAAGTCAAGCTGCTCAGCTGTAATGAAGCTATATGCAAGGCCTTACACCCTTATATTACCCTCCCTCATTGATAAGCCAAGACGTCCCCATCCCTACAGCCATAGCCACAACTGCATCCCCAGCTGCACACCTAGATAGGGTTTCTTCCTTTAGTACAAACTCAGGTAACTCATTGTTTCAGAGTAGAGCAGTGGCAGGAGAAGGTGCGGAAGTCTACTTAGGTTGGAGAAGGAGAGTCTAGTAAGGGCTAGTGCAAGAGAAGGATATGCTTATGGGGGAGGGAAGGGAGTCTGTTGTCAAGATATAACAGAGCTATGATGAACATTGAAGGAAAAGAAACAGAGAACAATCAGATCAGCCCACATAGGGGAAATATTGGAGAAGAACCAGGGAGGCTCCTCTTGCCAACTCTCTCCCTCTTCTCCATAACTACCTCCTACCCGTTCTGTTGTCTTTTCCCTCCCTGGCTCTGAGCTCTACAGTTAATTTTTGCTGTGTTAGAAGCCAAAGTATCAATTTTCTCTCCTTCATTCTGGGCTCTGGCTGGTAGAGAAGACTGAGAGATACACGTAGATCAAAGTATCAATGCTTTAATGGCTGTCCAGTAGCACCCAAACAATAGAGCTCCTGGGAGAACTGAATTGGAGACTAGCTAGGACCTGAGGCCAATGTAGGCATCTCTCATTTCTTCTCCAAATTCTAGTTCTTGGGAACTGCCTTAGGGAAAGTGGGATCCGGTGTAGACTCTGAGGCACTTAGTCAGCCAGCTGCACGGAGAATCAAAAGCCTGCCTCATACACAGTTGTAAGAAGAATGAAGAATTCAAGATCGAAACAGACCTTCTGCCTTTTCAGTGGAATGGTCCTGCCCTGATAAAAATGTAGCCCAATAGATGTCAGATTCTCCCAAATCAAATTACCTTGTGGGCAAGAATGAGTAGATAGAGAAATTGCCTCACTCCCTCTACTGCATGCTGCTTTATAAGAACTGAAAGTAGATTTCTCCCATTACAGCAACCTGAAGACAAAGGAAAATCTATCATTGGTTCCTTCTCCAGGAATTCCACTTAATTTTTTGTTTGGAAGAGAACTTCCGTGCTTCACCCATTTGGCCTCCTTTTTCTTTTAACCTTTACAGATAACTCACCCTATAAACCAACCATCAAAAGAAATCAAAGGTGTTGCTAGCTATATAATACCTGACATTGAGTACGGGACACCACTTTTTCAACTGCACCATTAGAATAACCCTGAATTTAACTTTCAAGTGGCTCCTTTCTCCCAACTGCATACTCCCTGGTTTAATTGATTAACCTACTTTCATCTTATATGGTGCCTAGAATTTCCCAGAGATTCTGAGCTACAGGGTCTATCCATCCTCTGTGTTACACTAGTCTGATCACAGAGCTCGGGAAGCTTGTGACTGGGTAGTGTGAGGATTTGGACCTGGCCTGAGTGAACCCAGAGAGGGAAATACCATAGGCTCATCACATGGCCTGCCTCATAGCTTTTTTTCCCCCTCATAGGTCATGAGTGACACTGAATATGCAGAGTGGCTGAGAAATCATTTTTTAGCTGAAACCAGCATTGACAACAGGGAAGAATTACTACTTGAATCTGCCATGAGGTTGGAGAACAAACTAACTTTACTTGGTAGGTATTGTCCGAAGGGGGAATTTTCAAAAACACTTGATGTCTGTAAATTAGTTACTCACCAGTGGCTTTTTTTCCACTTTGATCTAATAGATACATGTGGTTCTGCCCACCCTGTCCAGTTTGACTTCTACCCTGCTTCCAATCCTTTCCAGTCCATTTTCCACTGCAGTGAACTTAGACTTCATTTGTGGCAGGCTGGTCATCCTTAAGATCATTTAAAAATTCAATGCTTTAACGTAGAATACAAAGCCAATTAAATACCCTGGTTCAAGAGAGGAACGCTCAAGTTTCTTGCCAGCCATTGGATAAGGTATTTAATATGTGTTGTCGTTTTGAATCTGCACAACAAATCTCTATTTTATTTAGAAGAAACTTGGAGCACAGAGCAGTTTAATGACTCGTTCAAAGTCACGTGCTAGTGGCTGGCAGAGCTGGGGAGAAGCTCAGATCTACCTTGCTCCAGGGCCCATATTCTTTATTCTGTGCCTGCAACCGGGCTAATGAAATTTGTCTCTCTTCTCTTACTTCCTGGTTTCAACTAAAAGTTGCACACCTGACACCTGTTGTCTCAGATAGAGCTGCATCTTAAAATCACCTGGAGCACTTTAAAAAATACCGATGCCTGCCCAGGGATTCTGTTTCAATTGGTCTGATGTGTGGTGTGGCCATTTGAATTTTTCAAAGCTCCCCAAGTAGTTCTAAGAGGCAGCCAAGGTTGAGGAACACAGCCTTAGAGTACTAACACACCAAAACACCGGTCTCTGAGCTCTGTGCCTCTGCTTCAGAGAAAAAACAATGATCTAACTTGGTCTCTAGCCAGTAAAGTAATGATCTTCCTCCTGTCATTTCTCCGTGACAGTGTGAGTGGTACAGATTCACATTTCCTCATCTGCAGTTCCAAACTCAAAACTGCTTTGTGAGTTTAGTGCCAAAACTCATTTAGCAGCAAAATCAGGCCTGATTCGATAAGACAATTTAAAGTCTTTAGTATCCTAATTAGTGTGAATGTTGTAATTTGTAAGTTTTGCTAAAAAATACTAATGTGCGTGATTACCAGATATTATAAAATATGATACATATATCCTCTTACCTTTTAAAAATCTGTAAAACTTCTGAATTCTAAAACATAGCCTCAGTTGTTACAGAAAAGGGAATTATGGACTTATAATATGAAAGGGCATTACAAATAGATAATACGTGTTACTGACCAGAACAGTCTTTAAAAGCCTACCCTTACCCTCGGGAGTATCATGGAATTATAAAATTGAAGAGTAAGGATATATAAGTTACTGAATGAAACCCCCTCAATTTACAGAGAAGCAAGCTAGCCAAAAGGAGAGCAAGTAAATTTGATAAACTCATTGATTGCGAAGGCTTTCTTCCCAAAATATTACTTTGTATACGATTTTGGTCTGAGTCTTCACGCTTCATTTGGACCCCTTGAAGCTACTGGAACCTTTTGTGTAGTTCAGGATTGGGTCGGCTAACAGATAGGCTTCAATTATAGTTTAGATGAGCTTCAGCTGGCTTTTGTGTTTCTTACAAGCCCTGTTGCATTTTGGTTATTTTTTAGGTGCTACTGGCATTGAAGACCGTCTGCAGGAGGGGGTCCCCGAGTCTATAGAAGCCCTTCACAAAGCCGGAATCAAGATCTGGATGCTGACAGGAGACAAACAGGAGACAGCTGTCAATATTGCTTATGCGTGCAAACTACTGGAGCCAGAGGACAAGCTTTTCATCCTCAATACTGAAAGTAAGGTATGTTTACTGAGATCAAGCCAGTCTTTTTGTGTTTTCAAAGCCAACGGAATACTTGTGATGTGATGGCTATAAGGAGAAAGAAAAACCAATAACCATTAGCTCCTTGATAACTAGTGCTTCTATCCAGCAACCTAGCTTGCTTAGTTCTTCTAAAGGCTTGGAAAATATCATGATTCAAAGGAATCATTGCTGAATAAAGACCCTGAAAGAAAATTTCCTTTTTATTTGCCTTTCCCACACCCCCACTCCATATTGAATTATCACTGATTTGACAAGATTTAGACCATGATGACAAAATATGTCAAGGTCTGGGACAGAAATCTACCCCCCTTTCAAGCTGAGGAGAAGTAATGATTTCGGTTGGAGTCAGGTGAATAAGTATTTTCCTGGTAATTCTAAAATTAGGCTCAGAGGCTAATCCTGCCCTCTAGTGGTTAATCTTAGCTAGTGCACCTGAGAATATCAAAAGTTGGAAGAACTGTTTAAGGGCAGGGAAAAAAGGGATTTTGGAATTTTTTTGCTCCTTTTTTTTGAGGAGAAGGAATTTAAGAAATTTGGATTCAGCCTATTTTTCTAATACCCCTTCTTCCCTCCACCCCTGCCACTAATCTCTAATACAGATGTTCTAATCAATTAAACAGGCATTTTATTTTTTTCAGAAGATTCCTAGTATAGTGACACTGAGATTTGTGCATACTGTTTAATTTGCTTGGAAAACCTTCCTCCTTCCTTCCTCAGTTGTCATCCTTTTATCAGTCACATCCATTCTGTCATAGCAACCTGCCTCAGAAATCCTCCAGAGCTTCTCACCTGGATCACATCTTGGGTCTTGGTCACAGGCTGCCACGTTTGGTTAGCCATGTTTTTATGGTCAGGCCTCAGTCAATACCCAACTAGATGGTACATTTTGAGGAAAGAGAATTTTCCTTATTCAACACAGAGTGAGTTCTCCTTGGCAGTTGACAGTGGCCCAGGGACCCACAAGCATAGCCACCAGGCAGATCCCAGTTTCAGCTGGGGAGCGAGCACAAGAAAATGCTTGGTCATTTTAGTCACTAAAATGGAAGCGCCCTAAGTCTGGTAAGACCTGGATTCAAATGCTTAGCCTGCCAGTGACCAGGTATGTGACCTTGGCGAGTTCCCCTCCTGAGTCATTTTCTTACCTGTAATGTGAGAGTAATGTCTATTTCACAGGGATGTTGTGGGCATGAAATGGGAAAATATAAACTGTTTAATGTGGTGCCTGGCAGATGAAAGGGGTTCAATGAACTTTTAAAAGTAAAAGTAATAAATCATTTGTGTTCAGTTTTGACTATGCCATTTTTGTGAGCAGTAAAATCATTAGTATTATGAAATTTATTTATAAATATACAATTTATGGTTAAAGGTATTTAAAACTACCAACTCAAGTCTTTATAGAGTATCCACTGTGGACTGCTCTAAATACAAAAGATTTTTTTGCTATCAGTAGGTATTTCACCTCAATTTTTCAGATAACTAAACGGAACACAGTGAGTGAACATAATTTAATTGAGTTCTATAATGACTCAAGTCGATGCATATAAAATCCCAAGCACATAGTAGGGGCTCAGTCACTGTATTATTTTCTCTTTTTCCCACTCTCCACCCCTCATATGCTAAGAGTTAAAAATGGAATTGAAGGTCATGAGCCCAATTTGTTGTTTAGCGAAGAACATTGCTCCTGTGACATTTTAAGTGGGCCACCTGGCAACCGATGGATTGTCCAATCATATCTATAGTGTAGTACCTCAACTTTACAGGTTTCCATCAACTTTGGTTCCTAAATTTGCAAATTAGGTTATGGTAAATGTAGCCACTTACAAACCTTACATAATTTCTGTTCTCATAAATTTCGATTCTTTTCTTAATAGACTCATATCCTGGATTATTTACTCCCTTTCAGGATTCATCATTTAATTTTTTCAGTTTTATTTTCATTTCATTTAAAATTTTCTTCCGAGATAGTAACTCTTTATATTCATGTTTCTTAGAATCTGTAAAAGCCTTTTTCATACATGATCTCATTTGACCATTATAACTAGTAGAGCAGATAAAATTATCCCCATCTTATAGCCTGAGACTTCAAAAGGTTGTGAATTGCCTAAGCACTGACAGCTGATTACTTGTCAAGCATGCTTTTGGTATTATGATACATATTATATAACCTATATCTATTTATCTGTATAAATACATTATTCATGGAGTTAAGTTCTATGAAGTTGCTGAAATACTGAAGTAGTAAAAACTGAACCATTGCCCCTATGGGAAATGAAGGATTAGGTTCCCGTGAACCTCTGGTCAGAACACTTTCATCAACCAATCAATACATAACTTTGTTTCATGTATGTTTCTTTTTAATATATATATATATATAAAATCATATATATTATGTATATAATCATATATTACATATATAATTTTGTATATATATTATATATAATCATATATATAATTTTATACATATTATATATGTGTGATTTTATACATATATAGTTGATTCATTAACATTGAACCCATGACCAACAGCGTATAACTCAGGCTTGAACGAAGTTTGTCTCCAACAGCATATAACTCAGGCTTGAACGGAGTTTGTCTAACACACGTTTACTACATAAGGCACATCACAGCGTTCCCGTACATAGGAACACTAGACAGCATTGAAGGGCTACAGTTAGGGCCATTATAAACAGTGAAATCACCATCAGAAAGCACAAAACTGCAAAAAATGTGTCACCAGACGGAGAGTGAAAAGGGCACTTGTTTACAGCGTGGGAGCTGACCTAAGTCATCACCTCACTCAGCTTCAGCTGGAAAGGTGTGTGTTGCATGACTCAGATCTTCCGTCACTCTGCGCGTGTCCACACGTGACCAAGAAAGCACCTTTATCGTAGGATTACAGGTAAATTTTAGCAAGTAGGTGAATTTGCAAATATGGAATCTGCAAATAATGAAGATTGACTATATGTGTGTATGTATATTTTTTCTATAAAGAAAATATAGTTAATTTATACAACTAAACACTTTTGTACTCAAATAAGAGAATAAAAATATCTAGAATCAATCTACAGTCGTAAAACCAGGTAATTGACATGCATATCTTGAAGGGCATCCAGTCAAACTGCACCCTGCAGTATGAGCATATGAATGCTATACAGACTGTATGTATACGGTTGTATAGTATTATGGCTATATTTTTTCACTTAACAAATATCTTAACCGTCATGTCATGTTAGTAGAGGTCTTGATTTTCAGTGACTGCAGGGTATGTCACCTTCTAAATATACCATTTTAATGTAACCAAAGTTTGGAAGGTTTTTAAAAATATATTTTTACTATTCTATGCTGAGCATCTTTGATTCATCTTTGTATACTTTTCCATGGGGGCTTTTGAGGTGTATGGGATCAGATTTATTCTCGTGGTAAAGGTTGCCAGGTAGCTCCAGTTTGAAGTTGAATCTCTTGTTTATAGTTTATGTGGTTGTTAAGTATTTGTTGTGTCTGTGTGCCTACGTATTCATACCTACTTCCCATCTTATTTTGCTTTGGGTTGAGAAATGCTTGATAAAATAGCATTTGAAATAAGAGTAAATGGCCTCTGAGTGTGAGGGGCTCTTTCATGAATAAACTATTTCAGGCTTAGTGTATAAACTTAAATGCACCGTTCCAGGATTTTGTTTGCCTCTGTCCTTAGTGGTCACTTGACACAATAATTTCTGTATAAGTTTATTGTTCATGTTCTCGAGTAGAATTCATCTAATGAATATCTATTGGGTGCTTAACGTGGCCCTCTTTTAGGCATTAGGAAGGTTTTGAAAGTAAATTAAAAGTGCTGTCTGTCTTCAAAGAGCTTCCTAACAAGCGTGGGGTGAGGAGAGTGGAGGGATGTATGCACACCAAATGGGATAAGGCCACTAAGAACATCGACCAGAATGTTAACTCGGTGAGGGTGGGGATTTCTGGCTCATTGATATATCTCCAGCACCTAGAATTTTTTTCAAGTACACAGTAGCTTCTCAGTAAATAGTAAGTGAGTGAATATGTTGAATCAAAGAAGAGAAAAATAGGGCTTCCCTGGTGGCGCAGTGGTTGAGAGTCCGCCTGCCAGTGCAGGGGACACGGGTTCATGCCCCGGTCTGGGAAGATCCCACATGCCGCGGAGCGGCTGGGCCCGTGAGCCATGGCCGCTGAGCCTGCGCGTCCGGAGCCTGTGCTCCGCAACGGGAGAGGCCACAACAGTGAGAGGCCCGCGTACCGCAAAAAAAAAACAACAAAGATAAAAAAAGAAGAGAAAAATAATTATTACTGTTTTAAATTCTGCTGTGTCATGCTTTACACTAGGAGCTGTGCATGTATTGGGTTGGCTCAAAAGTTTGTTTGGGATTTTCCAAGACATCGTACGGAAAACCCGAACGAACTTTTTGGCTAACCCAATATTGTTTCACTTATTCCTCACAATGAATTACGATGTAGACGTTTGAATTTTTCTCATGAGAAAGTTGAGGCTCAGAGGTTATATTAATTTGCTTAAAGTCAAGCAGGTAGTAAATGAGAGAATGAGACCGAAGGGCTTTTGAGATTCATGGTTTGAGAAGGTAAATTGCACAAATAAAGAAAGAAATTCTAAAACTATTTTTGCATTGTACAGTTGGAAGTCAGATGCACCCCATCCTTTTATCCTGTCCCCATATACACACAGAAGTCTCTGTGGAAGCGCTGTGAGGTCTTGGAAAGTAACCGATTATTCACTCCCTGGGGTTGACTTGATGAAGCAAATGTTAAAGAATAGCAATGATAAATATAGCTGGATGTGGCCAGCAGGGGAGCCCCAAGGCTAACTGTCTTTGCCTCTCATTTCAAGAATGCCTGTGAGATGCTGATGGACACGATCTTGAAAGAACTTCAGAAGAAAAATCCAGCTTCTCCAGAGCAAGCATCAAGTGAGGCTTTCCACCAGCCTCCCGCGCCCCCGGACTCAGGGCTGCGAGCTGGTCTCGTTATCAATGGGAGGACCCTGGAGTTTGCCCTGCAGGAGAGTCTGCAGAGGCGGTTCCTGGAGCTGGCTGCTCGCTGCCATGCTGTGGTCTGCTGCCGAGCCACGCCCCTGCAGAAGAGTGAAGTGGTCAAACTGGTTCGAAGCCATCTCCGGGTGATGACTTTGGCCATCGGTGAGTGGAAGTGGAACCCAGCCCTGCACTTCTCACTTTCGTGTCACACCAGAGGCTGATCCTTCTGTCTGTCCTTTCTTCTGTACACGTTTGCCCTTCTCTCGGTCTGTCCTTTTCCTCCCCTGCTTTCCCTCCCCTTTCCTCCCTTCTTTCTCCTCCGTCCCCTCACTCCCTCCCCTTTCCCCTCCATCACCTATTTGGCCTCCTCTTATGAACCAGGTGGTAGAGATGTGACATGGAAAACGATATAATAGGACTCTGTGGTACATGTCAGATCCCCAAATCATCTGGGTTAAGGAGGGTAATGTACTGAATCGGAGACCTGAAAAATTCATGAGTTCTGCCTTCGAGAAAGTTAAATTCAAGAATATGAACAGTTCATTTATTTATTCATTCAACCGCTATTTATTGAGTGCCTTCTATGTACCAGGCATTTTTCTAGGCAACGGAGATACAAGAGTGTACAAAACTGACAAAGTACCTTTCCTTAAGGAACTTACGTATAGGAGGAGGGTGATGCAGTAAAAAGTGGGGGGAAAAAAAGGTATAAAAATATAAGAGCAGATAGTGACCAATGCTATTGAAAAAAATAAAGCAAAGTCAGGTGATGCAGAGCATTGGGGGAGGCGGAAGCGACTTCTATTTTAAATAGATTTTTTCAGAGACAGTCTTACTGATAAAGTTGTGTGTAAGCAGAGACTTGAAGGAAATGATAAGGGAGCCATAGGAGATCTGGGGGTGTGGGGGGGAACATTCCTGGCAGAGAAGACAATGGACCATGCTTGGTGTGTTCAAACCCAAAGTAGGTTGAGCAAAGGGAGGAGTTTTCTGCAGGTTAGTGAAGGACAGAGAGGTGGCAGGCGACCAGGTCCTGTAGAGTCTTGGAGGCCATTAGAAATTTTGGCTTTTATCTGAAGAGACAGAGAGCCACAGGAGGTATTTGAGCAGAGGAGGGACGTGAGCTGCCTTAAGTTGAAAAGGATCACATTGGCTGCTGTGTTGAGAGGAGCCACCGGGTTGTAAGGACATAAGGAAGGAGACCAGTTGAGCGGCTATTGAAATAATTCAGGGAAAAGATGATTGTGGCTCGAGCGCGGGTAGGAGCAGAGGAGGTGGTGGGATGTGGTAAGATAATGGACGTGGTTTGAAGAAAGAGCTGCTGATATCTGCTGACGGATTGGATATGTTATATAATAGAAGGGGTCAAGGGGGACGTCAAGGTTTTGTCTCGAGAACAGAGGGACGGAGCTGCCATTTACTGAGATGGAGTCGGGGAAGCAGGAGTTGGGTTTTATACATGTTAAGTTTGAGAAATCCATTAGATGTCTAAAACAGTGAGTCAAGTAGGCAGCTGGAGATAAAGTCTGGAATTTAGCAATGAGGAATTGGCTAGAGACATAAATTTGGGAATTGTAAGTCTAATGGTGATATTTAAAGCCCCGATAGTATTATCAGTGAGATTACCAAAAAAATGAGTGTAAGTGGAGAAGAGAAACAGGGTGAGATTAAGCTCTGAGACACTCCAAAGCTCAGACATTAGCAAGATGAACTCAGCCATCTCTTATAGTCTCTGTTTCCACCTGGATTATTTTCAGTCTCAGGTAGCATCTCCCCTCAGGGTGTTGGTACAGCTACTGAAAATTCCCACCTTTATATCTTATCCTGTTAGCAACCTGAGAGAAAAGATAGCAATCTCTTCTCAAGTTGCTGGAATAAAGTATCAGGATTAGGGTGAAATTTTGTTCAACTATCTTATTGAATGAGCATATACACGAGTGAATTGTTCAAGCCCCTGGATCCATCTGTCCCTGAGGCTAGAGCCCTGGACATGTCAATTCTGTCAATTCAGCTGAATCACGTGCCTATCTCTGAACCAACCACTGAGGCCAGGGAACAGGCAGTGGTAATTGTCCAGGCCTGAGTCGGTTGCCCATCCCAAATCTGGTGGTTTGGGCTCAGAGACTCATGGACTCAGAGTTCCCAAGGAAAATCAGGATACTATTACCAGAAAACAAGTTAAGGTTGCTGGGCAGTTGGGAACAACAGATGTTTATTACCAGCAGGAATGTCATACCTCCTCTAAAGAAGCTTCCAATGTGTTGGGAAGACAAAGAAATCTATAGCAAGCTTAATACCACGCTAGATATGATAGAGATTCGTAGGGTGGTGCTTGGGGCCTAAGGAAGGGGCATTGAATCTAAAAGGAACATGAGAAGGACTTCCTAGAGGAAGTGATTATCTAAGCTGAGCGCAAGAGCCCTTGAAATCCACAAGGTGGGGCAGGGGTGATGAGGACGGTGTTATAAGAATAGAGAAACAGCATGTGCAGGGCTGGAAGGAGTAGGGTATATCTGGAAAATTGAAAGTAGAATGAGTGACATAGAGAAAGGGGAGGTCAGTCCAGGTAGGGGCTGTAGCATGAAGGACTTTAAGGTAGTGTTGAGTATGGAATTCTTCCTGATGGCAGTGGGACGCCACATTGCATTTGTGCTTAGCTAGCTTCCAGGCAACTTGGAGACATGGGATAAGCTTTGAAGGATTTGTTTGTTTGTTTGAGTAGCCACTGTTGATTTGCACAGTGGGCAGTTTTTCTTTGCTCCTCATATGTTTCTCACCTTTTCTTCCGTTTCACAAAGGTGACGGTGCCAATGATGTTAGCATGATACAAGTGGCAGACGTTGGGATTGGGATCTCAGGTCAAGAAGGCATGCAGGTGAGAGGATGTTGTGCACCCAAACACCACGAACTTGACCTGCCCATCCAAAGGCAGCATTCTCCATGGTCAAATCTCTGTGGTAGAGTGAGGCTGTCTGCGGCTAGCTCAGGAGTGGGTGGCAGGACGTTTAGCCATTCGTTCACTGATTACTTACTGGGTGAGTATTATGGTAATTTCCCTGGGTAATTTTAGCTCTGTGGCCCACTTGTTCAGTTTAAAAATATATAACTTGTCTAAGTCATAAGGATATATATTTTTAGCGCCGCAATAGCTGTATGACTTTTGACACTGATGAGAGCTACTAAGGATTTGAATGAAATATCTAAAAATCCTAAAGAGAGAGGGAGAGGGGGAGAGAAGATAGGAGAGAATGAGGGAAGTGGGATTGTCCTGCTTTCGTGTGCGCACATGTGTGTTGAATGGTGTTTTAGGCACAAAATGCAGATAGAAGCTCGTCCAGAAGACTGCTTGTCATGTATGGAGCTAGTGCTGTCAAAGGCAAGTGGGATGTGAGGCTTAGGGTTTCCCGAGAACGATGAATTACAACATCTCTCTAAAAGATGAGAAATTCAAATACCTCCTTTGCCTGCTACATTATACAGAGTCACATGAAGTCACGACTATATACTTTTAACATTCTCCTCATGGAGGAGAAGCAAATGCACACTGTAATGCGCAGAGTTCTGGGTAAGGGAGCTGCTCTCTAGGGAAAGTACACTTGCTGAAATTACATCATGAACGGTGACCAGAGAGAAGTTTTGTTTCATTGGACCGCATTGGAAAACTGAGTGGTAACTCCAGGTAACCCGTTAAGGCTCTGTATTTGTGGGTTTTTGTTTGTTTGAAGGTTGTTTTTTTTTTTTTTTTCCGGTCTTAGGTTTAAACTACATATTTGACCAGTCTGAGCCTGCTGGCGGTTAGGCTGCCATGCTGCGTCTGTTCTAACATGTTCCATTGCTCAGGGTGACGTTCTTTCCCTGTTGCCTCTGCAGGCTGTGATGGCCAGTGACTTTGCCATTTCCCAGTTTAAACATCTCAGCAAGCTACTCCTTGTCCACGGGCACTGGTGTTATACCCGACTTTCCAACATGATTCTCTATTTTTTCTACAAGAACGTGGTATGTAGCTCCAGAAAATTCGCCCCCCTCCCTTCTCCCTTCCACTCCAGCTTGTGTAAGGGGTGAAGAGGAAGGGCCCGATGCTGAGCTCACTTTGCTTGTTGATGTTTGGGAAGCAGCCAGGAGCACTTCTGCTGTCTTACCAGGAATAATCTGGGAATGTGCTGTGTTTCAGCTGCTGAGAGCAGATTGCTAGGCTTGTCCATCTGCTAGCATTTTCTATTCCCTATGCATTTAAATTCAATTAAGCCCTGTCTGATTCGTTTAGAATCCAGTTTTTGACCTTCCATAAAAAGGTTGTGACAAGCAGAATTAGGAAATGTTTAATGCTTTCTGTCAGTGGAGAATGAAAAGGTTTTCTTCAATTTTACAGGAGATATAAAAACTATATATGTATATATGCTATCCCCAGATGGATGTCCCATGTGGTATATTGAACACACAGATACAGATGAAAACCCAGTATAGTGCCTTAGGCTGTAGCTGGCTAGCACTCCCAGAGGAAGAATTCTTTGGCAAGCCTGTAAAATGTGTTTGTGCTTTGGTAGCTATTGGATGGTCAAGGAACTTAATTTTGACCATGTAATTCATAGAACGGCAGAATTTGAGTAGTAGGATTCCTGGCTTCGAATCTTCAGCAAACCATTTAAATTTCAGTTTTCTCTTTCATAAACCCATGTGGACCTTAGATTGCTTCACCTAAATCCCTTCTAGGTGGGGTGATTATGTAAATATGTCATGATTTTCAGACCACATTTATTCTTGGTCTTTAAAGTGCCTGTGTAGCAAGTTAGTAGTAAACAGAAATTTACATCACTCTGTTGAAATGCCATCTTTAGGAAAAAGATGACTTTAATGGGTCATTTTTAGGATATCCCAAATATGTAATTTAGATCGGTGCGTGCACGTGTGTCTGTCTGTCTGTCGGTCAGTCAGCAGGAGCATTTTTTTCCCTATAGCAAGATGAACTTTTCAGGAAGCTTTCAGTACTTTCCTAATTGGAATTAGCACACTCAGTCAAAGTTTAAGAAAGCCTTGATACTGTATGAAAATATTTGAAATGTATAATATCTCTGTCCGTGTGATTCTGGGGAAAGCTGTGATTTGTAACTTAAAATTCTAGGACTTAGTGGTCAATGACTTTTAGAGGGGAGCCCATCTCCCAGGTTTTTAAAATACCTTTGCATTTTTCTACCTTCTCTTCTATTATGATGCAGTCCACTGCATCCTCTCCCCCTTCCTTTTAACTCCATATTTCTAACTAATATTAGAAAGAGACCAGGACATTATGATAAAACAAATGTCCAACTGTTGTTAAGTATTTAAAATTTTGTCTCATGGAAAAAAAAAAAAGATGCCACATGCAGTTGGAGAGAGGGGGTGTTTATTAGTAGAGAGAACGTCACCAGGGAGCAAGGACCCTGGGGCCGTTCTGCTCCGTAAACCCTGATGGCCTCACACTGAAATCCTCCTGACTTGTTTCTGCCTCTTTCTTGCCTAGCCAGACAACAAGTGGTTTGTAAACTATGGAGAACAGGGCCAGTATCAGAAGCCATTCGAATAGCTTAGCTTTCTGAGACTACGGTTCTTGCATCTTGGGCAGTTTTTGAGATAGTGATAAGGACTATGGATTCATTCCCCAGAATAGTGCCCCAAACTGCATATACCTAAAACCCGTACATTTTCAGGAGTGAGGCATAATGCATATCCATGGACCCTAGACTAAGAAACTCTATTCTAAGGATCGTGGTCCCCATCCTGAGGTGTTTCAGTGTATCTATGGTGCCAACAATAATATCTTAATCAATTAATTAAAATCGATCAAAAGGCATTTTTCAGGTCATGAGCAGTTGCTAACTGGATCTTGATACTAAGACCTGATGTCGTATAATTCTCCTTTTCCAGACATAGAAACCAAAATTCATAGAGGTTATTAAAATGACCTATAGTCAATAGGAAGTTTCCCTAGGACTTGAAACAAGACCCCCTAATTCTAAGCCCAGTGACCTTTCCTGTGGCCTGCCTTGCTTCAGGGCACAGAGCTTTTGCTATCATGGACTTACTCTGTGTGAGACAAAATAAGAAACTATGTATGTGCCTGGCCTCTAGCATGACCACCTGTCCTGGTTTTCCTGGGACTGTCCTAGTTTTTATAGTAAGAGTACCATGTCCTGGGAAATTCCTCAGTCCCAAGCAAACTGGGATGGTTGGCCACTCAACCGACACCATCCCATTTCACCAGGAAAAAATAATTGTGAACCCAGAAAGCAAGAGAATGAACACTTGTTGTATGGCTGCCACATACCAGGCACAGGGCTAGATTCTCTTCATCTGGAGCTAGAACATCTGCATTTGAATACTGACTCTGCCACGTGTTAGCCAGGTAACTTTGGGCAAGTTCCTTAGCCTCTCCGTGCCTTACTTTCCTCATCTGTAAAATGGGAACAAGAGTAATTCCCAAGTTGTTACTAAAATTAAATGTATTCTCTTTAAAGCTCTTAGAACAGTGCCAGCACCACATAGTAAATGGTCTGTGTGTGTGTGTTTTAATTTACCAAAAAAAGCTGCAAGGTAAGTTGTGGTCTTCCATTCTGTGAGTGAGGAAGGGAGGGGCTGAGATCACACAGCTCAGGACAGCAGCGTGTGGCGTGTGCGGTCCTAGCACGCATTGCTGACTCTAAGACGCACATGTTCCTCTTTGTGTCCCTAGGCCTATGTGAACCTCCTTTTCTGGTACCAGTTCTTTTGTGGGTTTTCAGGAACATCCATGACTGACTACTGGGTCTTGATCTTCTTCAACCTCCTTTTCACATCCGCCCCTCCCGTCATTTACGGTGTCCTGGAGAAAGATGTGTCTGCAGAGACCCTCATGCGACTGCCTGAGCTTTATAGGAACGGCCAGAAGACAGAGGTGGGTGTATGGCAGAAACGCACAGAGACCGATACGTAGCTGCTGTCAGAGCCGCTCAGCTCCAGTGTTGTCGGGTATTGAAAACTATTTGACTCATCTGTTTGTTTCCAAAGATCTCTACTAACACAGCAGCTGTGAAGTCAGTCGCTTCTGAGATGAACACAAATAAAACTGTGAAAGATCTTAGGTATTTATAAGCAGAAATCCAGTCCTCAGACCTTACAACTGATAATATCTAATATTTACTAGACCCCACGGTGCTGCCTTTTGTGCACACTACTAAATGTCCCCAGTCCCATTTATCTTCACAAAGCGCTTTGAGAGAGGACTTGGTATTGTTCCCATTCTAAGAGAAAGAATCTGAACTTCAGGGGGGCTGAATAATTTTTCCAAAAACCTCACAGCTAAAAAACGGCAGAGCTAGGATGGGAACCCTTATTAGTCTGGTTCTAAAGCCAAACTTAACTTCTTCAGGTTCTGCTGTCACGCAGAATAGTGCTGTGAACTTAACGGTTCCCTCTCTCTGAACGCATGTCGCACCTCCCCTTAACTCAGTCCTGTCCATCCACCTCTGATATGTCCCTTATGTCTCATTTCCTCTTATCTATAGTATTGTAGTTGCCGATTCATTGGGCTAGCTGTCTTAAAAGCTTTTTTTTCTAATTTGTCTTTTACAAAATTAATAACCAGCATTGAGATGGTCTTATGAACATTTATGTAATGCCAGGCACTGTTATAAGTCCTTAACTTACATAAATCTACTTCTCAAAATGATCCTGCAGGGTAGATGCTATCGTCATCCACACTAGATGAGGAAAGTCAGGCACAGGGAGGTACTTTAAGTAATCTGCCTGGGTCACCAAGCTCATGGGTGGTACAGGTAAACCCCGGTTCCCGATCCCCTGCTGTGCTGCAGAAAGAACACTGATGCTATCTTTGGTCCTTGGGTGCACCCCCCCACCCCACCCCTTCGCTGTTTAATGGCCAGAAATCCAAAGTGCTCTCCTAAGGACATTGCCAGGATCACAGAGACTGAGGTGGACCAGCAACCTGTAGACACGTATAAGCGGACAAAGCTGAGGGGTCAATCTGGTCAGATATTCTAGCCTTGAGAAAAGGACTCTGTTAGTCAGGACTCTTTCCGTTGCAAGTGACAGAAAACCAGCTCAAATTGCCTTAATGAAAAATGGAAATATATTGGCTCTCATAGCTGCAAAATCCAGGAGTAATGGTAGACAAACAGCATTAGTCTTAAAGCAACTGTCAATGTGCTGGTTACAACTCCTCGGCCCAGCTTGAGTCCCGTGCCTTTGCCTGTGCTTATCATTGTGGCTAGAAAGATCATTTTCTCATTGACTAGGCCTGGGCCATAGATCATTCCTGAGGACAGAGCTGAACCCTATGGACAGGATTGGGAAGGAGGGTTTCCTGTAAAAGAACTGGAGAGACGAAAATGAGACCCATCATGAGAAATCCATGGGTCGGACATTACTGGCCTCACTGTTCTAAAGACGCTGACCCAGAGCAGCACATGTTAGAAATGATGGGTGATGTTTAGCCTGAGTTTAAATTCTGCTTCAGTGGTATGTGACCTTGGTGAGGCATTTAACTTGCCTGTACTCTGGTTTCTTTACTTTATGGAGATGGTGTGAGGATTAAGTAAGATTGCGCTCTCAATATTGTTATTTTTACCCCACCCCCAACTCCAGACTTAAGCAAAAATTCGAGGAAATCCTGAATTTAAAATGATGCATTGGGCTTCCCTGGTGGCGCAGTGGTGGAGAGTCCGCCTGCCGATGCAGGGGACGCGGGTTCGTGCCCCGGTCTGGGAAGATCCCACGTGCCGCGGGGCGGCTGGGCCTGTGAGCCATGGCCGCTGAGCCTGCGCGTCCGGAGCCTGTGCTTCACGACGGGAGAGGCCACAACAGTGAGATGCTCGCGTACCGCAAAAAAAAAAAAAAAAAAAGATGCATTTATTTTCATCAATCCAATTTTATTATGGGTTGAATTGCCTTTTGAGACTGGAGGGTAATTTAATGTCCTTAGGCTCATGGAGCAGCATGGAGGAGAAGTCAACTTCCAGGGAGGAAGAAATCCTTACAATCCTTTAATATCATCCAACCCATTCAGATCAAAGAACCACATGAGGTTTTCCTAAAAAAGTCCAATCTGACTTAAAGCTCAAGGCCAGGGTGCAGGAACATGTGGTTGATATTAATGACGATTGTCCTGTACCCTAGGTCTAAGTTAAATTCCAAGTCCATTGGGGAAAGAGGGGTAGAAGCAGACCTTTAACGTTTTCGTAGCTTGGTGTTTTAAAAGCCCATTTGTTCAGCCTGAAGACTGTAATTGGTCTTGACCCTTGGAAGAGTCGAGGTCATTGTTTCCTGTTGTTGAACGCTGCTGTCAAGCCTTTGCACACGTTGTTCTGTTAAGCTGGCCAGTTGTATAATACGTGGTAAAGCAGGCAGAGTCCCAGCATGTGGCTATTGATAAAAGGTAATTAATTTCATTGACGTTACCTTCTGGAAGAGTTGTCCTTCCTTTGAACTTGGCCTCCAAACAAACTCTATTTTATGCTTGGGCCATTTCCTGTCTTTGGTGTCATGAAATATACTTCCCAGGGTTATAGCATCTCTCTCCTTGAAAGGAGATGAGTCTGGAAGGCTGCAGCCAGGAGCGTCCCTTCCAAGAAGCAATCGTCTATTACCCATCTCTCATCACCTGCACAGCCTTCTTTCCTGGCTTTGACTTCATGTCCAGATTTTCCCTCTCAGTTTCCAGGAGATCCCATGAGTTTCTCCCTTCAGCCCTTCATTTATCCATGACCCTTCTCTACCCCTAATTCTCCTTGCTCACATTACTGTGGAGAAAGTGTGCTTGTTAACCTTTTGGCTCTAGGTTTTTTGAGCAACCTCTGTTCCCCCAGAAGCATGAAGCTATATTTTAACTTATCCTGAAAGTGTTCTCTCTTGTCCAGTGACATTTTGGTTGCCCCTTTGACTCTGCCACATTTTCTTCCACCATTTGATTGTGCTTCTGCTTAGAGTTTATGGACACTTGGATGAAGAAAGGCAGGTAGAAAATTCCATCATTTCCCATGACAAAATTGTAAAAGAGGCTACAGGGAAAAGTAGACTGGAAATGATGAATCTTCATTGCTTTGATTTTACAGAGGACAAAGAGATAAAAAAGAAAAGATGTAGAACTTCTAAGTGTAATCTCTTGAAGGACAGAAGAATTTATATGGAGATGTTGTATATTTATAAAGCTTTAGGAGACAATTACACATTTTCAAGAAAATTTCAGTTTCTTTTTGCATTTGAAAGGAAATAAGACTATAAACACGTTAAGAGAAGGGAAGACTAGCTCAGGGATATGATGCATGTGTTGTCATTTTTGTTCATGGCAGACATCACTAATACACTGTGGCACTCCATCCTTCCTACTGGGTCTGAATGGACCCTCAGAATCCTTTTGCACACACATTACTATTTGATCAGAATTATCTTTTATTTGAAAACCTGTTTTCAGTCACTTGACTGGTATCTCTACTTGATCTTTCTCTGTTTCTACAAGCTTCTGGTAGGAAGCAGTTTAGCACATGAGAAGTTATATAAGAATAGTTTATTAATCCAACAAATATTTGAGTACCTGCTATGTACCGGGCACTGTTTTAATCACTTGAATAAGAGAGCCCAGGTCCCACTTTATGAAGCTTGCATTCTGTTGAGAGAAACATAAAATCATTAGGTAAACAAATAAGATTATTTCTGATGGTGACGAGAGACTTCTGAGGATGCCATGGTAGTAAATGATTAAGTGGGCATGACTTTTAGACTGGTCTGGGGTCTGTGCCTCTATGAGGAAGTGATATTTGAGCTGGGATATGAATAGTGAGGAACTGGTCATGTGGGAGGTCCAGGAGGAATTTCTGGCAGAGATGACAGCGCAGGTGAAGCCCTGAGGAAAGAAGGGATTGGCATATTTGAGAAATAGGGTGAAGTCGGTGTGTTGGGAGGACGGTGAATGACAGAACAGGTGCGTGGCCCTGGAGAGCAGGGGCTTCCATGGGCAGACCATGCAGGACCTCCTAGACCATGGGAAGGAACTTAGATTGTATGGGAAATGCAGTGGAAGGCATTGGAGGAATAGGAGGGGGGTCAGTTTGATTAATTAGGGAGATGGCATGACCTGATTTACATTTTTTAAAACCATCTGGCTGCTGTGGGAAGATTGGATTAGGGCTGAGAGAGGAAGCAAAGAGGCCAGTTAGATGGCTCTCCCATCATTCATAGAGAGTTGATGGTGAATTGGAATGAAGGGAGTAATGGAAATAAAGGTGGATGGATTGGAGAAGTTTTTGAAACAGTGTTTTCTGATCAATGGGAAATGGAAACTTAGTACTACTATCCTTATTTGAGGTAGATTTAAGATTGATCCAATGATAAAAGCAATACGAGTTGAAGAAGAGTTCCTTCAGGGTTTTTTTCCCCCGTGAACTCATCTCATTCAATTATCACCCCCTCATTCTTCCACTACTACTTACAAATCCCACCTGTTTTGTGAATGAGAGAACGAAGGAATAGAGTTTTCTCTCAGAGAAGCAAAAACAAGTACTGGCTTGTGTTGTTCCTTGATCTTGCTTGACTGTTACTAATCTTACTCCCTCTCCAATATCTGTTTCATTTTCAGGCACACTTACCACTCACCTTCTGGATCACCTTGTTGGATGCCTTTTATCAAAGCCTGGTCTGCTTCTTTGTGCCTTACTATGTAAGTCCTTGTTCACTCAAAGGATTTGTTGTTAATCAATGGTACTTCTTTGTACTCTGTCACCAGTATCAGCATATAGAATGGGTATATTAGGGTAGTTTGCTCATACAATCAAGTTGATTATTTACTGACTAAATTATAACACTCCTCCCAAATATGGTAGGTAATGGGTTAAATTTGGAGAGAAGTGCTTAGCTGAGTCCTCTTGGGTCTCTTTCTTAGCCCTGTACTGCTTGATAGTTTTCATCCATGACTTGAAAGTTGAAAGCCTGGCTTATAATTAAATGAGTCAGAATCAGAGAGGCAAAGTCAGAATATGAAAGCTGTTATTAGTGAGTGCTGGGCTAATTCTACCAGGATGACATTCAGAGTATTAAATTTAAGTAGGCTCCCCAAAACTAAAAGACAAAAAAAATGTTATACAGGTAAAGAATGGAAGAAATGTGACTAAGCAGAGAATGTGTAAATGAATTTAAAAATGTAGGCCAACACAAAGCAGCATGATGTAGTTGCCCATTCACACACACCCCTCCCTGGAAGAAAACACTAATATGATCATGGATGGTTAACGAAAGTTCAGTAATAAAAAGGGAAAAGGTAATAGTCTCTAAGTTAACAATTTTCATTCTTCATTCAAATAAAATTACTTGAATTTACCCAGCTAGAATATTCTAGGTATACTGCATTTCAAGAGGTATATAGATAAGACAATCTGAAGTGTATTTAGAAGAGAATGACTAGACTTGTAAACAATCAGAAAATTGTGTCATTTGCGGAATCCTTTAAGGACTTTGAAGACATATGCGTATGAGAGGGGTGGATGTTTACTTAACCGAGGTATAAACTCAGGTTAGCCATAGTACCTGCTTCAAAGATTTTCAGCTCTGTTAAGCGGAACATATTTGATCTTTCTCTATACCTCAAAGAGTTGGACGTATAAGTAAAAGGATCAGGGAAAATGAATTATGATTCAGAATAAAAAGGAATTCCAACCAAAAAGTTCAAAATTCAGATGGCCTGTCTGGGAGAGAGTCTCTTTTTCTAAAAATGTTCAAGTTTATCCTAAATGATCAGTTATCAGGAACACTGAAACGGCCCAGTCCTCACTTGGGCCGTGGAATAGAGTGATGAAACTGATGATACTGTGCCACTGAGGGTGCACAACTCTCCAGGATCACCAACTTTTATTCTCTCTTTGTAGACCTACCAGGGCTCAGACATTGACATCTTTACATTTGGAAACCCCCTGAACACAGCTGCTCTGTTCATCATTCTCCTCCATCTGGTCATTGAAAGCAAGAGCTTGGTGAGTAGTTTTCCTGCCTCTGAAGTAGCCTGAAACTCATTGGGGGAATTGTCTTCATGCCTACAAGACAAGTGGTCATAAGAAGAGGAATGACTCCAAGGAGTAAGGGTGATCCACGAGCACTCTTGTGGATCGTTGAGTGCCGTTATGCTGAGGTTAATGTGCAGCCCGGGAGAGTGGAGAACACCTGCCTGGTCCCCTTGGTGGTATCCACGGTGTGGGTGGTTAGTGGAGGGGAGTCAGGCTGGAGAAACAATTACACTTCTACGGACAGCATCCTTCAAGACCAAGCTGTTGCCTTTCAACTAAAAGGAAAACAGGTGTAATGCCGTAATCCTGGTATACTGACTTTTGTAAGTGATGATTGGATGCTTTTCTCATAATACAAAAAAAAAATTTTTCTCCCTCTAGAATTTTTACCATTCATTTCATTTACAACTAGGTCTTTTTGAACTTAGTCACCAGCTTAATGATAAAGTTAAGTCTTTTCATGAAAATGATTGCACGGGGGCTTCCCTGGTGGCGCAGTGGTTGGGAGTCCGCCTGCCGATGCAGGGGACACGGGTTCGTGCCCTGGTCCGGGAAGATCCCACATGCCGCGGAGCGGCTGGGCCCGTGAGCCGTGGCTGCTGAGCCTGCGCGTCCGGAGCCTGTGCTACGCAACGGGAGAGGCCACAGCAGTGAGAGGCCCTTGTACTGAAAAAAAAAGAAGAAAAAAAAAAAAAATGATTGCAGGGTATCTCTACAGTAAAGCTAAAATGAAGGATTCAGATAAAGAGAGCTTTACTTTAAACCTTTTTCTGCAAGTGAAGAACATCCCACCCATGTCTGGCAAGTAAACTGCCTTAGCACAGACCATGTCTTCTGATGGGAGCATTCCTAGTCCACTTTCAGATCCCTGTACTCTACCCAGCTCAAATGTTATTTTAGGTTTCAGCAAAAAGTGCTGCTTCTCCCAAGAGCCCTTCCCTAACCATCCATTTTTTCACACCATCCTCTTGTTTTTATTCATAGTCCTAATAATAACTTATAATTCTTCATTTAATTATGTGATTATACTATTTGTGTTTCTCTTCTACATTAGACTATAATCTCTTTGAGGACAGGGTTCATGTTTATTTTGTTCACCACTGTATACCAGTATCTAGGACAAGACTGGCACACAGTTTGTCCTCAAAAAATGTTTGAATGAATGAATGAGTGATTAAATGACTAACCAGTGTTTGGGATATATGTAACATGTTGGTGGTGATGCATTTCAAACGGGAAATAGCTGAATGAGGTTATAGGGTTTTTTTGTTTTTGTTTTTTGCGGTACGCGGGCCTCTCACTGTCGTGGCCTCTCCCGTTGCGGAGCACAGGCTCCGGACGCGCAGGCTCAGCGGCCATGGCTCACGGGCCCAGCCGCTCCGCGGCATGTGGGTCTTCCCGGACCGGGGCACGAACCCGTGTCCCTTGCATCGGCAGGCGGACTCTAAACCGCTGAGCCACCAGGGAAGCCCTGAATGAGGTTATAGTTTTAAATGTTATACAAAGTTATATATTGAGATTATTTATAAGTTCTTAAGTAGGGCTGAATATTTTTGACATCACCTACTTTGCTTATAACCTGCTATAACCAAACCTTACAAGCCTAAAGTGTTGTGAAAGGTTAATATCTGCAAATACTAGATGGGAAGAGTAAAGAGAATTCTAGAACTAAAATATTTGGGGTTGTTTAAATATCTATTGAATTTCATTTTTAAGCAATTATGTAGGTACTTTTGCTACTGCCTAAGGAAGTGTCTGAAGTTCTGACACTGATTAGTGTTCCAGAGGCTCTAACATGTCAAGCGTCCATTTGGGTTCAGTGGTTATGAGCAACAGCAATCTATTTTGACTAACCTGAGCAAATGGAAAAGTTATTCAAAATATATTGAAAATCACGGTCAAACAAACAAACAAAAAAACATCCCGAGGATCCAGAGTGGCTGCAGAGATCAGGGAACAGAAACCAATGGACAGGCTCACCAGGCTGGTACTCTGGTCTGAATTGGCCCCAGTCATTTTCTCTCTGCTCTTGCCTCATTCATTGTGCTCCAGGTTCAGTCCCTGGTGATAGCATTCTGTTTCCTTAGCTCCAGCCATAGGCTTTGGCGAGAGGAGAATATTTTACCAAGACTGTGCATAGCACTGGGTGTCTTCACTAAGAGAAGGGGAGTGAAAGCTAGGTGCCCAGAACAGTGACTACTCTATAAAGGATGCATCATTAAAGAATTGTTTCTCACACCAGGGAAGGCTAAAGCTCACGGCCTCTGAAGGTCTGTTGTCAGTAAGAGTCAGTCATTCTGAGAATATGAATTGGGTTCCTTCATACTTTTGCACACCATCCCTTTGCTGCCTCTCCCACCTCCCTGTCAGTTTTTACCCAGTGTCCCTTGACTTTCACTGCATCCATTTATTTAAACGAGTCAACTCCATCAAGTCACATCTCACTTGCCAAAAGTGCTTCTTAAAGGAAAAAAATTTGAGGGCTCAGTGGGAAGCAAGAGCATTTGAGAAAAAAAAAAAATGGGGCCAACATTTTCTGAGCATTTTGTGTATCTTTATAAAACATGAGCAGCCTTTGTGACTCCTGTGAAGCTATCTACCCTGGAGAAATACTGTGCAAGGTTAAGAGGAAAATGGAGAATATTGGGTCTTGTTTAAGAATTATAGCCCTAGAGAATGAAAATGATTAACAAAAGCAGTGTTCCCCCAAAAGAGTAATACATACCACCATGGTATACACAGTGATTTTAGGTGGGACTGTACACTGCACTAAATAACACTGACTACTGCACAACATGAAGGTGATTCTCTCATACTTCAGATTATGTCAAAGAAGAATTCTGTTTGGAACTGTTACTTTTTCTCGCAATAACTGTTGCTAATTTCCCTTGGTAACAAAGACAGATCAGACCCCAGACTCATCACTGTTATGACAGGTAATGCTGATATTACATTTAAGGTAGTGATCTGCTTTTCTTTCTAAATAAATTTACTTAATTAGATAGCCAGTTTACAGAAAAATTTAAAAAAATAATAATGCAAGCTCTATGTAGATATGAAGGTGGATAGGTTATAGTGTGATATACAGAGATTTATTTCTTGCTCATGTAAAGTTACTAAGGTTCCAGACAGCTCTAGAGAAATTATTCTCTGAGAGGTGGCTCAGTGACCCAAGCTGTGTCTTGTAGCTGTACCACCTGGAATTATCCCCAAGAAGAACTTCTTGGTCAAACGTGGAAGGAAAGGAGACAGTATGGAGAATTGCACACCAGCTCTTCCATGCTTCTAACCAGAAAGTTTTGCACATCCCTTCCATTCACGTTTCATCAATCAAAGCAAGACATGTGGCCATGCTTAATTTCAAGGGGGTGGGGAAATGCAATCCTCCCACGTGCTTATTAGAGGAAGAGAATGAGAATATTGGTGAGCAACAGTAATGTCTACCACCTACTTAAATGGATAAAGTTTGAGGTTCACTGGATTAAGCTATTATCTTAAAGAAGTAGTAGACCAGTAAATGACTGTATGGAAAAATAAGGAGAAAATCCTAACACCTCATGGTGCATGGACAATACAAAGTAAACTAGGCACCAGAGTTACTTTTTGGTATTTGACGTAGTTTTATAGAACTTAAACACTGATATGAGCGATTCACAAAAGGTGCTCTTGCCTCCTCGCTTCAATATTTTGTGTTTTGTTCACTAAGGTTTGTTACACCATTCACCCACTGCTTGGAGTGTGATGTCTCTTCAACAGAGCAGATTTTGCCAGGCTGCAAAGTTATCAGAGCGTGTTCATCTCCTGCTTTTCTTATCTTGCAGACTTGGATCCACATGCTGGTCATCGTTGGGAGCATCTTGTCTTATTTTTTCTTTGCCTTGGTTTTTGGAGCCATGTGTGTAACTTGCAACCCACCATCGAACCCCTATTGGATTATGCAGGAGCACATGCTGGATCCAGTGTTCTACTTAGTTTGTGTTCTCACAACCTGTGTTGCTCTTCTGCCCAGGTATGGTGTTTATTTTATCATCAAGAGAGTAAGTGAAGTCATAGGCTTAGAATTCATCAAGCGACTGCTAAGAATAGACAGTAGACCATCCTGTTTAGTAGTGGAAAAGTCAGTCTGTACTAGTTAAAGTATTGGTTTTAACTCTTTTGCCAGGGAACAGAAGTGGCTTAAGCAAATGAAAAAATTTATTTCTCTCTCAAGGAAAATCCTAGTCTGGTTGATAGTCCACACGGATAGGGCAGCTTTGCTTCCACAAAGGTATTCGAGGACCTAGATCCTTTCCTTTCCTCTTTTTCTTCTGCCGTCTCCCAAGGGCGTTGCCCTCATCTGCGTGACTAAAGATGACTCACCACCAGCACATCCAGGTCCTGGGTCCCTGCATCCCTGCATCTCCGCCTGCAGGAGGGAGAAAGAGAAGATGGAAGGCATGCAGCTTTCCATCTTTCTTCTTTTTTATTCTTCTTTGTATTGTCATGACCCAGATGTGGTACACATCATTGGTCATATCCCATTAACTAGAACCTGGGTGTGTAGACTCTGAATGGCTAAAATCTGGGGGCTTCTAAAAGGAAGAATGGGTACTGAGGGACATGTATCTCTGCTACGATCTATAAACACTGAAAACTTACCTCCCTTCTCTGACTTCAGTTTCTTTCCCATTTTAGTTTAACTTGATTTCTCATATCATATGGGATGGAAATGGCTAAGAAGTATGCATGGGTTTCTAATCTATAGATCTCTTGAACTGTTTAGAGCTCTTCCCTTTTATAGTTTTATAAAATCTATCTGTTTAGCTGAAAACACTATAGCAAATAGCTGTTCTACCTTTTTAAACATGATATGAACATCAAATGGTGATTCAATATTATTCTCTAACAGGGTTGACAAATTGGCTCACAGGCCAAATCTGACCCACTGCCTGTTTTTGTAAAGTTTTATTGGATCATAGACATACTCACTAATTTAAATATTGTCTATGGCTGTTTTTGCACTACAACAGCAGAGTTGAACAGTTCCAACAGAGACTATTTGGCTCACAAAACCTGAGATATTACTGTCTGGTCCATTGGACAACAGTTTGCCAACCCCAGTCTGTAACACAATCATAAGGCACAAGGGGCACAAACCCTTTGTTGCTGAAAGACATCCGTTCTAGAAATGCATAAGAAAAACCCACCTGAGTCATTCTGTGGTGGTTACAGTTGTATACTTAATATCACTGGTAAACTGAGATGGTACTGTAGTGTTCACTGTTACTACCAGCTTTCAGATTAAAAACTGACAAGATGAACTTTTAGAATTTATGAAGAAACAATTAACTTTTAAGTTATAGCCTGAAATTTTTCTTCAAGAGCATTAATGGTACAATTTTATCTAATATTGTTGTGGTGAGCTGAAAAAACTGACCCCTAAAATACATCTGTGTCCTAATCCCTGGAACCTGGTGAATGTTTTATTTATTTAGCGAAAAAAGGAATTTGCAGATGTGATTAAGGATCTTGAGATGGGGAGATTATCTGGCTGGGCCCAAAATGCCCTCACAAGTGTCTTTATCAGAGAGAGGCAGGGTGAGATTTGACACTGACAGAAAAGGAGAAAGCACTTTGACCATGGTAGCAGAGATCTCTGGGTCACAAGCCAAGGAATGCCTGCAGCCACCAGAAGCCAGAAGGAGCAAGGAATGAGTTCTCCCCTAGAGCCTCCAGAGGGAGCATGGCCTTTCCAACACTTTGATTTTGTTTCAGTGAAACTGATTTCAGAATTCTTGGCCTTCAGAACTGTGAGAGAATAAGGTTTTGTTATTCTAAGCCAGCACATTTACGGTAATTTGTTACAGCAGCTATAGGAAACTAATACAGACTTTGGTATCAGAAAGGTGGGTGCTGCTGTAACAAATACCTAGAAGTGTGAAATAGACTTTGAAATTAGATAACGGGCAGAGCCTGGAAGAATTTTGAGGCACATAATAGAAACATACTAGACTCCCTTAAACAGACTGTCAATAGAAGTATGGACATTACAGTGTCTGCTGGTGAAAATTCAGAAGCAAGGAGGAAGCATGGGCAGAGAGTGCCATATCATCTTGGAAAACACGTAAATGATCATAAATAGAATGTTGCTAGAAATATGAGCATTAAAGGCACTGCTGGTGAGGTCTCAGAAGGAAAAGAGAAACATGTTATTGGAAATTGGAGGAAAGGGGATCTTTGCAATATAGTGGCAAAAAACTTAGCTGAATTGTGTTCTACTGTTATGTGGAAAGCAGAATTTTTAAGTGATGAACTTGGATGTTTAGCTGAGGAGTTTTCTAAGCAAATGTTTGAAGGTTTGGTCTGGTTTCTTCTTGCTGCTTACAGAAAAATGTGAGAGAAAAGAGACTGAGGGAAGTACTATTAAGCCCAAAGGAACTAGATTTAGAAAATTCTCAGCCTATCCAGATTTCAAATTTGCTAAAATTAGGAGATTGGCTGTTGGGAGTATGCTCTGGAGAGAAGGCCCAGAGTGTGGCTGGACAACCTTTGCTAGTGCTGAAGAGATTAGGTGTGTGACTCATGGATCCTCTTAGCCATCTCAGCAGTCACCAAGGAAGGAGATGGGATATACAGGAAAGATCTGTGGAGGACCCTCTTATCTAATGCTGTAAATACCCATGACATACATTGGAGACTCACAAGGTTTTTGTGAATGCTATAGCAGCATAAATACTGTCAGCTTGGACTGAAAGGGACACGTTTGTGATAATTTGCTGCAATAGCCATAGGAAACTAATAGCTAGCATTTAAAAAAATACTCACTTACTGTGTGCCAACGCTTGGCCTGCTTTATATGTATTATCTCATTTAACTTAACATTAAGGCTGTAGCACTATTGGTATCTCTACTTTTACAGTTTTTATTTTTTATTTATTTGACAATCAGGAACTCACTATTTTCTCAGTGTTTCACAAATACTAATTTAATATTGTTATATTTTCCATTTTATAATTCACTTATTCTCCCCCTTTACCTCAAGAAGGGTCACCAGACACTTCTACTTTTTCTAATTGGTGAGTACTTTTTGTGTCCCATAATGCATTTGACGGGAATGTAATTCTGTGATGCTTTTTGTAACCTAGGTTTATATACAGAGTTCTTCAGGGATCCCTGTTCCCATCTCCAATTCTGAGGGCGAAACACTTTGACAGACTGCCTGCAGAGGACAGGACTGAAGCTCTCAAGAAGTGGAAAGGGGCTGGAAAGATGGATCAGTTGACAGGTATCTAAGTATTCTGACCACTCCACTGTTAAGTCAGAGAGAATACCCATTTCTGACCCTTCTGCTGTCTTTGCAGTGATGTCGGCAACTTCTTGTGCTGTTGAACAAGGAAATTTATCTGTATGTGAAACTGCTTTAGACTCAGACTACTCTGAAAATAAGGCCTCAGGGATGGCTGGACCCTCAAAGGATTAAAAGAGCAGAATACCCTCCTTGGAGCTGCAAGTAGTCCTTCAAGTTTGGAAGAGGGCCTTTGAAGAGGTTCCTCTACCAAACCAGCATGACTTGGATTTTTCCTTAAGGGACAAGAACATTTTACTGGGCTTGGAAAAGCCAGTGTGATGACCTTTACTGTATGTTTGTAGACATTTGTAAAGGAGGTTAGAGTTTGACCTGAACAGAGTTTAGAGAAGTGAAATATTTAATTCAGAATCAAATGCTTTTAGGAAACTTTTTGGATTTTGTAAAAGCATTTTAATTGTTCTAGACATGCAAATATTTTCAAGGGAATTCATTTGAGACATATATTTATTTTACTATCTGCTCATTTCAGTGTTCTCCTGAGGTGGAAGGCTTCACTGGTAAGGGGCAGCAGGGATGCCAGAGTTCCATGGAGATGTGTTCTTCTCTCTGCTTCCTGTCAACAGAAGACTTTTTATGAGTTATACCTCTGTGCAGATGTTTTCAATTGGGAAACAGAGGCCATAGGTAAGGAATACAAAGTCAGCTGAGTCTAGGGGCCCTTTGTCAATTTCCCATATTCTAAAACTGACAATAGCCTAATCAAAATGAGACAATCAATTTCAGAACAGTCTTAGGGAGATCATTTGAGGGTTTATAGTCTTTACAATACCCTACAACTTTTCTGCTTTTGCAACCTCTAAAAATGAGATATTATGGAACTGACAGTAATACAGGTGGTTCTCAGGAGGATTCCATGAGGTTCTTAGATTTGTTTTTTAATACATTTTAGGACAAGAATGTCTATATAAAGTTAATTGCTGTTGCAAATCATGTATGCTGGTTTTAGTTGGAACAAAGAAACTCGTTTCTACCAAAACTGTCAGGTATTATTTTAAGATTATATATTCTTGTTGAGTTCTTTTAAAAGTCTATATCTGTCCATCTGAAAATTGTCGGCCACCCAGAATTTCCTTCATGAAATTTCCATGCTAATGTTCCATGTCTATATGAAGCTCTTCTTAATGACTATTCAAGTATTATGCTCAGGGCTTAATCTTCTACCTGCTACCTACTGTCCTGGTCTGACATTTTTTGTAGCCTTCTGATGTTATTGCAAGTGGTCTTTTGTACAGACTGATTTCTAGAATATTCAGAATCCCATATGGCTAATGGAGGTAGCTTTCTTCTTTCTTAAGATTTTTTAAAAATAAACTGTTTAATAAATAACATATACAAAAAGCTGTCATTGCTCCTATAGATACTCACCAAATCCAACAGTAATTGGTACCAGAACTTAGAAGGAAAAATCCCAAAGCACACCTTTTACCAGAATACTGTTTTGACCTTTTCTTACATGGAAAAGTCAGTGATCCTCATAGCAGCTGGCATTCATTTCCTTGAGATCATCATCTTCCAATAAATAAAAATTTAGAGATATATTCACTTGCAAATAAAAGATTAGAATCTAAGGATAAAAAGACTGAGTCCAAAAGACTAAGAGAAAAGGTCAATCCCCAGGATGTAAAACATCTGTACACATGAGTAGAGGAAAGTCTTGAGTCTTCATGCTATGGGTCTACAATCTCTTATCCACAATTCCACAGTCTCAAGAACTCTGAAAACTGAAAAAGTTTTCATAAATTAGGCACAAATTCAATGTGTTAAACAGATGTAAGGCTATTTATTTATTTAATGTAATTATTCATATATTTTGCTACGAAAATATTAGTAGATTTTATACTGGGTGCTAAACGTTGTAATATTATGCTTTTAAAATTTTTTAAAATTCTGGATTCTGAAACATTTCTGGCCCTCAGGCAAAAGAGATTTGGGATCTGTATGAAGCCTTTAAAGGGTCTTATCTACAATAACTCTTTTACACAAAGTTACCCAAGCTGATGTGGTCTGTTGCATTTCGGTATTCAGTGTATTTCACCAAATTTGGGGGAGCCCAAATCTGTTCCTAGTAGCCAAAAAAAAAAAAAAAAAAAAATTAACAGTATACATGTGTGATACAATTTTACCCATAAAGATTTATAAAAGAATTGGATCAGATTCCCAAAATGTGCTCTAGACATGAAAGATCCTTGCCTTCGTATCAGGGCTGAAGTTTTCCTTGGACCCTCAATGGGTTATTGGAGACTGCTAGCAACCTCTCATTTCAGACTAATCAAAGAGCCATCTTCCATCTAAAATAAAAGAGTATGTTCCTGGGGGAGTGAGATATAAGACAAGAAAATTTTGATTGGTGGGAAACTGGATGCCAACTATAATAGTGGGAGGCACCGTTTTCTGGGGCTTGCTCCATGTTTTATATCCATAAAAAGAAAAGATTATACCGTTTTATTTGTATTAAGGGTTACTTAAAGTAAGTACAAGATGTATATTTCACTGAACATAAGTTGAGCATATGTTGTTACATTATGTACCTATAATTATAACAAAACTGACGTGTTCTTAAACTTTCATACAGTTGCGACCACAATTCGGTTGCCGGATTTTACATTCTAAATAGGTTTATATAAACTACAGAACAAGAGATGAATAATGTGGAAAGTGTCAAGACAACTTTTCGAATGTCACCTACGCACACATATAGAAAAGAGTACAAAAAAGACACGTATAAAATTGCAGGTAGTCTCTGGGGAATGCTGAGGCAGCCCAGGTTGCTGGTGGAGGGAATCCTACTTGTTCAAAAGGCATTTGGATGTTGCAAAATGGATGCCTGACTAATTGAAGTAGGTGCATGTGAAGATTTGTGTTTTGAAGCTTTTTTGCGGGGAAAAAAATACCGTAACCACTAATTACTTCAAAATTGATGTGTGTAAAGTGGCCTAGTGCTTAAAAGCATCTTTAAATTTTTGTTTTAATTATCAATGGGAAGAAATGGCAACACCAGATATTAAACATCTTTCAGGGACAATTACAAAATGTTTTTCTCCGTGCAAAGTTTTACTGTGCTTTCAGATACATTTCTGTGACTTTATTGGTATGGATAAACACAAGAAAACTGGAAAATACTTAATTAGGGGTGGGGTGCAATTTTCTTTTGAAAAGATTGCATCTCTCTACTCTAAAGCAAATCCTCCTATAGCAAAGTTTAATCTCAACTTCACTGTCACATAGGCAGAATGAAATATTTCCCACAGGTATTTTCCTAGTTGTCAAAATCTCAATTGGCTAAGTGATACACAGTGAACAAACCCCAGCTCTAGGAAGGTTCTTTGGAGACTTTCTGTAAAATTACAATCTTGATTTAAATTCAGAATGGGCAGTCCAAGCATGTCAGGTGCTAATATGGATGTCAAAAGAGCTTTGTGCTCAATGTGATTTGCTATTTCAGCTACCTAAACGGATGCTCTGTCTTTCATAAGTTCTCAGCATTATGCAAACTTTAGAAGAGTAATAGTAAATAACTTAAGCATGTAAATTATCTTGGCTTTTAATAAATCAAAAGCAAGTCTCTGATGTTAATATTGTAATTTGCTATCATGCTCTTGTGCTTGAGAAACAAAAGCTGGCAAAGATTAGTCAGCCTGGATCTCAATGTCCTTTTTGTGACTGGACAAAAGGGAACTTTCTCTAACCTGTTACACTCTTCTCTTTCCAGAGTGGATCATTTCATGTTATAGTTAAGGTTAGGCCTGCCTGGCAAAAGAACAAACTCTGTTTTGCTTTGGGTTTTAAAAGATTTTCATTCAACTTGATGTAAGAGAAAAATAGAATTTAAAAAACAAAAAGCTGCATAAAATTAGACCAAGACAAACATGAACATTTGCAGTGCACTGTGGAGCATTACTGTCCATGAAAGTGCTTCCACACAGCTCTCTGCAGGAAGTCCTCCACTATCGAGAAGGCTATTTGCTCTGAGTGTCGCTGGTAAAAGTCTCTGATCATCTTTGGAATTAGTTTAGGAAAAAGGCGTGGATGTATATTTGTCTTTCAATCCATTTGACAAAGTATGTCACGTTGCTATAAACTCCAGGTCCCAGGACTTTGGAAAAGCAGACAGAGCCCCATGAAGTTAAGCCAAATAATGTCCACTGTCCTCCAGGCCGCTCACAGACCAGAGGCCCACCACTGTCACCCTGTAATGAAGAGCAGTGGACGTTAGTCACTGGTATGTCAGAGACCTCACGGTGTCCATGCTATCCTGAGGGTAAAATAAAGCCAAACCCAGTTTAACCAATATCCTGAAAAATTTCAGCAGAGCTCTCATTGTCAACCTGAGAGCTTTCCACTACATAAACAGAACTTTCAAATGAACATTTTAAATCTTGATCTTTAAAAGAATAGAAATGACTTGGGAAAGGACTATATTCTTTTTTTCCAGGAAATCAGAGGACTTTTTGTCATTTCCTGCACTTAATGAAGATATCAAACTTTTTAATTTAGCGTATCAGAACTGAGTCTCTCATAATTGATTTCATTCTTTAATTTTGATCCATTTTATAAATGTAGAACATACCCAAAATGGAACATTCAAGGATAGTTTTCCCACAAAAAGTGCTAGAAAAATACTCTAAAGTAATTCATTACTTTCAAGATTCTTGCTATGTGAATGAATGCATTAAATAAGACCATTTACTGTATTTAATAGAAAAAAATTAGCATGCTTAAACAGAAAATACCACATAAGAATTAATTATAGTAAAACATTATAACCTACATTTTATTTCATATGCATAGTAGTGGTTTTCATTCTTGATATTTAGGTGTTGCAGGCGAGTTTTACTCAGTTTTTTGATCCACATATAATTAACAGAAAAACACTGTGGCTTTTAAAATGCTAATGTTTGCTACATCTGAAAAGATGAGAATGAGAGATGTATTCTGCATGGCCTCAAAAGAGAAGGACCGATACCCTAGAAAAATAAGTAAGTATGTGGACTCATGGCAGAAATTTACAAATACTCCTTGCCCTGCAAGAATTTCAAACTTGTAAGTACATCTATGGTCCTCCTACTTTGTAATGTCGGGGAATAGTAGAAATCATGTTTACTGATGCTCTTCTAAACACTTTCCCTGTATTAGTTCATTTAATCCTCATGAAATCCCTACAGGTTAATAATAATAATTATTATTATTTACATGTTATTACTTATATAATTATTTAAATATATAATAATTATAACTGTTATATCTACTTTGGAGATGATAAAACTGAAGCACAGTTTTATAACTTGTTCATTAGCAGAGCTAGGAGTTAAACCCAGGCAGTCTGGCACATGACTCCAACTTTATAACTACTAGGTTATCTTGTTTCTTAGAAATGCTACTGAATACAACTGCTATTAAAACAAAATTGACTTTATGATTGTGCTGTATGCTTTTGTAGAAGTGGTGATCTGTTTTTTTTTTTAAATTGAAGTTTAGTTGACTTAGAATATTGTGTTAGTTTCAGGTGTACAGCAAAGTGATTCAGTTACATATTTCTTCAGATTATTTTCCATTATAGGTTAATACAAGATATTGAATATAGTTCCCTGCACTATACAGTAAATCCTTGTTGCTTATCTACTTTATGTATAGTAGTTTGTTAGTGCCATACTCCTAATTTATCCCTTCCCCCCCTCCCTTTCCCCTTTGGTAACTATAAGTTTGTTTACTATGTCTGTGAGTCTGTTTCTATTTTATATGTAGATCCATTTGTATTATTTTTTAGATTTCACATGTAAGTGATATCATATAATATTTGTTTTTCTTGGACTTCACTAAGTATACTATTCTCTAGGTCCATCCATGTTGCTGCAAATGGAATTCTTTCTTTCTTTTTTTGGCTGAGTAATATTCCATCGTACCACATCTTCTTAAGCCAGTCAGGTGTTGGTGGGCACTTGGGTTGTTTCTATGTCTTAGTTATTGTAAATAGTGCTATGAACAATGGGGTGCATATATCTTTTCAAATTAGAGTTTTCATCTTTTCCAGATAATATGCCCAGGAGAGGGATTGCTGGATCATATGGTAACTCTATTTTTAGTTTCTTAAGGAAGCTCTGTATTCTTTTCTTTACTGGCTACACCAATTTACATTCCCACCAACAGTGTAGAAGGGTTCCCTTTTCTCCACACCCTCTCCAGCATTTATTATTTGCAGACTTTTTGATGATAGCTAGTCTGATCAGTGTGAGGTGATACATCATTATGGTTTTGATTTGTATTTCCCTAATAATTAGTGGTGTTAAGCACCTTCTCATGTGCCTGCTGACCATCTGTATGTCGTTTTTGGAGAAATGTCTATTTAGGTTTTCTGCCCATTGGGTTGTTTTTTCAATATTGAATTGTATGAGCTGTTGGTATATTTTGGATATTAACCCCTTGTCAGTCACATCATTTACAAATATTTCCTCCCATTCTGTATGTTGTCTTTTTGTTTTGTTCATGGTTTCCTTTGATGTGCAAAAGCTTTAGGTTTGATTAGGTCCCACTTGTTTATTTTTGCTTTTATTTCTTTTGCCTTGGGAGACTGATCTAAGAAAATCTTGCTACAATTTATGGCAGAGAATGTTTTGCCTATGTAATCTTCTACAAGTTTTATGGTATGTCTTACATTTAGTTCTTTAAACCACTTTGAATTTATTTTTCTATAAGGTATGATTTACATGTAGCTGTCCAGCTTTCCCAACACCACGTTTTAAAGAGATTGTCTTTTCTGCATTGTATTCTTGCCTCCTTTGTCATAGATTAATTGACCATAAGTGTTTGGGTTTATTTCTGGCCTCTCTGTCCTGTTCCATTGATCCATATGTCTGTCTTTGTGCCAATATCAAGCTATTTTGATTACTGTAACTTTGTAGTATAGTCTGAAGTCTGGAAGGGTTATGCCTCCAAGCTTTGTTCTTTTTCCTCAGGATTGCTTTGGCAATTCTGGGTCTTTTGTGGTTCCACATAAATTTTAGGTTTACTTGTTCTAGTTATGTAAAAAAAATGTCATGGTATTTTGACAGGGATTGCATTAAATCTGTAGATAGCTTTGGGTAGTATGGCCAGTTTAATAATACTAATTCTTCCAATCCAAGAGCATGGGATATCTTTCCATTTCCTTGAATCATCTTCAGTTGCCTTTACAATGTTTTATAGTTTTTAGTATAAAGGTCTTTTACTTCATTGGTTAAATTTATTCCTGGGTATTTTTTATGTGATTTTAAAAATGATTTTTAAATTTTCCTTGATATTTCATAGTGTAAAGAAATGCAACAGATTTCTGTATATTAATATTGTATTCTGCTACCTTGCTGAATTCATTTATTAGCTCTAATAGTTTTTGTGTGCAGACTTTAGGATTCTCTATATAGAGTATCATGTCATCTGTAAATAGTGACAGTTTTCTCTCTTTCCCTCCAACTTGGATACTTTTTATTTCTTTTTCCTGTATGATTGCTGTGGCTAGGACTACCAATACTGTTTTGAATAGAAGTGGTGAAAGTGGGCACCCTTGTCTTGTTCCTGAGTTTAGCAGGAAGGTTTTCAGCTTTTCAGCATTATTATGTTGGCTGTAGGTTTGTCACAAATGGCTTTTATTATGTTGAGGTATGTTCCCTCTGTACCCACTTTGGTGAGAATTTTTATCATGAATAGATGTTGAATTTTTTCAAATGTTTTCTCTGCATCTATCGAGATGATCATGTGCTTTGTCTTTCCTTTTGTTAATCTGGCACATTACATTGATACATTTTTCATCTATATTCATCAAATATATTGACCTGTAATTTTCTTTTTTTGTAGTGTCTTTGTCTGATTTTGGTATCAGGGTCATGGTGGCTTCATGGAGTGACTCTGGGAGTTTTCCCTCCTTTTCAATTTTTTGGCATAATTTGAGAAGGATAGGTATAAGTTTTTCTTTGTATGTTTGGTAGAATTCCCCAGTGAAGCCATCAGGTCCTGGACTTCTGTTTGCAGGGAGTTTTGTTTTGTTTTCTTTTACAGATTCTATTTCACTTACAGTGCTCAATCTGTTTAAATTATCTGTTTCTTCTTGATTCTGTTTTGGTGGGCTGTATGTGTCTAGAAACTTGTCCATCTCTTTTAGATTGTCCAATTAGTTGGCATATAACTTTTCATAGTATTTTTTTTTGTATTTCTGTGGTATTAGTTGTTATTTCTCCTCTTTCATTTCTTATTTTGTTTATTTGGATCCTCTGTTTTCTTCTTGGTGGGCCTGGCTAGAAGTTTGTTGAGTTTATCTTTTCAAAAAACCTGGTCTTGATTTTATTGATCTTTTCTATTGTTTTTTTAATCTCTATTTTATTTCTTCTATAATCTTTATTATTTCCTTCCTTCTGCTGTGAGTTTGTTTTTGTTCTTATTCTAATTTATTTAGCTAGTAGGTTAGGTTGTTTGAGATTTTTCTTATCTCTTGAGGAAGGCCTTATTGCTATGAACTTCCCTATTAGAGCTGCTTTTGCTGCATCCCATAGATTTTGTAAGGTTTTGTTCTCATTTTCCGATTTCTTATTTGATTTCATCATTGATCCATTGGTTTTCTTAGTGGCATGTTGTTTAGTCTCCATGTATTCACTCTTTTCCTGTTTTTCTTTCTCTGGTAGTTTCATACCATTGTGGTCAGGAAAAATGCTTGAAATGATTTCTAAATTTGTTGAGGCTTGTTTTGTGACCTAGTATGTTGTCTGTCCTGGAGAATGTTCCATGTGTGCTTGAAAACAAGTACAACTGGTCTGTTGTGTCATTTAGGACCTCTGTTTCCTTACTGGTTTTCTGTCCGGATGATCTGTCCATTGATGTCACTGGGGTGTTAAAATCTCCTACTATTATTGTATTCCAATCAGTTTCTCCCTTTATGTCTATTAGTATTTCTTTTACATATTTATATGCACCCAATACAGGAGCACCTATGTTAATCAGTATAATAGCCTCTTTTAGTATTGATCCCTTTATCATATGATACACTTCTTTGTCTTTCTTTATGGCCTTTGTTTTAAAGTCTATTTTGTCTGATATAAGTATTTCTACCCCGGCTTTCTTATTATTTCCATTTTCATTAAATATTTTTTCCATCCCCTCACTTTCAGTCTGTGTTTGTCTTTCACCCTAAAGTGAGACATTTTTAGGCAGCATATTGTAGGTTCATGTTTTTTATTCAATGTATCATTCTGTATTTTGATTGGATCATTTACTCCATTGACATTTAAGGTAATAATTGACATGGGAGGAGACAAGATGGTGGAGTAGAAGAAATTGAGCTCACCTCCTCTCACAAAAACACCAAAATCACAACCACTGAACAACCATCAATAGAAAAGACTGGAACCTAGCAAAAAAGATATTCTACATCCAAAGACAAAGAAGAAGCCACAACAAGATGGTAGGAGGGGCACATTTGCAGTAAAATCAAATCCCATATGCACTGGGTGGGTGACCCAAAAACTGGAAAATTATTATTATATCACAGAGGTTCTCCCACAGGAGTGAGAGTTCTGAGCCCCACATCAGGCTCCCCAGCCTGGGGATCTGGCATCAGGAGGAGGAGAGCCCAGAGCATTTGGCTTTGAAGGCCAGCAGCACATGAGAAGGCCTTCAAAGCGCAGGAGCTCCACAGCACTGGGGAAAAAAGAGACTCCACTCTTGAAGGGCACACACAAGGTTTCACGTGCACTGGGATCCAGGGCAAAGAAGGGACTCAATAAGAGCCCGGGCCAGACCTACCTGTGTATCTTGGAGGGTCTCCTGGGGAGGTGGGGGTCAGCTTTGGCTCACTGGGGGCAAGGACACTGGTGGCAGAGGCCCCAGGGAGTACTCATTGGCATGAGCTCTCCTGGAGGTCAACATTTTGGCACTGAAACCTGCCCCCCTCAACAGCCTGCAAGGTCCAGTGTTGGGATGCCTCAGGACAGACAGCCAACACAGCCCCACTTACAGGCTGCCTAAAGTCATCCTGAATGCACAGCTGCCTCTAAACACACCTCTTGAAACAGCCCTGCCCACCAGAGGGACAAGAACCAGCTCCATCCACCAGTGTGCAGGCACCAGGCCCTCCCACCAGGAAGCCTGCACAAGCCCCTGGACCAACCTCACCCACCAGGGGGTAGACACCAGAAGCAAGAGGAACTACAAACCTGCAGCATGAGAAATGAAGGCCACAAACACAGACAGACAAGATGGCAGAGAAATATGTTCCAGACGAAGGAACAAGATAAAACCCCAGAAGAACAAGTAAGTGAAGTGGAGATAGATAGGCAATCTGCCTGAAAAAGTATTCAGAGAAATGATAGTAAAGGTGATCCAAGATCTTGGAAAAATAATGGAGGCACAGCCTGAGAAGATACAAGAAATAATTAACAGAGATTTAAAGAACAAACAGATGAACAATACAAAAATTGAAATGAAAAATACACTAGAAGGAATCAATAGAAGAATAAATGAGGCAGAAGAACAAATAAGTGAGCTGGAAGACAGATTGGTGGAAATCATTGCTGCAGAACAGAAGAAAGAAAAAAACTGAAATAAGGACCGTCTAAGAGACCTCTGAGACAACATTAAATGCACCAACTTTTGCATCATAGGGGTCCCAGAAGAGAGAGAAACGGCCTGAGAAAATATTTGAAGAAATAGCCGAAAACTTCCCTAACATGGGAAGGGAAACATGGACTGAAGTCCAGGAAGCACAGAGAGGCCCACACAGGATAAACCCAAGGAGGAACATGCCAAGACACATATCAAATTTTCAAAAACTAAAGACAAAGAGAAAATATTAAAAGCAACAAGGGAAAAGCAACAAGTAACATACAAGGAAATTTTCATATAGTTCTCAGCTGATTTAAGTAACATACAAGGAAATCTTCATATAGTTATCAGCTGATTTTTCAGCAGAAACTGCAGGCCAGAAGGGATTGGCATAATATATTTCAAGTGATGACAGGGAAAAACAGACAACCAAGAACACTACCCAGCAAGGCTCCTGTTCAGATTCAATGGAGTAATCAAAACCTTTACAGACAAGCAAAAGCTAAGAGAATTCACCACCAAACCAGCTTTACAACAAAATGCCAACAAACTGCTAGAGGAACTTCTCTAGGCAGAAAAGAAAAGGCCATCATTAGAAACAAGAAAATTATGAATGGGAAAGCTCACCGGTAAAGGCAAACATACAGTAAAGGTAGGAAATCATCTCCCTGCAGGTATGATATCAAAACCAGTAATCATGAGAAGAGGATATTGGATATAGGATATTGGAAATGCATATGAAATTAAGAAACCAGCAACTTAAATCAATCTTTTATACATATAGACTGCTATATCAAAATCTCATGGTTGATTCAAAAGGATACATTCAGCATAATGTTCATTGCAGCAATGTTTACAATAGTCAAAACATGGAGCAACCTACATGTCCATCAACAGATGAATGCATAAAGTAGATGTGGTATATCTATACAATAGAATATTACTCAGCCATTAAAAAGAACGAAATAATGCCATTGGCAGCAAGATGGATGGACCCTGAGATTATCATACTAAGTGAAGTAAGTCAGAGAAAGACAAATATCATATGACATCACTTATATGCAGAATCGTAGAAGAATGATACAAATGAACTTATTTACAAGACAGAAATAGACTCACAAACTAAGAAAAGAAACTTGGTTACTAAAGGGGAAATGTTGCGGGGGAGGGATAAATTGGAAGTTTGGGATTAACATACACACTATTTAAAATAGATTACTAATGAGAACCTACTGTATAGCACAAGGAACTCTACTCAATATTCTGTAATGACCTAAATGGGAAAAGAATTTGAAAAAGATTGTATGACTGAATCACTTTGCCCCACACTTGAAACTAACAACATTGTAAATCAACTATACTCCAATATAAAATAAAAAAAAATTTTTAAAAGCCTCATGGTAACCACAAACCAAAAATCTACAATACATACACAAACAAAAAAGAAAAAGCAATCCAAATAAATACAACTCTAAAGATAGTCATCAAATCACAAGAGAAGAGAACAAAAGAGGAAGGGAAGAAAAAATGACCTACAGAAACAAATCATAAACAAATGGCAATAAGAATACACATATCAATAATTACCTTAAATGTAAATGGATTAAATGCTCCAACCAAAAGACACAGACTGGCTGAATGTATACAAAAATAAGACCTGAATATATGCTGTTGACAAGAGACCCACTTCAGATCTAGGGATAGATACAGAATGAAAGTGAGGGGATGGAAAAAGCTATTCCATGCAAATGGAAATCAAAAGAAAGCTGGAGTAGCAATACTCATATCAGACAAAATAGACTTTAAAGACTGTTACAAGAGACAGAAAAGGACACTACAGAATGATCAAGGGATCAATCCAAGAAGAAGATATAACAATTATAAATATATATGCACCCAACATAGGAGCACCTCAATACATAAGGCAACTGCTAACAGCTGTAAAAGGAGAAATCAACAGTAACACAATAATAGTGGGGACTTTAACACCCCACTTACATCAATGGACAGATCATCCAGACAGAAAATTCGTAAGGAAACACAGGCCTTAAATGACACATTAGACCAGGTGGACTTAACTGATATTTAGAGAGCATTCCATCTGAAAGCAGTTGAATACACTTTCTTCTCAAGTGCACTTGGAACATTCTCCAGGATAGATCATGTGCTGGGCCACAAAGCAAACCTAGGTAAATTTTAGAAAATTGAAATTATATCAAGCATCTTTTTTGACCACAACACTATGAGATTAGATATTAACTACAAGAAAAAAAACTGTAAAAAACACAAACACGTGGAGGCTAAACAATATGTTACTAAACAACCAATGGACCACCAAAGGAATCAAAGAGGAAATCAAAAAATACCTAGAGACAAATGAAAATGAAAACACAATGATCCAAAACCTTTGGGAAACAGCAAAAGCAGTTCTAAGAGGGAAGTTTATAGCAATACAATCTTACCTCAGGAAACAAGAAAAATTTCAAATAAGCAACCTAACCTTACACCTAAAGCAACCTAACCTTACACCTAAAGCAATTAGAGAAAGAGAAAACAAACACAGCCCAAAGTTAGTAAAAGGAAAGAAATCATAAAGATTAGAACAGAAATAAATGAAATAGAGATGAAGAAAACAACAGAAAAGATCAATGAAACTAAAAGCTGGTTCTTTGAAAAAATAAAATTGATAAATATTTAGCTAGACTCATCAAGAAAAAAAAGGTATGGGGCTTAAATCAAAATTAGAAATGAAAAAGAAGTTACAACAGACACCACAGAAATACAAAGCATCCTAAGAGACTACTACAAGCAACTACGCCAATAAAATGGACAGCCTAGAAGAAATGGACAAATTCTTAGAAAGGTACAATCCTCCATGACTGAACCAGGAAGAAATAGAAAATATGAATAAACCAATCACAAGTACTGATACTGAAACTGTGATGAAAAAACTCCCAACAAACAAAAGCCCAGGACCAGATGGCTTCACAGGCAAATTCTATCAAACGTTTAGAGAAGAGCTAACACCTATCCTTCTGAAACTATTCCAAAAAACTGCAGAGGAAAGAACACTCCCAAATTCATTCTATGAGGCCACCATCACCCTGACATCAAAACCAGACAAAGATACCACAAAAAAAAAAATAAAATTACAGGCCAATATCACTGAACATAGACCCCAAAATACTCAACCAGAATACTAGCAGACCAAATCCAACAATACATTAAAAGGATCATACACTAATCCCAGGAATGCAAGGATTTCTCAATATCCACAAATCAATCCGTGTGATACACCACAATAACAAATTGAAGAATAAAAACCATATGATCATCTCAATATGTGCAGAAAAATCTTTTGACAAAATTCAATGCCCATTTATGATAAAAAAAAAAAAGCTCTCCAGAAAATGGGCAGAGAGGGACCATAACTCAACATAATAAAGGCCATATATGACAAGCCCACAGCTAACATCATACTCATCAGTGAGATGCTGAAAGTATGTCCTCTAAGATCAGGAACAAGACTAGGATGTCTACTCTTGCCATGTTTACTCAACATAGTTTTGGAAGTCCTAGCAATGGCAATCAGAGAAGAAAGAGAAATAAAAGGAATCCAAATAGGAAAAGAAAAAGTAAAACCATCACTGTTTGCAGATGCCATAATAACTATACATAGAAAATTCTAAAGATGCTACCAGAAAACCACTAGAGCTCATCAATGAATTCAGTAAAGTTTCAGGATACAAAATTAATACACAGAAATCTGTTGAACTTCTATGCATTATCAACAAAAGATCAGAAAGAGAAATTATGAAAAAATCCCATTTCCCATTGCATCAAAAAGAATAAAATACCTAAGAATAAACTTACCTAAGGAGACCAAAGACCTCTATTCAGAAAATGATGAAAGAAATCGAAGATGACACAAACAGATGGAAAGATACACCATGTTCTTGGCCTGGAAGAATCAACGCTGTCAAAATGACTAGACTACCCAAGGCAATCTATAGATTCAGTGCAATCCCTATCAAATTACCAATGGCATTTTTCACAGAATTAGAACAAAAAATCTTAAAATTTGTATGGAAACATAAAAGGCCCCATATAGCCAAAGCAATCTTGAGAAAGAAAAACAGAGCTGGAGGAATTAGGCTCCCTCACTTCAGAATATACTATAAAGCTACAGTAATTAAAACAGTACGGTACTGGCACGACGACAGGGTTATAGATCAATGGAACAGTATAGAAAGCACAGAAATCCACACACCTATGGTCAATTAATATATGACAAAGGAAGCAAGAGTATACAATGGAGAAAACACAGCCTCTTCAATAATTGGTGCTGGGAAGACTGGACTGCTACATGTAAAAGAATGAAATTAGAATATTCTCTGACACCACACACAAAAACAAACTCAAAATGGATTAAAGATCTAAATGTAAGACCAGATACTATAAAACTCTTAGAGGAAAACATAGGCAGAACACTCTCTGACATAAATCGCAGCAATATGTTTTTGGATCTACCTCCTAGAGTAATGAATATAAAAACAAAAATAAACAAATGAGACCTAATTAAACTTAAAAGCTTTTGCACAGCAAAGGAAACCATCAACAAAACAAAAAGACAACCTACAGAATGGGTAAAAATATTTGCAAATGGTGCGACCAACAAGGATTAATCTCCAAAATACACAAACAGCTCATATGGCTCAATATCAAAAAAACAAACACCCCAATCAAAAAATGGGCAGAAGATCTAAATAGACATTTCTCCAAAGAATACATACAGATGGCCAAAAGCCACATGAAAAGATGCTCATTATTACTAATTATTAGAGAAATGCCAATCAAAACTACAATGAGGTATCACTACACACTGGCCAGAATGGCTATCATCAAAAAGTCTGTAAACAATAAATGCTGGAAAGGGTGTGGAGGAAAGGGAACCCTCTTACACTGTTGGTGGGAAGATAAATTGGTACAACCACTATGGAGAACAGTATGGACGTTCCTTGAAAAACTGAAAATAGAGCTACCATATGATCCAGCAATCCCATTTCTGGGCAAATGTCCAGAGAAAACCATAATTTGAAAAGATACATGCACCCCAATGTTCATTGCTGCACTATTTACAATAGCCAAGACATGGAAGCAACCTAAATGCCCATCAGCAGAGGAATGGATAAAGAAGATGTGCTACATATATATAGTGGAATATTACTCAGCCATTAAAAAGAATGAAATAATGTCATTTGCAGCAACATGGATGGACCAGGAGATTATCATACTAAGTGAAGTAAGTCAGAGAAAGATAAATATCATATGATATCACCTATATTTGGAATCTAAAAAGATGATACAAATGAACTTATTTACAAAACAGAAATAGACCCATAGAATTAGAAAACAAACTTATGGTTACCAAAGAGGAAAGGTCGGGGGGGGGGGTGGTGGATAAATTAGGAGGTTGGGATTAACAGATACACACTACTATATATAAAACAGATCAACAAGGACCTACTGTATAGCACAGGGAACTTGACTCAATATTCTGTAATAACCTATATGGGAAAAGAATCTGAAAAAGAATGGATATATGAATATGTATAACTGAACCACTTTGCTGTATACCTGAAACTAACACAACATGGTAAATCAACTATACACCAATATAAAATAAAAATTAAAACAAATAATTATTGATAGGTATGTACTTATTGCCATTTTAAACCTTGTTTTCCAGTTGTTTTTGTAGTTCTTCCTTGTTCATTTCTTCTTTTTGTTTTTCCTTTTGTGGTTTGATTATTTTCTTTTGTAGTATGCTTGAGTTCCTTTCTTTCTGGTTTTTGTGAACCTATTGTGTGTTTTGATTTGTGATTACTATGGATTTCAAGTATGTTGACCCATTATTATATCTTTAAACTGCTAGTCATACAAATTCAAACACATTCTAAAAGATCTACATTTTTATACTCCACTCTCCCACATTTTATGATTTTTGATGTTCTATTTTACATCTTCATACTTATTCTTTTGCTGTTAATTGTAGTTATAATTGCTTTTACAAAAAAATTTTTTTTGCTTTTTAATCTATGTAGTGGCTTATTTAAGTGATCTTCAATCCTTTTACATATTTGCTTCTCCTATTATGATTTTTTGTTTCCAATAGATTCTTCCTTCTTTTCTAGAGAAAGAAGAAGACCCTTCTTCAATATTTAGAGAAGACCCTTCAATATTTCTTTTGGGTAGGTTTAGCGTTGCTCTATTCTTTTAGTTTTTTCTTGTCTGAGAAATTCTTTATCTCTCATTCTATTCTAAATGATAATCTTGCTGGATAGAGTATCCTAGGTTGAAGGTTTTTCCCTTTCAGGACTTTGAATATATCACGCTCCTTCCTAGAAGTGGTGAACATTGCATTCATAATTTACCAATGCTGTAAACCTAACTAATAAGCATAGATTTTGCAAGAGGCTAAGCTGTTCTGTCTGAAAGCCTAATTGATTTTTTAAGCAAAATTTACTGGAAACAATTTTATTAGACATATTCCACAATTTTTTCATCTCCTCTTATATAAAAGAAATACTAAGATACTGACTTATTTAGGTTGAGCTACTTATTATGCCAGAGAGTGATTAAAATGGGATATTTACAGGTCAGCATCTCTACACTTCCAGATCAGAAACTTAGCCACATAATTATTTAGCATCTAATTTTTGCAAGATTCTGTGCTACAGTCTACACAAGTAAAGAGCTACTTTTGTCCCCAGGGGGCCAAAACTCCACTTGGGTAATGAGAAAAACTTTACATGAAAGCAAAATCTAAGGGCTATAAATAAAGGAGTCTTCAAAGGAATAAGTGATTACTTCCAGCCGGAGGGGAACACAGGGTCCCCATAAGAGTGGGTTTTGAGCTAGGCTTAATGAGGCAGGTGGACATTTTTTAGTTGGAAAACAAAAGGTGAAGAAGCATCAATTCAAAACAAAAGGGGGATACAGCTAAAGGTACAAGTTGTCCGGTTTTTGGTCCTCTTTTCTTCTTCATAATATTGGGCTTTAGGCCAAAGTTTATGTTTGGTTTCAATACTGAGTTCCATGATTTCTAGACCTTAACAAAGGACCCATGGCTTCCAATGTGACCTGTTGATGCAATTAAGGAAGGTAATGAGAGGTTCTGGTGCATAATCTTGCTCCAGACTTGGTAAAAAGTAGCTATTGTTTGTTTTGTGTTTTGTTTTCTACCTGGGGTTGTGTTAGAGAGCATCTGGTATGCATTTAAGATATCCATAGTGCGGAATTCCCACCACTAAAGAAGTTGGCAGGACCTGTTTACTATTAGACATTACGATATGAACATGCCTATGCCTGTGGCTGTGTTGGACCTTCATTTCTCTTTCAAAGAATCACCTTCTATCCCCTCCCTTTAGCAGTTACCAAGAGATGAAGAGGAACTACTTTTTGGTAGACGTCCAGATCATGTTGGCAACAGGGAGAAATGTATTCACATTAATCATTGCTTCTAGGATAGTGTAGTGACCAAGCACTTGAATTCTGAAGCCAGGCTGCCTACATTCATATCTTCATTCTACCACCTTAATGCTGGGTGATATGGGGTAAATTACTTAACCTCTCTGGTCCCTTGTTTTCTTGATCTGTAAAATAGGAAAAACACAGATACTGCCACAAGGATGACTGTGAGAATTAAGAATTAATAAGAATTAATTATTAGAAAGTATTTAGAAGAGATCCTGGAACACAGTAAGCACTAACTGGTAGATGTTAACATTCACATTGTTGATATTCATTGAGGGCATATGCCAGACGTCATATACACATATGTTAAAATACTGGGACATTAACCCAGTTAATCCCAAAGATACTCTGCAAATCAGACGGAATCAGCCCCATCTTACTTGGGAGAAAATATTCTACAGAGGTTAAATAACTTCTTCAGGTCACATTGTTCTCACTGCCAGAGATGGGAGCCAACCCAGACCTTTCAGGTTGCAAATCATGTGTCCTAGCCCTGACACCATGCTGCCTCCTAGTCACTTTTGTTTTGGCTTTGGTCTATCAAACCTAGGCCTCTTGCATGGAAGGCAGGGGTTCCTCTATCACTGCCCACCTCAGCTGGATGACTTGGGGCCAGAGGACAGAAGGGAAGGTGACTCACTGAAACTTCAAGGGAGCCTGCCTCCCTCTTTCCCATGACAACTGTCTAAATCACCACCAGGCCATTTCTGTTGTGAAATGGACAATCAAAAATGTCATCTTATTATGTTGGGTCAGGGGCAATAATATTGTTGCATCTCTTCTTCAATTCTAAAACTTGGGGGCAATTTGATCTACTCCAAAGCAGTGAAATAACAGATGCTTCATAGCACTGTCGTGCGATAACTGCCTTCCCCACTCTGTTACAAGCTTCTTTAAGTGCTCACCCTTTTCCATCCTCCCCTGGGAGCCAGTCCAGTATAATATGCAATGAGTGTTTATTAAGTAAAAATGCTTCCCTGCGGGGGGGGTGGGAGTGGTGGTGGGATGAATTGGGAGATTGGGATTGACATGTATACACTGATGTGTATAAAATGGATGACTAATAAGAACCTGCTGTATAAAAAAGATAAATAAAATAAAATTCAAAAATTCAAAAAAAGCTTCCCTGCATCGCTCAGTCAGCATACTCTATGAACTGTTGTGACCAGAAATCCTGAGTCTAAAGGTTGTGTTCAGTGATAGATATTTGAAGACATGCTGGCAATCACGTGCAGCCCCAGACAATGCCAGTGTGATCAACTCCTGAGACGGAGGTGGGTCTGTCACACACCCTGGAGATTGGAGTGTTGTATGTGCTTCAGTGCCATCACCCCGATGGTTGAATATGCCCTTGGTGTCTGTCCCCTGCTTCCTGAGGCAACCTGGTTGGAGCTCTGGTTACCACTAGCTGCTCTCAGAAACTTGCTTGTCCTGGCCACTAAAATAGTCCAAGGAGATGGACCAGAACAATTGATTCTCCTCCTGTTGCTGGCCCAGGGTGCTGACCCCATGCAGGAGGTGAGAAAGCAGAAGGCAACCTGAGTGGGGGGCATGGAGGTTACTCAGGGCGTTGCTTGGGTCCTGAATAAAGGAAGACACCCTGTGAATAATTAAACGTTTGGTAATAAATTATTTTCAGAAGATGTTCCCAAAGGGCCACACATGAATACTAATGGGCTTATATGGACCCATTGAACCTACTGCTGAACTGAATCTCCTTGGTAACCAGAAAGCAACTTACCATGCACGAGTCAACCGTGCCAGACTCATAGCCGGCACAGATCATCCGGGTGGTGATGGTCTTAGTGTCAAAGTAGGACTGACACTGCTCCAGAGAAATGATGCGGACTTCTCCCTCTTGCAGCTTAAAAGGCACTGGATTTTTTAAAAAGAAGAAGAAATAAAATATATGAGGGTAAAATGACTCAAAACTGAGGCTAGCCAAATATGAAATGATAACGTTTTTATGTCAAGAAAACCATGCTCTTAAAATGTCATTTCAAAGATGAAGCTCATTTGAAATCAGAATTTTCCCATTATAAGTGCTGACAGCAATCATTTAATCAAACCCCTTCATTTTGTTAATGAGAAAATTGAGGCACAGACTGGTTAAGTAACCTGGCTCATGCTTTCCCTCTCTTATTATGTGTAGCAACGTAAACAATAGCTACTACAATGAAAAGGAAAATAATCAAGCCAGAGCTCTGCTCCAGGTGGGAGGCTGCCAGCTCTGTGACAGCTCAACATGTGAGCCGTGCTCTGCTAAAAGTTCAGACTGCCTTTTCAGACTAACAGAGGAAGGGTTGCCCTACCCTTGGTTTGAACAGTGTGTCTCATCCTGTGCTACAGTAGCCATCATTTGAGGTCGGAACCTTTAATCCTAGAGGATGCATCAGAGAGATGTCAAAGGGAAAAGCCATCCCTTAGTGTCAGCAGAGAGAACATATGAATTTCATCTTGCTCCAAAGTTCTCACAGAATAACAATGTATTTCTCAAAGCCAGCAGCAAGAATCTCTCATTGTTTGGCCATTCTACAAAACATACACACTGTTCTCCTTTTAGATAGTGACGGTGAAGCAGTGTACATGTACAGGGTACCTTAATGGAAGAAAGAATACGTTTTCCAATACGTTTGGAAAAATCAATGCAGTGCAGACAGTGGAAGTTCCCCAAGTTGTCGAAAGAATGGTAAAAAGAACCATCGCTAAGGTTTACTGGGTACCCACAGTGGGCCAGGCTCCTGCACTCAGCATTCTCTGGGCCTATTTTCTTTAATCTTTACAATAATCCTGTGAGTTAGACAGTTGCTATTATTTTTTCCATTTTATAGTAAGCTAGAAAGTGGTGTGGTCAGTGTCAATCAGATCTTTTCAAAGAACTCACACCCTTGCTCTTCCTACATTATATACGTGGTGTGTGCCACATGTCACACGATTACTCTGAGTTTAATGTGGATATTGGGAACAATACAAGTAGAGGCAATATAGATTCTGCTCTCACATATCACAAAACTAATTATAGCTTTTAAAAACCAAGATTAGCAGGCATGGTGACATCATATGTCTGACACTGCCTTCATATTTCTTACATGTTAGCTTTTCAGAAGTCATTGACTTACTCCTGTCTATTTACTTTTTTCTTTTTATTCTCAGTTGATCATATAGAAAAGAAACTCAACTTAGCTCAAAACGACTAAATTTCAAGAAAAGCAATCGTCCTTCAAATTGGCAGTTGCTAAGACAGATAACAGGACACAGATATATATCATCATCCCTGAGAGCTGCAGTACTACACCTGATATAGTTGGCATGGTCAGTGCCTACCATTAAAGAAAATATCTCATCGATTAAATTCTTATTCTAAACTTTTAATAAGTCAAGCAAAATGAGAGAGTCCTTTATGGGTGGCTGAGAGTCAGCAGTACTAATTTTTAAATTTCTATGTGTTTTATTAATCATCTAAGAACCCAAACTATTTAAACTAATTTGAATAGGTAAATAGCTAACCAGTTTTCCTTCTAGAAAGACTTACAGGTTGTGTTACCCATGTTGATAGGACTAAATCATAACAAAGAGTTGGAAATGGGACCGTCCAGCTTGACTGCAGAAGGGGAACTACCTAACTGCTAGACAGAGGCTCCGAGTGACTTTGCCTGAAGTGAGTGCAAATCATCAATAGAAACAATGCAAGGGAGGATGACGGATAGGTCTCGTCTTGCGTGCCAGCTCTAAAACATCAAGAGCGGCTCCCTGGAGAAAGACTGAGATGTGGAGAAGGATTTCTGAGGTTGTATCTGGGCTTGGCAGGTTTAAGTGCGTTGACATCTATGATTTGCATGGAAGGGAGAGTGACACATGATGCTAAGTATTTGTGGCTCTACTTTTATAAGTGAAAATGGGAAATGATTGCCAAAGGCCAGGAAGTACCCCATTGTTTTCCAGTTACAAGCTGAAAGGCAAGTGCTCCTGAGGATCCTGACTTACTTTTGTTGCCCATGTGTCCCCAGCCTGTGATATAGCAGTAAGTATCAGGTTCTAATGACTGCTCCGGGCTGGGTAAGCAGACGGGCCGGACGTAGCTCGTTTCATTGATGTCCTCGCTTAGCTCCACTATGCTGATGTCATAGTCTACCACTGCTCGACTGTAGCGAGGATGCAGGATGATGGTTTTCACGAGGCGCATCTGCATGAACGTTGATGGGTGGTCTAGATTATTGACGCCAAACACCACTTTCCAAACGGCAGCATTCTCTCTCCTAAAATAATAATTCAAGAGCTACTGGCATCTTAAACTCAGATTTATCTTTTAAAATTTACATTTTATTTTTAAAATATTTACTTATGTAAATAATGGCTCTTTCCATGCCCATCTCCCACGTATTCATATAAGAAGCATTTATATAACCCCTGAGCAATTTGCAAATATCACACTGTTGTGGAAAGCAAAGCCCATGCTTCCTGAATGGGGCTATTCTGGAAAATAACACTTGTTCGCTTTGAAAGGCAGGCAGCGTAGTTAATACTTGCTTCATTGAGTGGGAAAGATGACGAAAAGATGTGAAGAGAAAAGAGACAAGAGAAAAAAATGAAAGAGAATGAAAAGCTGAGGCTAAGAGATCCCTCCAAGAAGGAGCCAGGGCTTCAGAAATGTCAAGTTTTCAGGGAAGGCTTCTGAAAATTTCAAGCTAGGGGCTTAAAAAGGCCACCCACAACTTCTAATGGGCAGTCTTAGACTTCACTGTTTTTGAAAACTTGTCAGCAATAGTCTAGTCAATTCCACCTTAAAACACTTTTCCACTCGCCTTCCAGCACTCTCCAAGTTCCAGAATTTCCTCCCATCTCTGTCTTCTCTGCTGGATGCTCCTCCTCTGCTCTCAGTGTCTATATTGAAGTGCTCCAGGCCGCTGCCTTCAGTCTTCTCATTCTACACTCACCCCCTAGAAGATTTCACCTAGTCCAATGGCTTTAAATGCCACCCATAGCCTTGTACCTCCCAAACATATATCTCCAGCTCCATCCTCTCCCTTGAGCTGCAGACTTGTACATCCAATTATCCACTCACATATTTGCTTGGATGTTTGATACTGGCTAAGATTTATGAGTGCTAACTGTATGTGGCAATGTTGTTAGCATTCAGAATTCATTGTACAGTTATTTAATATTTATAGCCACCAGTTATGCAGTTGAATCATCTCTCTTATACACAACAATGATTGCATTAGCAAGTCTTCACTACTCTGCTTTCAAATATATCCTGAATCTTGTTGTTTCTCCCTCTGCCACCACTACAATCCTAATCTCCCAAACATGATGAGCTACTCTCATCTCCCAAATGGTGGCCCTTCTTCTACTCTTCGCCCCTGTAACCCATTCTCCTCACTGTCACAGAGTGATCTTTTTAAAAATAAAATTAGATCAAATTCATTTTCTGCTCATAATTCTCCAAGGACTTTGAATCACACTCAAGACAAACTGTAGACTCCTATCCATGGCCTTCGAGGCCCCACATAGCCTGCTCCATTCGAACCCCAGGGACTTTCTATTTTGGGACATGCCAAGGACATCCACAACTCAGGACTCTTCCCTTTCTGTTCTCTCAGCTCTCACGTGGCTCCCACACTGATTCCTTCTCTTTACCCAGGTCCCAGCTCTAACATCACCACCTCAAAGCTGTCCTCCGTGACTGCCCAGTCTAGGCTTTACCCCGTCACTCTCTACTCTTGACCCAGCTTTAATTTTTGTCTCACAGCGCTCATTGATACCAATGATGATATACTTCTTTGTCTGTTCTGTGTCTGGTCCCCAGACTGTAAGTTCTGTGAAGGCAGGGACTTGGCTGGTATTCCCAGGACCTAGTACCTAGCATACACTGGGTTCTTAACATGTACTTGTTTAATGATAGTTCAACAGATGATGTTTCAAAACATGTATTAGGGCTTCCCTGGTGGTGCAGTGGTTGAGAATCTGCCTGCTAAAGCAGGGGACACGGGTTCGAGCCCTGGTCTGGGAAGATCCCACATGCCGTGGAGCAACTAGGCCCGTGAGCCACAACTACTGAGCCTACGCATCTGGAGCCTGTGTTCCGCAACAAGAGAGGCCATGACAGTGAGAGGCCCGTGCACCGCGATGAAGAGTGGTCCCCGCTTGCCACAACTAGAGAAAGCCCTTGCACAGAAATGAAGACCCAACACAGCCAAAAAATAAAAATAAATTAAAAGAAGGCTCAACATTAAAAAAAAAAAAAAAAACATTTATTAGTGGCCAACTCCAACCACCTAAGCAAGGTCTATTCTCATCATGGCCTCCACCTCCTCCTACATTCTCAGTTTCTCTTCCTCCATAGTGGGCCAGGATCAAAGGTGTGGGCATTTAGTTGACCAGTGTTGGAATGTGGAGCTTTTATTGTAGATATTCCCTTACACTGTGGTGACATGTCAGCCATGCCATCACTGCCCTCATTTGCAAGCTTCCCAACTAAGCTGATTTGACCAGCTAGACCAGTTGTTTTTCAACCCAGGCTGAATACTGAATCATCTGAGGAGCTTTCAAATACTGATTTTCTGGGCATCATCCCATATCAACTGAAAGTTGGGCTGGGGTCTGGGAATTAGTATTTTTAAGAGCTCCCTAGGGAGTCCCTGACAAAAACACACCCACCCTCTTTTTTTTCCTTGGCACGTCGTTCTTCACCATTTTCTCATGCATAGAAAAAAATTCAAAACGCTGAGATTTTAGGAGGGTTAGGAAGAAGTATGCAAGGCCAACATTCAACACATGTTTTTAGCATTGTTGGATTCCTAGACTAGATTCTACTAAAAGAGTCCTCTATATAGTCCACACATTCCATCCTTTTTCCATTGTAAAAAAAAATAATTTTAGTTCTATCAAAATTGATGTCATATGGAAGCAACCTAAGTGTCCATCAGCAGATGAATGGATAAAGAAGATGTGGTGTATATATATATATGACGGAATACTACTCAGCCATAAAAAAGAATGAGATGTTGTCACTTGCAGCCACATGGATGGACTTGGAGGATATTATGCTAAGTGAAATAAGTCAGACAGAGAAAGACAGATACTATATGATATCATTTATGTGTGGAATATAAAAAATAAACTAGTGAATATAACAGAAAAGAAACAGGCTCACAGATACAGAAAACAAACTAGTGGTTACCAGAGGGGAGAGGGAAGGGGGGGAGGGGCAAGATAGGAGGGGGGTTAAGAGACACAAACTGTATAAAATAAATAAGCTACAAGGATATATATATATATATATATATCCCCGTACAACACAGGGATACAGTCAATTTTTGTATTGAAGTATAGTTGATTTACAATGATTCAGGTGTACAGCAAAGTGATTCATATATATATTATATATATATTCTTTTTCATATTTCTTTTCCATTATAGGTTATTATAAGATAGTGAATATAATACCCTGTACTATACAGTAGGTTCTTGTTGTATAGTCAATATTTTATAATAACTATAAATGGAGTATAACCTTTAAAAATTGTGAATCACTATGTTGTACACTTGAAACTTATGTAATATTGTACATCAAATATACCTCAATAAAAAAAATTGATGTCACTATTTGAAAATATATATATATATAACATCTATATATAGAGAAATATATCTATATAGAAATATATATAGATACAGATATAGATATAGAACTGGGGATTTCAATAATAATCAAGAAAGACATGATCCCTGCTTGTACAAACTTTAGAATTGAGTGAAGATGGACACTTAAACAAACATAATAAAATTCAGGAAGTGCTGTCTCATGAACATTACAGGATAAGGTTACAGAAGACTATTTTTCATTAAATAAAGCCATCACTCAAAGAACATGCCTTTCTTTCTCTTTCTTCCTTCCTTCCTTCCTTTCTTTCTGTCTTTCTTCCCTCCCTTCCTTCTTTCCCTCCCTCCCTTTCTTCCCCTCCCTCCCTTCCTCCCTTTTTTCCTTCCCTCCCTCCCTTCCTTCCTCCCTTCCTTCCTCCCTTCCTCGCTTCCTCCCTTCCTTCCTTCCTCCCTCCCTCCCTTCTTTCCCTCCATCCTTTCCTCCCTCCCTTCCTTCCTTCCTTCCTTCTTTCCCTCCCTCCTTCCCTCTCCCTGTTCCATTTTTCAGTCTAGAGGAGTAAGTGCATAACCATCTGAGAAATTCAATACTCACTTGAGATTCTATTGTTTAAGATATTTGAAATCAAACAATTATTGATTTCAAATGTGTCTACCTATTTAATAGCTTCTTGCCTCCAATCAGAGCTACTAAATTTTGGTTTCAAAAAAAATACTCATCTATCTGCTTAAATCACAAGCAGTATGACAAACAGTATGCAGTTGAACACTGCAAATTATTGGTAACAAAATGAAATAGTGTAAACTTTTCGGACTTAATTACTATACTGGGGTTAATCTAATTCTAACAGTAAAACATAAGTATCAATAAAACTGCTAAATGTTATTAACTTGTATTCAGTAGCCTGTTGTGACACAAGCTACTGTCCTTAAGGCATTAATATCCACCAAAAGCAAAAAAAATATATACAGGAAATTCACATACTTTTTTATATTCAGTAAGGAAACTGTTCTATTTTCTTTTTTGTTAAGAGTATAAGGGGGAAAATAAAGTCTCATTAAATGTTTTTTCCCAAGTCTGGAAAAAAACAGGAAAAACAATAACCTGTTGTTCAAAAGGGGTACATGAAGTGAGGGAGATATGTATAAATGGTATATTGGTATATTAAGCATGTTCTAGAAAGAATAAGTCACCCCCATCTGGGTGGAAGCAAAAAGAGGAAAGAAGACTTAGGGCTACATGAAGGCCACATGAATCTAGTTTCAGTAAAAAGTACCCAGTAGAGGAACACATAGGAACAAGCTATGTTCATGTGTCCATTTTAGTGAAGAGTAAATTGGACTACAAAGATAAAAAGCCATGTATAGCTGCTGAAAATCTTCAGCATCAAGGGGATTTTTTTCTCAGTGCTGTCAGACTTCAAAGCAACAGCAAGGAGGACTGGTGCATCCTTAAAGAAGATTGTGCCAAGATCCTCAGGCTCTGAGAGTGAGGAAGCAGGCAAGGTGAAGCCAGCTGAAAATCCACCAGTAACAATAAAAGTGGCTGAGGAAGATGTTAAGAGACCTTTTTCTCCTTTCATTCTTGCTCTACATAGTATTTCATTACCAGAAATTCTTATTTAATTTGCTTCATGTTTATGCTCCTGTTTTAATGATGAATATACATTATAGATAATGTTGAGATGATATGATTTCAACTTCTAATTCTTCAATTATCACTCTAGAGAGAAAACACAGCTACTTATACATCTCAGATGCATTATGACATCCAGGGAAGTTTATACAGAATTGAAGGCACAATGTCTCTGGACACAATAACCAGTTTCAGTTTGTAATTTGCCACACTCAGCTCTAGTTTAGACATAAATTTGCCACATTTTCACTTAATTCAGCTGGCCAGGTTTAGAGATTTTCTTCTATCTTTATCTTTTCTTAAGAGCACAAAAATTTCCCTTTTTTCACCCTTTCTGATTTTACTTCGAATAACTTATATTTACTATTGATCTTTTTTACAGAAAATAAAATTAATATTTATAATTAACCCCTGTGATAGAAATCACTATTTTATAAGACTTACTCCAGAAACGGCACAGCCATGTGGTGACTTGGAAGTAATTTGAAATTTACCATATTTGCACTAAGTAAAGAAATATCACACAAAAGCATCATTTCTGTTCTACAAATCTTAGGAACCTCTTACTTTTAATATTGCATCTGCCCTTGGTATGTTTAAAGAATTCTCTCTAATACATTCAGTAACTAGATTCTAGAATGGGATGACCACAACATAAATGCATAAAGGGGCCGAGTATAAGTCAGTAAGTAGTGGGTGTCAGACCAAAAGACTTGCCCATCTCGAGGGCCATCTGCCTCTCAGCTCCTGCTGATGGCTGTCGTATTGGAATATCCAGTGTGAACTGACCTTCTGATTGTTTCAGGGAAGCCAAAATTCTGGATTTTATGTAAAGTATACACAGTTTGAACTGCTGGCTAAAGTGTTAAAATGTATCTAACAAGCAAAAGAGATCAGAGCTGGATTCTTCTTTTAGTATAAAATCTCTATAGTTTCCAAGTATTTCTACATATCAATTCAATCATCTTCTCACCAATTATGAGGTATAAATAGGAATGCTTATTCCATTTTAGAGAAGAGAAAGCAGTGACTCAGAGCAGATGAGTGACTCGTCTAAAATCACAGAGATACTAAGTGATGGTAGCAGGCCAGAAAGCTAGTCCTTTATACCCCTACACCACAATCTTTATACTAAACTTCTCTGAAACAAAGAGAAGGGTCCACAGGTATCAACACAAGAATCAGGTACTGGCCACAGAGGGCAAAGCATGCAGGACGAGTGGAGACTGATTGGTGAGTGATAGGATGGCAGACAGAAGGAAGATACCTTCTCTTTCCTGAATGTATCCCCCAGATATGATAGGGAACTAGCCGCCAGTAATGAAATTACAGAAAGTGAGCAATTCCATTATCCCAGGGTCCAAAAAAGCTACAGAACGGATAGTCAGATACACATCCTAGAGCTTAGAGAATCAGATTTAAGAATGTTTTGGAAAAAAGATAGGACAATGTGTCCAGAAACTCTTAAAACAAGTACGGCTAAACAGAGATGGGAGAGTTTGAGTTCCAAATTCTGATTTACCATCACAAATGACTGCAGTAAGAAAATGAAGAATCATCCAAAAAGTAAATGTTACAACATAAGAATCTCAGAGCTTTCAAACTGTAAAGTTTATCACAGAATAGTGGCAAGAAACTGTAGCAATTGTCAAAAAGTCTTAGTCATAGAACCCTCCTACACTGTTGGTGGGAATGTAAATTGGTACAGCCACTACAGAGAGCAATATGGAGGTTCCTTAAGAAACTAAAAATAGAGCTACCATATGATCCTGTAGTCTCACTCCTGGACATATATCCAGAGAAAACCATAATTTGAAAAGATACATGCACCCCAATGTTCATTGCAGCACTATTTACAATAGCCAACACATGGAAGCAACCTAAATATCCATTGACAGATGAATGGATAAAGAAGATGTGGTGTGTGTGTGTGTATATATATATATATATATATATACACACACACACACACACACACACACAATAGAATATTACTCAGCCATAAAAAAGAATGAAATAATGCCACTTGCAGCAACATGGATGGACCAAGAGATTATCATACTAAGTAAAGTCAGACAGAGAAAGACAAATATATGATATCACTTATATACGGAATCTTAAAAAACTGATACAAATGAACTTATATACAAAACAGAAATAGACTCACAGACATAGAAAACAAACTTATGGTTACAAAAGGGGAAAGGGGGGAAGGAATAAATTAGGAGTTTGGGATTAACATATACACACTACTATATATAAAAAGATAACCAACAAGGACCTACTGTATAGCACAGGGAACTAAGCTCATTACTTGGTAATAACCTATAATGGAAAAGAATCTGAAAATCTATATCGATATATATAACCGAATCATTTTGCTGTATACCTGAAACTAACACAACCCTGTCAATCAACTGTACTTCAATAAATTTTTTTTTTTGTGGCCATGCTGTGTGGCTTGCAGGATCTTAGTTCCCTGACCAGGGATCGAACCCGGACCCCCAGTAACAACTGAACCACCAGGGAAATCCCTATACTTCAATCAATCAATCAGTCAATAGAAAAAAAGCAGGAAAAATAAAAATGGCTTCTCAGCAAAATTATGTGTGGGAAGAACAAGAAGAGGATTTCTATCTGGGGCAAATAATTTAATATAGTAGTCAACTAAGACAAAGCTGAACTATTTGAACTTTCCTTTACTTCTAATATCTCCATTCAAGGAGAATGGTCTCCAGGCAACATCCAAAAGACTCATCTTCCATGTGATAAAACTTGTAAATGCTTAATACATTGAAATGTTGAGTTGATGTCTGGTCTAAGATATGGGAGGGGTCAGTAAAAGATCACTGACCTTCTGCAGAGGAGTTAACATTTCTAGTTCCAGAGAAATGATAGTTCTAACTACTAAAAGAACTACAGATGTCATCACTAACACCGAGAAGGGGCTGGTTAGTCAGTTAACAAATATTTGATTGGTTGCTATATTCCTTGCTGAAAGAATTGAAAATACAGAGGCGAGGAAAACAGACAGGGTTCATGCCCTCATAGAGCTTTCATCCTACTGGGCTAGCCAAATATATTGGCTATATATATATAAGATTATCTCTGGTAATTAGGAGGGGAAAAAAATAGGATAATGTGATAGGGAAATGACTAATGGGGGGGGTCATTTTAGCTAGGATGGTTAGGGCAGGCCTTTGACAAAGTGACACTTAAATTGAGACTTGAATGAGGGGAAGGAGGCAATTTTGTGACTCCATAGGAGGGTTCCAAACTGCAGAAGCAGCAAGTAGAAAGGTCCTAAGGCAGGAATGAGATTGGGGGATTTCAGGGACAGAAAGGCTACAGGTTGGGAGCCCAATGAGTGATGAGAGAATAGGGGGAGATGCAAAGAGGTAGGACTAGATATTTAAAGGCTATGATGAGAAATCTTATTCTTGTTACAATGAGAAGCTGTTGTACAGTTTTAAAACAGGTGGTGACATGGTATGATTTACATTTTAGAAAGATCACTGTCTCACTGTGTGTAGAATAGACAATTAGTGAACAAGAGAGTAGTAAAAAAAAAACAGATAGGAAACTGTTTTAAAAGTTGTTATGGATTGATTGTGTCCCCCTGTAAACTTCATATATTGAAATCCTAATCCCCAATATATCAGAACAAGATCTTATTTGGAGATAAGGTCTTTACAGAGGTAATCAACTTAAACTGAGGCCAGTATGGTGAGCCCTAATCCAATATGACTGGGTATCCTCATGAAAAGGGGAAACTTGGAGACAGCCATGCACACAAAGGGTGAAGATGAAGACAAAGATCAGAATTAGGCTTCTATAGGCCAAGAATGCCCAAGATTGCCAGCAAAACACCAGAATCCAAGCGAGAGGCATTCTCTCTCACAGCCGTCACAAGGAACCAACCATCCCAATACCTTGACCTTAGACTTCTAGCCTCCAGAACTGTAAGACAATAAACTTCTTGGCTTGTTGAAGCCACCCAATTTGTGGTACCTTGTTATGGCTGCCCTAGGAAGCTAATAGAATAATCCAGAACTGATATGATGGTGGTCTGGATTAGGATTATAGCATAAAGATGATGACAGGCAGTTGGGGTCAAGCTATATATATATATATATATATATATATATTTTTTTTTTTTTTTTTTCCTGTACGCAGGCCTCTCACTGTTGTGGCCTCTCCCGTTGCGGGGCACAGGCTCCGGACGCGCAGGCTCAGCGGCCCAGCCACTCTGTGGCATGTGGGATCTTCCTGGACCGGGGCACGAACCCGTGTCCCCTGCATCGGCAGGCGGACTCTCAACCACTGCGCCACCAGGGAAGCCCCAAGCTATATTTTGAAAGAAGACCCTACAGAACTTACTGCTAGAGTAAAAGTGGGAGGAATTAAGGATGACTCCCAGGTTTGCATTAGCAAACCAATGGATAAGGATGCCTCTTACTGAGATGGGGAAAGTTTGTGAAGCACACAATTATTTGCTCAGTGGGAGAGAAGAGGAATCAAGTTTTGTTCTGGCCATGTAAAGTAGAATGTTTATTACACATTCAAATGGACACTTCCTCTAAGCATTTAAATATGTTTGAGGTTGGTGGGTTGGGAGAAAATCTGGGCTGTGCTAGAGATATAAATTTGGAAGTTATGAATAAATATTTGATATTCATATCAATATTTGATATTCATATTTGTTCAAATATAGACAAGCATTTGAAACCATGTGATTAGATGATTGTAGACAGATAAGAAAGCCAAGAATTAGGTCCTTATCTGATCATGGGCTGCTATAACAAACTATCATAGACTGAGTGGCTTAAACAACAGTTATTTCTCATAGTTGTTGAGGCTCAAAATCAAAGATTAGGGCACTAGCATGGTCAGGGTCTGGTGAAGATCCCCTTCCTCGTTTACAGATGGTGGTCTTATTGTTGTATTGTTACATGGCAGAGGGAGAGAGGGTAAGCATTCTTTCTCTTCTTATACGGACACTCATCCCAACATGGGTTTCACCCTCATGACCTCTCAAGGGCCCCACCTCCTAATAGCACCTTATTAGGGGTTAGATTTTCAACATGTGGAAATTAGGGGGACACAACTGTGCAGTCCACAACACACCTGGAGAACTAAAACATTTAGTGGCCTAAAAGAGGAGAAGCTGCAAAAAAAAAGAAAGAGAAGGGTAGGTCAGTGACGTAAGAATTTTTTTGTTATTTTAAAAGAAAAGTGAAGGAAGTATTTTAAGAAGGATGTAGTAATCAGATACTAGGGAGGGTTCCAGTGAGTTAGAAACTGAAAATCCACCATTGGATTTGGCAAGATGGAAGTCACTAAAGACTTTGGTAAGTGTCATTTCTGTAGTGGCCTTGATGACAACCCAACTGGAGTGACCTGAGGGGAATACAGGAAGTGTAAAAGTGGGGACAGTGACTGTAGGAAACTCTTTTAGGAATTTTACTGTGAGTACTAGCCAAAATGGGCCAAGAATTGAAGAGGGATGTGAAGTCAAGAGAAGGGGGTTTAAGTTGGTGACACTAAGGCATGTTTGCTGAAGGGAATGATCCAGCAAAAAGAGAGAGATTGACGAAAAATAGAAATGATGATTTTAAAATAAAGTCTTTGACGGAATAAAGACGCAGACCTACTAGAGAATGGACTTGAAGATATGGGGAGGGAGAAGGGTAAGCTGTGACAAAGTGAGAGAGTGGCATGGACATATATACACTACCAAACGTAAAATAGATAGCTAGTGGGAAGCAGCCGCATAGCACAGGGAGATCAGCTCGGTGCTCTGTGACCACCTAGAGGGGTGGGATAGGGAGGGTGGGAGGGAGGGAGATGCAAGAGGGAAGAGATATGGGAACATATGTATATGTATAACTGATTCACTTTGTTATAAAGCAGAAACTAACACACTATTGTAAAGCAATTATACTCCAATAAAGATGTTAAAAAAATAAATGCATCTAAAATAAAGTCTTTGAAAGATGAATGGACATGTGATTGTCCTTAAAAAGGAGCAAGGACACATCCTCCACCATAACTCAAGGGAAAGGAGGGAACGTGGCCACAGATACAGGTAATTTGTTGGAATTAGGGGTGAGACAAGGTAAAACATATAATGATGTCTATTTTCTTCATAAAGAATGAGGTGAGACCAGAGAAGGGTGAAGGAGATTTGGGGAGACAGGAGAAGATGTCAAATAGTTGAGGATGGAAAAGTGGCTTTGCTGTGAACATATACTGGATGGGTGCCATATTGTTAGATGCTCATTTGAGATTCATGATCATACATTTGACATGAGCTCAGTTAGCAGTCTGGGGTGTAATATTCGCCAGCGATGACCAGCCGTTCAGGCGTAGATGCAGAGTACGTGGATAGTTGCAGGACAAGAAGAAACAAGTAAGTAACTACACAGATTAGAAGGGGAAGAACTCCCAGTTTCTGTGAGCCCCCAAAACTATGGGAATTGGTCTAACGTTTAGGCCAACTGCTGGCTACATCCTAGACCCAGACATTTTTCCACTGGAGCAGTGAGGATGCAGAGAATGCCTCCTTAGGGGGCAGGGCAGTGGGGAGCATGGAGTCAGGTCAGGGTCACCACAATTGCTCACTCACCGGTGATGCTGGAAAAAAGCACCCCAGGGGAGGTATGGATTCAAAATGGAGAATTCCTATTTTAGTGGACATTAGTACTTGATGGGAATGGATCAAATCTCTCAAGTCGACAGAACGGAAAGAAAACATTGCAAATGAATGGCATGGTTTATACGCACCTAGAAGATAAAGAAGTAACCATGAGAACACGACATGGGCTCAGTAATAAAACGTCAGACCAAACCTCTCACTTCTTTTCCTGACTGTATTAAAAGACTGTTAGATCAGTACAGGTGGGTAAGTCAATGGTTTTTTCCCGTGGAGAATGAGAAAGGGAGCTGTCCAGAAATAGGTGAAAAAGTTATTGAGTAATATTAAGGGTCCAATGGATGCTGAAAGTCAGGCATGACACTAATCTGCATCCTTGGGTGATGTTCTCCTCAGTTCGGAAGAGCATGAAAATAGGATAGAAAACGTGCTCTTCATATTGACTCTTAGTTGGAGGTCTGTGTGGTGTGTATGGCAGAAAGATCTAGGGGCGAAGAAGTTGAACGTCCTGGTGAGAGGACTGAAGTGATGATCCCAGTGCACTAGGTTACCTGGGGAAAGAAACCAGATGAGGAGGAGACAGATGGGCTGAGACAATAGGAGGAGATGCGCAGACAAGCAAACACAAGTCTTGTTGGAGTGAAGAGCTGGTGTGGGAGAAATCAAGACATGGGTGAGCTGGCAGGGTTAAGGGTTGTGATCATATAGTAAAAGGATAGTTTTTCATGCAAATTTCCTGGAGAGGAATCAGACACTTCTTATAATCACTAGTTGTGTGCCAACCTAGGAAGTTCATCCTTAAGTCTCTTGGAGGTGAAAGAAGGCAGGGAAATTGCTTGTTAAATTACCCCTGAAACTCAAGGTCTTTCTTCCTAAGAGCTGTGGAAGTTGAATTGTTACCATGGCATCTGGGATTTCATCTGATCAACTTAGTACCTCATGTCTTTAATTTTCCTTTGGGATTCTTAAATACCTCTCCATGAAGGAGCAAGACATGTCCTTTTTTCCCACGAATATAATTAAAAGAGACAGGCTTGAAAAGAACTACAGATGGGTCACACTGGCCCTTGCCAAAGTATGGAATCAGGATATGAAGTAAATCCCATTAATTGCAGCAATTGATGGATCCTACAGAGAGTAAGGCTTACGATTAGAGGTTCTCAATAGTTTTCAGGGCCACTGGAAAGATTGTAAAATAGAACCAAAGTTATTAGCACATATTCAAGCAAAGACTTGTTTGAAGTTGGGCAATTTTTAACTTCTTATGGATAGGCCAGGCCCCACTTGACAGTTCTGTGAAGTCTAATGTTCCATGAAATTTTACCAGGGCCTTTGATAGAATATCCATTTCCTTAATTATAAACACATTTCTCCTCTATTGCAAGGTTTCTCCTTAACTTCACAGATCTGTCAGTGAAAGACAAAACTTGGATACCACATATGGAAATGACAAAAGTGGTGCATGAACTGGATGAATTAGCATTAAAGGGTGTTATTCCCTTAAAGAGCTGTTGGATTCATTTAGGTAATCGTCTTTTGATAAATGTACTCTTGCTAGTACAGTCTTCTGCTTATCATGGAGTTATAAATCAGAACTGGAAAAGACATCTGGAAACATCTGGCCCCTTCCAAAGCAATAACATTGCAATGTATTTCCTGACATACTACACAGACTCTTCCAATCATTTGGGGTCATTCTTACACATTAAAAGTTCTCAAGAGGAGGTTCTGGTTTGATTTTTTACATTATATTTCCCCCAAAAGAGCAATCATATAGCTAGATATACAGATTTCCATTTTATAATCACTTCTCTTATTCTAATTACTTGTTTAAATGTCTGTCTCCTCACTAGGTTAGCATTCCAAGAAAGTAAACATATATTCATTTCTTTAACTCCCATATGGAGATGAATATACGTTCTGGGACTCTATTCTGTAGAAACAAGAGTACCAATAGGTGAATAGCTTTGCATAAGAAGATGTATTGCAGTGTTGTTAAAGTGATAGCAAACTGGAACTAACGTGAATGTCCATCAACTGGGGAATAATAAAGTATGGTGAATCTCTATGATGGAATATCATTTAGCTTTGAAAAAGAATGAGCTAGAGCTACATCAATTGACTTGGAGGGGATGTCCATTATATACTGCTACATGAGAAAAGCAACTTACAAACAAAAGTATAGCGTGTGATTTCAAATTGTAAAAATAAATGACACCCTGTGAAAAATATGTGTTTATAGCTGTGGAGGAACAATCACTAGGGGTGACCTTGAGGATGATGAGAAAGTAAAGGAGAGAGAGTATGGAAGGAGATAAAAATTGAGCTAGCAAAATGAAAAAATATTCATGCCATAATGCTAAGGGAAAAGTCAGAATGCATGTTTTTTTTGTTGTTGTTCTTTTATTTATTTTTGGCTGCGTTGGGCCTTCATTGCTGTGCGCAGGCTTTCTCTAGTTGCAGTGAGTGGGGGCTACTCTCCATTGTAGTGAGTGGGCTTCTCATTGCGGTGGCTTCTCTTGTTGTAGAGCGTGGGCTCTAGGCACACGGGCTTCAGTAGCTGTGGCTCGCGGGCTCTAGAGCACAGGCTCAGTAGTGGCACATGGACTTAGTTGCTCCGCTGCATGTGGGATCTTCCCGGACCAGGGCTCGAACCCGTGTCCCCTGCATTGGCAGGCGGATTCTTAACCACTGTGCCTCCAGGGAAGTCCCTGAATGCATGTTTTTAGTAATGATATTTTAAAAAGAAAAATTTACCTTTATTGATGTCTTACTGATTGGTATCAGGCATGGTTCTTAAGGTTTTACATAGGCTATCTCACTTGATGCCTGCACCAACCCTGTGAGGTAGGGACTGTTATTTCCCTCATTTCATATATGAGGAAACTTGGCCCAGAGAAGTTCATAAATTGACACAGTAAGTGGCAAAGCTGAGAGAAAATAATAATAGACAAAGAGGCAAAAAAATGAAATTGCATTTTTTTCTACAAATTAACCTGGTAAAATGAAAATAATCAATTTAATGAGGTGATAGAACTGTGAGTTATTTGTGTTAAATTTTTGCTATTATTTATTATTACTTTAAAATAAAGTAAAATTATTAAAAATAAAAAGAAGAAAATGGGAAGTATGGTGGTTTTTCAAACATGTCCTCAAATACTTTGCCACTCCTCTCGCCGAGAGAAGAGTTCTATGTTTCTTCCCTTTGAATCTGGGTGGGGCTGTGACAGCTCTGACCAACTCCATAGTGTAAGTAATGTTGTGCGTCTCTGGAGGCTGGATCCAAAAAGGCTTCCTCCTGGCTCCCTTTTTGGGACTCTCACTTTGGGGGATGCTAGCTACCAAGCTGTGAGTCTCACTTGGAGAGAAACAAATGCCCCTGCCAACAGGCAGCATTCACTGCCAGCCTTCAGGTAGTGCCAGCCCCTAGAACCTTAGTACCTTCCAGCAGAGTCCCCAGACGTTGCTGAGCAGAGACAAACCACAAGCTATTTCCTGTCTAGATGTCTAATCTCCAGAATCTTCCATGGGCATGAAAAATGGTTGTTGTTTGTTGTTGTTATTTTGTTATTGTTTGGTTAGGAGTCTTTTTTTTTTTTTTTGCTCCTAAATTATACAACAACAGTCGAAATAGATGAGGACCTTCTGCAGTGATGTTTGTCAACTTGGGGTAGGTTTCCCCTTGGTCTTATTTTTCTGCTCCCTTTAGGTATTTTGCGATGATTAATTTTATGTGCCAAGTGGCTGGACCATGGTGCCCCAATATTTGGCCAAACATTTTTCTGGATGTTTCTGTGAAGGTGCTTTTTGGGAAGAGATTAGCATTCAAAATGGTAGACTATTAGTAAAGCAGGTTACCCTCCATAATGTGGGTGGGCCTTACCCAATCAGTTGTAGACTTTCATAGAGCAAAGACTGATCTCCCCAGAGCAAGAAGGAGTTCTGCCAGCATGTTGCCTTTGGACTTGAACTGCAGCTCTTCCCTGAGTCTCCAGCCTGCCTGCCACCCCATCAGACTTTAGACTCACCAAGCCTCCAGGAACGTTTGCCAATTCCTGGAAAACTCTTTCTCTCTCTCTCATTGGTCTGTTTCTCTGGACAGCCCTGACTAACACACATATTATACTTTTCACTATACTTCCCAAACTCCTCACCAATTCCTCCAGCATCCTAACCTCACTGTAGTATCTATGTAACTCAGCTCTGTTTAACTTCATATGCATTTGATGTATTTAAGAGGGCTAGAAAAGAGACTAAAGCTGGCTAGAGAGTCAATCTTCTAAACTTCTTCCTCTTCCTCCCTCCTTAGGACATAAATCATAAGCAATATACATCTGTTGCCAATAAATGAGCAGCACCTATATAGGATGATAACACCAAGGGTAGAAAAATCTAAGCAGGTAAGGACCTGGGAAGGAGATCAACTGTGGATTTTGCACTGAGTTACAGAATGGCATATGGGCATATACGCTGAGAAAACCATAATTCAAAAAGAGTCATGTACCAAAATGTTCATTGCAGCTCTATTTACAATAGCCCGGAGATGGAAGCAACCTAAGTGTCCATCGACAGATGAATGGATAAAGAAGATGTGGCACATATATACAATGGAATATTACTCAGCCATAAAAAGAAACGAAATTGAGCTATTTGTAGTGAGGTGGATGGACCTAGAGTCTGTCATACAGAGTGAAGTAAGTCAAAAAGAGAAAAACAAATACCGTATGCCAACACATATATATGGAAACTAAGGAAAAAAAAAAAGTTCATGAAGAACCTAGGGACAAGTCAGGAATAAAGACACAGACCTACTAGAGAATGGACCTGAGGATACGGGGAGGGCAAAGGGTAAGTTGTGACAAAGTGAGAGAGAGGCATGGACATATATACACTACCAAACGTAAGGTAGATAGCTAGTGGGAAGCAGCCGCATAGCACAGGGAGATCAGCTCTGTGCTTTGTGACCACCTAGATGGGTGGGATAGGGAGGATGGGAGGGAGGGAGACGCAAGAGGGAAGAGATATGGGAACATATGTATATGTATAACTGATTCACTTTGTTATAAAGCAGAAACTAACACACCATTGTAGAGCAATTATACTCCAATAAAGAGGTTAAAAAAAAAATACCCAAGTGACAAAATGATCAGGCAAAGTAAAAGAAAAGGTGCAGCTTACCCCTCGAAGCAGTGGGCGACTGTCAGAACCCACTTCTTGGCAATGAGGACACAGCCACAAATGTGACCACTGGGTTCACTCTGCAGGGAACACTGCCAGGGCCACCTTCCTGGGCGACTCGTCCGACCCCCAAGGATCCTCTTGTTCATTCGGGCAGCAGGGCGGCGCCCACAGTCTACCAAGGAGCAGGAAACAGTATGTGACTCACTACCAAAACCAGCTAGATGCTTGCATCTTTGCTGTCACGTACAAGTGATCATTTTTTCCCTTGAGCCAATCCAGTTAAATTAAGTTCATATCCCATTGTTACACCGCTAATTCGCTCACCTTGTTTAGTACATAGAAGAGAAATCTTACTTCTGCTGTGACAGGACTGCCTAGATTTGGAAACATAAAATGGCATAATATTCAGTTACATATTTATCGTTCACTTCAAACACTTTACCAGTGAAAGGCAAGAAATAGCTTATACTTAAGTCAGGAATTCTCAAGGCAGGGCTGTGGTCAGATATCACCTTAGAGGTGGAGGTATATGAAGGATGTACTTTTTTTAAGTGTATTTAATATCATCATTATACACTTTCACATTTGTGGGAAGAGAAACTATTGTTAGCAAAGGTTCCCGCATCATCTTGGCTGGTGGCACCACCCATAATACTGACTCAATGATTTTCAAAGGAGGGAGAGGAAAAGGAAAGGCATTAGTCTGCTTCCCAGAATGTATGGTGAGGAGGGAGCATATCAGAGTTTTATGCTTATGGAGAGGACATGTATGGCCAAAAGAAGCTGAGAAATAGCTTGAGAGAAAAAAAATATTCCTTCAGAAAGTTAGAGAACAGAGAAAGGAACTGAATATTTAGACTAGAAAAGAATCTTGAGACTTTTTTTATTATCTTTTTTTTTAAGTTGAAATATAGTTGATTTACAATATTGTGTTAGTTTCAGGTATACACATAGTGATTCAGTTTTTTTCTGATTATATTCCATTATAGGTTATTATAAGATATTGAATATAATTTCCCATACTATACAGTAAATCTTTATTGCTTATCTGTTTTATGTATACTAGCCTGTATCTGTTAATCCCATACTCCTAATTTGTCCCTCCCTCCATCCGTTTCCCCTTTGGTAACCATATATTTGTTTTCTATGTTACTGAGACTTTCAATGTTAAACTGTGTATCTATGATTAGCTGACAGGAAGAAGGGGATTAAATTCATCCCATGTAACTCTAGATGGCAGGATCAGAATCAGTAGGGAGAACTTATAGAAAGAGTGCATTCAGGAAAGAAAGAACTTTCTAAAAATTAGAGTTTAGCTTTGAAGGCAAGAACATGGTTTAAGCATCTATCAATGTGGCTGCACAAGAGAATTCAGCTGAGGGTACACTAAGTTTTAACCACAAAGTCTCTTCCAAGCATTTATTCACAATGCAAATTTAAAAGAAAAAAAACCATGTTGGGACTGTCAAAAATACTATGACATGCTTAGAATCCTAGATATGTCAGAAGAAAGAAAAACAACCCTATGTCATTTCCACATTCCTTTTTGAAGATCTACTGTATTTTCATTTCTTGCTAAATTTGCATGGGGATATGTGTATACAATAAATTATATAATACAGAAAAAGCACATTTGTGTTTTGCCTTCTCACAACCTGAAGTCGTATCTCCTCCTCACTTTCTATTTCGTTATCCTTAGTTTGTTTGTAACACTTCCAAATATCTGAAATTCATTTTGTTTATTACTAGCTTAGAGTCTCTCTGTCCAGCTCTACAATGTATGTTTCCTGAGACCACTTCTACATCCACTTCTACATCCCTGCAGAGCTTAACAATGAACCCAGCATAGAAGAGATACAAATAATTAGTTGTTATTTGTTAGATCTTAAAGTCATAGCTTTTAGGAATAGGAAAAGACCAAAGACTATGTGTCTCAACTCTTATTTTAAAGGAAATTGTGGTTTATAGGATCACACATCTACTTAGCAAGCCAGGACTAGAACAGGTCCACCAACTCCCAACTTAGAATGAGTTTATCTATCTATCTATCTATCTATCTGACCTGAAAGAGATTTTCTGGCAGTCCCAGTTTGGGGAAACAAATCACTGTTGAAAGACTCAGGTCATTGGAGGAAGTGCTTCAGTTGACAACTATTCAGAAATTTGGTTGCAAGTTTGGTCTATGGGGAAAATGTCAAGACATTCTGAAGAGAAATGGCCCACCTTTAGTTTTACTCTTTAGAATTCTTATGTACTGATTTCTCTAACATTTGTTAAAAGCTTTGGAGTCAGATAAACTTGGTTTGAGTTCAGAGACTATCACTTATCATCTGTGAGCTGTGAATTTTGAGCAAGTTATTTAAATACTCTATAGCTATGTCCCTATAATGTAACAAGCACTAAATGAGTGTTAATTCCCTCAATTTACCTTTCTCCTGCACCCCTACCCAAGATGAGGGAGGCAATGTTGCCATGATTTTTTAGGGGAAATTTTTCAGAAGTGTATTTTCAAGGTTACTTGATTATAATTTTATTTTGTGTCTGTTTTTTCCTCAGGCTCTCCAAGTTTTATCAGTTGCCATTATTTCAATTTCTTCTGTTAACTAGTCCCATGTAACATCTATAGAAAGTGTAGATATTAAGAATTTATTTTTAATAGGATGTGAAAAAAACTCCAAGATTAGAACCCAAGCTCCTCCTCCTTAACCACGATAGTTTCTGCAATCATCATTAAAGAAAAATGTAATTAGCCAAGAGAAAAAGATCTATGTCTACAAAGAAGAAAAAAAGCCAAATGATGTCGAAATATAAAGGCCCATAGCTATTCTATGGAAGCTCTTTTTTGATGTGACAAATGTGGATTATCTTAAATTAGAAACAGAAGAAGGGCCCTGATGATGGATGTTTGCTCCATAATCCACTCTACACAGCTCTAGTGATGGGTGTCTTACCCTTTTACCAGTAGTTCATGCAAAGTGGTCCCATTAAGGCTTTCCCAGTCGGAGTGCAATGTCAGCCACTGCTGGTCTCGCTCCTGTTCCTGTATCACCTTGGTCACAGATGGTTCTCTGATAGAAGGGCAAATACCAGATAAATATTCAAAGTACAATGACCTTTGACCAGGCGATATCATTATTTAGCACTTACTCTCTTATAAAAAGAAGCATTAAATTATCAGCCAATATTTCAAGAGGGGGATTAGTATTGGAAGAAGTTTGGCATGTAATGTGATCAGCAAGAGGGGAAGTTACTAAAAGTATCCTGAAGCAACAAACGTCCACACTGTTACAGCTATTTTAGTCATTCTCTCTGCTGACATGTATTTGAACTTTGTGAGGTGTCGGAATTCTAACATATACGATGTAGAAGTTCCAATACCTAAAAAACAAGAGCAACTTTAGGCAGGGATCAAAAGTAAAATAAAATTTATCTGCCTGGAGTATTTTTTCCTTCACTTTTTTTGCCCAATGTATTCCTGCAATAAAGCGATACCTTAAAATAAATAATAAGTAAAGAGAATCAATGGCCATGTAGTGTCTGTTCAGACAGTATAAAACTGCAAGCGGAATTTTTTCAACATACTGCAGAATCTTTATGCACTAAAAATTAGGAAGGTCTCTAGAAAGTAGAGACAGGAGTTAGACAACATCATTTTGCTGTTTACCCATATTCTCACTCAATCTCTACCAGTACTTTCCTATCAATGTCTCATTCAATCATCAAATAAATATGCTTGTACCCAAGATGTACCCAAGATTTAAAACCTTAGGTTTCAAAAGTGTTTGCGTTTTTGTGTAAAATATCCTATTCCTCATGAAATAACTGGTTTACTTAGGCAATCCATATTTGAAGAAAATCTTTTGGATTTTTATCACCTGATGCTATTAAGGGTAGCAGAGGTAGAGGAATTCATTTTAGATAGGAGGAACGAGGGCTCCTTCTGAATCTGGAAGTAGGAGAGAAGGAAGCAGGTACTTAGTTGGATTTGGAGATGGGGAGAGAATCCAAGAGAATTCATCAAGAGAATTCAAATCAGACAATCCGATAATCTTTTCTTTTCAAGTACGAGGGGGGCTCCTCGAGTGAAGGTGGGGTGGTGGTGGCAGGGGCGCATGATGGTTAGGAAAGTGATGTGTATATGAAATTGTTCCCTGGTGGAAGTATTTGGAGAAACACATCAAAGATAACTTCAAAAGAATGGCAAGCAGTGCTAAGGATTCAAATGAACCTGGAAATCTTGAAGTTGTAGTAGCATCAAGTCTGTGAGCTTAGTGACTTTCTTTTTTTGATAATGGAATGCCAATTTTTTGTAAAAAGGGGGGGGGCACAGGAAGGGAAGAAAAGTTAGATTCAGTGGCATTGAAAGAAAAATTATCACTTCCCCTGGTCATCGATTATTTTAAAACTACTGTCATTACAGAATAGAAAACAAAAGAAACAAAAACCTCCCCAAATCCAGTTATTTTAAAAAGAATAAAACCGTCTAAAGAGAAGACTTGAGGATAGAATAAGAACCAAAGATTAAAAACAAAACAGAGTCCTTAATCATGGATGAATTCTAATCATTTGATTTAAAAACAAATGGCATAAACCCTGCCCATGCTTTAAGAAGCATCGCACAAGCTTTAATTTATTTAGATACTTGAATGAACTGTTTTATATTTGAAGATGTCACAAAACCTACTGCAAAATGAGAATTCTTTCCTTCACCAAAATGAGGCTCTGGCTTTAATCCCAGAAGTGCTGTATGCAGAGGCACAGTGGGATGGAAAATACAAAAATCAGAGGCCACACACACCACTCATGGTGTTTCTCTTGACACCTGCATCCTGAGAATTCCTTTTTGCAGCAGAACAATCTGTGGCCTCCTAAATCCAGGCATTTTACTCGCAAAAAGCCAAAGGAAGATCAGCTTCAGATTTGTTATTTAATGAAATCATTCTTTAGGCAGATATTTACAGGGCAACAGGGACTTGCACGGGGACAAGTCAGCACAGGATTTGCACTGATGCTAGATAGGAAAATCATTGCAAAGGACGCTTCAGTCTTTCAACTCCCGAGGTCCCTTCAGTCACCTCAAGGGATGTTTTTGCATTTCATTCATTAACCTCCAACAAGAAAGGCAATTTAGCCTGAATTTCTCAGTTACACCAAGCGGAAAATCTAAGAAATTCATCATCAACAAGAAGGGAGAATCATTACAAAAGTTAGTTTCCCATGAAATTCTTAAACCCTAGCATGCTTCTCATGCACAAAAATAAATCTTTCAGCCCTAGAAATGTCATCTTATGGCCCATTAAAAAAATATCAGCGAATCCATATGTCGGCTTCTGCCATTATACAGAATCTGAGCATCTGTGTGGTTTCAACTTTTATTTTTTTCTTTAAATAATTTTTAAAATCATGAAAGTAATACTTATACATGGAAAAAACCCAAACATTATAAATGAAAAAATGTCCTTCCCATCCAAGATGTATAAAAACCATCACTGTAAATAGCATTTGAGTATTCCTGCCAAGCTTTTTCTGTAGTCCTTGTACATACACCCCTCTTTTTTTAGTCTATACACGTTGTTCTGGGTGGTGTTGATGATGCTTTCGTTTAATGATTTATCTTGGAAGTTTTTGCATAATAATAGCTAGATAATAATAATAACAATGATATTATTATTATTATTAACTAATAACTGTTTTCTGTAGGGCAAGTACTAAGAGATTAGTAATTTGTTTTATATTATTTAATCCTCTCAACAACTTCGTGAAGTATGCTTTATTATTATTCCCCATTTTGGAGATGAAAAAATTGAGGCAACGCGAGAATAAGTAATTTTCCCGAGGTCACACAGCTCTGGTATTGAGTCCCTTTGGTCTGACATTAGAGCACCACTTCTAACACTATGAACACTATGCAGCCCTCCTCAATTAAGGGCACACACCGTGTTCTTTCCATAGCTGCAAAGTGTTCCATTTTATGGATGTACATTTACTTTACCAATCCACTATTGAGGCTGTTTCCAATTTCTGGCTATAACAAAAAAGCAGCTGTTAATACTCTCGACCATTCACCTTTGCTTACATGCACACATGTGACTTGAGGATAAATTCCTAGAAATAAAATTATTGAATCAAAATGTAAATTTTTTATGAATTTCCCCTTCAAAGAGTAATGTCAATTTACAAACTTATCAAGAGTAGGTTTGTCTATACTTTTTAATTTTTGTAACTACGTACATAATGTAAGTCATGCTATTAAAACATATCTGGAACTTAACTGCTCAAATTTTGTTTAACAGTTGGTGATGCATTTGACTTATCTTTTTCCATATTATATCAAGAGACCAATCTTGTTGGGTAGAGAGCAAAAGAGCAAAAAAGCATCTTGCTAGTGATGAAGTATCAACGTCACTGTATCCTAAGGGAGTCTGAGCAGGGAATGCAGTCAGACCCAAAGGCTTCTAGAGCAGCTATGAAATCATATACAGAGAAGGAAATTTAAGCAACAATCTACTCCAGTGCCCTCTTTTGACAGTGCGAGAAAACTAAGACATAGACCCAATCCCAAACATTTGAGGAGCCCAGAGCGAGAGTATAAATGGAGGCCCATATACTATATGTCTACATATTTAGATATTATAAATCAAGTTAACAAGCTGTTAAAGAAAACATATTCTATCTTCCCATCTTGATCAACATATCTTTTAGGTTCAAATATAGAATTCTTGGACTCCTTGGAACAGTGGTTTTCAAACTTTAGCATTCATTAGAATCAACTGGAGGACCAGTTACAACAAAGATTGTTGGCCCCATGCCCAGATTTCGAGGTTTGATAAGTCTGAGATGGGGCCCCCAGTTTGCCTATCTAACAAGATGCCAGGTGATACAGATGCTGTGGTCTGGGACCACACTTTGAAAACAGTTCACCGGGCTCCAGGTGGGCATACCTCTGGTGGGCAGACTCTTTGCCCCGTGAGGTGAGGCACAGCTAAGAAGAAAGACCAGAGTGGTCCCTCTAAGTCAGGGTTTCTCACCTTTGGCACTACTGACATTTTATGCCAGATAATTATTTGCTATGCGGGGCTGTCCTGGGCACTGTAGGATGTTCAGCATCACCCCTGGCTCCCACACACAAAATACTAGTATCACCACACCACTCCTGGACTGACAATCAAAAAGGTCTTCAGACATTTCCTAAAGTCCCCTCGGGGCAAAGTCACCGCTGGTTGAGTTCTGGGGTCCAGGGCAAGGCCCCTCTGCTCTGGGTCTAAAAGCAGTACTGCACAAAGAAGCAAGAGAATTTCGCTCCAATCTGCTTCCTGAAATGTGTGGCCGTAAGACACATATAAAAAAATGTATAATTCCCCCATACCCACTGAAATGAGAGAACATATCTAGAATTCTGAAACATCCTGATATTTTGAAAGGAAGTCTATATTTTAAGGCTTAGGTGAACAATCAGATCTCTAGACAACTTGGCTTATTCTTATCTCACTCTCAGGTCACTTGGTGTTGAGTAACGAGGCATTCCATGCTTGTATTATAATTACGTAGGGGCTGCTTACCTAAAAAACGAAAGGCAGCACAAATCCCACAAAGCAAAGGGCTTCTTTACTCTTTGTCAGCAAGACAGTAGTGCAGGACTTACCTAGACATGCCACACATTCCAAGGACCAGGTCTTATTCTATGACATCTATTGCTCGGGAAAGTCATGAGTCCTCAACCTCAGTATTGATGGTTAGTCTTGAAATACAAATGCCTTGTGTAGTGGATAAATTATTTGCAATTCTAAATATCCTCCTCAGAACCTGGAACCTTTCTGTTAAACATTTCGTATCTGATTTCAAAAATCTTATCTTAAACCCTGTCATGTTATTGTCTCTGTTTGGTTCCTATAGTTTAGACATGTTAATATTAAAAGCTAGTTAAATGATTTTGCCAGGTAGAAGGAAGACCTAGAAATATTGACAGAAAGGCATCATAGGTTGCAAACAAACACAAGTGAACGTGACCATAGAATCGTTCGTCTGGTTAGATAGCTCAGCTTACACTTTATACAGCAAAACTCCCGTCAATAGAAATGTTTCAAAGAAAAGCATAAAGTCTGAGCTTATTTTTCCAGTAAAATAAGTATTTAAAAATATTTTTTATTGTAATCTTAACTGAAAATATATAATTTTATCCATTTATCTACCTCAAAGGTAGAGTATAATAACTGTATTAGGCCATGATTTACAGGTACAAGTGACAAAAACTATCTCAAAGAAAAGAGAAGCTATAGATTATAAAATTAAATTATAGACTATTCATATTTCATAAAAAAATCAATGACATAATCCATTTCTAACATACAATAAATTGAAAACTATAGCTATTAAATATATATTCTCATTCTCATATAAATTAGAAAATAAAACTAGTAAAGCACTATTTAAAATAAACATTTCATTAAAGATATAAAAAAATTAATCAATCATAAAATTAAAATGTCATTTGATCATTTACAAGATTTCAATCTTATATTGTAAAACAAACTCAATAAATGGTGTTAGGTTGTAAGTATATTTTTGAGCAGTAAGTATATACCTCTTTCAGAATCTACAGTAGTCCAAGTATTTCCTTCTGGCTATTTTATCTTCAAAAAAAGATCCCTTTTCTTTTTTGATAACTTGGAGGAAAACTTTGGGGACATGTTTTTTTTTAATTTTTAAGAGACAGAGACAACATTGTCTTGAAAGAAACTTATTTAGTTGTTTAGAAAATGTTTCCTGTTTGTCTTTACCTTCTTTTAGTTCATCAGTGTAAAACTAAAGATTACCAGTTTCAATGACAATATGCCATTTTTTTATTCCACTAGTTCAGAAAGTCTTGGAACCAAGGTAGAATTTAGTTTTCTAATAGAAGCTTTGCTTCGTCAATTGCTCTTTTCTTCCTCATCTTGATATTATAGGCATAGAGAAAGTGCATCTTTATTCAATTCAAACTTTTAAGGCAGAATATGACTGTCTGGGTACATTACAAAATAAAATAATTCAAACTTCAGGGCTTTAAAAAATATTCAGTTAACAGTATTACACCACCACCAACAACAAAAATCAGCATTTTAGTACCTAAAATAGTGCCCGAATATCTGAATATCAAAAAGTAGAAATGTAATCAATCACTAAAGGGATGTGGATGGTCTTCAGGATGGCTGGTGCCTGGGGACCAAGCACCTTCATGACTCTCCATCTCTCATCTCCACTTCCTTCAGTGGGAGGGAGGAGGACGAGGTGGGAGGGTGGCTTTAATGACCTCCAAGTGACTTTTCCACAAGCTAGGGGACAGGCTGTCTGCAGCTCTAAACTCAAATCCTTCATCTTTGTGACCAAAAAGGAAAGACGTCTTCTCTCCCCAGTCCACTTAAAACAAATCTTATTGAAAAACTTTAAGTATCACAAAACCAGTCACTGTAGCCCAGGAGTGAGGTCCTTTGATTAGTCCAGCTTGGGTGAGGTATTACCTACCCCTCTACCAATCACTGAGGCCAAGAAAAGTGGGTCATGTACAAAGATGGCATCCCCCTTTGGGATCCCAAGGATAGAATGGGAAGTGAAGCAAGTCCCAAAATGAAGGGATGCAGGTCCCAAAGGAAAAGGAGGGAGGCAGAGAGGCAACACAATAAATGTCTGCTACAAGTGACTTTACTTGAAATTTTTTAGTTCAAAAGATTACTATGCCTCAGAGTCAAGATCTACATGTTCTTTTGTTAGCTTCTGGAAGATGTAGGAAGAGTACAAGATTGGGTAGATATTAGACTTATGTTCATGAATGACACAATGGGTTAATCAGTGAGTGTTCAGTGAACTCAGTTTACTCATTGCCAAAGGAATATCACCCTGGCAGAATTTAAACAAATGACACAGTCAGATGGACAAGGGTTAAAACTGATGATTAATAAGGTTAATAAGCTGGAATGGAAATGGAGACAACACACTGGTGTTATATCAGATGGAGTCCCTCCCTAAAGGAGTTTCAGTGAGAGGAACAAATTCCAAACATGTGAAAAAATAATTTCTGATACCAATAAATGCTTTGAAGAAGACAGAGTAAGCAAATAAGAGAGTACCTTGGTGAGTGTGGAAGCTGCTCCAACTAGGGTTGTCAAGGAAGACCTTTGTAAATAGTTGATATACAAGCTTAGAGACACGAATGATGAGATGGAGGTGATCCTGTTAAGGTCTAGAGATCAGCCTTCCAAACAAGAGGAACTGTGAAGCCAAAGCTCCCGAGATGCGAATGAGTTTGCAGCACTGGAATATCAGCAATAAGGTCAACGTGTGTAACATTTAGCGGACAAGTGGAGAGTGCTAGGAGATGGGGTCAGAGAGTGAGGCAGGGGCCGGATTATGCTTTGTAAGCCAGAGTAAGGAATTGGATTTTGATTCCAAACTGTAAAAATAAAATGAAAAGACCAGTGGAGTTGGCATTTAGATAATATCGTTACTATCAGTCCTGTCTTGGGGGTAAAAAGCAAGCCAAATTGCAGTAGGTTTCAAAGAAAACATGAAGAAGCTAAGTCATCACCAGGAGTCTCTGGTGTAGTTCCAAAAGGGGGATGCTGCCATATAAGGACTTCTAACAGAAATAACACAGGTCTTTCTGCTTAATTTCTGGTGGATTCTCAAGTTGTAAATCATGCTCTTACTTACCTAGGACCCATTCATATTCCTGCCAATGGCAATGCACTATGCTGACCAGAGAATCTGATGCCCCCAAAGACTTTACAGAGATTGATTCTTCCCCATTCCAAGACCTTCTTGCTCACAATTAGCCCTGATATTTTTGGTGGAAAGGTGTGTTTTGACAATTCTGGAGAATTCATGGCAACCATCTTTGATTTTATAAATCCTGATGTGAACCTATTTTTTAATGGTGAACATTTTTATCACAAAATGGAATGGAAGAGAGTAAAAAAAATGTGCTTAATCCAGGATCTAGCATAGTTTTATTCCAGTTAATAATGGTGAATTTCCCTACACCACTGAGAAGTTTCCATTTACTTTCGTAAGTTATTCATTAACCCAACTGACACAGTTTGAGATTCAGTTTGCTAACAAATAATCCAAATTCTTCGCAGAGCTTGCTGATAGTGATCATGTGGAAATGCTCTTAGGACAACTGGTAGACTCACCTTCCTCTTGCTTATGAAAGCCTCATACCTAGTGGTCTCATGGAAGACCTTAAAAAATATTTCCTCTTCCTTTAGGATGTAGCACTTTTTCAGGAAAATTCTTCTTCTTCCTTACCTCCGAACAGCATGTACCAGAGAATTCTACACTCACACATTGGACTTTATGATTTTCTTCTCATCCAGGCACTCATTTAACTAGCAGCTTCTTGGGAATGTGTTAAGAAATTAATTTCTCATGCCCAAACCACATGTCTGCCAGAGAAGCTACGAAGCTGCATGTGAAAGAAAACAACACTTCGTGGATTTGCCTCAGCTGATGTCTACTTAGAATAAGACAAGCATGTACTTATTACTATATGTCTTTTCAAAAAGTGAAAAACAGGGCTTCCCTGGTGGCACAGTGCTTGAGAGTCTGCCTGCCGATGCAGGGGACACGGGTTTGTGCCCCGGTCCGGGAAGATCCCACAGGCTGCAGAGCGGCTGGGCCCGTGAGCCATGGCCACTGAGCCTGCACGTCCGGAGCCTGTGCTGCGCAACGGGAGAGGCCACAAGTGAGAGGCCCGCGTACCGCAAAAAAAAAAAAAAAAAGGGAAAAACACTTAGATCCTGGTCGTGCATGATGAATTTCCACCACCACCACCTCCTCACTGCTATCCACTTAAAAATCCTACAGTAAGATCACAAGGTGATGTTAAGATCTACCACAAAACACCTACATAAAGCAATACTAAATGGGGTTTATGTTTAAGAAGCTGGTTGGCCACATCAGTCATGGCATTTTTACTGAAGAACTGGGTGCCATAGGGGATCTACTCCTAGTACCCAAGAGATCTCTTCCACTTGCTTGGACTTACATCCTAGCTCTGTATTTTTCTGCAAGTAGCAAAGTTCCTTGGCCTCTCTAATCCTCAGTTTCCTCGTACATAAAATAGAAATAACAATACTACTTGTCTTATAGGATTACAATGTGGATAAACTGAGATAATACTTATCAAGTACTCAGAACAGCCTGGCATGTAATTAAGGTTGGCCATTATTATTTTTTTTATTATTTTTTTTTTTTTTGCAGTACGCGGGCCTCTCACTGTTGTGGCCTCTCCCATTGCGGAGCACAGGCTCCGGACGCGCAGGCTCAGCGGCACGGCTCACGGGCCCAGCTGCTCCGCGGCATGTGGGATCTTCCCGGACTGGGGCACAAACCCGCGTCCCCTGCATCGGCAGGCGGACTCTCAACCACTGCGCCACCAGGGAAGCCCAAGGTTGGCCATTATTATTCTCTGTAACCTATTCTGGGAAATAAATGAAGAATCAAAAAATATATACAAATGATATACAGCTGTAGAATTAAGAGGGATATCGTGTAGTACTGATTTTTAAGTACCACAGGAAATTCAGGGGCAAAAGAGGTCAAGGAGATGAGAAAGTCTTCGCAGAAGTCATGAGCCTTGAGCGAGGCCCTGAAGAATTTGGATAGGGAATGTAAAAACAATGCATCTATGGACACAGAGGCAGAAGCAGGAAGGAATGTGTCTACAGAGCACAGATAAAAGACCAGACAGTACAGAAAGAGCAGAGGAGCACGTACAAGGATATGAAGTTGAAGAAAGACGAGCTAGTTTACGGCACGTCTGCCAGTTGGGAAACTTATTTGGTTAAAAAAAATGTCAAATGAAAAAAGACCTTTGACAGAAAATGATTTATTTCTGCCTTAGTCCTTTCAGGCCTCTATAACAAATTGCCATAGACTGGGTGGCTTATAAACAACAGGGATTTATCTCCCATAGTTCCAGAGGCTGGAAGTCCAAGGTCAAGGTAATAGTAGATTTGGTGTCTGGTGAAGGCCCATTTCCTCAGTCACAGACAGCCATCTTCTTGCTATGTCATCACATGATGAAAGGTGAGAGGAAACTCTGTGCAGTCTCTTGTATAAGTTACTAATCCCATTCTTGAGGGCTCCATTCTCACGTCCCAATCACCTCTTAAAGGCCCCGCTGCTTAATACCTTCACACTGGGGGTTAGGATTTCACATATGAATTTGGGGGGGACATGAACACTCAGTCTATAGCAATCGAACATGATGTTTGTATTACAGCCGGTAGGGCTCTATTAGAAATTCAGTCATGGGATAGTGAGAGCTTTTAGGGAAATGGAGGGACCAAAGATCTCCTAACCCTATTTCCTTCACCAGTCACTGCTCATCCTTCTTTGCTTCTCTTTTTGGCAAAATTTCCCCAAAGAGTTCTACACTTACTGTCTTTTCTCTCTTCCTACTATCTCTTAGGTGTTTGCCCCCTCACTCTACTGAAACTGCTCACATCAATGACATGCACGTTGCTGAAACCAATAGTCATTTTCAGTCCTCATTTTACTTCTCAGCAGCATTTGATAGAACTGACCCTCACTTCTTCCTTTATATGCTTTCTTCAATTGTCTTTCAGGATACCACATACTCCTACTGCACTAGTTGTTCTTTTTGATCTCCTTTGGCTTGCTGCTTCTCTTCTCTGATCCCCTTAATGTTAGGGCTCAGTCCTTGATCTCCTTATCTTCTCTCTCTATATTCCCTCTCTTCGTCACCCAGATCAAAAAATGAACAATATCATTTTTGAATACAATGAATGCAGACCATCAAAAATATGAACAAGAACAAGTGTTGGTGAGGAGATGGAGAAACTGGAACTCTCATGCATTGCTGGTAGAGTATAAAGTGGTGTGGCCTCTTTGGAAAACAGTTTGGCAGTCATTCAAAAAGTTAAACATAGAGTTACCACTTGACCCAGTAATTCTAGTCTTAAGTATACACCCAAGAGAAATGAAAACATATGTTCACACAAAAACTTGTACATGAATGTTCATAGCAGCATTATGCATAAGAGCTCAAAAGTGGAAACAACCAAAATGGCCATCAAATGATGAATGGATAATCAAAATGTGGCTCTATCTACCCAAGAGAATATTATTCAGCCGTAAACAGGAATGGCGTACTGATACATAGTACAACATGGATGAAACTTAAAAACATTTTACTAAGTGAAAGAAGTCAGACAAAAAATAGTTTGCATGATTCTATATGTGAAATGTGCACAATAGGCAAATCTATAGAGACAGAAAGTCAATTAGTACATTTTAAGGGCTGAAGGGAAGGAGGAATGGAGAGTGACTGCTAATGAGCATGGGGTTTCTTTTTTGAGTGATGAAAATGTTCTGGAATTAGACAGTGATGATGATTACAACTATTTTGTGACCATACTAAAAACAACTGAATTGTACACTTTTAAACAGTGAATTTTATGGTATCTGAATTATATCTTAATTTTTAATAAAACAACTACAAGGTTCTGAACTTCCTTTCCATGGTTTACATGTACAGGACCAGCAATCTGGGCTAGACTGACTACTACAGAGGACTGAATCTGTCTCCGAGCATCATGGAAGTCAATCAATAAGGAAACCGTCCTGGATTAAATAGTTCTTACATGACAAATGAAATGTGAAGTTAGAAACTTTGTCCTGGGAGTACATGTTAGGAAAAATTACAATGTAAATCCTTATATCAGGGACTATTAGGTAATATAATAGATACCATCTTTGCGGTTTTGCCCAAGACACAGAAACATTCTTTGGAAGGATGTTTCTTCTGTTGACAAACTCTAAAAGATTAGGGCATAAAATAAAATTGCAACTAACTCTACAAAGGAAGTTTTGCCAAAATAGTACAGCCTATTTCCAGATGATCTAACTTTTATAGAGGTAAGCTTAGGAGGCCAAGAGACACAGAGAATCACATTCCCTTAGACCAACTTCCTCAGATACCAGATGTCTCAACTGAACATTTGGCAAGTATTAGAGGGCAGTCTAAATTCTGATTTGTACTGTTGATTAAATAAATGCCCATATGTTTCTGATACTGGACACGCAGGTAGCAAAGTCAATATACTGTCATGAGAATTTAGGGGCTTGATTTATACCCTTGTCTAATCAAATAGTCATCATATTTCCAGCTGGGGTGAACTCTAGAGATACCTGCAGATGGGGGTAAAATGTTTTCAGATTCAGAAAAGAACTCTGAATCCTCTCATTTGGACAAGCACTTAGTTGATAGCCTAGCATTTCTGCTGTTAGACATGGAAAGCATGATTTAGGTCTGAAAAACTCTAAGTGCAGGTGTTTTTAATCAACTGCTTCTATCGTGAAAGCATCTCAGTAGAATCCCTGCAAAAACATGTAATTTGGTGTAGATCTGCATTTTAAACAAACTAGCTACAAAATATACCCCCTGAAGTAGCTGAGTGATCTATTTGGAGTTAAGGTATGTTCGTTTTGGATACTATGTGACAGTGCTTTTCTCTTAAATGTTTACTGAATGATTTAATGAATTTATATTATAGTATCAAGATAGTATGTCTTCCCCACCACATGATAAGCTCTTTGATGATGTTATTCACCTGTGCATCCTCCACACAGCGCCTACTCCTGTATAAGACCCACAAGCTGATGCTCAAAAAAACAAGGAGGAAGATACTGAATAGAATTAGCTGGGGTTGTTTTTAAAACTTCAAGTTTTGGATGCAGAGTATGTTTGACAGTATCAAGGCAGGCCCATGGAGTGGACACTCCACTCCAGAAGCTAAAAGAGGACAACTCATGCCTCTCCCCTCCCTCTGGCAGCTGGAGTGTAGGTCAATGTCTAGCCATGGCCAAAGAGACACTCCTATTAGGGACTTCGAATGTGGAAGAAATGACTCAAAGGTGCAGGGTTACTTAGAGTTAATTTGAAGCACCAGCGGCAGAACTGTGAGTCTGCAGCACAGCAACCGGTCTCCAGGGACAGTGGTGACAGCAGCTTCCTAAGCATCCCATTGCCACAGCAGGAATTTGGCCTCGTCTTGCCCATTTTCTGTGTTCCTGCCCTAGCCTGGTTCTCCAGATCTCTGTCAATTCACGAGCCACCCACGTAAACTGAAGAGTAAACGTGCAGGCAAGCCAGAAATACAAAAACACTAAGGTTACCTTTTGTTCTCATTTACTTTGAAGGTGAATCACTTCTTACCCATTAACTCAGTCAAATAACAGTTATGGTTGTCCAACCATACTGCTCTCTCAAATTTTCCTAGCCCTCCTATGAAATAAAGTTATCTTTAAAAAATCTAAACGTCTATCTTAGATTTTAAATACCTAAGATATTGCAATGACATTTTTCCACTATGTTAAGGAAATGGAGCAAAGAGATTTTTTTCAAAATCCAATATGCACACAGTAGCCAAAGGTAGAGACCACTAAAATGGAGGAATTCATCAATGGATGAACAGATTTAAAAATATGGTGTATCCACACAATGGAATATTATTCAGCCATAAGCAGAAATAAAGTACTGATACATGGATGCATGAAAACATTATACTTAGTGAACTAAATCAGAAAATGGTGATGGTCGCACAACATTATGAATATACTAAATGCCACTGAATTGTACACTTGAAAATGGTTAAAATGGTGAGTTTTATGTCGTGCATTTTACCACAATAAAGAATTTAAGTCCGATATTCAAAAAAGTAGAAGAAATATAAAGTAGAATATTTTAAACATGATCCATTCCATTTTCAACAGAACAAGGTGGCTTTTGTCAAAAGAATTTTCTGGTTATAAAATCTTTGTAGTTCCGACGCTCCTTCAGAACTCTCAGTGAAGTTATCTGTCATTACATAATCAAGTTTTCTTATTAAGAAATAACCTTGTTGGGAATGTAAATTGATACAGCCACTATGGAGAACAGTATGGAGGTTCCTTAAAAAACTAAAAATAGAACTACCATATGACCCAGCAATCCCACTACTGGGCATATACCCTGAGAAAACCATAATTCAGAAAGAGTCATGTACCACAATGTTCATTGCAGCTCTATTTACAATAGCCAGGACATGGAAGCAACCTAAGTGTCCATCGACAGATGAATGGATAAAGAAGATGTGGCACATATATACAATGGAATATTACTCAGCCATAAAAAGAAACGAAATTGAGTTATTTGTAGTGAGGTGGATGGACCTAGAGTCTGTCATACAGATTGAAGTAAGTCAGAAAGAGAAAAACAAATACCATATACTAACATATATATATGGAATCTAAAAAAAAAAAAAATGGTTCTGAAGAACCTAGGGGCAGGACAGGAATAAAGATGCAGACGTAGAGAATGGACTTGAGGAGGGGGACACAGGGAGGGGGAAGGGTAAGCTGGGACGAAGTGAGAGAGTGGCATGGACACATATACACTACCAAATGTAAAATAGATAGCTAGTGGGAAGCAGCCACATAGCACAGGGAGATCAGCTTGGTGCTTGGTGACCACCTAGAGGGGTGGGATAGGGAGGGTGGGAGGGAGATGCAAGAGGGAGGAGATATGGGGACGTATGTATATGTATAGCTGATCCACTTTGTTATAAAGCAGAAACTAACACACCATTGTAAAGCAATTATAGTCCAATAAAGATGTTAAAAATATATAATAAATAAAAAGAAATAGAGTGAGATGCAAAAAAAAGAAAAAGAAATAACCTTGTGTCTGGTGAGAGGAAAGCAAAGCTCCTTCAAAAAGCTTTTAATCTATCTCTGATCACAGTCATATCCCCTTTCATTTAAACACAATAAGGAAGTGGTGAAAATAAAGTATAATTTAATTGATCTTGGCAAATATAATTTTTCCACTCTGGCAAAGTTTAAAACTCCCTTATTATGTCATCAGTTACTCAATTTTCCAAAGATGTGGGACTTTACATGGGAAAAATGGGCTAAAGATGCTGGTATTTACATAATTCTTCAAACTGGGATAGCAAAAATGGGCTACCAGTTGCTCTCCCATAATTGGATGGCTCATTACTGTAAAATTATTTCAAGTTTGCTCTGTGGAATCCTGGGAAGTGACATTTACTCAATTTTTTATTCTAGAATTTTATAAATCCTTTTTCTTTTATTTCCATCATTCCTATATTTCCCCCAAATCTCACATCCATCATTGGTAAAAGAAAAAAATATATGTGTGTGTTTATATGTTTATATGTTTATATGTTTTATATGTTTTTATGTTTATATAAACACACTCACATATATATTCTAAGACCTTTCAGTTATTGTTTTCCAACCCCAACAGAACTAGAAAAGAAAACCCAGCGCCAAGAATCCAACTTTAAAAGTATTGATTTCAGTGTGTTTGTATCAAAGCCAGAGTGAGTGGCTTTTCATTCTAAGAAGCAAAAATGGTGAACTCTTTCCTAATTGACATTTCCTACATTACACAGGGTAAATTGAAATACCAGCAACTTCAAGTTCTATTTCTCAACTTATTAAAAAGATTTGTGTTGCTTAAAAAGGAATATTCAATAACCTCTTGGGGGCGGGGATTGCAAGATTTTCCCATCCAGTTTCCTCAGAGGAAACCATCTTAATGCTTTTTTAAGTAATAAAAGCATTTCATTTCACAAGTCCTTAAAATACAATGACTTCATTTACTTTTAGAGGCTTTATCAAAGTAGGTTTTCAGAAACCCGCACTCTTGAGAGCAGGTGCCTGTAATTAAATACAGTTCTCTCACCTGATCCATTTCCCATGCTTTGGAGGGCTAGGTTTGAGAGCACTAACTCACCCTGCATTCATAAGGAAGATATTATTGCCAAGTTCCGTGAAGCCCTCTGAGAAATTCATCAGGGCTACAAACTACTGACCTTACCCTAAACCCATCTGCTTGCAGGCCAGCTGACTCAACGTCTCCTGCCAGCCATCCGCACACACGTGGTGTTCCATGGCAGATCTGTGAGCGGTCAGGAATGACGAGGAGTTCACATTTGCAGAGAGGGTCACTGAGGGGAAAAAGGGGGGGAAACCCTAATTTAAAACATTTCTTCTCATGACACCAAATGATAACATGCTTTTGCTTTACTTGCAGACATTCATTTTTATTTCTTTTAGCTAAGAACCATTTGGTGAGTTCTTACCCTGTGCCAATCACTGATTGCCATGTGGCGGGGGATGGAAAAATGAATTAGATGTGTTCTCTGCCCTCCAAGAACTAGAGGCTCTGGTGAAAGAGACAGGCAGTTCTTAACTTTTCATTATGAGTTACAAGACGGCCACAGGCAGGTCCCATTCCCATGAGTTTACCCAAGGACTTGCATAATTAGAAGGAGCCAGTTGTAACTTCATTCAAATCATTTCCTTTCAAGAAAGCTTGTGAGAATGCAAGTGTGTGAGAGTGATGTGTTAATTTCGGATTAATTTGGCATATGCACTAATTCCTCTTTTATCAAAGAGCATCCTCTGTACTTCATACACCATAGATTGTTCGTGGAAACACTGCACAATTAATGACAATATACATCATAACCGTGATTTGGCCAGATGATGCGAAGGACTGAAATAAGGGCCAAGGGAATGGAAACAGGGATGAGTGTGGGACGATAGAATGAACCAAACTCAAGATGATAAACTGCAACATTGGGATACTGGTGAGAGATGCCTTTAAGTCCTGTCCATGTAAGGGAGTAGATAGAAGTCTCATCTGGATCTGGAGCGAGAGTCCAGGGAAGATGGAAGACCACTTCAGTATCCTCTTCCAGGAGGTGTCAATGATACAAGAATGACTGACTATTGATAATTCATTATGGGTGATAATAAAGCGTTTTTAAAAAATTATATTCAAATGAAAAGTTATATCGTCAAAACAATTTGAACCCAAATATTTTTACAAATAAGATAGACATTTCAAACAGAGAAGTAACTTGTGAGGAAGTGTTCTGTGAGTTGGAAATAACATGTACAAATCGCCACTGGCAGCTTTTATAATAGTAAACCAGAATAGATGAACTTCGTAAGATCTGTGAAACCAGTTAGGATTCATTTAGCTTAAATGGCTGCCAGGCATTAGAGCATAGAGCAGATGGCAGAAACAAGCAGCTCACCACAGTCCCATTCGTCGGAACTGTCTATGCAGTCGGCTTCGCCGTCACACCACCGGTCACGTGACACACACTCGTGGTTTGCACATTCTAGCTCATCATCTTGGCAAAATGCTGGCAAGGGAACAAGAAGTGAGGAGACAAACATTTTAGGAATGAATGTGATTATCACTAACAGGCACATCATGGTTTGCCAGCAGGAGCATCTAAGGAAGACAAGATGTGGTCACCCACGCCTCCAAACAGGTGTCAAGACCGAAGAGCAGAACTGATAAAATCTCCTTTCTGAGAGGTCCATCCATACAAACAGCAAGCATTTAAACAGAACTACTGTCTCCAAGTGATGAGATTCTCTAGTTGTAACTACAGGATTGAAGAAGTGGTACCCAGAGCAGCAGAAATACCAAAGATTAGAACATAGGGCTAAAATCTGAAGTGGCGGGAACAGAGCACTGGGCATGAGCGGACTGAAGTCACCCTAGGATGAAAACCAGCTCTGTCCACATTTATGGGTAATTTTATTTTTTTTAATCTCTAGTATTAAATGACTCTCAGAGTCACACACTAACTCTCTCTTAGGTTTTTAAAAACTATGGCAAAACTCCTTGATTGCCTACCTAGCATCTATTACTTTTCTTCCTCCCTTTTAAAAAATGTATTTATTTTTTATTGGGGTATAGCTGCTTCACAATATTGTGTTAGTTTCTGCTGTACAACACGGTGAATCAGCTATATGTATACACATATCCCCTTCCTCTTGGACCTTCCTCTCATGCCCACCCCCATCCAGGTCACCACAGAGCACCGAGCTGATCTCCCTGTGCTCTACAGCGGGTTCCCGCTAGCTAGCTATTTTACACATGGTAGTGTATCTATGTCAATCCCAACCTCCCAATTCATCCCACCCCACTTCCCCAACCCCCGTGTCCTCCTTTTTTAAGGGAACATGAATTTATTCAGGCCCGCACACCAGTCCCTGCTCCATGGCAAGATCCTGATTCGTTTAAGCGAGACATGGCATTTTTCTGGCTACAATTTTTTTTTCTCTGAGTACAGTTATTAGTCTAGGAGTAAAGATGGGATCCGAGATCAGGGTCTTGGTCTGTGGTTTTATAGGCTGTGCTTTCCAAGGAAGTTCCTGCTCAAACCCCGCTGTCCAGGCCACGTGTCCTAGCCTGAAGAAACAGCATCTTTTTCTAACTGGTTCTCCCTAAAGATGCTTCTTTTTGCAGTTCAGCTGTTTAGGTGGTGTTTTTTGGAATCCACACAACAATAGCTGACTGCTAGCTGGGACCCAGCTCAAAGTTGGCCAATCTGAGTGAAGCCCTAAGTGATATTCCAGAGATGAGGGTGAGGTTCTCTCTCCTTCCTAGTGGCTATGACCAGGGAAGCATGGCACCCCAGGTGCTCTTGGCAGCCATCTTTAGACTCTGGTAGGAGGCAGCTAGAGGCCAGGCAAACGTAGAGAATCCCAGAAGAGGTGCTGAGCTCCTGTATCTGGCCCTACACTTGATTTTTTATATGATAATATAAGGCATATGCAAAACACAGGATAATAAAAGAATAATAATAAAGAATAAAGAATAAAAAAGAAAATAATAATTCTTCATTGCTTAAGTCTGTTTGAGTTGGGCTTTCTGTTACTAGTAGGTAATGCATCTTAGGAGATTTTTTCCTGATTCTAAAACTACTGGCCATTCATTCAGAATATGTAGAAAAGACAGAAAAGCACAAAAACTTAATAATTCCACCATTCAGGGATTACAACTGTAAACTTTTTATTATGCCCTTCTGATCTTTTTCTATGTGGTTATATGTACTTTCAAAACTCAGCACAATAGTACACATAATTCTTTATGCTTTGTTTTATTCATCTAATGATATGTAATGAACCCATGAGAAATTATCCTTTTAATTTAATTTTTAATGTTTGCATATTATTTCATTTTATGGTTGTATTTTATGTTCCCCCTCTTTTTGGATATTTGGGGTGGTTTAATTTTTTCCGTGTTATAAATCATGCTAGACTAATATCATTATGCATATATTTTACACGTTTGATTGTATTCTTGGCATATATTTTTACAAGTGGAGTTTTGATCAAAAGGTCTGAAAATACAAAAAGCTTTTGATACATATTTCCAAATTTCTCACTTACATTCAAAATGAGAGGTAATTAGTGTTTAAAATAAAACAGCACATTCACAAATTCACAGTAAGCACTTACAGCAATTTTTTTCATCCATGTTATCAGGGCAGTCTGGGAACCCATCACAGATGACTGTGTGCTTCAAACATTGCTTGTTAGATGGACACTCCCAAAGATCTCTCTCTTTACATCCTGGAGACAGAAGGAAAGGTTATTTGCAATAGATGTGAAGGTGAAAATAACAATGGCTTTGATCAAGCAATGTAAAAAAATGACAATATAAAGGTATGATTTCCTTTTTCTTAACGAGTTTTGACTCCTGTATACCGTGGAAAATGTAATTTTGAAAGCAGAAATCCTTGGTAATCTCCAAACTGCATTATAAATAGTACAGCTCTCCCAGGAGAAGATCAAAAGTGACATATGGGAAATCGGAAAAAAAAAAAAGAAAAAGCAACTGTACTTTAACGTTCATCTTTAGCTGTTCCTTTTGCTTTCTGAGCCAATTTGCCAACACATAAGACTCATCTATAAAATGATGAGTTAACGCTTTTAAGCAAATATGCCAAAACCTAGCGATCTAAATGCATATTATCTTAAAATGTAATTTCAATCAACAAATGGCGAGGCCATCTGTGTGTTTAGCACAAGAGGCTCCTCCCATATGCCAAATATCTGCAAAACTAGCTCAAGAGCCATTACTTCAGTAACGTAGCCAGAAATCTCAGGTTAGAAACTTGATCAGTTAACCTGAGAAAAGAACATAATTTGCCTAAGACCAGGACTATAAGCTTGAACTGTAATTTGCCTGTACAATCACAAGCTCTTACAATGAACTTAATAAATGTCATCTGCTTCACAGGCAGTGCATTTATACGTCCGCTAGAACATGCCAAGTGCCTGATGTGTTCTTGTCACTCCAGTTGGATCCATGACCCTCACCAGGCTGTGAGGGGTGAGAAGGAAGAGACCACATGTATTCATCTTTGAGTATCCTGAACCCCCCTGCCTGGAACAGCAGCTAGCCCTCAGCAGGACCTCGATACATGTGAATCTTAAATGGAACTTCATTTCACGTAAGGAACGAAAAGTCTCTCCTTCCCAGGGAAAGGTAATTTAGTGTAAGGTGAATGAAATGCCAAGCAGTGATGAAATAAGGGGTTTCTTTTTTTTTTTTTTTTTTTTGCGGTACGCGGGCCTCTCACTGCTGTGGTCTCTCCCGTTGCGGAGCACAGGCTCCGGACGCGCAGGCTCAGCGGCCATGGCTCACGGGCCCAGCCGCTCCGCGGCATGTGGGATCTTCCCGGACCGGGGCACGAACCCGTGTCCCCTGCATTGGCAGGTGGACTCTCAACCGCTGCGCCACCAGGGAAGCCCTAAGGGGTTTCTTTAGAGATGCTATTTCTCATCTGATCTGGTACAAATAATTCAGAGAAATGTCATAGATGACTGACTCAGGTTTCTTGGAGTCCCTTATGAGAAAATAATCTGCTTTACAAAAAATTCTCATTGAAAAGTTATCAAAATAAGTCCCCAGAAGAGAAATTTTTACTATGGGATGAAATTAGATTTAAAGTGTTTCACCATTCAAAAATATAGGACAGCAGTAGAGTATGTGACTGCAAAACTGTAGGAAATAAATAGTGAGAGGCCTTCACTAGCTGACCATCTAGAATGGTTTTAGGCCCAGGGACATCCATTCTAGGAACTCATGGGAATATAATCTGGAGTTTTCAGCTAACCAAGAATACATCATCTGGGGCTTCCCTGGTGGTGCAGTGGTTGAGAGTCCGCCTGCCGATGCAGGGGACACGGGTTCGTGCTCCGGTCCGGGAAGATCCCACATGCCGCGGAGCGGCTAGGCCCGTGAGCCATGGCCGCTGAGCCTGTGCGTCCGGAGCCTGTGCTCCGCAACGGGAGAGGCCACAACAGTGAGAGGCCCGTGTACCGCAAAAAAAAAAAACAAGAATACATCATCTGGAACCAAGAGACATCATCTGGAATGTTCTGGCAAGGAGACTCATCACAAACCACATCACTTGCTAGTAGATGATGAGAGAAAACAGCATGAGTCTTTCTGACTGTTCACAAGGTACATTCCTAAGAGTACAGAGAAGAATGTGGACACTTGGAATGAAATGATAAAAGATCACAAAAGTCGATCTACTGGGACATAAGACCTGTATGCTCACAGATGGTAATAATAAGAGATAACATTTATTATCCACTATAAATCCACCTTCTAGATATTAGTTTTAATTCTTACAATAATACCATAATGTCAGGATTACAATCACCATTTTCTAAGTAAAGAAACTGAGATTTAGAGAAAATAAACAGATTGCTCCAAATCCAGCCTTACAGAGAAAGATCCAGTAGGGAAGCAGGTGCAAGCCTCTAGTTGCTGTCCTCAGTATGCATTAGAGGTAAGAGCAAAGGAAACAACGCTTAGAGTCAGACATCTGGATTTGAACCTTAGCTCCAAATCTCATTAGCTGTCTGACCTTGGATAATAAGTTCCTTAATTTCTCTGAATCTCAGTTTCCATATCTCTAAAACAGTAATAAGAACGCCTGCTACAAAGGGTTGCTATAAAGACAAAATGAGTACTCTATAGGCAGTAATTTCCCTTCTGTATCGTCTCTTTTCTAATAAAAGTTTGCGTGGCCTAATGCCTCCTTTGTGGAGTTATGATGAACATAAATGAAGTAGGATGAAAAGGTCAAGACATGAGGCACATGGAAGATACCATTATGATTTTGTGAAAAAATCATTCTCTCTTGAAAGTGGCATTTTTGGTGTAATTATGCTTTAAAGGTGTGCTTTAAAAGGAAAAGGGTATGACTCCATTAAAAATTAAAACTAGGTATGGATAGGATGAGATATTTAATGCAGCTGTAGGTTATGAAACCAAATAATTGTTGATGTCTGTATAACTGCCACCTCCCCCCGTACAGACATAATGGCTACGCCCACTCACAGAGGCCACCGTGTATTGCTAAAGTGACCAACTCATCCCAGTTTGCCTGGGACTTTGCAGGTTTGAGCACTAAACGTCCCTGCTTCCAAGAAACCCCCCTCAGTACTGGGCAAAGCATGATGGTTCGTCAACCCTAAGTGCGCTAAGCGTTCTGCTGGGTTCTTCACGTTCTCTCTCAGTTTCACAAAATCTCTGCGAAGCAGGCTTCCGTCAGAGGCAGATCCCACCTGAACTGGGGCACCTTTTTCTCTATCAAAACAGTTGTCATTATAGGTGAAGAAGGCAAAGCACCTTAAAGCAGATGCTTCTTGAACTCTAAGAAGCTTTCAGTGATGCCAGTACAGAGTAAGTGGGTCCACTCATCAGGGCTGCTAACTCGAGCTACATCAACTAAAGTGTTGTCAGGGTAGAGCTGCTCATCTTCGGCCAGCAGCTGCCCCAGTGGCTGTGGATGTGACCTCAGAGCAAATCAAGGGAGCTGAGCAGTGAGGTTCAGCCGTGGCAGGTGTGACGGCCCCTCCAGAGCCTGTGACCCTGGGCCATGGAGCCCAGATCTCAAAGAACAGCCGCAGCATCTGTGGTAGCAGCCTGAACAAAGGAGCTGCCTCCCTCCCCGAACTCTGGGCCTAACCGTCAGGGGCAGCAACGACAGCACAAGTCACAGAGCTCCCATCTTTGACCAGAAAGCCCCAGTGGACCTCCCAATTCCTTAGTCACACCCCTTTTCGGGGCGTCATCTTCATGTCATCCTCTTCAAGACGTGCTGTCTCAGTACCCTGTGAAGAGGCAGGATGAAGATTTTGAAAGGGCTTTAAATTGCAGGGTGGGAGCCACCCTCAGGGACCGTAATCCTGGAGATGGGGACATCAACCACCAAAACGAGCACTACCTCAAGGACGAGGCTCCACCCGGATGCCCACATTCACTATGGAAATCAGGGACTCTGACCAGCCTGTGCTTTGGACGTGACATGCCAGTCTGCCCTCCTCTGCCATAAATAAGACCTTGGTCTGTCAGAGATAATACCAAGCTAGACAGGACTCCTTCCCTCAAGGGAGATCCCTGAGGTGACCTGTAAGGGGACTTGCCTCCTGGATTTCCTAGCACTGTGGCAGGTGGGCTCTTGTTTATTGCCCTCTGAGGACAAGGGGGCATTCCAAGCCCCCTTATATTATAAGCTTGGAATGTTATAAGCATTCCAAGCTGTGCGGGATAAAGCGCACTTCTCTAAATGTTACAGGTGAGAAAACTGAGGCCCAGAGAAGTTAAGTGACTGGCCAAAAGTCACACAGCCTCTAAGTGCTGAGTCTGGATTTAAATCCAAGTCTAGGTCTACAGAGAGCACTCTACCATTCCAGGCTGCCTGCCCAAGACACCAAATGAGACAGCGAAGAGTTAGCCAAGTAGCAAAATATCTAAAGGGAAGGAGAATGTCTCTTCCTTAGCATGAAGGATTAAATGTGATCAGAGATCAATCCTAAGACTCCTTCTGAAAGTACCTTTGTGGGTATGCGACATGAGATGAACACAATGACCCTCACTCTGTCTTCTAGTCACAGAGCAGGAAATCAGTCTCTTCCACAAGCAAAGGGACAAAGAGACTGGCTCTCTGGAGTATTTAAAAGAAAAACACAGTAAAGTCCTTCTCTGTGAGAAATACACAAATACTATTAAGGAGTCCAAACAGGGAAAAAAAGTCTTTTGGAAAACTTTTAAAATCAACCTGTAAAACCTATAAATATCAGAGCCAGAGGCTTTCAACACAGCCTAAAGGGGTTTTGACTCCAAGAAGAGGTTCATGTTATAAAGAAAGATTTTACTGCATTTTATCTATCACCCCAGAGGAGATCGAAGGTAGATGATGAAATGGTTTTTAATTATTTGAAGATAAACAGAAAGGTCCTTAACGACACTCGCATTTGTATTGTCTGCCTTTCTCTGAATGTTGTATACCCTTTTATGCAGAAGAGTGATCAATTAGTAATTGTGATGTTATATTCATGTAATGAAGGGTTTTATTTCTCCAGTAGATATAAAAAAACTGTTTGAGCTATATTCCCATTTAAGTGACCCACTGAGAAGACTTGCTGCTCCATCACAGCTCAGGTACCACCTTGTTCCTGCTGGTACAGCTCATCCAATTGTGGACATAGGCCTAGCAAAAGCTAACTTCAGTCTCACAAACTCAGATCTATAGCATGAAGGCAAAGCTCAGAAATATAATCTCATTGTTGTTTTCTTTAGCTCGCCTTTCCTTTATGCCCTTCTTGTTCATTTCTCTGCCCAGATCGGCACCTTTTTCTCCACTGATTAGATATCAATGCTTGGTAAATGTCAGATTGAAAATAAGCTTCTTTCATCCAGTTGCTAGATCTACAGCCAGCTTCATCTACATAGTAGATGTTCAATTAATGACAAACTATCACTTTAAGACACGGAAGTGCTTCTGTACTGACGCAGTACGGACTCTGTAAATCACTCCTATCTTTTAGACTTCTCTCCCATGAAGCGATTCTGGAATGATATGTTCATATTTACATAATTCTTCCAAACACTTGCTGAAAACTTTTCTAATAATGACAGTACTTCCGACTGTTGTTTACACTAACAATTATACAATCAGTACAACTTCAACAACAAAAATTTACCACAAGAGCAGGAGACACTTCAGAACAACATTACTCCCAGCCCAGCTGGATGGCTCCCGCAAAGAAGGGAAGCGAGAAGAAGAAGGGCTGGCCCGCCATCAATGAGGTGGTGACCAGAGAAAACACCGTCAACATTCACAAGTGAATCTATGCAGTGGGTTTCAAGAAGTGCACCCCTAGGGCATTCAAAGAAATCCGGATATTTGCCATGAAGGAGATGAGATTTCCAGATGTATGCATTGACACCAGGCTCAGCAAATCTGTCTGGGTCAACGGAATAAGGAATGTCCCATACCATATCCATGTGCAGTTGCCCAGAAAACATAATGAAGATGAAGATTCACCAAACAAGCTCTATACGTTGGTTACCTATCCACCTCTCGCCACTTTCAAAACTCTGCAGACAGTTAATGTGGATAAGAACTAACCGTTGATTGTCCAATAAGGTTATAGAACTGCCAAAACCAAGCACTACTTACTGCTAAATGTTTAACGCATGTATTTTAAAAGTGTATTTACAAATGGTGTGCTTTGACCTCCATGTTTTCCTGCTGCAGAAGTGTCAGAGAAACAGCATAAATTTCCAACACATCGATTATTTTATAATTAAATTAAAGAAGTATTGTTTTGAGGGGAAAACCCAGTAATGTTGTTAAAATTTTGGAGGAGAGGCAGATGTGTGAAAGTGAATAGTTAATAGTCATAGTATTCAGGAAAGCCCAAGCATTTAAGTGCATTCCACTCCACAATGGACGGAATAAATCAGAAAGACAGGAAGCCTGGAGTGAAATCCAGCTTTGCTGGAGCTGGTGTTTGCATTACCAGATGGTATGCCTATCCACGCCCATGGAAACAGGGGGACAAACTGAGCAAGTAGGCAAAATGGGAATCCGAGGATTTCCCAGTAGTCCTCCATTGGGCCTTCCTCTACTGCGTGACTTCTTCATTTGATTTTCACTGCTGTGTTCTCCCAGAGCATGGGACATGCCCATTCAAACGCGTGCATGCGGCCCAGTTGCTTTGGAAAACTTAATGAGAATTCTCTCATAGATTAATACTGTTGGGGCAATTAATGTTCCAAATGTATTAATTTATTACTGACTTTTAACTTTCCTTAACCAGAACTCTCAATAACATCGTCAGTCTTTTGAGTGTTTTATAGAGATTAGACAATTTATTCGATAGTTCTCATGAGCCTTTAATTGTGAGATTAAAGTACTGACAAAAACTCATTACTTAACTAGAAACCTGACATTTTAGGATCACTTGTACCCTATAGTGCTTTAAATTTCTTTTTTACAGAATATACTCTAGAACTCAGACCATTTAATCTTCATAAGACTCTTTTTGAGACTAAGTTTTTACATTTCTCAAATATTTATTCCCCTACTGCAAATTTCGGTCTAGCCACCCAAGGAAGTATCATGTAACCTCTTTGGACAATCTAAGATAATCTATTTTAATTTGCATCTCAGAATACCATAACCCATCAAAGCCATAGTGTAGTGAAAAAAATCCAATAGATTTTTTTTTTTTTTTTTTTTTGCGGTATGCGGGCCTCTCACCTCTGTGGCCTCTCCCGTTGCGGAGCACAGGCTCCGGATGCGCAGGCTCAGCGGCCATGGCTCACGGGCCCAGCCGCTCCGCGGCATGTGGGATCCTCCCGGACCGGGGCAGGAACCCGTGTCCCCTGCATCGGCAGGCGGACTCTCAACCACTGTGCCACCAGGGAAGCCCCCAATAGATTCTTAATAAATTATTTATATAAGGGATATTCAATGAGTTTTGATTTATTTCTTTACATACAGACCACAAACAAAGCAAACAACAGTAGCTTCTCAAAACACTGTATGTTCCTCCCTAACAAAATTACCATCATTCTGACAGTTCTAATTTTCTAGAAGATGCACTTATCCATATTTATAGTAGCTGATAGGATTTCAGTTGATTGCTTGTGACATTTTGTCTGGACCAGAAGGGCAATGTCTACTATGGAAAACTCATTTTGGGAAGCAAGGCAATATTTCATCCCTCAAAGGCCAAAAGAATAAAATGATTTCAAAAGATGCATTGCCTCATGTGCTTTCAATGGCAAAAAGTGTCAGGTTTTTTAAGCAGAACAAGCTAAATAATCATAACCAAACTATTCTTTGGGGTAGCCCTTCAATCATTTTGCTTTACTCTAAGATATTGCTTAGTAAAGAGCACTGTCTGTTTTCTATTCCCTGACACACTTTGAGGTTACAAGTACAAAGGTTTGCAGGGAAATAAAATGGGAATTAGCTCCACTTAAATTGCCACTGGCATTTCTGGCCTTTCCATTGGTGATTTTGGAGTTCAAAGGCAGAAATGTCAGGAAGAGTTTTATCCTTTGCTGACAGAGACAAAAATCAGAGAGGGCATGAAGATAAATCCCAATTAAATTTGAATGTTAGAGCCTGCACTCTGTCTTTGTGTGTTTAGATGCCTATTTAAGAATATGGGAATCATAGGCAAGGACACTATTATTCTGACCTTAAAACAGATGACAACTGCTTTAGAATCTCTCAATAAAAATAATCTCTTACATTTGTGAAGAGCTTCTTCTTTTACTAAGAGTTTGCACATATGTCATCAAGGTTATAAACAGAAGTGTAATTTAGGGGAAATCAATGGAATTAACAGGAAAAACACTTATAATTCATGTTTTGCCATTTGATAATTTAAGAAGTAAATGCCTTAGCATTCAATCCTAGTCACTACTTACAACCGTCAGTAAACAATGGACGTATTTTAACACAATCCCTTTATCCTAACGAGTTATTAGTGTACATTCAAGAAAAGTGCCATCTCACATACATACCACAGTTTTCTTCATCACTATCATCATCACAGTCAGCCTGGCCATCACATCTTCTGGAAGCCAGAACACACCGTCCTGAGCTGCACTTGAAGTGACTAGGTGAGCATTCTGTTAAAAGCAGTGGGCCACATTACTGTCAACAGACAGAAAACCCAGAACCATCAGCTAATTTATCCATTTACATGTGGGATGTTGTGGAGAAGTTATCACTGGACATAAGGATGGACCTTCACAAAACTGAAATGGTCAAAGTTTACTTGGCTTTCTTCTGTCTGCCTATCAGCATCTTTTTCCTTCATCCTTGACATCACCTCTTCAGATCAGCTGTTTTGTGTCTCTATGCTTTCCAGCAATGAACTCTCTTTCCGAATGGACAGCCTAACAATTGCTGGAGCCTGAAATGTCCTATGAAGCCAATGCTTCTAACTACCCAGCTGGCTTTCCTTTAATGTGTCACATTGTTTCCCATCCTAATCTTTCCACCTAGTGGGCAGGTCCTTGATTCCATTTCTCTACTTGATTATCCTACATCGCCAAGGTCTCTGAATGCTTTGCACTTGAAGGAACCAAGGCATGATCTTCACCATTACCTACAGGGGCCCTAGTATAAAAGCAGCATCCCTATATAATGGACTCTGTGAGTTAAGTGTGTTTAAAATAAATACCTAGAGTATTAAAGTCATCTCTGCAATTTATTTTTTAAATGAAGACAATGTCTAACAGATGGGCATCAAATTCTTCAGTGTAATCAAGTTTATAGATTCACCACCTATGCAGCCTTTCTACTGGTAACTAAATACAAACAATAACAACAGAGAAACTTCTAAAAGTAGCTGACATATTCATCCATGTTAGATACCCCATTGTAATTAATTTAAAAATTAACCTTCCACATCTTCATCAGGCATTAGACAGGTTTGACTGTCTGAATTTTCCTCTGGAAATTGATTGCAATCTGTGTCTTCTGGCCATTGTAGGCCCACAATCCCAAGAACAGACTCACAGCGTTCTTTGGAATGCTCACACAGAGCTCTAAAAGAGCGAGAAAGACAAAATATTACAAGCGGAAACAGCCACACCTGATGTTAGGCCTCTATGTAGGGTTTTAATTCTGTATGATTATGGGTTGGCGTGTATATGTGGTGTGTGTATGCAGTGTGTGTGCGTACCGATGTATATATACGAATGCACATATACACACTAGATATTTGGGAAACCAAATTGAGTAATATCGCTACAAGGGGGATACGTTCCAGAAACATACTTTCACCAAAAGAAACTCCATTGCAGAAATGGAAATAGAGATGTTCCCAGAACACGGATTCCCTCCTCCAGTTTGCCTTTCCCATTTTCTCTTCTTTCTTTCAGGCAGACACACTCCAGTGTCTTTTGTTTTAAGCAGGGAAGCCCCCAAAATCACTTGGACAGTCTGCCACCAAAGGTCATGGAATCTATACAACACCCTCAGCCTCGGCCCCCTGTGGTGCCCTGGGATGTGAGCCATTTCCTGTGCCAACCTGGCTTGCCTAAGGCATTATTACTTCAGCTTACACCAAACCCATTTGTGTTGAGCTCAAGTTGGTAAAAAATGAAGTTTGTTGGTCTTTGTTAAAGAAAAGACATACTAAGCATTGTACTAGGTGCTTTTATGTGTATTATCTCATTTGTACCAGAATATTTTAAAATTGAGGTATCAGCATGTCTCAAAGAAGATGGCTTTACTTCCTACGGGGAAAGAAAAAAACAGTTTGCCTCAATATATTACCAAGAAATTAGTTACGGATTTTTTTTTTTAAGTAGACATAATGAAAGTAAGTTCCTAGGCAAATTTTTTATTTCCCTTTAAATACGTTCTCATTTCTTAAAAGTTTCAAACGTTAAACTACTACGTTAATTTCAACAGGTAAGGAATGGTTAGCAATTGAATGGAGACGTTTCAGAAAAGGCTCTGTCTAGATTTAAGTCTGTCTAGATTTAAGTTAAGATAGAGCATAACTTGATTCTGGTTTAGCCTAGGAATTGGGGGCAAAGACAAAGCCATGGCATTCCCATATTAGGTTTGCAAAAGTGGGAAGCTCAACGGTGTTTAATAACTCTCTGTTGGACTGAATAGTTTTGTTGCAGATTAATATAAAAATGTATATAACTCAATTGCTGCTATTTTAAATTAACCAAACGATACCTAATTTAGATGGAAGTCAGGTAGTGCCTGACTCTACCATTTTTTTTCCCCTATAAAATGGAAATACAATATGTGGCACTACAACTCCCTGGCACACCTGTTCTTATAATAATCTGTGCAGTGCTCAGCCATAGAGACAGCAGTCCTAAAAGGTTATTTTGAGGATGATAACTACACTAAAGTATTCAGCACATTTTAAGAGCTCAAGAATGTTAGATATTTTCCAATTCATAGCTTAAAAACTGAATTTTAAGATCAATAACCAAGCTTGGCAAAAGGAATTATGTGTTACCCCATGAGCATATCAGTATATTATTCTTGCCATAATCCAAAAATTTTTCTTACAAATATCAGAATGTAAAACTCACTTTGATAGCCACTGGAAATGAAAGATGTACGTGTATGTGTAAACCTAAGAAACAAAACTCAAGTGTCTAGAAGTTCAACACTTTATTCAAAATGTTTATTCTAAACATTTATTCAAAATGTTTATTCTAAACATTTATTCAAAAATGTTTATTGAATAGTATTTCAGGATCAGTCTTATCTTAGGCATTTTAGTATGAAACCTAAGTCCTAAAATTATCAATCATATGTGGATATAAGTTTGTTTCAGAGAACACTGCAATAGGGAAATTCTTATACACATATGAAAAGAAAGTCAAATACAAGAATTTGTTAAGTACTATTGAAAGTAATTATTCACTATCATCAACCTTGCTTAGGAAAAGTAGAATAAGATTTATAACTTGTTAACATAAAACTGGCAGACGTTTTATTAGTGATACTTTAAAAGGCATTTAATAGAAATGTTCAGAATTATGTTTGCACAGCCAACATTAAATTTTACTCTATTTGTATAATTTGTTTAGTTCCCCCAAATCATTTTTAAATTTTGCTTCCTGTCCCAACTCTATAGATGGCCCTACCTTGTCATCCATTTGATATTTGGCATATAATTTACTGTTTTCCCATCTGTCCACTGTATTGATATTCTTGCTTTTTCTTAAAGCTCTGAGTGACTTCTGATCCCAACATATGGTTTCCATAGTTACCACTCACATTTAGGCAGGCACATCTGTGTATTCACCCCTTGATGGAAACCAGCCCTGAGAAAAGCAGCCCTCACCTCTGTGACAGCCACCTTGTAGGTGCACATTCTCTGGCTATGACCCTGAACACACAGCATAGAAGAGGGACCAAACTGCCACAAAGCAGTTAGTTGCGCTCCTGTCCTAACATCAGAGCTTTGTTTATTCTGGGCTTACAATCAATGGGCACCACTTTACATTTATGTACATTCATCTAATCTCACAACAACCCAACCCAACCACCACCGCTATCCTGATCTTACAGGTAAAGAAACTGAGGCTGGGAGAGACTGAGGAACCTGTCTCAGGCTACAAGCAGCTACAGAAGAGCCAGGATTTGAATCAGGAGGTGGACACCAGAGTAATAATCTTAACCCGTAGGGCATCACTCATATCCTAAGTTCAAGCCACACTCTTGAAATACCGTCCTGTACTTCATCTAACCAGGTAAAAAAACAGCAATGTCCATCCCCCGTCCATCCTGTGAGTTTGGTGTGATGACTCCTTCAGCCCACTCTTTGTGTAATGTCTCCTAACTTTTGATGCTATCAGAAGGCAGCATTTAAAATACATCAACACTGCTAGAGAAACAGGCAGACACACCCCTACTGCTGACTCACATTTTAAAAACCGCTTCCTGATCCAACAAAATGAAACACTTGTGATTTCATTTGATTAAAGTCCATGAATTATTATAAAAGGCAGTTCATATCTCTCTTGTTTGGTATTTTACTAATGAATTCTTACTCAGATATTAATTTTAGAATGCCTACTTCTTTACTTTTTAAATAGGTAATTTGTTAAATACAGGACTTGTTGGCAAAGTATGTACTTTGTCTAAACTCAAACGATGTCTTCATTCCCTTGGTTCTCCTTGAGGGAAAATGAGGATGCCTGGGGGAGACCCCAATGTATTACCTGCAAGGAGGGATACGCTGGCTTGTATTCTTGTCACACTTTGGTACCAAGATGGTGCAAGCAAAGAACATGAGGTATTTGTAACAGTTGGTTTGAACAAGTGCAGGGAAAAGAGAAGACTCCCAGCTGATGGATGCCTCCTTTTGAGTCCTGTGGCCGAGGTAATTTGGATAATTTGTATGGTTGTAGGGCAAATTCATGCAGAGTTCCAACGTAATTGGTTCACACTGACCTAACAAAAAAACACACATACAGATACATATTATATTTTTAAATTTCACCTGGAAAACAATTTCTTTAAAACTTACAAAATTAAAGTCTAGGGCTTCCCTGGTGGCGCAGTGGTTGAGGGTCCGCCTGCCGATGCAGGGGACACGGGTTCGTGCCCCGGTCCAGGAAGATCCCACATGCCGCGGAGCGGCTGGGCCTGTGAGCCATGACCACTGAACCTGCGTGTCCAGAGCCTGTGCTCCACAACAGGAGGGCCCACAGCAGTGAGAGGCCTGCGTACCGCAAAATAAATAAATAAATAGATAGATAGATAGATAGATAAATAAATAAATAAATTTTAAAAAGTCTATCGTACCCTCTTTCTTGGAAGTAGCTAAGACTAGATGTAAGTAGTATATGAGATTGCCATCAAAAGGTAAATAGTGTGGTCAGTGAAGTGTCTTGACAAACCAAGATTCATTTCTGTATACGGAGCTGCTAGCACACTGTCCAGAATGCATGTTTTAGAGTCTTTCGCATTTTTTTCCCTCGGCTCCACTTATCTGATTCCTTTTACTCACTTTGTCTTCTGATTTATCCATTACTTCTAAACTAGTGTATTCCCCGCCACCTTCATAGCCATTTAAAAAAATCAATGAATTTGGCTAAATAGGCAATTAGATGACTTTTTTCTATACGTTTTATTGTTGATCAGTGTATAAGGCTATACAATTTCAGGGCAAGAGGAGGCTGAGATCCGTTAGCTATCCATTGCCAATGAGATAACCCCTAACCCTTTAGCTTGGCATCCAAGCCTATTTCACACTCCAAATCACAGCCTAACTTCCCAGCCTCGTCACCCATGACTATCTCGCCAGCAATATTTCCTGGGCGACACCGGACATTTTAAGAATTGCATGCGTCCTTTGTGGGTCCTGTTAGCTTTTATCCCCTTCTTTCCTTCACACACTTGTAATCACTCCTCAAATGCAATCATGGTTCTAGCTGCCAGGTACATAGGGCAACTGCTGATTGGAATCATCCTTCCCCATCCTCCCCTCTAAGCTAATTTCTCCTTGTTCTGCAGCACTCAGCACAAACCCCTCTTCCAGGAAGGCTTTCTGGCCAACCACTCTTCCCCTTCCACTCCTAGTAGGAGTCTCCGCTGAGCTCCAGAGCACCTCCAGGGTGTGCATGCCATGCACTCATTGCCCTCTGCTCTATTCTTTACTTACTTGCCTTCCCCATACGATTTGAGAGTTTTGTGAAATGAGACCTCATCTCTTTTTTTTAATTGAAGTACAGTTGATTTACAATGTTGTGTTAGTTTTTGGTGTACAGCAAAGTGATTCATAAACACACACATGTATATATATAAAATTAATTCTTTTTCAGATTCTTTTCCATTATAGTTTATTACAAGACATTGAATATAGTTCCCTGGAGAACTTATTTCTTGATCTCAAAGTCTGCACCAGGCATAGTGTGAGAATTAAGGAAGGAAAGGAGGGGGGAGGCATCAGAAACTATCCTAGGCACTTTAAAATGTAAAAATAATGCAAAATAGAGTCCCTGGCATTGAAGCACTCCAAGTCTCCAGAGGAAGAAAGACACATGCAGGTAGCTGCGGTATAACATGAACAGGCTGAACAAAATGCTAGAGCCCGGAGAGACAGGGTGGATAGGAGCAGTTTGGGAAGCCTTCCCAGGATAAGCGGGGTTTGGGCAGGTTTGGTGGAATGCGGTGGAAAGGCTCTCTGTCCCCTCTCTGTCTGAGGTGGACGTGCTTCATTCCCAGAGGAGAGAGGAAATCAAGGGAGTGTCTTGGTAGAATCAGGTCAGGTCCACCAGAGATTTCATGCCTTATTAAGAGTAATTATTCAAATTAAATTTAATTATTTGACTAGGAAATGGTATGCAGGCAAACAGATTAGCAATAAGGACTGCAGTGAAATATTAAAACAGCTCTGGGACTATTTCATAATGTAAAGAGTCTGAGGGCTTTGCAGAGATTATGCTGATAAGGAGCCTGATACTGGCCAGACTGAAAACTCTCACGGACCAAGTATGTAAGACTCTCAGTTTATTGAGGAAGAAGTAACACTCTAAAGCTGGCATAATCCTGAGGACGCCTACAGGGTGGAGAAAAGAAAAAGAGACAGAGGAGGTATGGGGTTGGTTCAACTTACCACTTCTTTGATTTGTGAAAGAGGAGAAACACTGAAATGTTTTGAGTTCAGATTATACACAAAAAATGCATATTCCTTATAACAATGAAAACAATACAAAGACACATATAGGAAAAGCTCTTCATCTCCCCACCTCCCTCTCTCTTAACTTCCCTCAATGCCAAAAGATGGGTTTCCTCTTCAGCTTGCTTTTGTTGCTTGATTACCTGTCACGACCATCTTACAAATCAGTAGAGGCAGCTCACACTCTATATTTTTCTTAATTTCTTTAATATACTTAAAATTTTACAAAAATGGGATCATTCACACATATTTTGATGCAGTCTTTTTTTTCCTGTAGATGTCTTTTCTTTCTCTCTTCTTCCTCAACTATCCTATCAAGTTTTAACTTTTTATCAGTTTGTTTCCTTGAGATGATTAATAGGCATATCACATGCATAACTTTTCTCTCTTTTGATATGTGGGATGTATCGATTTTGATTTAGGATAAGATATAGGCTTTAAGTGTCTCAGAGTCAAGGGAGATGAAAGGATTAAGTTACGATCATGTATTATTCTGAGATCTTTACTGAATGCGGTGAGGTTGTTTTGTTTCCTTCATAAAGGCGTTCTTCACAAAGTGCTAAGCAAGAGAAACTCTCAAGTATCTGGCAACCTCAAATTCTGTGATTTATGGTATCAATAAACTTTTATATCTTAAGCAGTAGACTCACTGACAAGCCTGACTGACATTAGCCACTAGAGGGCGATCACGTCACAAACATGCGAGGACGTTTAGCTGTTGCAGGGCTGTATAATTCAGTGTGAGCTTGAGGCAGTGCCTGGCATGGCATTCTGAGGACAGATGAGGTTTAATAAATATCTGAAGAAAAAAAGATCCTGATGGAGTCTCAATGATAGCCCACCTTTCAAAGTCTGAAACAATATTTGATAAATTCAACCTAAAGAAAGGACTGTTAACTAAACGATGTTACATCTTCATCATGATGCAATACCTGAAGCCAATGGAAATCATGTATTAGATTGATGGTCGTTTACATGAGAACATGTCATTTCCAACATCCATTGGCATATATATCTGAGATTCATCTTTGCGTCAAAACTTTAAAGCTCTCTTTATTATTATTTAGTTTTTAGAATTTGAAGAGCTATTGTAAGGTCAACACCCTTATACCTACTACCCAGGTCAAGCAATTGAACTCTGCCAGACATCCCACGTATCCTTCCATATCCCCTGTCTTATGTCGACCTTCTCCTTCCCCCACAAAGTAAATGCTGAGTTTCAGAGTCATCACTTCCTTGCTCTTTTTCATAGCTTTATTACATAAGTGTGCACCACATCCTACATACTACAGTTTGGCTATCCATTTTTGAAAACCAAATTGAAGTCTCTTATACTATCTATGTTCCCCCTCCCCTCCATCTCTTTATTTTTCTTTAATGTTTAACTATTGAAGAATCCGGAGACTTGACCTGTAGAGTATGCCAGAGTTTGGATTTTGCTAATTGCACACTCGTGGGGAGGCTAAACATGTTCCCCTGTCCCCCTTGTCTCCTGAACACTGGCAGCTGAAGCCAGGGGGCTGATTAGGCTTCATCCCTTTGGCAAGACTAGGTGCTGCGGTGTTCTTTCATCAGAAGACACATCCATCTGATTTCTTTTTGTGACTTCTACAGCTCTATGTCCATGCGCAGTGCCTTGCCCTGTTAATTCACCTGGTTACCAAATGGTAATATTCGAATTCAATCATTTATCTTCCACTTACTAGCTGGGAATGCTTTTAGAAAGAGGTTGTTCCTCTCATCTACTATTTGATCCTGAGAACTGAAGTCCTTAATCATTACAGCATATGGCTTTTTGACTACACCCCTATACTATCTGTTCCTTCCACCTAGAGATTGCAAGGAGAGGGCAGGAAATTGACAGACCACTGGGAAATTATTTGAAGAACAAAGCTGTTCATTTCTTCCTGGATATAACTTTTCAGTGGGGGGGAATCATACTGCCATCTTCCCACTCATATACACGACTTTGGTTTTCCTTTTCTGTTCTTCAAATACACTCAGACAGTTTCCCTAGCGTCTCACTGTCTCATCAGCTTCCTCTTTCATCACAGGTGTTCTTGCCAGGTTCCCTCCATATATATTCAGCAAACATTTGAACACCCCCTCTTCTGAGTGTCACGCCCTGGGCTAGTCACTCGTCCCCATTCCTTCTCTGTTATTAAAAATATGTGTTGGAAGAAAAATGTACACAAGTAAACATGTAGAACTAAAGGTTGATGGAACACTATGGGAAACCTGGGAGGGCCCCTGAGGCATGACAGTCACACCAGGCTTCATACAGCCATGGCGATCGTGGGCGCAGGGAGGTGGGGAGAGACACATGCCCAGGAGCGGCTCTCTCCGCCAGGTTCCCCCAGATGTCTGGATTGCACTCTACAAGGTACAGGTGATGGATTAGTCCCTCCACACCAGACTGATGGGAAATAACATTCCTGATCCTACCCGCCAAGGCAAGGACATGTCCGTATTCTGCCTCCCAGCAGGGTGCAAACATGTTAAAGATTCTGGGCTGGAGTGGATGTGGTGATACTGTGATACTTTTAAACCTCTCCATACACAATATCATCTGAGATGTGTTCTTTAGGCTTTTTTTAATTGTAGGCACTTCTGCTAATCTGAGATAAACCATGGATCTTATCCACTGAAAAATACGAAAACCAGGGCTTCCCTGGTGGTGCAGTGGTTGAGAGTCCTCCTGCCGATGCAGGGGACACGGGTTCGTGCCCCGCTCCGGGAAGATCCCCCGTGCCGCGGAGCGGCTGGGCCTGTGAGCCATGGCCGCTGAGCCTGCGCGTCTGGAGCCTGTGCTCCGCAACGGGAGAGGCCACAACAGTGAGAGGCCCGCGTACCGCAAAAAAAAAAAAAAGAAAGAAAAGAAAACCACGAAGACTTTTTTTCACACCCAATTGCAGGATGTCACTAATCCCAGCAGCCTCGTCAGGCCACAAAGCAATCATTCTCAACTTTTGCTGCACACTGGGGTCACCTGGGGAATTTTAAAAATACTGATGCCGGGGTCCCACCCAGTATATCTTCAGGGACCATTGGAACGTTATTATAATATTTTATGGGGTGGCAAGAACCATTATCTTTAAGGACTAGCCTCCCAGCAACTCCAGTGAGAGGCTGACTCCACCGGAAAGAATGTCCACGTTCTCCAAACTCATATTCCCCACTGGCAGGGAGCCAGAGAAAGAGAGCGCTGCTCAGTCGTGCTCCAGAATCTAAGTAACAGTAGTCTCTGACAGTGTCCAAGATCTTTAACCAATTAATCACATTTTCAAGTGCATGAAGAGTTTCCTGAGAGGAGATGATACTCGTCCATATTTACAGAGAACCAAGTAGACACACACCATCCTGAAGCTCTTTGAAAAATAAGGAATAACATCTTTACTCTCAGCTGGAAGTTAGGCATATACACCGCTTATGTGCCTAGCAGAGACAGCAGCTCCTGGGCATGGGTCTCTCCTCGCGCCCATGATCGCCATGGCTGTATGAAGCCGGGTATGACTGTCATGCCTCAGGGACCCCCCCAAGTTTCCCACAGTACTCCATCAACCTTTAGTTCTAAATGTTCACTCGTGTACTTTTTTCTCCAACACTTATTTTTAATAACACAGAAGGAATGGAGACCAAGGACAAGCCCAATGCCTGGTACTCGGAAGAGGGGGTGTTCCAATGTTTGCTGAATATATATGGAGAGAACGTGGCAAGAACATCTGTGATGAAAGAGGAAGCTGATGAGATGGTGAGATGCTAGGGAAATGGTTTGAGTGTATTTGAAGAACATAAAAAGAAAACCAGGGCTTCCCTGGTGGCGCAGTGGTTGAGAATCCGCCTGCTGATATAGGGGACACGAGTTCGTGCCCTGGTCTGGGAAGATCCCACATGCCGCGGAGCCTGTGCTCCGCAATGGGAGAGGCCACAACAGTGAGAGGCCCGCGTACCGCAAAAAAAAAAGAAAAAAAAAAAAGAAGAAAACCAAAGTTGTATATATGAATGGGAAGGTGGCCATATGATCCCACTGTTGAAAAGTTAGCTCCAGGAAGGCTGGAATCATGTTTCCCTTCATTGCCATCAAAGTGCCCAGTGCCCATCCCAGTGCCTGGGACATCACAGACACTAGAAATACTGGTTGAATATACATGATAAATGGAGTATTTCCTGCCATATCAATAAACGAAGGATGTCACAGTCACCAATGATTGTAGCCCTCCAACGTGAGCTGATGAGCCCTGAGGAAACTCAGGGCTGAAAAGAATACCTGCCATCTAGCAGCCATCAGACTGCAGCCACTCCCTGCGGTGAGCCCTGAGGAAACTCAGGATGTGAAAACCCTGGATACTGGCCTGGAGAGCTGAGATGCGTATCCAAGGAATTATTTCAGGCAGTCAAGACTCTTGCATCTTCCCATACATAGAAAAGCGCTAAATTCCTTAACTTGAGATATCTGGTATTCTTTGATTAATAATAATCTTTTGACATTCCTGACTACCTGTTTTTTCAGAGTTATCTGAAATGCTGTCTCCCGGCCTGCAGTCCTCATTTTGCCCAATAAAACTTAACTCGCAACTCTCACGTTGTGCTTTTTTTTTAAGTCAACATACATACCAGCTGAGTTATCTAGTGCCCTTCCTACAAGTTCCTCTTTTTTTGGACCGGTGATAACTTATTTTTATTTTTAATCTTGAAATATTTCAAGTATAGAGAAAATAGGATAACATATACTTGGGTTACTCCCTGCCTAAATTTGACACAGGCTAACATTGCTCTCTCACCTTTTTTGAATCTAACAGTAAGTACCATTCCATGTCAGACAACCCCGAAAACTTTAATAAAATACATGTGTCTGAGACAATACTGTCACTGTCCAAAATGCTACAGCCCAAGTTCAAGGTGAAGTAAAAAAAATGATTCTGAAAGAGTTCCAGGGCAGACTGGGAGATGAGCAAAGTCAAATCATATGTATATACATATATACACATACATAGACATATATTTAATCATTTTAGAGTGAATAAAATGGTAGTGTGTCTTAGTGGTCAGACTGATATCTATCTGCACTGTTCTCTCCTATGGGAAATGGAGGAGGGCTGGGTATTGTGCTTTCGGCCAAACAGTTATTAAGTGCTTGTGAAATTAAACAAAACATCTTGTTAGTCTGGGTTATTAATTGGCTGTGGCCCTCACACTCCTATCCAGCCCACTGTTTTCACCCCTTGATATCCCCTAAGGGGTACGGGCTACCTGCCACCCATAAGCTCTACATTGACCCAGAAAGGTCACAGAGTAGAATTAGGATCTGAAAACTTCAGCAAATCCAGGGACCCAAACCCTTCAGCCTTTCAACCTCCCGGCCTCCAGGGGCCTTCACTGCTGGGATCTGTGCTAAGAAGTCATACCTTCTTGTCAACTGAAAGCTGACAGACCTGCTTCTAAATCTCAAGCCCAAGCTGACAGGGAAGCCAAAAATTAATTCTGAAAAGTGAAAGAAGTGAGTAGAATGTGAAAGCAGAGCCCAGAAGTAAGCAAGCCATTACTAGAAATCAGTCTTTGGGGGCTTTCCAATTCATCTAAAATTTCCTGAGAGACTCTTCCTGCTACCCCTGCCCATTCAATCTTCCCCGAATCATTCCTCCTCCTGAAGCCGGTTTGGATACAGCCACCTGTCTACACCGTTTGTAGCGAGGTCATTACAGGTCAGCAAAGTTCCTGGAAGGGCGAGAATACATTTTATAACAAGAACAGACCGCCAAAGTTTTATGTGGCTATTTAAATGAACTTCATATTTACTTCTTGGATGAAGTTTCCATTTTTGAAGCTGGGCTTTAAAAAGGAAGAAAGATAGCATTTTCCTGCAGATGCAGCCAAGAAAATAATATATAGGAGCTGACGCTGAGTGGAAAGTCACGGCAATGACATTAAGCAATGGATTTATAGCCCATTCATGATGACACATTTGTTTATGATTTAAGTTAATTAAGACCATTTTGCTTCTTTTCTGCTACCACATGCAATCTTTAAAAAAAAGAGAGATATATATACATATTTTGGAGGGATTCCACACTTGAGCATTTTAATGTCAATGCAAAAGGATGAAACTGAATACATAGCCTGACGCGGTGATTGAATTTGTCAGCAGCAACTGTACTTACTACAATTATTCAGACTGTTGCTGGGATCACAAAGAGAGCTACCACCACATGAATCAAGGCAGGAACTGTAGAGGCATCTTTGATCTCCTTCTTGACACGGAGTCTGACCTACAGGCGGGGTGAAAGCACATTTACTTTCATCAGCAACTATAAATTCCACGCACTAGGATCTGAAGGATCCAGAACCAAGGAAGGACACAACTTTAATTTCCTTCCAACTTCTCCAAAAATTTTGAACACATGTTGAGATTCTGTAGGAATAAAGAAGTAAGAGGCAACCCATCCTTCAAAAATCATCTGTTGCTGCTTTTAATGGAAAAGAGAGCATCTTATATTTACATGGGTGCATGGAGTTGATGACAAAATAAAATTCAAGTGATTTGAGGGAAGGGCCAATATTTTTAAGACTCATTTGATCCCAACTCTAGTCTTTCCTCTAAGGAAAATGCTTTCCTTAATAATAAATAAGGCATCAACATCAATACAATAAGGATACTTTATCATGGCATAAGTCTTAAGCGGCTGTTATCCATATTTTCTGCGTCCTTGGAAAGTAGCACTGGCCTAGCTGCAATGATCTGAGAATTGGGTTTCTTATTTCCAAATGGATGACAACAGTAACATCAACCTAATGGCTTTTCCTTAAGGTATGTGGAGAGGAAACTGCTTTTCCCATTGATTTCCTGGTCATTTGTAGATTAAATGGATAAGGTAATAAATAACTGCCTGTTCTCTTTCTAGCTCGCCCCCGTTATAGTCAATTACTCAGACACGTCATGTGGAACCTAGAAAATCTTGCAAGGTAGTTTTAAATATAAATAACAGTATGGGTATACATACAACCATTCTTATCTGTAATTCTAAGACAATATTTATTATACTGGACTTTCTTATCTATAATTCTAAGACTTATAAGACTTATCTATAATCTTATCTATAATTCTAAATATAGTATTTATTATTCTGGACTCTTTCTCCCTTCCAGTACCATTAATGAACAACACTATATATCACAGCCTTGCATAAAATAGATATCACTCCTTTTCTTTTTTTAATGTTAGCAGGTCAAACTTTTTTTTGCAAGGTAAGCCAGGATAAGTTCCATGAATTTAGTCTCTTGAAGAAATTTTATTAAGACAGCATGCATTCATTATTTCAGCCGGTATTAAGCGCCCACTATGTGACAACTTATGTGACCAGCTCGGCACTGAGCATTAAAAGACAGAAAACCCTGATAATTTCTACCCTAATTAGGGATATCATCATGAACGGAATCTTACGATGCCATGTGATCATTGCTCCACTGAAGGTCCATGCAAAAAGCAGTAAACGCAAATTACAACAGTAAGAGTAAAGCTTCTCAAAGGAGTTTTTCAGGCAGTTGGGGTAAGGTGGGATAAGAGGGAAGGATGGGTTTCCCAAGCAGACAGCAGGATATACAAAGGCCTGGAGTAAAAAGTACACAGGCTGGAGTCACTGGAGGTTAAGGGAGACTAAACAGGAAGGTTGAGAGTAAGGCTGAGGGTTGTAATGGCCTAAATCTTGAATAGGGCCCCGAGTCCTGGCAGAAGCAGTCCCAGACCCCCTCCCAGCCTGTTTGAGCAGAACCAGCCTTCGATCACTGCTGACGCTTGTAACTCGCTCCCCTTCACTCTCAGCTCGCTGAACGCAGTGGCCTTCTCCCACTACTCTAAACTACCTTGCTCCTTCCTGCCACCTCTGTGCCTTTGGCCAAGCGGTTCCCTGTGTCTAAAATTCTTTCTCCAGCCCCACTCTCCTTTGTTAATTCCATTCATTCTTCAGACTGTGGCTCCTACAGCCATCTCAGGGACGCTTCCCAGAGGCCCTTCACCAGGACATGCATCCAATACGTGGCATCCTAGCACCTTGAATTTCCCTCCTGGCCTATGTCACTCCCCAGTTAGACAAGGACCAGCACAATTATTTGTATCGGCTTACCTCCCCCAGGAGCCTGCTAGCCGCATCAGCAGTTTTGCTTGCCACTAAATTCCCAGCACCACAATATACTTTTATTATATTGAATTCATTAGAGTAGATAAAGATGCTACAATTTTACTTTGTGATTCATTTTATCATGTGACTTTCTAACATCTCACACATGTAAGGAAGTATTTTCAAATCCTGCCACTGCATAGTAAAAAAATCCAAAATTATTTCAAACAGCATTGAATTATGTAGAGAGAAGGAACTATTTGATCAAAAGGGAGTTGCTTGGCTGACATGCACACAATAACTCATGGCTAGAAAGGGAATTCCTTCTGAATTTTAAAACTGGTAAAATGGGGCTTCCCTGGTGGTGCAGTGGTTGAGAGTCCGCCTGCCGATGCAGGGGACACGGGTTTGTGCCCCCGTCCGGGAGGATCCCACATGCCACGGAGCGGCTGGGCCCGTGAGCCATGGCCATTGGGCCTGCGCGTCCGGAGCCTGTGCTCCGCAATGGGAGAGGCCACAGCAGTGAGAGGCCCACGTACCGCAAAAAAAAAAAAAAAAAAACTGGTAAAATGAAGCACTCGTTATCTAGTTTTTTATGGACTAAATCTGTGAATAAAAGGCTCTCCCTTTAGGTCTGAAATGCGTTTTCATTAAAGCCATCCTAATGATCAATATTCACTATGAAAAAGCTAATATAGTTATCGGTGACCAATCTCATTAGCTGATTTGGAATATACACAGCCTAAGACTTGCTTTCACATAGCAGCTATGTGATAAGAACTTACATTTACTGAGTGCTCACCACGTGCCATCTCTATGAAGTAGTTATCATTATTCTGAGATTACAGACACAGAAACTGAAATGTAACAGGGTTAAGTTACTGGACTAAAGTCAACCAGGGAGTAGGTGGCAGAGCTGGGGTTTGAACCCAGGCAGCTGGGCGGCAACATCCACATTTTTAACAACTAGGCTATGTTGGTAAGAGGGAAGGTCACTTATAAGCAAATGTAGTGATTTTTAAGTCAAAGGATATTACCAACCCTGTACTGAGAGATGGCTTCTACACAAACTGGGACTTAAAACAATCAGTGTAGAGCTTTCTTTTCTGGCAGAAATAGACACACTTAAAAAAACCAACTTATCTGATTTACTTTTTCTTTGGGGGTTTCACAGATAATATCAGACTCCTTTTAAACTGTATTTAAGTATATTGCTTGGAAGGAAAACAAAAGACGAAAAGACAACCCTCAGAATGGGAGAAAATATTTGCAAATGAAGCAACTGACAAAGGATTAACCTCAAAAATTTACAAGCAGCTCAATATCAAAAAAACAAACAACCCAATCCAAAAATGGGCAGAAGACCTAAATAGACATTTCTCCAAAGAAGATATACAGAGTGCCAACAAACACATGAAAGAATGCTCAACATCACTAATCATTAGAGAAATGCAAATCAAAACTACAGTGAGATATCACCTCACACCAGTCAGAATGGCCATCATCAAAAAATCTACAAACAATAAACGCTGGAGAGGGTGTGGAGAAAAGGGAACACTCTTGCACTGCTGGTGGGAATGTGAATTGGTTCAGCCACTATGGAGAACAGTATGGAGGTTCCTTAAAAAACTAAAAATAGAACTACCATATGACCCAGCAATCCCACTACTGGGCATATACCCTGAGAAAACCATAATTCAAAAGGAGTCATCTACCACAATGTTCATTGCAGCTCTATTTACAATAGCCAGGACATGGAAGCAACCTAAGTGTCCATCGACAGATGAATGGATAAAGAAGATGTGGCACATTTATACAATGGAATATTACTCAGCCATAAAAAGGAATGAAATTGAGTTATTTGTAGTGAGGTGGATGGACCTAGAGACTGTCATACAGAGTGAAGTAAGTCAGAGAAAAACAAATACCGTATGGTAACACATATATATGGAATTAAAAAAAATAGTTCTGAAGAACCTAGGGTCAGGACAGGAATAAAGACGCAGATGTAGAGAAAGGACCTGAGGCCACGGGGAGGGGGAAGGGTAAGCTGGGACAAAGTGAGAGAGTAGCGTGGACATATATACACTATCATATGTAAAAATAGATAGCTAGTGGGAAGCAGCCACATAGCATGGGGAGATCAGCTCGGTGCTTTGTGACCACGTAGAGGGGTGGGATAGGGAGGGTGGGAGGGAGACGCAAGAGGGAGGGCATATGGGGATATATGTATATGTATAGCTGATTCACTTTGTTATAAAGCAGAAACTAACACACCATTGTAAAGCAATTATACCCCAGTTAAGATGTGAGGCATTAAACTGCTTCTCTGCACATGGTTATTTTAGGAAGCCGTTACATTTAATTTCAGAAGCCAGTTATTTCTAATTGAAATCTAATTGAATTGAATACTATACGCTACACTTTTCTCTTTATCGTGGTGTTTCCCCATAAAACATCTAACTGAATCTGCCCATGCTGTTTAAGTGTTTAACCTCTACTCTTCACCCTTAGGGATGATTTTTCAGTGTAAGTTGCATGAGAGTTACATTTACCATAAGCAAGGGTTTCTGGCTGACCAGAGCTGGGAGGACCAGTGCATTAGGCAATCTGGCATTATTTATATGGGGATCCTTTAAGCTGTAGGTAACTTCCAACTTTTTGCTGTGCTCCCAAGGAAAGGCCCACCGGTCAGGACTGTTTCCGGGGCTAGAGCACACACTTACCATTGGTGCAACTCTCCTCATCACTTCCGTCCTTACAGTCCTCGTCTCCATCACACTGGAAAGTGCTGGGGATACACTGGCCACTTCTGCATTCCACCAGACCCTGGCTGTGACATGCTAGGAAATGCCAAAATAACATGCATTTTAATTATTGCTACTTCTTTCAGTCTACAGATCACATCAATGATTCCCATTTATCTGGCATCACCAAGAATGAAGTGTTCTAAATTTCTGAATGTTCTGCATAAATGAATGAATATATCATTCATTTTGTTCATTCCAAGTATCTTTGGAATGGAAAGTTCCCTTTCAGGAATTTCTCTTCCCTTATTAAATAGCACTCACTAAAAATTTTTTCTTGATCATTGCATGGTGAAAAACAGTATTAATGATGGTAGTAGTTATACTACTAATATAAAAGCTACAATTTATTAAAGGCTTACTATATGGCAATAACTGTGCTAGGAGTATTAGTTGTCTAATCTCAAATCCTCAGAACAAATTTGCAAATGGATATTATCGACCTTGTTTAGAAGAAGGAAACTGAAGCTTAGAGAGTTTAGTGTTTGCCTCAAAGTCTCAAGGCTGTTAAAAGGTACGGCCAGAATGTGAAGGCAAGCTTTTCTAACCCAAGCCCCAGCATTTCACTCTGCACCAACCTGACCTAATGCACTAATGAAGTGGTATATATGAAAGACTTGCATAGTACCTACCCCACAATAAACACTTGATTTCAAAACTTGCTTACGACGTCTGACATTTAAAAGGGATGGTCTAGTGGTCATTAACCTTCCAATTTCTGAAGGTTGTCTTAATTTTATCCCTATTGTCTTTTAGAGCGTTAGAAACCCATGTATCATATGACCTCGGCCTTCACCAACTTATGGTCTACATACACACATACGTACGCACACACATACATAAATACATACATGAGCACCAAGCCCTTGCTTTTCCAAGATCCACCAGAATACAGTCCACTCTGTTCCACTATGTCCACTAAGCAAGGACTCAGGTACTATTCCAGTGCAAACAAGTTCAGGAAAGGAGAAAGCTGGGCATTGCATTTCCTAATTAATTTATGTGATTTTTCTTATGTCAAAATAAAAACCATGCAACCCACATTTGTAATTTTGCCTCAAATTATAGGCAAATTAAATAGTCAATCTCATAGGTATCAGCTGTTCCTGCTTTTATTAGACAGCAAAAGATGGAATAAAGAGTTTAATTAGTTTGAACATGCATAAAGTGCACCATATTAACTCTTTCAGATCAATATTACTCTCTTTTAACAAATAGCTGCTGCTATTCAATCATTTTTTTATCCCCTACTGAGTATACTGTAGTTTCTAGGGAATAAAATGTGATCAGCCGTATTTGATTTTCTTAGGCAGGTAGTGTAATAGCTACCTGAAGACTTTTTTTTTTAATTGACGGATAGTTGATTTACAATATCGTGTTAGTTTCAGGTGTACAGCACAATGATTCAGTTTTATATATATATGTATCTATTCCTTTTCAGATTCTTTTCCCTTATAGATTAGTACAAAATATTGAGTATAGTTCCCTGTGCTATAAGTAGGACATTGTTGGTTACCTATTTTATATGTAGCCATGTGTATATGTTAATCCCAACCTCCTAATTTATCCCTCGCCCACCCCCTTTTCCCCTTCGGTAATCGTAAGTTTGTTTCCTATGTCTGTGAGTCTGTTTCGTAAATTAGTTCATTTGTATCATTTTTTTAGATTCCACATATGATATATGATATTTGCCTTTCTCTGTCTAGCTTACTTCACTTAGTATGATCATCTCTAGGTCCATCCATGTTGCTGCAAATGGCATTATTTTATTCTTTTTTATGGCTGAGCAATATTCCGTTGTATATATGTGCCACATCTTCTTTATCCATTCATCTGTCGAGGGACATTAAGGTTGCTGCCATGTCCTGGCTATTGTAAACAGTGCTGCAATGAACATTGGGGTGCATGTGTCTTTTTGAGTTAGAGTTTTCTCCGGATATACTCACCCAGAAATAAGACAGGCTCTAAAGTTACAATATTATTGCACACTCTGTGTAACTCTATGAACACTGAAGGCTCTCTTATCTCTGCCACTTCTCCCCCGGTTCTCCCACACGTGGTACCTGAGAGCACCTCTGGAGGCTCCCACTTAACTGCTCATATATTGTTTGCAGAAGAAAAGTGCCCCAGTCTCTGGGAAGAACATTCCCTTTGACAAAGTCGCAGACCCAGAAAGGATGTTTGTGGACAATGAGAAAGAAAACTGCCACCCGCTTGGCCAGAGCAGCCGAATCAGGCTTGGAGTTTTGGAGAGAGAGAGGCGGAAGTCAGTTACACTATGCTGTTATTGTCATCACACCACTCAATTATTACCTGTATAGGTTAGGACCAAAGGGTAAGAATCTGCTTAGATAGTGAACCTTGAGTGTATTTGACTAAACAGGCAGAAGTAGAAAAATAAGCAAAACGAAAGCCCTCAGGGCACTCACAGCAATTGACCTCGTCAGACTTATCCCCACAGTCATGGTCACCGTCACACACCCACTCTATGGCAATGCAGCGTCCATCTCCACAGCGATGCTCCTCTGTGGGGTTGCAGTCTGGAGGAAAGAAAAACTCGGAAGGATGGAGAGAACCAGCATGACAAACACTTAGAACTGTGTGGCTTGTTCCAGTAGAACAAGTTCCAGTAGAAGAGAGTCTGTTCCAATTATTCCAATACCGTCAATAACCTTTCTACTCTGGGTCTGGCACCTCCCGGGCAACCATGTGGCCCCCCGGCCACCATCACTATGGGGTAAGACCTGACTGCTTTTCAGATGAATAACAAGCTCCCAGCTTTTCTAGGACCCATAGCTTGTTCTGGGTTTTGTTGTGTTTAGTCACTGTTTTCTTTCCTTATGAAAATTTTGTGATTTGGCTCAAATAAACAGAACTGTGATTTGGGTTTCACAATGTAGATAGCTGATTTGATGATGCGTGACAACTCTGCCATGTTTCTAAGAATTGCAACTTACCTCTCTGTGGTAAACTGCGGAGGCAGGTATCTCCTCCTGTCATCTTGCCTGATGCTAAGCTAAGGTTTTCTGTTGAACTGTCTAAATATATAACTCATACTTGAAAGAACTGCTGGGTAAGAAATGCAAAATATTTGGGTTTTTTTAATGATTCTTTTTATCCTGGATTTAACCTCTGTCCCAAACTATATATTCCTGGAGGAAAAGGAGAACTAAGTGATGTTTCCTCTCACAGAGGGTAGAACCTATAGGATTCTTTGATATGAGACATGGAATAACAATATAAACAACCCTTTAAAAGATGTATGTAGATTCGTGAATAGCAGATTCCATAATGAGGAACTATCATGGATTTCCATTAACAGCACCACTGTCTTTAACACACCTGTGGAGGGACCATGGGTCTTGAAGGATATAGGGGAGCAATTAAGTGAAGAAGATGGACGAAATGGTGCAGAGTAAAGAAGAAAGACACAATGGCTGGGATGCACGGGTGGGAACCAGAGGAGCCAGCACATGCTCAGCCTGCTAAAGATGGGCAGCCGGGACAGAGAATGGTCTAAGAGGACCTCGTGATTATTACCATTAGATAGAAACAAAGTCATCCTAAGAGCACAAACCTCATGATATCCTACTACCTTCAGAGGAACCAGGTTGAGTTGGTAAGACCACTGTCTTTCACACGCCAACTATACACGGGTCCTCTCCACTGACCTATTGAACTACCAAGCTACACTCAATACCCCCCTCCCTCATTTTTACTCTCTTTTCTCCAGTTATTTTATTGGTAAAAGGAGGAGTTGGAGTAGATAATCTCTAAGGCCCCAAACTATACATTTTATGATGTATACAATTACAACGGCGTCTCATTCTTTGTGTCCCAAGACTACTCGATCCCAGAAGACAATCCATATCTAACTAGTGACCCGTGGGATGTTTTGCGCATACATACATTTTCCAACGTTCTTATGGATGCAGTGAGAGGCAGCTACACAGGTGCTTCTAGAAACTACTGAGTTTCCCAGCATGGGGCCATTTGGGACATTCACCACTCCTCCGAGGCATTCCCCTGACCCACTCCTGATTCTCCCCCAGCATTTCTTTTGATGTTCTCTAATGCTGAATAATCATTTCACATCATTTTCCCAGTGTCCTGCCTCATCTCACCTTGCCCTTCTGCTCCTATTAGAAAGTTCTTCTGTCACTCAATAATATACTACCTAAAAAAAAATTCAAAAGCTAATCACAAATTCAGAAAGGTAAATAAGCAAGAAGAATTTTGCTGGTTTTAATTCATGAAAGGGCATTCAGAATTGGACTCGGCTCTTTTAAAGGTAGGGTCATTCTCGTTTTTTTAATTGAGATGTAATTGACATAGAGTGTTGTATACGTTTATGCTAAATAAGATAAGCCAGAAAAAGAAAGACAAATACTGTGGGATATCACTAACATGTGGAATCTAAAAAAATCTGATTTTGTTCAAACAGAGTGTAGACTGCTGGTTACCAGGGGCTGGGAGGGTGAGGAATTGGGAAGATACTGTTTATAGGTACAAACGTGCAACTAGGAGGTAGGTTCCTTCTTTAAAAGTTAAGATCAGCTTCTGTACATAAAACAGATGCACCCTTCTAACCTTCGACATCCGCACTGCAGAAGTTGCCCCTGTAGTGTGTGGCAATCAAATAAAGGAGGGCTCTCTGGTTATACATAATAAGGGGATCAGGAAGAGAAAATATATCTGTCTGCAACGTTTTGCTCAAGAGCTCAAAATCTAAACACGAGCCACCGGCTCCAACCACAGAAGAAACCAAACATTTTTAAAGAGAAAAAAAAAGTTAACTCCCATTTCTACTCCACATCTCTAGCATTTCCTTAGTATGACTTTTTGTCAGAAATCTTACATTTACACATGAGACATGACTGAGACTAATAATTTAAAAAGCTTCCTCTTTCGGAAAATTAAGAAACCAATCATTTTGTAATTTCACCCACTAATCACATTAACAAACAATGAGCTACAAGTTCTTGATTATAAACGTCTGCAATTTTAAATGAAAACCTTCAGGGAAATAGTGCTACTTACCACAGTTTTGCTCATCACTCAGATCCCCACAGTCGTCATATCCATCACATACCAGGCTATAATTAAGGCACTTGCCCGTGTGACAGTGAAACAGACTCTCGCTGCAATCTGAAAATAAGAGAAGCCACCGATGGCTCATTAGAGCAGAACAGGATGTTACAGTAGCAGTTTATATAACGAAAGCATATCATGGGAGGGAAATCATAATGGTAACCTGGTCCACATCTATTCTTTTACAGGTGAGGAGACTGTGGTGCAGAGAGATCTAATGATTCGCTCAAGGTCACATAACAAGTTCCTGAAGAACCACAACTAGGACCCTCCGGCTCCCAAGACAATGCTTTTATCACTTCCTGACGGTATTTATCTGAGTTCCGCTTTATGACACCTGAAAGCTCCTTTAGAGTCAAATATGAGAAAAGACATTCTCAACTCACCGTGGTTCCTAATGAAGTTCATGTTCATACAGAATGAATACTTAATAGAGGGTGAGTAGTTATTTCTTAAAAAATGTTTCCTTTAAAATGAAAGTCTAGTTTTGCCCATGGTAAGCATAAACGTAACAAAGAGAAAAAGTCATTTAGATTACAGAGTCATTACTTAGTTTCACATCACTTAAGTCAATTGAATGTTTCACAGCATGACCCTCAAATAAACAGTACTGTCCTAGATTACGGTGCCAAGATAAGAATAAGTGATATATAACCTCAGGAAGCTTATAGTTTAATGTTGGAATAAACATCATGCAAGGAAATTTTAATAAGAAGATAGGTCTTGCTTGTTCTTGGGTAAAACAGAACTCCTATCATGGTTCTATCATCTATTAGCTGTGGGAATTTGAGTGTATTAGTTAAAATATATAAGTCTGTAAACTTCTTATTGAAGTTAGGATAAGAGCAATTACTTAATAGAGTTTAGGGGAAGGTATAAATAATAAATTAATGTGTGTAAGTTTCCAAGACAATTAAATGGGAAAAGAATACTCTTCAACAAATGGTGTTGGGACAATTGGATTTCAAATACGCATAAATGAACTCTGACCTTTACCTCAAACCATACATAAAAATTATCTCAAAATGGATTATAGACTTCAATGTAAGAGCTAAAATTATGAAGCTTCTAGGAAAAAACATAGGAAAAAATCTTCGTGACCTTGGGGAGGGCAAAGAATTCTTTGATATAACAACAAAACACAAGACTAAAAGAAAACAATAATAAATGGTTATCCATTAAAATTAAACATATTTGTGCTTCCAAAGACACTATTTAAAAATGGAAAGACAAGCCACATACGGGAAAAAAATATTTTCAAAGCATGTATCTGATAAAGGGCTTATATCCAGAATATATATAGACCTCTTACACTCAATAATAAGACAAACAATTACAAAGAGGCAAAAATCTTGAATAGAAAGTCTTCATAAAGACATATGGATGGCTGATAAGTACATGAAAAGGTGCTCAATATAAGCATTAAAGAAATGCAAGTAAAACCACAATAAGATACTATTACATATCCCCTAAAATAGTTATAATAGATAAGACAGATAATGCCAAGTATTGGCAAGGATTTTAAGAAACTGAACCTCTCATATATAGTTGGTGGGGATGTAAAAGAATAATAATGCCACTTTGGAAAGCAGTTTGGCTGCTTCTTATAAACTTAACTCTAACCTTATCACGTGATTCATGATTTCCACACTTAGAAAGCTACCCAAGAGAAGTGAAACATATATCCACACAAAGACTTGTATGTGAATGTCTAGAGCAGCATTATCCATGATAGCCAGAGACAGGAAACAATCTAAATGCTCAACGACTGGTAAATGGATAAGCAAAATGTCGTATATTCATACAATGGGATACTATTCACCAATTAAAAGTATCAAACTACTGATACATGTGACAGCATAGATGAAGCTCAGAAACATTATGCTAAGTGAAAGAAACCAGATACAAAGACTACATATTATGCAACCCATTTATGAAGTTCCTGGAAAAGGCAAACTTACAGAGACAGATGTCAGAGCAGTGGTTATCTACGGCTGGAGACGTGGGAGTGGGGACTGACTGCAAATAGGTAGAAGGAAAGTGTGGGGAGAGATGAAAGAGTTCTAGAAGTAGATTGTGGTGATGGTTGCACAATGCTATAAATTTACTAAAAATCAATGGGTTAATTTTACAGTATGTAAATGATACCTCAATAAAGCTGTAAAAATGTTTAAAATACATGTAAAGCCTGCATGTAATAGAAACTAGATTTCTTAAATGTATTATTTTTTCCCTTATTTAAAGTGAATGAAGTTCAAAAATAGATTCGTAAGGCTGGAGCGGGATCACGGAAGATGAGGAGGATTTTGGTAGAGTGGATGGAATGAAAACTTCAGCAGGTTTCAAATAGAGGGAATAGCAAGAACGAAGGAAAGAGGTGAGAAATGGAGGCACGTGTGAGGATCAGTCTGCTTGGCTGAGAAAGACCAAGAATCTAATGGTCAACAGTCCAGTCTCCTGAATTACAGCTAATTGTTCCTCCTCAAGCAGACGCCTGCATGTCATACAACTGGTGATGGGTGCCTCTTTACTATAAACATCCCAAACTCTATAACAATTTATTATCAGAAGTCTTGGGCAAAGGGACTTCCCTGGTGGCGCAGTGGTTAAGAATCTGCCTGCCAATGCAGGGGACATGGGTAGGATCCCTGGTCCAGGAAGATCCCACATGCTGCAGAGCAACTAAGCCCGTGTGCCACAACTACTGAGCCTGCGCTCTAGAGCCTGCAAGCCCCAACTACTGAGCCCACGTGCCACAACTACTGAAGCCCACGTGCCTAGAGCCCGTGCTCTGCAACAAGAGAAGCCACCGCAATGAGAAGTCCACTCACTGCAACAAAGAGTAGCCCCTGCTCACTGCAACCAGAGGAAGCCCGTGAGCAGCAATGAAGACCCAACGCAGCCAAAAATAAAGAAATAAATTTATTTTAAAAAGTCTTGGGCATTGATCAGTGAAACTGTTAGCCACATCAAAATATTATACTTGTTACTGACATGATTCATCAACTTCTCTTTCAAAGAGCATTCTTCTAAAAAAAAGTTACTTAAATACTCTTAGAATGACATCATTTTAGAAATGGAATGGGCCTTAGCGATCATCTGTTCAGCGCCATCATTAAGAGGGTGTGTGTATGTGTACATACACAAACACACACGTGCATACACATATGCTCACACTTATACACATACAGAACTTTGTAAGTACTTTTAATTTTTCATTTCGCCTGGGACAACCATCATAAGGGAAAATATAAGGACTAAAAAGAGATCCCAGTTTTCACCTTGACCGTACTATTTCCTCCCATTCAGCAGCAGAGGACACTAACTTCCCACCCTGCACCCCACTGCTACCACACACACACACACACACACACACACACACACACACACACACACACACACACACACACACACACACGCTGAGTCAAGAAAGGTTATGATTTTGGTTCTCCTGCCCACTGAGCAGGGTTGGGGAATTTGTGCATCAAGATATATACATTTCCTCAGGAAGTTTTAAAAGATCTTTCTGATTTTTATTTTCATCTCTTGTGAGAAGTTTTGAATCGGCATGCTAGAATCAGCAGTACCAGGGTCCTCACCTTGACCATCAGTGCAGAAGTACTTACATTACCTGAAGGAGGAGACAGGGTGGAGGGGTGACAGATTTTAAACCATACGAATTAATTTTTTTAAGCAGTACACTTCATTTTTTTGATGATAGGACTGGGAAATCAAATATTCCTTTCAGAATCTGATTAACCTGAGAACACACTAAAAATTTCCAACGTGGCCCCTCTGTGTGGCCTATTCTGGGATCCCCGGTAATTCATACTAAAGCACCTCATTGGACATATTTTGTAAATTAATGCTCACTTATTAACTTATTTCATAAGTGAAAATGATTCAAACATTTAAAAAAATTCCTCATTATTCACATAGGTGCAGATGCAACTTTCCACTGTTATGACTTTCTTGGTTAGATGCCATTTTCAGAGGTTAGATACAAAACTAGCTGCATTCGGAAAACAACTTGTTGCCTCCCTAAGGTCTGTGTAATTAGTAAACACACAGAGCCTTAACCAAAGGCACTGCACACCCAGAAATACACAGCAAATAGCAAAGATCACAGTGCTCCTTTTATTGGAATAAATGTTTATTTGAACTGAAAAGAGACGTCGTCAGTGTAATTTGGGGCCAACGATCAACACCTGCAAAAGCTGCCTGCTGTGATTTTCTCATTCAATACAAGCATAATTTTGCGTAACCTAAGGTAGGTGTTTTTCTAGATACAGATCCTTTTTTCTGAAAGAGAGCTTGATACAAAATGTTACTTCTGAAGTTCTTGCTTGTTAATATCTATTTCAGTCTGGCATCACAATGACTAACGTTTACCCCTCAAAATCGTCATTAAATGGAAGGGGAGAGCTAAGGAACAGAAAGCCTTTTATCATGAGCCTCGTTCAATTGGCTCAGTCTCTATGAGTCTATAAACATAATCATGCTGCCTCAACTCAGGATTCAAATATGGAAGCTCAGTTTCCATCCCGAGATGCCCTCGTTTTGAGATGACCAAAGAGGTTAACCAGTTTGCCCACAGTTGCCCAGATTATTACAGTGACCCGGGCTTCTTGACCTCCTGGGGTTTTTTCACCTATTGACTTCTAGCTCCAAAGGAGGATTTCTCAACTGCAGTACTGCTGACATCTGGGGCTGGGGGACTCCTTGTGGCGGCGAGCTACCCTGTGCCTCGTATGATATTCATCGACACTCCCAGCCACTGCCCACTAAATGCCAGTAGCATCCCCTCCAACCTCCGCAGTGGTGACAATCAAACAGGTCTCCATACATTGCAAAACACCCCCCAGGAGTAATACTGCCCCCAGTTGAGAGCTACTGTCCTGGAATATCCAAACATCACCTCAGTCCAAGGCCAGTTCTAATCTCGTCTTTTCCATCAGGTCTCTCCACACCAAGCTGGCAACCAGTGATCTGCACTCTTCTCTACTCACAGGGCCTTTTTTTTTTTTTACACAATCTTCTTTTGCTCGGTGACATCTATTATATTGTTCTAAAACACTATATTTAATGATCTCTATTTTTATATGCCATTTCCCTGATTAGATTAAAAGTGTCATGAAGCAAGAAGCCATGTCTTAACAGTCTCTACATTTACTATGTATCTAGAACATGCTTCACACATAGTGGGAATTCAAGATTATTCAATAATTTGATTGATTCCGCATAATCAGACTGTCACTAACCAGAAGTGAACCTTCCACACATCTGAAGCTTCCTCCATCGGCATAGAATGGTAAACTTTTATTTTTATTAATGTGGTGGAAATCTTTCTAGTATTTACTTGCACCCTGTCTTAGTAAAGAAACTATGGTAGGTACAGTTTTTTTTTTGTTTTTTTTTTGCGGTACGCGGGCCTCTCACTGTTGTGGCCTCTCCCGGTGCGGAGCACAGGCTCCGGACGCGCAGGCTCAGCGACCACGGCTCACGGTCCCAGCCGCTCCGCGGCACGCGGGATCCTCCCGAACCGGGGCAGGAACCCGCATCCCCTGCCTCGGCAGGCGGACTCCCAACCACTGCACCACACGGGAAGCCCGGTACAGTCATTTCTGATGACTCGGAAACATTATTTGGAATATCAGTTTTTATGTTGTGCTGTTTGGGTGGCCTCCTTTCTACATAGCTTCATGTGGTGCTGCTTTGAAAACCATTGTGCCTATTGTAGTATTTGTCTCCTCTACAATGTATCACGTGACCTTTGGCGGGGCAGGGGTGGGAGCAGTGTTGCGAGGAGGGAGGGCATGGAGAATAAGATCACAGCCACAATCACAACCATAAATCCTAATGCCCTTTGAGAGTTACTGCATGCCAGACGCTGGTCTCTGTGCTTGACATCCAGTGATTCATTATTCTGCCCAACAATTCTAGAGGTAGTTACCATTACTTATTGTCTCCATATTACCGATGAGGACACTGAGGCCCAGAGAGACTGAGTAACTTTCTCTGTCCACAGAGGCCGGAAATGATAAAGAAGAAATAGGAAGACAGGCAGCCTGACTCAAGACCTTATAACATTCATCACTATACTGTGTGATAATTAGTATAACTAATTATACTAACTAGGATAATTAGTTAACTCAGTATAATTAGTTCACCACAGTCCTCAAAAATAAATCAACCAATGTTACCCCAAATTCAGAGCAAATGACTTCCAAAAGTATTTGACAGAGGTTTATGCGGCACAAAGTACGGGGACTTTGTGGCAACTATTTTCCCTGTGACAACCATTTCCCTGGAGGCTGTCTCATTCATTTGCTAAGCACCTGCTCTGTACCAGACACTGTCCTAGAGCTGGTTATAGAATCAAAATATCATAGAGGGCTTCCCTGGTGGCGCAGTGGTTGAGAGTCCACCTGCTGATGCAGAGGACACGGGTTCGTGCCCCCGTCCGGGAAGATCCCACATGCCGCGGAGCGGCTGGGCCCATGAGCCATGGCCGCTGAGCCTGCGCGTCTGGAGCCTGTGCTCCGCAACGGGAGAGGCCACAGCAGTGAGAGGCCCGCGTACTGCAAAAAAAAAAAAAAAAAAAAAAGATCATAGAATGTTAGCAGCAAAAGAGACACCAGACACACTCTAGGGCAGTGGTTTCAAACCTGGCTGCACACGAGAATCACTGGGGGAGTTTTACAAAGGTACTGCTGCCTGGGTACCCCCTCCAGACCAATGGAATTCGAATCCCTGCAGGTGGGGCTTCCTGGAGATGCAATTGTGCTGCCAGCCTTGATGACAAGGAAAACCTGGAGAAGTAGCCTGCCTCGAGCCACGGAGCTAGAAATTTAAAAAAAACAAAAAACAAAGAAAACCCTTAATCTTCAAAAATCTTTTCACTATACCACTAAAATTGCTCTAGGTGGTTAGAAATTGGTCCATTTTACTGATCAGGAAGAGACTGGTAAACATGGCAAAATGAGTTGCCGGTGGGGTGGGGAGGTCAGTAAGCAGGCCAGATACCTGGAGAGCCCCTGTAAAAGACAACTATCTCCCTCAGCATAATAGAGCAACCAAACTAGACATTTTCCTGTCTTATGAATGATCGCAGTACAATCATTCACCAAATTCGCACTTTTATGGACATGGGCAAGTCAAAGGCGGCACAGTTTAGAGAAAACAGTTAGATTTGGACCCATTCGGAAGTCGGTTCAAATCTAGCACTTTGAGCCACTGGCAAATTCATTCATGGCCGTGAGCCTCGGCTCTGCATCTGAACAAAAAGGAATAATACTTCATTCGCTGAAAATTCAATCGAATCATGTAGGTAAATGCTTCTAGTACAGTTGATTAGGGAACTCACAAATAGCAAATCCCTTCCCTTCCTTCCTTGGAAGGCAATCCTCCTCCTGTACCCGCCAGGACCCTCAGAACGTGGGAAGCCCAGCAAAATTTCCTTCTCCCCACAGGACTATCTGTGGGTTGCATTCCAGCTCTGATTTGTATCCACGCCCTAATTCAGACTTAACACTACTCCTTCACTGCAGGGTGGTGACAACAGGAGGGTGGCACCTTCTATAAACATGCATGCTGAAATGCCACAAGCACTGAATGTTAAAGCTCAGAGGCAGATGTCCTTGGAAGGTCAGGAACAATTGCATGCAAAGCTCTCAATGTCCAACTAAGCATTTTCATAGACAAGTATTCTGAAGGGATGTATTTCCTCAACAAACGAAGCCAAATGGTTTTTGAAGTGTGGTTATGAAGAAGGCCCATGTCTTAATAAACTCTTGCACTCCTAGGATATTGCTGAATACCTTGCATAATAATAATACTGCCTTCTTTGTTCAGTCACTGACTAGGAAAATTTACTCCTTGAAATTCAGTTTCGACAAATGCAGCAGAAATCTCTTACTGTGTAAAGTGCAATGTTCAATGTAGCGGAGGAACATAATGATGAAGCCAGTGTTAGCCCAGCACTGGGGATAGAGGCACATGCAGAATTTGCATATGACATAACATGGGCCATAAGTGGGAGATAAACAAGAGATTCCACTGTAACTCCCATTACTGTATATAATTCTACTGAACCACTTAAAATCCCTACTGTAGGTGCTTTACAGAATATTTGTTCTCAAGTCCACAGCAATACTCCCTAATGTAAGTAAACATCCAAAAAAAATGTTTTTCATGTACAATCACATGCCATAGGTTTTTCTGAAGAGAGAATTCCAAATTATAAATACAAATATCTTAGTGAAAACATTTCCAAAAAATATGGTGGCTTAACTGAAATTCTACAGGATGCTAGATATTATGCAAAATAAATAAATGCACGAATAAATCAATAAATTAATTAATTAAAGGTAAGGGTATATATAAACAAATAATTTTCAGGAAATACCAAGATAAAATTAATGTGCTTTTTTTAAACTGTGGGATTTATCTGAACCTTTAATGAACGAATATGTATTGTAGCTCTCTATGAAGTAGATCTGATAAACAACATTTCTCAAACTTATTTTTTTCCCAAGGATTTTTCAAGACTCAGGTACTATGGGACACCAGTTTGGGAAACACTGACCCTAAATATTACCATAATATACTGTCTTTCAAAAGTTATGGTAAATAAGTATCCTAACCCTTCATATGGATGAAGAGTTGGTCCTCCTGGCAAACACACCAGAGGAATCTTTCAACTCAGGTGAGCAACTGAGATGAGCCCTTATAAAGCCTTGGTAACCCCTACAGGGAATAAAACACAGCTTTTCCCACAGTAACTATTGCTGGTCATAGAACCATTAGAAAGCAATTTGAACACCATTGCACATGGTCGTGTTTTGGACGCAGATCCTGCAATGTATTCTTGAGGCTAATTTTTCCTTTTAATCTGTTGCATAATTGCAAATCAATTTGAAAACTGAATATAAATCTGATATGGACTGAATGTCTGTGTCTGCCCAAAATTTGTATGCTGAAGCCCTAAACCCCAACATGACTGTATTTGGAGACAGGGCCTGTGAGGAGGTGATAAAGGTCATAAGGGTGGGGCCCTAACTGAATAGGGCTCATACCCTTGTAAGAAGAGTAAGAGACAGCAGAGCTCTCTCCTCCCCTCTCCCTTAGCCTCTCCAAAGAGGTTATGTGAACACACAGGCAGATGGCAGCTGCCTGCAAGCCAGGAACAGAATTCTCACCAGAAACTGACTTTGTTGGACCTTCATCTTGGACTTTCCAGCCTCCAAACGGTGAGAGAATACATTTCTGCTGTTTAAGGCGCCCAGCCTGTGGTATTTTGTAAAGCAGCCCAAGCAGACAAACACAATATTGGATAAACCAGCGTTTTAGTCAAAATGACTGATCAAATCAATGGTAAGTAAACTGAGGATGTTTAAGGCTGAATCTACCAATCCATGGATTCAAAACAGTTCTTGCCGTCACTCTCTCCAGATTTAGAGGAAGCATAAACGAACAAAAGATTTTGCATCTTCTGTGTCACAATTGCTAAAAATCATGAGGGTAAAAAATTTTCCTATTAAAAATATCCTTTTTTTAAAAAAGTTGACCTTTATACTCAAAGATTTAAAAACAAAAACAAAAACCCTCACCCAAACAAAGTAAACAGAAAGCATTTTCCCAATTTTAAGATACTTTAAGCAAAAACACTTCAGTCCCTGATGTGTTCCAAAGCACATCTAGCTGTCGAGTTCCTAATGAAATCAGGCCTTTGGAAGGTGTGCAAACACGCAGCTGTCACATGAAGTGAGGGAAGATAAACACATTTGCTCACTTAAGAAAAGCAAACTAAAAGAAGTCCACCCAAGTGCCGGGTGGTTGTCAGTACTGGACAATGGAATGGCGCTGGTTTCCAGGCCCCTGAATGGAATCCCTGTCCCCCCAGACAAACCCCACACAGCCTGTCACATACTGCAATGAGCCTCGTCACTCCAGTCGCCACAGTCGTTGTAGCCATTACACAGCAGTTTCCTGGGGACACAGATGCCACTGGCACACAGAAAGCTCTCACCCCCTCCGCAGATCACTGAAAAAAAGGGCAGAAAAACAATGTCAAAATAAATAAGAGGTGTGTTTTTTTTCCCCTTTTAAAATTAGGAGAAATAAAGGACAGAAAGAAAACCTTTCCTTGCTATTCAACAGAAGTGCTTCCCAATTCCCTCAGTTTCATGATCACCAATTTTTCTCTGGCCTTCTGGAACATTAATTGTAAAATTACCTGGAAAGACTACAAAGAGTGTTTGCCTGAGAAAAGCAAAAGGAAATTCACCAGTGGGCTTTCACAGCACAAGAGAGCCGCCTCATCAATTGCACAACTTATGTGGGGAAAAAAATACCAGATGGGAGTATTTTTCTTAATAACAGAAAATTATTTCAAAGTGAAATATTATTTATTGAACAAACATTAAAAAAAAAAAACCCTCTCCTTCTACAGTGCTACTCAATGTCCTGCAGAGAAAGCTACAGTTACGAATAGTTGATACACGCTTGAACACAGGCTTAGAGACCCCATGCCTTGTATTTGAAATATATTTATTTACTTGTCTTAGTAAAAATGCCAGTTAAAAATGTCAGTGTCTATTTTGGCATAAGGAATGTGAAACAACATTAGCTGATAATATTTTCATTCTCTTCCTTAACACGGCTGCATTTTAGTATTCTTTGCTTTAAGTATTACGGTGTTCTTTTTCTTCTCAAAATTCAACAAATATTCAATTGTTTCAAAATTACATCAGACACAGAACGTAAGAGAAGAAGCTAGAAAGATTTTTCTAAGGGAAACCATTAATGGAAGGATGTCAATTCAATGAAATGGGTTTTAAAATACCCTTCAATATGTGGTAATATGCATCAAATGCTTTTTAAATGTGTAAACCTTTGACCCAGAAATCTTATTTCTGGTCTTCATACAAAGGAAATGATTATGAATAAGTGCAAAATTTAATATTTAAGGATATTCACACCATCATGGTTTATCACAAGGAAACTATGAAATAACAACTATGCAATAATAGGAGACTGGTTAAATAAATTTTGATAGCTCCATAATAAGGAATACTGTTACAGCCATTGAAAATTATATTGTAAAAAGTAATGTCCTGGGCCAAAGTTCAAGATAATTTAAGTGTAAAAACACCATTTGGGGGACTTCGCTGGTGGAGCAATAGTTAAGAATCTGCCTGCCAATGCAGGTGACGCAGGTTCGATCCCTGGTCCGGGAAGATCCCACATGCCGCAGAGCAACTAAGCCCGTGCACCACAACTACTGAGCCCCACGCCACAACTACTGAAGCACACGCGCCTAGAGCCTGTGCTCCGCAACAAGAGAAGCCACGGCAGTGAGAAGCCTGCGCACCTCAACGAAGAGTAGTCCCCACTCAACTCAACTACAGAAAGCCCGCGCACAGCAACAAAGACCCAGCGCAGCCAAAAATAAATAAATAAATAAATTTTTTTTTAAGTTTAAAAAATAAAAAAATTTAAAAACAGCATTTGGTTCTGAAAAAGCATAATACAATCTGGCCTAGAAAGAAGTATATCTAAGGTTACTATGATCATCCCTGGTATTAGGATTGAAAGTAATTTTTAGTTTCTTCATTGTATTTTACTCTGTATTTTACACATGTTCTTATAACGATCATGTCTTACTTTTATAATCAGAAAAGGAAAACAACTAACTTTTTTCATGAGTTCCCAATTCAGAGTAACGGTAAATAAATATAACCCTCCCAAAACGTGTTTCTGTAACTCTCTGTCTCCCTGCCACAAAAGTTAGTGGGATCGGCCTTGTGGTCTCCTGCATGGTCACTGTCACCACCACCCCCCACCCCGAACCATGTTCCTTGATGAGATGAACCTTGTTGTCTAACTAAAGGGAACCAGGAAATATGGAACATTTAACTCAGAAGCTGAAATGCAGAGAAGTTCAGACTGAACGTTCCAGGCAGTAAGGTCCATGCCACTCATATGTCCTGTGTTCCCCAGCAGAGTGGCTGGCACTCAGGAGGTTCTTAATGGGCAAAAGTCACCTCCATCTCAATGGAGCACAATATATTGCCACGAGGCAAAAGAAAAAATGCAATTGATGGATTATTTTCCAACGCTATCACGGAATCAGTTTCGATTTGCTGAACATTAAGTACGAGTCAATTTGGTATGTTTCTTCTGATGCTAATTCATGTGTAAGCTTCGCAATATCAACAATGAAAGTCTGGTTTTCCATTATATCCCATGATTTCTGTATCAATACAAATGGCATCTATGGATTTCAACTGCCAAGACGTGAAACACGCTTATGTTTTGTATAGTCTTGGATTCAGCACAGGACTGTACTCCTATAGCTACAGACAGAGACTCCTAACAGGTATACAGGAAACCAGATATAAAATGAAAAACCAAAACATTAAAGATTTTACCGGTCAGTCTCTACAATAACCTCTCTCTAGGGTTAAGGGAAAATTTTCAAGGAATAAGTGTTTATCCTATCGTGAGACTGTTTCTGCATTATAGTAGAGAGTGCAGAAATTCCATCTGTCTGCATTTCAGCAGCTGCAATGCCTCAGAAGAATTATTGCATTCCCTACATTATGGCTCTGATGAGTCCTTGGGAAATGTAGCTGAAAGCTCAACATTAAATAGCTCCGAACATCTAGGTTTCATCTTTAAGGACCTACTCCAATAAAGCCATTCTTGCATATGGTTATATCAAACCTGGATCAAATTTAAAATACGGCATTGCTTGCATTGTTTTGATTATCGATATCCTGTGTCTTTGCTGATTCATCAGAAACTGACTTCTTTTGTGTGGTTTCTCGGTTGGAGATGCGGCTGCCCATGGTTTTAGGACATTGAAAATGGTTTCTTTCTTCTTATTCTTTTTTTGCAAGTTCTTTGGACATTCATAGTTTCATTAATCAATACTATTTTTGTACAATCAGGATAGCTTTGTACATTCTCTTTCTGTTTGATTTCTTCCTGACCTGTATTCAGAATCTCCACTTTGATTTGTGAAAAACTGTTCAACTAGCAAAGCATTTCAGACATATCTCATTTACAATTTCCAGAGAGCCCCATAGAGTACACAGGTAAGAATTCTATCACAACTTCCTTGGGGTAAGTGATAGTTTACAAATAGAGGAACTAGAGTATCATATGGTTAAGACAGCATCTACCCAAAGCCATGGAGTTAGGAAAAGGTGAAAACCACCCCAGAATCGTGAGGTCCTGGCTCCAGGCCTAATCCTCCACAGCATACCCACTCCCCATTTCTAGTACACAGCCAAGTGATGGGCGCTGAGTTCAAGGGTACCAGGTTCAGGTAAAAGTTCAAACTTGGCTTTATTTTTCTCTCTAAACAAAAGATAAACGTCTGTCCTCAGGTGAACTGGACCAGATAAGATGACATTTTTGTGAGCTCTCGGTTTTTGGAGAACACACTGAGAGAGCTCTTAACAAGTTTCTGGAGAGATTTTTCAACCATATTTCACTGTCTTATGACAATCATCTTCCAATAGCCTTTAGACTGAGCCCTTAAGATGACGAAGGGAGATTCCCTGAGGTGAAGTCATGCTATACAGTCTTGACACCATTTCCACTAACACCATCTCCACTAACACCATCTATAACACTAAGAGGTATATATTGGACTTTAAATCAATGGCAATGACTTTACAAGATTCTTTCATTAATTGAATGAATATTTACTATCTATTATGTGCTGGGCATTACTGTAGCAGTAATTACAGATACAGCAGTAAAGAAAACAAAACTACTTCCCCACCTTCACATAGCATGTATTCTACCGATCATCATCTGATAAAGATACTTTTACTAACTAAAGATGCTTCACCACCAAAGTTACTTACATTTATACATGTGACAATTAATTAATATTAACACAATGACAGCAGTATACAAAGACTTATGCCTAAGATACTGGTTTACATGTCCAAATGATGAGGACAGTTATGAATCGCCTGGACTTCTGAATTCCATGGATTCTGAAGAGTATACACCCCTGCGGATGCAGCTCTTTTCAGTCTTGTTTCTGAAAACAGTCTGCTGAAATAACATCCATAGCCTGAAACAAACTTTAGATTTTCTGCAACTGCTTCCAGCCCTATCAGTCCTCTCTGTCTGTGTCTTATGGGCAGCATTTATACTGGCAAATTCTCTCATTACTCTGCTTGCTAACTTTTAGAGTCTTTTTCAGAAATTACTCACCAGTCTCTGACTGCATAGTATCCTCACATTCATCGTGACTTTGAGTCCTTGTTTAAAGTCTAAAGCTCAAGTTCAACTCTATCTCTGAAGAGAAAGCCGACCTGGCACACAGCTTTGTCCCCTGCACCCATACTGAGAGCTTGTCAGCCCTTCATTCCACATGCTGCTCGAAATTAAGTTACTATAAATCACTATTGCTCTTACCTTTTACAAAGTTATTTGACCATATGAAAAAGAATGAGTGTAATCTTATAGCAGCTGATGCAAGAATACTTCTTGGGAAGAGTGTTGTATCTCCCCATAATAGATTGATAAGAAGATTGGGGTGAAAGACAAGAGGTGAGAGAGGAGAAAGGAAATCCAAGTGGACGGTCAGTAATTAAACTTGGTCTTTACTCTGCCTTCTAAGTCATATGTACTCGATGGCCCTTCCTTTTGTTGAACATTAAGATGTCTGGAGTAGGTATGGATGGATATCAAAAAGCTCTGTATGAAAAGAATGAGATCCCCCTGGAGAAAGAGGGGAAACTGTGCGGTTGGGCATTGTCTTGGGAGAGAGAGAAATTAAAAACTTGGTTGAGTCTCCCTGAGGGGCTGTATAGAGAAGACCCTTTGGAAAACAGAAATATCTAAAGGGACATTTCAAGTTGTTGATGGGAGGTGTAATCACTTCCTCCATCTACCATAGGGAATCAGCAAAGATCATGTTGCTTTCTAATATTCTCACTCATTTATTTAATCAATTTGGCACTCTTCTAAGAGCTTGAATACAGAATAGATCCCTTGCTTTGCAGACACTATAGTCTACGGAGACAAACAATAACAACTGATATAATAAGAAGAAAATTATTATATATTAGGTCAGAAGGTAATAAGTGCTATAAAGACAAAACAGAGTACAACAGACTAAGAGAGATAGGAGATGTGGAGATGGGGTAGTACAGGTCCCCAGATTAATTAGGGCACCAGGGTAGGTCTCATTGAATGTTGACATTTGAACAACAACTTCAAAGATGGAGGGAGTTAACCAAACCTCAGGGGAAGATTTCAGCCCAGAAGCAAAGACCCTCAGGCAGGAACACGGCTGGCAGGTATCAGGAACACCAAGGAGACAGACCCATGTGGCTAAAGCAGAGAGAGTAAAAGGGTAGAGAAGCTAAGGGATGAGGCAGAGAGGAAGAGAGGGCCCAACCACAGAGGGCTCTGTAAGGACTCTGTAGCTTAGACAAAAAAAAAAAAAAAAAAAAAAAAGAGTCACTACAAGGTTTGAGTAAAGAGTAGCATGATCTGACTTATGTTTTCAAGGATCTCTGCCTGTTGTGTTGAAAATACTCCAGAGAGGCAAGGGACACAGTAGGGAATAACAGTTCGGAGCCTATTGGAGCAATCCAGGAAGAGATGATGGCGGCTTGGAGGTGGTAGCAGGGGAGGGGCTGAGACACAACTGGATACTGGACGTATTTTGAGAGTAGGGGCAGGAGGGTTTCCTGGCCCATTAGATGAAAGTCGTGAAAGGCAAGAGCCAATGATGGCTTCAAGTTTCCAGCCAGATGACAAGAACTGCCCTCCGCTGAGATGAGGAAGGCTACTGGAAGAGAAAGACCAAGGGGAAAGAATCAGGAGTTATCATCTGGACACGCTGGGTCTGACATATACAAGAGACGCCCAGCTGGAAATGCTGAGGAGACAACTGGGTACATAAGTTCAAAGTCCAGGAAAGAGGACAGGACTACAAATATACATGTATGCACCATCAGCAAATCGATTTAAAGCCGGTGTGCCTGGATGAGATCATGAGGGGAATGGCTAGTGAAGAGTAAGACTCAGTGAGATGGTGCAGAGAAGATGGATAAGGGCTGAACTATTAAACCTCCTGTGTAACAGCTACAGGGAAGAGGAGAAGCCAGCAAAGAGGATGAGGAGTGGCCCCGGGGGTAGAAGGAAACCCAGCAGGTGAGTATGTTATCCTGGAAGCCAAGGGAAGGAAAGTGTATTGAAGAGGAGGAAGTGATCAGCTATGCCAGAAGCTGCTGCTGAGTCAGGTAAGATGAAACTGAGAAATGGGTATGCGGATAAGAGCGGTTTCAATGCAGCAGTGAGGACAAAAGTCTGACGGAGTATGTTTAAGAGAGAATGAGAAGAGAGGAAGTAGCTCCGAATGGAAGGACAAATGCTTTGCTGCAGAAGAGAACAGATAAGTGGGGCAGTAGATTACAAGGGAAGTGGGGCAAAAAGAAATGCGGTTTTTAATGCTTTGTGTGAGTACATTCTTTGGAGGCAGCATGGAGTGGTATTAAGTTCTGCCTATAGGTTGGCTCAGATCAAATAAATGATGACCACTTTTGAAGATACAGGAGCTCGGGGATGGAGGATCATCAATGTCAGGAATCTAGTTATAATCTAAAAATGAAGCCTGTCTTATACCTGCATGTCCCTTTAATCCCATCACTACAGTGTGACTTCCTCAGAAGTTACCTGTCTTCTAAGGTGAGAAATCCTTCTCATTCTCTTCTTCCTCTTCTTCACCTGGTAGACCTCTGTTAAACATGGGGGGCGAGGGGCACCCAGGCTAGTCCCTTTTAATAGTACCATCAGAACATGAACAAACAAACCCCTGTTACTTTACGACTCACATAATTTATATTAGCAGAAGATAAGTATTTGTTTGCTTATACCCTCTCCCTTCTAGAATGTATGCTCCTTAAGAGAAGGAACTTTATCAGATTTTCTCCCTGTTGTGTCCTGTCCTGAGTCTGGCGTGGAATTAAATATTTGTTAAATGAATAAATGAAGACTGAGAATAGAAGGTGCCCAGCAGGACCACGTGATCACTCCTATTTCTTGGTCCTACATGTTCAAAGGCAATAAATATCTTACAATTTTATTATTTTAATTGCCAGAGGAAGAAACTGCTGGTGAAATACGATAATCACTCTCTGTGATAGCAGGATACTCACTCAAACCCCCAGACAAGTCTGGCTTCTCAGTAGCATCTGCTCATATGTTAGGGCAATGAGTATCAAAGACCCTTCTACCTAAAATAATCTTCCCCACTGACCTGTGATGATGTGTCTAACATTTCCCCAACACCTACACCCACGTTACCCATTCCCTGGGGTAAAATGGTGGTTTTTAGATGAACTCTAGGATACCAAGGAAAGGGACTTTGGGGCCACATCATGGGTTAAGGGGGTGTCTTGAGTCCCGTACTCCACTTCAACCAGAGAGCTCTACCATCACCTGCTTTATATATTTGAGTCCGTGTACAATTTCCTTTGAAAATGGGTCTCTGCTACCAAAAACAAGTTTGAAAACGCCTTCACCCTTAAGATTTTAAGTGTTCAGTTCAAGTCTGACAGAGCTTTTAATTCATTTTCTTGGCAATGAATACTTAGCTCTGAATTTAATTATAGAATGTTTAGATTTTCATTATATTTAGACTTGAAAGAATGGGACGCCAGAGGAGTAACTTCCTAAGAGGGGCGGGCATAGCATGGAGGAGTTTAGGAAAGGTCTGAAACAAGAGAAATAAGCATGAGAGGTGAGACCTGGAGCCACAATGAACTGAGGACAGCCCTGTGTGAAAACGCAGTGGGCCTGGGTCTAATACTATGAGGTAAGAAATGCCACATCACCTTGTTTTTCTAAATCAAGTTAATTCACTTAATCAAATTAATTCAATTAATCCCCACTCAAAAAGGTGAAAAGAAATATTCTTCAGGCATGTTTTTTGTGGGGGGGCCTCTCCCTCCTTAGGGAGGTACAAGGATCCAAGGGAAGAACTGCGGAAGGGGCTTAGCTTTCAATTCTTCAGAGAATGGGTGGGGTGAGGGACTCACGGTTCTAAGCCCTCGGGGTTTATAGTAGACAGAACGCTCCATCACGTCTGTGCCACAGCAGGGTCATGACAGGGCCACGGTCCCCAACATCAGCTTTCCCGGCTGCCCCATGCAGCCATGCCTCTCTAAGACCCTGCCTCTTCCCCCAAGCAAGTAGTAACCAGTCCCTACTACGTAAGGGACATGCCAAAGCCCAGTCCCCTTCCAAGCCTTGGAGGATGCCTCCTCCATCCTCTGTGTCCACCTCTAACCCTCCCCCATGCCACCCCACTCTGGGTGATCACATAATCTCTGCTCAGTCATTTTCTCCTCAAGGCTGGTCCCCCTCTTCTGAGAATGCACAGATGACACCACACATCCTTTATGTTTCCTTAATAAATTGCTCTATTACACAGATTTTTCATTCATTGCAGAGAATGCAAATGACTCTATCAGCAACTTTCAACATCTTTTTACCAAGGTAGTATATGGTAGGCGGTCAGTAATCCCTGTTGCATAAATGCACTTAAACAGCTCTTAATTTAGATATTCTAAAAATAGAAGTGCTACATGATTTCCTCTTTTATGATCTGAGGTGACCGTCTTGCTGTGAAGACAAGGTAAAACCGGTCCCCTCACTACAGTCCAACTCTGTAGTTCCAAGTCCCTCAGTGCCTATTATATAATATGTTTTTCTTAGTGAGGAATGATCTCTGTCAAACCAATGTTCAAAGCAAGTTCAAAACAACTTCCCCAATTAAATATCCTTAAGACGAAGGTACTCCTTGACTCATTTTTTTCCGCTGTGAAATAAAGCCATGCTTTGATTCAATGGAAACATTGCCAGCTGGCCTTCAGCTTAAATTTCTGAAAATAAGAGCTAAGTATACTTATCACCTGTCTGACAGCATGAAGGAAGATCTATCATTCTATAGAAAAATCAATCATTGTAAAATTATCTAAAAATCATTAGCAGGAGACAAGAATAGATTTGTCACTGGTGGCACTCCGATAGGAGAGGAACGGAAATAGAGTTTAGAAAGCAGTTCATGTCATCATTCAACATCTCAAGTCACAGTATAAAATAGAGTTAGATAAAACTTGCCCAGTAGATTTTAAATCTAATTAGACAGGGGAGAAAGTACAGAAAGAGCAGAGTAAAAAGCAGGAAGTCAAGCTTTATGATCAGGGACTGGCAGAAATAGACCGCCAAGCAGGTCTAAAGAAACTTTTTTAAAAGGAATCTTTGTTCATTCAATAGCAGAGAGAGAGAGAGAGAGAGAGAGAGAGAGAGAGAGGGAGAGAGAGAGGGAGGGAGGGAGGGAGGGAGGGAGGGAGGGGGAAATTTTTAAAAATAAGAAAAACAACTTCCAAATAGAGATTGTCTAATTAAAAGAATATACTAGTTTACTACCTCAAGTTTTAGTGTCTAAAAGACTTAAATAGGATTCTGAACCAATTTTGACAAAAATCATTGGTAAGTAAGATATACACCAGGACTCTGTCATTTATCATTTCCTGCAAATAAGTGCAATAACGTAACTTCAAGTTTCTAAAGAACATAAGCAAGTTAGAAACTACATATTTAGAGCTTCTCCGGTGGCACAGTGGTTAAGAATCCGCCTGCCAATGCAGGGGACACGGGTTCAAGCCCTGGTCCGGGAAGATCCTACGGAGCAACTAAGCCCGTGCGCCACAACTACTGAGCCTGCGCTCTAGAGCCTGCGAGCCACAACTACTGAAACCCGCGTGCCTGGAGCCCGTGCTCTGCAACAAGAGAAGCCACCACAATGGGAAGCCTGCATACCGCAATGAAGAGTAGCCCGTCTCTGCAACTAGAGAAAGCCCGCGCGTAGCAATAAAGACCCAACGCAGCCAAAAATAAATTAAAAAAAAAAAAAAAAGATGCCAATTCTTTTTTTAAAAAAAAAGAAAAGAAACTACATGTTTACAGTTGACCCTCTTGTCAGGGATTCTTATCAGGCAGGCAGAGATTTCTAAATTCAGGGGTTTTTTTTTGCAGGGGAGGGAGGAGTGCTACTTTCTGAACTTGCTTTAGGAAATAAAACCTTTATTTTATAAACAAAGTAATTCTCACTTAGTGGTACTTAAAACACTTCTGAGATTTTCTGCAAACATGAGGCTGTCTCGAAAGATATTTTGTGATTATTCATTATGAATCACAAAATGATACTGACGGTATATTATACACACAACCTTTGGCAGATTTCAGACAGCTGTTGAATGTTTTCTATAAAACATTTAATGCATGCGTACAAACCTATGAGAAATAAAGTGATATATATCATTTGGAAAGAAAATAACAGTCTCTTGCATGCATATGGTAGTATCTAAAAAGTTATACATGTTAACGTTTCTTTAGATCTTTATTAGATGTATAACTCGATCAAGACGTCCATGGAAAGACTTAGAAGAAAGATGAACAAAGAAAAATAATCAGATTTGAAGAGCGATTCCATGGTATTTTTCTTATTTGTTGGGCTACGCAAATTGGACTGATGTCATTATACAAGTTAACAGTTTGTGAATTTCATTTTCAACTCAAACCAGATTTATTTTCAATCACAGTTTCTTTTATTTTTGTCTATTTTATGTATAGATAATCTAAAAGCTAGAACTAATTGTCTATGACTTTGCAATACTGTGTAGCCTGGGACCCAAAAATAGAGTAAACATATGTATTTAGAATTTACTGTGAAAAGAACTTTGAAAAAATCCCTTTCAAGGACAGATTGAGACAGGCTGGGTCCTGGGACCCTTTGGTGCAGTGCTGGCACCTGGACAAATGTCTCCTCCAGCAACAAAATACAAAGAAACTATAAGGGACTAAAAATAGCCGCATGCATACTCAATTGGGGCAAATTATGGACAACAGGATAGAAAAAGACCACAAACCCAGCTGCCACTTCTGAAGAGCTGGGAGCAAAAACTGGGTGTTGAGAGCAAAAGCAGGGTACAGAGCATGCTCCCTGCACACAGCACCACCAAAGGCGTGAGCAGACCACCTAAGCCCCCCCTCTGGTCACCCACTGATCTGCCCCAATCCCCACCTCAGGGAGCGAGCAAGGGAACCTGTTACAGGAGCCCCGGTAAAGACTTGCCTGCATCTCTTGTCTGGCCTCTTATCAATTTCTATTGATTAAGGAAAGCCTGGTTGGTAACAAGATTACAGTTCTACGCTAATGTCTAAAATTCACTTCCAATCCCATGAAGACTGTACTACATCACTTTCCCACTTACTCCCTATTGTTAGTTACTGTACCAGAATATTCCAATGCATTACCATTCCTAAAAATTCACTGATCTTCAGGATACTGTAGGATCTCACCTGTCTTCCAGATCAGATTGCCAGTAGCTGGAGGCCAAGATTCTGAAGCCCCAGGTTGGAGCTCTGCCCAAGACCCCCTCTACTTTCCATCGTCTTAACTGATCACAACAAACCCCATTCACTTGCCCCCATGCAGTAGGCCATGGAGACAGCACACGTTCCATGGCTTGAGTCAAGGCAGAGTCGGGAAAACCTAATACTTCCAGCTACCTAACCCTTCAAGCTTAAACCATCCCCAAATAATCAAGTCACTTCAATTCTAAATGCTATTATGATTAAAAGAAAAGTGCGAGAAAATTAATTCATAAACACTCATCTTAATATCCATACTGATATTGACTGGGTCTACAGACAAGAAAAGCAATTATTCACAATGATGACCCTGAGATAACAAAATAAAAGTCGTTTTGTAGAAAAAGTACAGACTTGGATTTAACTTAAGGTATCTGTGCCGCTTTGAGCAAGTTATTTAACCTTTTGGGGCTTCAGTTTCCTTATCTGAATTCCACCTGCTTTGGAATTGTCTCTGAGTATATATTAATCAGTAATGGATGTAAAGTACCTGGCACCGAATGACATAAAGCCCACTATGTCCTGTTTACTAAGACTGGTAAGTGTATAATTCACTTCTGAAAGATGGCCATCACAAAGTGCTTAAAAATGCCTTTTGCTTAAAGCGTTATCCTGCAAATAACTAGAGCGTCCTATTCTCCAACCTTGTAGATATAGCACTGCCCACTTAGACCTGAAGTGAGGGCAACTGGATTCTTCGAAACAACCAAGACAACTGGAATAGAACATAGTCTGAAGAGATCAACACACATGGGAATCAATATAACAACGTCTAGGGAAAGAATTCCTAACGTTTCTTTGGCTCATAGACAAAAAAGGAAGTCAATTGCTCCAGGCAAGTTGACTTTTACTGTTGAATCGTTTGTGTCCTGTTAAATGATTTGCATGCTGGTGGAAGAGAGAGGTCCCTGAATTCTCTCTCCCATGCTTCCTCCACTTTTCTGCTCTGTGTGCCCTCCACCACACAGCTACATAAAATCTCTCCTAGTATCCCTGGTTACCAGTATTATATATAACAAAGCCACACAGACTAAACCTGACATGGAAAAATCAGCCTTGCCTAAAACTAAATATAAACACAATTTAATTAACTTGCATTCCAGAGTCATAGCTGCCAACTTACCAAGACTAGAAGACTGGGTACACAGTACCCAAGGGCTCAGAGGGAGGGGGAAAAAATACTAAATTTTTCTCCAAAGTCTTCACAGGATTCACATGTTCCTTCGTACCTGTAAACAGGAATAATGTCCCCTGTATACAAGATACGTGATCCAATGGGGGGGCGGGCAAAATGAGCCAAGGCGGGAAGAGAAGATAGGTTAATAGAGGCCGGAATTTCAGGAAAGACACACAGGAACTAGAAATGAATGGCAAGTAATCTGGCAACAAGGTCAGCCCTGAGTCAAGTAGGGAAAGGTTTACTTTACCCGTGAAAGGAGGAAAGACATTGTTGCAGATAAAGGGAAGTCAGAAACCATGTGCCTGTCACTATAAACTCTCAATACTGCAATTTGAGCTGTGATGTAGTCTCATCTAAAAATACTCTACTGATCAACCTTCTGTGTTTAAGTTAATCCTGGGAAACTGTATAACATGAGGGTCAGCCAGTGGTGCATGGGTCGGGGGACTGAGCTCAGCGTGGGGGTGATGCCCTTGGGTAAAGGTCCATTTTCTTCCACTTGCCAAAAGGATAAGTAACATGCAGTTTCCAAGCAGGAGCACAAGATGGCAGCCATACGCAGCACACAGACCCTGTGCAGTGCCACAGGAGAGAACTCAGCTTGACACCCTCACCACCTGACAGGCTGTGGCAATTCACAGGGAATTCCAGCTGGGAGGCTTCTCTTTCCTAAAGGGCATCCTTTGCTTGTGTCTGTAACTGGGTAAATTTGAAATCATGAAATCGCACTTCTGCCAATTATTACTACAGAGAAATAAAAAGTCTTTCCCAATTGATGCCTACTCATATCTTTGGCACATTTTTCTATTGGTTTTCTTCCTTATTGATTTATTGAAACTCCATTTGTTTCAATTATTTTTCTCCAGGCCATCACTTATTTGTCTTTTAAGTTAATAGTCTCTGCAGCTATAGAAAATTTTACATATACGTGAGGTCAACTGTATCAGTCTTTATGTCTTTATAAACCATATCTATATGTGTCGTAGAAAAGAAACTATAGGAGGGAAGAGATTTTGTCTGTTTTGTTTCCTGCTACAGCCATAGGATATATGACGGACATACAGCATGGGCTAAATAAACTTTGCATTCAACCCAGAACCTTTCTAGAGCAGATGGAAAATATCATGGCCAAAATTAAGACACATATTCTGGCCAAGACACACCAAAAATAGGCCACAGAGACAGGTACATCAAGTCAGGTTTCCTAATAGTCAAAACTGATTCTGCCATGGCCGTAGGGGAAAGGCTACAGATTGACTGACTGATTGACTTTTGTTAAAGTAAGAAAGCCTCTTACATTGCTGAAATGACCAAAATATGAAATACACAGCCTGATCTGTATTTAATGGAATAGAATAAAAGAACTCTTGAGATGCTTGCCAGGTTTAAGTTTCAGCGAAATGCCAAAGGGAAGAAATTGGACGGCTACTTTCACGCCAGTGCCTTTCTTAACACCGACCACCAAAGGGATACCACATCATGAAGCAAAGCACAGAGCCCATGCTGTAACTGTGACTAGTGTCCAGATGTGTGACAGTATTTGAAAACAATTGTATTTTATGCATTTTTCACTAATCATGTTAAAATAAAATCACATGAAATCATTTTGCACTTCAAATAGACACGCAAATATGAATTCTCATAGACAAATGCATTATGGAACACTCACGGTACTTGGTGCATTTATTTCAGAATTGACTTTTTCCATTCTCATAGCAACCAATAATTGCAGAAATCCAGTTGTTAGTTTTATTTCAAGTGGCTTTATATACATTTTTAGAATTGTTATTTGTACCTAATGTGATTTTTGTGGAATGGAAATGATTTTTCAGCAAGTGATCTTATTACAAGATAATCTCATTACAAATGCCTGCTGGAAAGTCTCACCATGGTGCCCACATTGAAATGAAACTCTCCCCCGCTGTAGAAAAGGTCTTCTGAAATGTTAGCATCATAAGCTCCAAACTTCTCTACTCTAAGAGCTTTGAAGAAAAGTGCCAGTTTTTCTCTGAAATTATCCTCCTAAGAAAACTTTGTGACAACCCTCCCAGGGCCGTTTACAAGTAGACAGAAAAGGAGGCCAAATACTTTGTGAAATTGGACTTGATTCGAAGGGCTCCTGGGAGAGCTCCCTGCCTAAAATATTTCCCAGCTGAAATTCCTCATTTTGGATTTTACTCATTGAATTTAAGCCAAAAGTCCTCAATTAAAAGGCAGTTCCTGAGGATTCCTCATTTACTCAACCAACCAAGAATCCTGGAGGCTGTCCGTAGACAGTGCTGGACATGGCAGTAATCATAATCATAAGGCCTTACAGAGACTAAAAGAGACAAGTCGTTATCAGTGATTAATACCTCCGGAGACAGCACTTTATGTATATATTTATCTTTTAAAAAAATATTGAAAAATTAGTATAAAAAATTAGGAAAAGGTAGAATCTAAAGAGTGGGACCCCAGCAAAGATACACCTGGGTAAAAAAGGCCCCAGAGGACAGAGGGTCAACATAGGAGCAGCAGGGGCCACAGAAGGGGTGACAGTGAACTCCATGGGAATCAGAGAGGAGCGACGTCCTCTCTTGCTAAAAATTCCAGCCAGGATCGGATATCCACGACTTCAAGCTAATACTTATCAACCGCTTTCTATTTATCAGGCAATGTCTTAAAGGCTTTACCTTCATTTATACCTAAGAACACAGCCATGAGGTGACACCTCATGTATCAGAGGATGAGACCAAGGCTTGGAAAAGTTGATAACCTTCCCACATAACTTGGCTAATAAGTAGCAGAGCTACTTAATAAAACCTGAGCAGTGTGATTCCAGAGCCCATGCATTTAATATAAAACACTCAGGGGTTCTGTATTAGTTTCCTATTGCTGTTGTAAGAAACTGTCCCAGACTGGGTGGCTTAAAACAGAAGTTTATTCTCTCACAAGTTCGCAGGTCAGAAGTCTGACACGGTCCTCTCTGGGCTAGAATCAAGATGCTCACAAGTGCGTGCTCCTTATGGAGGCTCTGGGGGAGAATCTGTTTCCTTGCCTTTTCCAGCTTTTAGCGGCTGGGCCTCCCCTTCCTTGGCTCACGCCCCCCCTCCTTCATGTTGAAAGCCATCAACGTAGCATCGCTCTAATCCTGCATGGGCGTCCACATCTCTTTCTCTGACTCTCCTCTTCTGCTTCCCTCTTCCACTATTAAGGACTCTTGGGATTACATTGGGCCATTCAGATAATCCAGGAGACTCCCCCTATTTTCAGATCAGATGAGTAGCACCCCTATTTCCATCTTCAACTGTAACTCCCCAATGCCACGCAAATTAATATATTCACAGGTTCCAGGGTATAGGACAGGGAAATCTTTGGGGGGCCATTATTCTGCTAACCACAGACGCCTTGATATCTTACGAATTTTTTCTTAGCCTCTTACATACAGCCACCTGCAAATGACTGGCTCAGGAAAGTGTGCCCTCTCTCCCAAAAGACAATTGCACTCCTCTTCCCATTCCCTGTGTCAGAGATGCCACGATCTGGCATCTCTCTCTAGTCATTATTCTTGGTTGCAGGTTGATTCAGTCAATTCTATTGCAGGAGGAGCCCAGGGTGGCAGGGATCTTGGGCCATGTAAGATCACTAGGGGAAAACTGCTGTTCGATTCAACTCCTGTAATAAGAGTGTTTAAAAGACTCAGGAATGGTACTCTAAAAGGTAAATGAATCTGATATCGGGCCTTGGTGCAACCAAGAACCATCTGTCTCTTGCAGATATCAACCACGTGTGCTTCTGACTTTCCCAAGAGGCAAGAGCTGAGCGAAGAAACCGAAGAGGAAAGAGCCCTGACGAGAAGCCCGGCCTTGACTTCCCTCTCTTTCTCATTCATCATTAGTAACCGAAATCCCTTTCAAAAACTCAAAAGAGCTACATGTGTGAGGGCAAAGAAGCTATGGGACTTCATGCTACTCTGTAGCAGGCATAGCAAAGGCAGCCAAGAGGTAGCTGCAGAAAGCTGAGCAGACAGACTAGTCCCCAGGACCACCTACATAATTTGCAGGGCTCAATGGAAAAATGAAGATGCGGAGCTCCTTGCAGGGAAAAAAAAGTGCTTTAAAAATACTATTATACAGGGCTTCCCTGGTGGTGCAGTGGTTGAGAGTCCACCTGCCGATGCAGGGGACACAGGTTTGTGTCCCAGTCCGGGAAGATCCCACATGCCACGGAGCAGCTGTGCCCGTGAGCCATGGCCGCTGAGCCTGCGCGTCCGGAGCCTGTGCTCCGCAGCGGGAGAGGAAACAACAGTGAGAGATCTGTGTACCGCAAAAAAAAAAAAAACCCAAAAAACAAAAAACTAATATACAGTCCCTCCCATCAGGACACTTGCACAAACCTCTTAGATAGCCTCATCCACCAGAGGGCAGACAGCAGAAGCAAGAAGAACTACAATCCTGCAGCCTGTGGAACAAAAACCACATTCACAGAAAGACAGACAAGATGAAAAGGCAGAGGGCTATGTACCAGATGAAGGAACAAGATACAACCCCAGAAAAACAACTAAATGAAGTGGAGATAGGCGACCTTCCAGAAAAAGAATTCAGAATAATGATAGTGAAGATGATCCAGGACCTCGGAAAAAGAATGGAGGCAAAGATCAAGAAGATGCAAGAAATATTTAACAAAGACCTAGAAGAATTAAAAAACAAACAGAAATGAACAATAACTGAAATGAAAACTACACTAGAAGGAATCATTAGCAGAATAACTGACGCAGAAGAATGGATAAGTGACCTGGAAGACAGAATGGTGGAAATCACTGCTGCAGAACAGAATAAAGAAAAAAGAATGAAAAGAAATGAAGACAGCCTAAGAGACCTCTGGGACAACATTAAACGCAACAACATTCGCATTATAGGGATCCCAGAAGGAGAAGAGAGAGAGAAAGGACCCGAGAAAACATTTGAAGAGATTATAGTTGAAACCCTCCCTAACATGGGAAAGGAAATAGCCACCCAAGTCGAGGAAGCGCAGAGAGTCCCATACAGGATAAACTCAAGGAGAAACATGCCGAGACACATAGTAATCAAATTGGCAAAAATTAAAGACAAAGAAAAATTATTGAAAGCAGCAAGGGAAAAATGACAAATAACATACAAGGGAACTCCCATAAGGTGAACAGCTGATTTCTCAGCAGAAACTCTACAAGCCAGAAGGGAGTGGCATGATATAGTTAAAGTGATGAAAGGGAAGAACCTACAACCAAGATTACTCTACCCGGCAAGGATCTCATTCAGATTCGATGGAGAAATCAAAAGCTTTACACACAAGCAAAAGCTAAGAGAATCCAGCACCACCAAACCAGCTCTACAACAAATGCAAAAGGAACTTCTCTAAGTGGGAAACACAAGAGAGGCAAAGGACCTACAAAAACAAACCCAAAACAATTAAGAAAATGATCATAGGAACATACATATCAATAATTACCTTCAACGTGGATGGATTAAATGCTCCAACCAAGAGACACAGACTTGCTGAATGGATACAAAAACAAGACCCATATATATGCTGTCTACAAGAGACCCACTTCAGACATAGGGACACATACAGACTGAAAGTGAGGGGATGGAAAAAAATACTCCATGCAAATGGAAATCAAAAAAAAAAGGTGGAGTAGCAATACTCATATCAGATAAAATAGACTTTAAAATAAAGAATGTTACAAGAGACAAGGAAGGACACTACATAATGCTCAGGGATCAATCCAAGAAGAAGATATAACAATTAAAAATATATATGCACCCAACATAGAAGCACCTCAATACATAAGGCAATGGCTAACAGCTATAAAAGAGGAAATCGACAGTAACACAATAATAGTGGGGGACTTTAACACCTCACTTACACTAATGGACAGATCATCCAAAATGAAAACAAATAGGGAAACAGAAGCTTTAAATGACTCAATAGACTATATAGATTTAACTGATATTTATAGGACATTCCATCCAAAAACAGTAGATTACACTTTCTTCTCAAGTGTGCGTGGAACATTCTCCAGGATAGATCACATCTTGGGTCAGAAATCAAGCCTCAGTAAACTTAAGAAAACTGAAATCACATCAAGCATCTTTTCTGACCACAACGCTATGATATTAGAAATCAATTACAGGGGAAAAAAATGTAAAAATTACAAACACATGGAGGCTAAACAATACGTTACTAAATAACCAAGAGATCACTGAAGAAATCAAAGAGGAAATCAAAAAATACCTAGAGATAAATGACAATGAAAACACAACAATCCAAAACCTATGGGATGTAGCGAAAGCAGTTCTAAGAGGGAAGTTTATAGCTATACAAGCCTACCTCGAGAAACAAGAAAAATCTCAAACAATCTAACGAAAGAAGAAAAAACAAAACCCAAAGTTAGTAGAAGGAAAGAAATCATAAAGATCAGAGCAGAAATAAATGAAATAGAAACCAAGAAAATAATAACAAAGATCAATAAAACTAAAAGATGGTTCATTGAGAAGATAAACAAAATTGATAAACCATTAGCCAGACTCATCAGGAAAAAGAGGGAGAGGACTCAAATCAATAAAATTAGAAATGAAAAAGGAGAATTTACAACAGACAACGCAGAAATACAAAGCATTCTAAGAGACTACTATAAGCAGCTCTATGCCAATAAAATAGACAAATTCTTAGAAAGGTATAACCTTCCAAGACTGAACCAGGAAGAAATAGAAAATATGAACACACCAATCACAAGTAATTAAATTGAAACTATGATTAAAAAATCTTCCAACAAACAAAAGTCTAGGACCAGATGGCTTCACAGGTGAATTCTATCAAACATTTAGAGAAGAGTTAACACCCATCCTTCTCAAACTCTTCCAAAAAACTGCAGAGGAAGGAACACTCCCAAACTCATTCTATGAGGCCACCATCACCCTGATACCAAAACCGGGCAAAGATACTACAAAAAAACAAAATTACAGACCAATATCACTGTTGAATATAGATGCAAAAATCCTCAACAAAATACTAGCAAACAGAATCCAACAACACATTAAAAGGATCATACACCATGATCAAGTGGGATTTATCCCAGGGATGCAAGGATTCTTCAATACACGCAAATCAATCAATGTGATACAACATATTAACAAACTGAAGGAGAAAAACCATATGATCATCTTAATAGATGCAGAAAAAGCTTTTGACAAAATTCAACACCCATTTATGATAAAATCTCTCCAGAAAGTGGTCACAGTGGGAACCTACCTCAACATAATAAAGGCCATATATGACAAACCCACAGCAAACATCACTCTCAATGGTGAAAAACTGAAACCATTTCCTCTAAGATCAGGAACAAGACAAGAATGTCCACTCTCACCACTATTATTCAACATAGTTTTGGAAGTCCTAGCCACTGCAATCAGAGAAGAAAAAGAAATAAAAGGAATACAAGTTGGAAAAGAAGAAGTAAAACTGTCACTGTTTGCAGATGATATGATACTATACATAGAGAATCCTAAAGATGCCACCAGAAAACTACTAGAGCTAATCAATGAATTTGGTGAAGTTGTAGGATAAAAAATTAATGCACAGAAATCTCTTAAATTCCTATACATTAATGATGAAAAATCTGAAAGAGAAATTAAGGAAACACTCCCATTTACCACTGCAACAACAAAAAAATAAAATACCTAGGAATAAACCTACCTAGGGAGACAAAAGACCTGTATGCAGAAAACTATAAGACACTAATGAAAGAAATTAAAGATGATACAAACGGAGAGATATACCATGTTCTTGGATTGGAAGAATCAATATTGTGAAAATGACTATACTACCCAGAGCAATCTACAGATTCAATGCAATCCCTGTCAAATTACCAATGGCAATTTTTACAGAACTAGAACAAAAAATCTTTAAATTCGTATGAGGACACAAAAGACCCCGAATAGCCAAAGCAGTCTTGAAGTAAAAAAACGGAGCTGGAGGAATCAGACTCCCTGACTTCAGACTATACTACAAAGCTACAGTAATCAAGACAATATGGTACTGGCACAAAAACAGAAATATAGATCAATGGAACAGGATAGAAAGCCCAGAGGTAAACCCATGCACCTTTGGTCAACTAAGCTATGACAAAGGAGGCAAGGATATACAATGGAGAAAAGACAGTCTCTTCAATAAGTGGTGCTGGAAAACTGGACAGCTACATGTAAAAGAATGAAATTAGAACATTCCTTAACACCATACAGAAAAATAAACTCAAGGGCTTCCCTGGTGGCGCAGTGGTTGAGAGTTCGCCTGCCGATGCAGGGGACATGGGTTCGTGCCCCAGTCTGGGAGGATCCCACATGCCGTAGAGCGGCTGGGCCCATGAGCCATGGCTGCCTACCCTGCGCGTCCAGAGCCTGTGCTCTGCAACGGGAGAGGCCACAACAGTGACAGGCCCATGTACCACAAAAAAAAAAAAAAAAAAAAATCTCAAAATAGATTAGAGACCTAAATGTAAGACCGGACACTATAAAACGCTTAGAGGAAAACATAGCAAGACATAAATCACAGCAAAATCTTTTTTGATCCACCTCCTAAAGTAATGGAATTAAAAACAAAAATAAACAAATGGGACCTAATGAAACTTCAAAGCTTTTGCACAGCAAAGGAAACCATAAACGAGATGAAACGAGATGAAAAGGCAACCCTCAGAATGGGAGAAAATAGTTGCAAACGAATCAATGGACAAAGGATTAATCTCCAAAATATATAAATAGCTCATGCAGCTCAACATCAAAAAAACAAACAACCCAATCCAAAAATGGGCGGAAGATCTAAATAGGCATTTCTCCAAAGAAGACATACAGCTGGCCAAGAAGCACATGAAAAGCTGCTCAACATCACTAGTTATTAGAGAAATGCAAATCAAAATTACAATGAGGTATCACCTCACACCAGTTAGAATGGGCATCATCAGAAAACCTACAAACATCAAATGCTGGAGAGGGTGTGGAGAAAAAGGAACCCTCTTGCACTGTTGGTGGGAATGGTAACTGATACAGCCACTATGGAGAACAGTATGGAGGTTCCTTAAAAACTAAAAATAGAATTACCATATGATCCAGCAATCCCACTACTGGACATATACCCATAGAAAACCATAATTCAAAAAGACACATGCACCCCAATGTTCATTGCAGCACTATTTACAATAGCCAGGTCATGGAAGCAACCTAAATGCCCATCGATAGCAGAATGGATAAAGAAGATGTGGTACATATATACAATGGAATATTACTCAGCCATAAAAAGGAACGAAATTGGGTCATTTGTTGATACGTGGATGGATCTAGAGACTGTCATACAGAATGAAGTAAGTCAGAAAGCAGAAAGAGAAAAACAAATATCGTATATTAACGCATATATGTGGAACCTAGAAAAATGGTACAGATGAACTGGTTTGCAGGGCAGAAATTGAGACACAGATGTAGAGAACAAACATATGGACACCAAGGGGGGAAAGCCGCGGGGGGTGGGGTGGTGGTGGTGGTGGGATGAATTGGGAGATTGGGATTGACATGTATACACTGATGTGTATAAAACTGATGACTAATAAGGACCTGCTGTATAAAAAAATAAATAAAATTCAAGAATTCAAAAAAACGAAAGAGAACTTCTAGGGTAATGGACATGGGTACTATCTTGACTGTGGTAATGATTTCACAGGTGTATATATACCTATGTCAACTGTATTAAATTGTATGATTTAAATAAGTATATATGTACATATTTTAAAATATGATTTAAAACGTGTGTATTTATGGTTTGTCAACTTTGCCCCAATTAAAAAAAAAAACCTAATGGAAAAGAATATGAAAAGGAATATGTATATATATGTGTATATCTGAACTCTACATCTGTTTGGCTTAAGGTATCCTCCCTGAAGAGAAAGGAAAGAAGTAGAAGACTTTTCAACATCTGAATTTTAAGAGAGTTATTCAAATTGTCATTTGACATACTCAACTGAACTAAATGTAGTACTGTATTTTCCCTAATGTTTATGTAACTCCCTACTAGTAAATTGGTTGTTTAAAAAGCACATCTCCCCCTGGAGGCACCAAAGGGTAACCCAATGATATACGGCGAGAATGAGGTTCATTACATCGTGCCAACTTGCTCCCAACATCTGTTCAGTTTACACAACGACTCATTCACAGTACTCAGCACTTAGTGCAAACAACTGTGATCCTCCAATATTTGATTTGTCCTTGGGCTTTCACACACCTAGACTTTGGTTTCACTGCACGATTTTGGAAGAAGAAAGGCATAAAACGAAGCTATACCAATAAACAAGAGATTGACTTGTAACTATGAAAGTTTTAGGTATCCAACTTCTGCAACTCAAAAGGATCTGAGTCAACAGGATGATGCTAGCCAAAAAGTATTTAAACACCTTTGCTCTCTGTCAGAAACAGAGTTAGAGCAGTTGCCTGAGTATCGTAATCCAGTGTCACTTCCTATACCTTTTTCTTTATATAGCAAGGAAAATATTTAACATATATAAAGGTTCACAATCCAAAGCAAAGTTAAATCACAGAGAATAGTGTTTTTCATATGTATGTATTGTATATATATATGAATGTATATGTATAGTCCTTTTTCTACTCATATGTTCACTTGCAATGCAGTAATAATTTATAGCTAAATATAGCTATGAGAAAAGCTTCAGTATCTTATTTCTGTGCATCAGTTTAAAAAAAAGACGGCTTCAATTATCACACAAAAATGTTGATGCTTTACAAATATTACTAAAAGTAAATGAAAATAGGCCACTTTCACACTTGGTAAAGATAAAATAACTGAAAGAATAATGTTGGAAAAAATAGAGAATATATTCTCTACAATGCACTGTAGAGAAATACCTATTATCTGTAACTGATGTAATAAACAAAATTCCTGTAGAAATAATACTACCAACACCACAACTAAAGCAAATTTTCAAAAAAAATAAATTGACAAGACCAAAAAGATGCCCACCCCTAGAAGAAAAGTTATGTTTGGCTTGCTTAAAGGAAAAGTAACATTTTGTGTCGAAACTCAGAAATCCCAGAACCAAGGATCTTTCTCATTTATTTTCCATTGTAACGTCCTTCAAGGTTTCTCACAGCAGCAACAATGGCTCTAATTGACGACTCAGGCATGCAAAACCGATACATATTCAATTTTACCAGCTGGTAAAAAATGTGTTTTCTCACCCACAGCTTTGACCAGGTCACCCCACCCCGCCAGTGGCCTCACTATTGTTCTCCTTATCGAGGGCAGACTCCTCGTTCCCGACTTCAAAGGCCCCCTCCAGTTTTCCCAGCTTTCATTTCCTCTCTAACCAGTCTGTATTCTTCCAGCCAAGAAATCCCTGCATTCCGTCCTTTCATTCACTGGTCCCCAATCTTCATCCATACTCTCTCACACTTCCAAGCAGGCTCAGATCGCTTTCCACAACTTATTTCTTCCCTTCAGATGAAACCTAAAAATTAAACTTGTTAGATGACCAGCTGCTTTTGTTTCCTTGTTTTTATTTTGAAATCAGATGACATGTGCTCTGTACAAAAGAGACTGGGACCGGCACCCCAATTACAAATTTCTCGAGTATTTCAGTCATTCATGTTCAATCTATTAGACCTATTATAGGAGGCATGACACAGAATAAAAAACAAAGCATTTGCGTCACATTTAAATATAGGAAAAGAGAGACATTCTATTACATTTTATGACTGCTGGTTGTAGGAATTTCAGTTGATATCTTTTGGGGGACCATGCCAGGACCGGAAGAAACTGGGAAGGAGAAGATAGGAGAAGAACAAAAGCACAGACAGCCCCATATCACACCATGAGAGTGATAAACCGGCAGCAAGCCGAGAAGGAACAGACACAGGACAGGGGAGAGGGAATCTGGCTGCAAATAAGCACAGTATTCCAAGTAGGAATAAAAACAGACCAGAGTTCAGCCAGGCGGAACGGCCTCAGGGCATCTGACTTGGCACCCAAAGCCAAAATGGACACAAAATATTAGTGACACAAATCACTAGCTCGTTAGACTTAGCTTCTGCAAGTCCATTCCCTTTTCTGCAATAAACATCGCTGTCAGCTTGCATGTCTTGTTGTTCATAATACTAATCCTAACGAGACTCCCAGTGGCAATGCAAAAGGCTGGATTAATTCTGTGCCCTTAAATTACTTTCTTCATTGCTAAAAGCACCTTCATTCATTCTCTCATTCAAAAACGTACTCAGTGTCGAGGTTATTTTGTCAGGAAATATCCTGAAATGATGAGCTTCAGTGTCCTTGTCTGTAAGTACGTTGTGGAGAAAATTAAATGAGACAGTGATATAAAGCACTTAACACAGTAACCGGCACCCAGCAGACACGCAATAAGTTAGCTATTATGATTGTTGTTGTTGTTATTATTATTACGGTAAGACTCTTGTTTTTAACAGATGACAGTTGTCACTGTAACCTGAGCCATAAGCCAATAAAATCTATTTTTTAAACCAATGTTTATTTACACACATTTTCTATCTTGCTATAGAATACAATGAATCATGTTTTTTATAAAGAATTTTCCAGAGTCCCAGTGGGACTCCATTCCAATTCTCTTGCAGCTAGTAGGGCACCAACCTGCTTCCTAATCAACTAGGGAAAAGACAAGAGCAAGGAAAGAGAAGAACTAAAGTAGAAGATTTAGCATTCCTTAGCCTGTATTATAGTTAAAAGGTGAAAGATGTCAAAAATAAAATAAAATAAAATGAGAGGTGAGTCGAGCCATTTCTCACAACTCTTGTGGGTCTCAGAGGAGGGCAGATGTCATCAAAACTGCTTTTGCAATTTGCCCTTTAAATGTCCTGAAGTTTGTCCCCTTTCCTTTTGTGTCCTTCCCTTGTACTTCGTGTTCATCCTCCATAAGCTCATTCACCTTCTTTGATTTCAGCCCAACATATACACTAGTAACTCCCAAGCTCTTTGTTCCCCCAGCTCAAGCCCTCTCTCCTGGTACCTACACCCAATGAATGACGTAACAAGGGAATTCACAAGTCCAAATGGTTCTTTCTCCCAAACTAGCCTCTTCCCTGTAGCCTCTACTTTGACAAGTGGTACAAACACCACCTCTTCCCAACCAAACACTTGCTTGTTATCATTCCTTCTGCCTTTTCCTCTCCCCAGCGGGTCACCAAATCTCTAATGTGTGAGTCCTTCGGAACAGGGACTTTGTCAGTCATGTTCACTCCTGAACCCCAGCACCAGAAACGATCCCAGCACACACTAGGCGCTCCATGCCCCTTTGCTGATGCATGAATGGCGCATAATTGCAGCTCCATAACTGCTGAAAGCAGGCATGAATGCATGTCTTCAAGCTGAGGTCCCAGAAAACAAGATGAACATAAAACTAATTCTCCTTTTCTTAAATTTCTCTAGTAATTTGTTCTTCTAAACGAGGCTATTAAATCATATAAAACAATTGGTTTTCTATCAGAATAACCAAATAATATTTGTTTTGTTACAACGTTCAAATGTTAATCTCCTGGCTGTTGAGTTTCACAGTTAAGCAAGAAGCTTTCCAGACTTCAGATTTTATCCTATAAAAATCTGTAAAAATACTCTTTTCAAAAGTTATACTTAGCAGGGAGTCTTCTGAAATACAAATCGGGAAAATTGGAAACAGCTTAGCAACCCCAAAGAATAATATTTCAGATTATTGTAAGGAGTAAAAAGCCAGGTCCTGTGGGACCACTGGCTGGATGTATGAAGCAATTTCAGAAAACATTAACTCTTTCAGACCTTCTATATGCTATTTAGTGGACAGAAGTAACTTGTGAAGGACTCTCAAGATTTTTGAGCGGTCAGCCTTACATTTCATCTAGAACTTTCTGTCCTTTGCATTGAGTTGATTTTAGTGAACTAGGGTCCTAAAGTACAGGTGTTGTTTTCTTGCTAAGAAGTATGTGGCCTTACATCTTACTTCATATCAAATCCCCAGTCAATTCACCTTGCAAGGCTTTGCTTCAAAAAAAACAGCAAAAATGTGCTATAAACAACAGAAATAAAGGCCCATACCTTCATGTCTGCCCCTGTACTTGACTGGTGGAATAAAAGACTTCATGAAATAAAAATATTTCGAGGCTCATTTATTTTTATCTATACCAGGCAGATCTGAACACTATATGTTTTCTTTAATTAGAAGACTGCCGGCAGGCAGACTTATTTTCAGTACAGAGTCTTTGCCTGAATTAAGCTATACATTCCTGACATCTTGTCCAAGGAGACTGAGAGCAAAACACTAAACTCCTCCTTACCAGGTCAATATCAGCAGTTCTAAACTAAACAGCCACTTTTTGTCCTGTGTTGAGATTTATCTGAAGCGCCAATCGTGAAAAAAAAAAAAAGGAACATTGCCATGAAGAAGAGAAGAGAGAGAAGCTGATGGGGCACGTGCAGGTAACCACTGCATACCTAATCACAAATTATAAGGTTAAGGAACAGTATTTGCTTTATATATGCAATTGTGCGCTTTATACACATACATGTACGTATACATAGAAATGTCCCTACACAATATGCACTTTTTTTTATAAAATAAACCTTTTCCTTCTTTTGTGGGCCTAATGCTATATAGGTCTAATCTTTAATCTACTCTAAGTGCGAGCAAGGAATGATTTTTAAATAAGTAGTCTCTGCACACAGCACCACCATTTTGTGCTCATTTTGAATGCTATTAAGTTAAATGCACGTAGAAATGCTCTTTTCTCCTCTTAAAATGGGTGCGCTATGTTTTATAACAGGGCCATCCTAGGTCCTTGAACTCTTAACAGGCCTACATTCAAACAGGTTCAAATCACAGCTTTGCAGAGCCCTGCCTCTATAATCCTGAGCGAGTTGTTTAACCTCTCTAAGCATCAGCTCTCTCATCTACAAAACTGGGTTGCTTAAGCAACAAATATTTATTTCTCATGGTTCTGGAAGCCCAAGATCAGGGTGCCAGCAGGGTGAGGTTGGCACCTGACCCTGGCCTTCCTTGGTGTATGCGCACAGAGAGAGCAAGCTCTGGGCTCTTTTTTTTTTTTTTTTTTTTTGGCGGTACGCGGGCCTCTCACTGTTGTGGCCTCTCCCGTTGCGGAGCACAGGGTCCGGACGAGCAGCCCCAGCGGCCATGGCTCACGGGCCCAGCCGCTCCACGGCACATAGGATCTTCCCGGACCGAGGCATGAACCCACGTCCCCTGCATCGGCAGGCGGACTCTCAACCACTGCGCCACCAGGGAAGCCCTGGGCTCTTTTCTTAAAAGGACACTCTTGCTTCTCTTTAGGGTTTGCTACATTTCTCTAAGCACTAATAAATAATATTTGTTTCTTTTTTCCTTTTCTTTAAAAAAAAAATGTTAATCCCATCGCGGGATCCACCCTCACAACCTCATCTAAACCTTATTACCTCCCAAAGTCCCCACCTCTTAACACCATTCCATTGGGAGTTACTTTCAAGATTTGAATTGGGGGGCTCCCAATTCAATTCATCCCTTTCATGATGTCCTTTTTTTCAATTGATGGGAAAAACAAAAACAAAAACAAAAACCATGTCTCTTATCCATTCCAAACTTGCTCTGGTATATAATTCTAAAGTGTGAAACATCTGGAGTTCCAAACAGACAGAAAATTCAAAATACCTTCCGTTTAGCTATCTTGCATCCTCATCCCCCAAAAGTTAGAGAATATATTGCTCCTAAGGGAAACCCCTTGAAGGGCAAAGTTAAAAGATCAAAGAGAAGAAACATTGAAGGCAAGGGCGCTCATTTCCTTCAGGCAGCAAACTTGTGTCGAGGCACTGAATTTTGTGTCTGTCTGCCTACCTAAATATGTATCTTAAAATTAAAAGTAAAGGGCTTCCCTGGTGGCGCAGTGGTTGAGAGTCCTCCTGCCGATGCAGGGGACACGGGTTCGTGCCCCGGTCCAGGAAGATCCCACATGCCGCGGAGCGGCTGGGCCCGTGAGCCATGGCCGCTGGGCCTGCGCGTCCAGAGCCTGTGCTCCGCAACGGGAGAGGCCACAACAGTGAGAGGCCCCCATATCGAAAAAAAAAAAAAAAATTAAAAGTAAAAGTGAGATTCTAGCTCCAGTTAAGATGTATAAGAATATTCCACCTTATCTCCCCCTCTGATTATAACTGAGAATTGTGAACAAAACACATAAAGCAACTATCTATGGTATCTAAAAACAAAGGAATAGCAGGCAGACTGAGAAGGGAAATCAAGACTTAAAATAGACTAATACAAATATCGAATCATTACATTGTATACTTGAAACTAATACAACGTTATATGTCAATTATACTTCAACTAATAAAAAAGACTAATAAGGAAATGAGTTTTCTAGTGTTTTCCTTTTTTCACCCATATTTCACAACACAGAACCAAGGCAGCAAAATTATGGAACTGTGCAGCAGGCATGACCAAGAGAAACTCTCTCACTGGTCAGAGAAATGGGAGGAAGAGGCCCTGCCAAACAGAGAGAGGGGTGGAAGTCTCCGGAGGTGTCTTCTCTCTTGACCCTCCTCTGGAGGGAGTTCCCAGTGTTACAGCAGGCAGGTAGCTAGATATAAGCAGAGAAAGGCGGGCACAGGCCAGGTGGCAGGAAACCATGCATCTTGTAAACAGCGGGGATCCATAGGAGGACACAGAAAGGCAGGAACTTCCAGACTGTCAGAAAATGACACATTTTGGGGTGAGAAGTGTCCTGGAGGCAGACAAAGAAAGGTGGGGCAAGGCAAGAATCTCCTGCATCCCGAACATAACCTGTTGTTCATTATGCTCTCATTACAATAAAATTAGCCTTGCAGATAAGAAGTACCCATCATGCACCAATGCCATGACCCTTCCAATAAAAGCTAAATAAGGACAAAAATCCCTCCTCCCCTTGGGAAGGTGGAGCTGGGATCAAAATCAAGGAATACGACCCCAAACCCCTCTTTCCCCGATGAATATTCCGCCCCTTCATTTGTGTGCCCTTCATAACCGTCTTGCCAAAGAAACCCAGTGTAGCTACTCACCTGTCTGCCCTCTCTCCCTCTGAGAGTGTATTCTTGCTTAAATAAATTGATCTTCCTGTCTCGTTTCTGAATTCTTTCTGTGATGAGACGAGAACCTTACTTTTACCGGGAACACCAGTCCTAAAGCTGTACTCCTGCAACAGGGAGGGCAGCAGGACCCTAGGTTGCCTATTTGCCCCAGAGGTGGTTGTGACAGTACAAGGATACTGAAACTACAGCTTTTTTGGATGAAGGACCAGGAGGAAGGGTCCCTGGGAGCCAGGGAGTTTCAGGGAGATCACAAAGAGAAGGAAGTTTGAGGAGAAGATCTGATGGAGCTGTGTATGAAGTCCTGAGCATATTCCCCAGGAATGCATCCATGAAAATGAATTGAAATATAATTCCAAAGGCTTTGAGAAGTAAACTAGAATGTAGGCCATGGCCCAGGTACCAGACTGGTCCACGGGAGGCACACACGTGGGAAGGATCAAAACAGTACTAAAAATCTTTGAAAATGAACCTGACATTGGAACAGAAGCCCACAGAAGGTATAATGGGAATTATTACCTAAATCCAAATGGGTCAACTGACTATGAAACAAAAAAACACAAACAAAAATCAACATTCTCCAGAGAATTTTAACAGAGCCCAGAATCTCATAATACTGTATATTCAAAATGCCGAGTTTGTAATCCAAAATCAGTTGACAAACGAAAAAGCAGGACATTCTCAGTACCCACCAGTGCAAATATAAGCACCAACCCTGAGACGATGCAGATGTTGGAATTACTTGACAAAGGCTTTAAAGCAGCTATTATACACATGCTCCATGAAGTAATGGTCAACTGGTTTGAAAAGAGTGGAAGGACAGAAGTTCTCAGTGAAGAAATAGCAGCTACAAGAATGAAGTTGAAATTTTAGAACTAAAAAATAACTTTTTTAAAAGCCACAGAATGGCAGAATGGAGATGACAATGGAAGAGTCAGTGAACTTGAATATAGATTAACAGAGATTATCCAACCTGAATGAGAGAGAAGAAAGATTGAAAAAAACAATGAACATAAATTCAGGGACCTGTTGGGTACCATAAAAAGATCTAACACTGACGTCATTAAAATCCAAGAAGGAAAAGAGAAACAACATATTTTGTACAGAAAAGAAAACTGAAAAATAAATTACTAAAACTTCCTAAATCTAGTGAAAGACGTAAATTTAGGCTTCAGAAGCTCAGAAGGCCCAAACAGAATAAACTCAAGGAAAATAATACCTAGGCACAAAATAATAAATGAAGTGGGGTTTATCCTGGGAAGCAAGGTTATTTCAACATCCAAAAAATAATAATGTAATCACCTTGTTAACAAACTAAAGAAAAACCACATGATCAAAATAATAAACTCAGAAAAAGCATTTGATAAAATTCAATGTCTTTCATGATAAAAACTCTCAGGTAACCAAGAATAGAGTTTAAGGGCCCACCTGATTATGTCAGCCCTACCATGGATACTCTATCTTTCTTAAAGTCAACTGTGACATATAACCTAATCATAGAAGTGACTATCCCATCATATTCACAGTTCATACCCACATTCAAAGGTAGGGAGACTATACAAGTGTAGTGAGTACACAGGGTATTGGAGACTATCTTATAATTCTGTCTACCATAACAAGTAATGAACAATAGGAAACCAATATTCTAAAAACACCTTTTACAATAGCTCTAAAAGTATCCAACAAAATATGTGCAAGATCTATATAATGAAAATGTTTAAAAGAGAATCAAGGAAGACCTAATAAATGGAGAGATAAAGCAAGTTCATGGTTTGAAAGATCCAATATGATTAAGCTATCAAATTGACATCTTCCTAAATTGATCTATAGCTTTAATACAATTCCAATCAAATCACTGCAGGATTTTTTTTGACAAGCTGATTCTTCAATTTATATAGAAAGACAAAGCACTAGAACTGAAAAATAAATTTTGAGCAAGAACATAGTTGAAAAATTCACACCACGAAGATGTTAAGACTTATTATAAAACTATAATAGTCAAGACAGCATGGTTTTAGGTAAAGAATAGACACAGATGAATAGAACAGAATAAAGAGTCCAGAAAAAGACCCACATGAATATGGTCAATTAACTTGACAAAGTGCAAAAGCAATTTAATGGGGGAAAGGATACTCTTTTCAATAAATACTCCTAGAAAAATTCGATATCGATTTGCAAAAAGAAAACACCACTTGACCTGTACTTCATACTTTATGCAAAAATTTAACCCACCATAGTTCATAATAAACGGAAAAGTATAAAAGTTTCAGGAGAAACTATAGCAGAAAATCTCATTCACATAAGTAAGGCAAAGAGTTCTTAAATTATACAAAAGCATGTAACATACAAAAAAGACTGATAAATTAGGCTTCATTGAAATAAAAATGTTTGCTCAGTGAAAGACAACGTGAAGAGAATGAAAAGACAGGTATAGGCTGGGAGAAAATATTTCCAAATCACATAGTCAATAAAAGACTTGCACCCATAATATATAAAGAACTCTCAAAACTCAATAATAAGAAATACAACCCAAGAAAAAAATGAGCATACGATATGAATGGACACTTCACTGAAGAAGACATACCAATGGAAAATAAGCATATTAAAAGGTATGCATTCACTAGTCATTAAACAAATACAAATTAAAACCACAGTGAGATAACTCTACATACCTATTAGAATGGCTAACACAAAATAACAATAAAAATCAACCTGACAATACCAAGCACTGGTGAGACTGTAGAGCAACTGGAATTCACATACATCGTTGATGAGAAAGCCACTCTGGAAAGCAGTTTGGAAATTCTTATAAAATAAAACACTTACCAATCTAGGTATTTTTCCTGGAGGAATCTGCTTACAAAAACTTTAAGCAAATGTTTGGCAATAATTTTCATAATTACCAAAAACTTGGAAACAAAAAATGTCCTTTAGGCCCACAGTGGGGATCTTTGAGTGGAGGCAGCTAAGACAACAGGGACAACCCAGGGGCGCTGGATCCTGGGGTCCAGGTAGGGTGAGGTTTGGGAAAAACTTGCTTGAGCTTCGGGTCCAAGCATAGGTTAAAAATGAATGTCCTTCAATAAGTGAATGAATAATCATACACTGAAATTAAATAGTAATAGTAAAAAGAATGCTACTAATAGCGGATACATGTAACAACATGAATGAGTCTTAAAAGTATCACAATAAGTAAAAGAAGCTAGTCTGAAAAGATAACATGATTCTATTTATATGACATCCTGGAAAAGCATGACTGAAGGTCTGGAGACACTGGTTTCCAGGGGTTTGGGGTGGAAATGTGGGTTTGACCACAAAGGACAACATGAGTACATATTTTGGGTATAGAACTATTCTGTATCCTGATTGTGTTGGTGGTTACATGAATCTATGCACGTGTTAAAACTCACAGAACTGTACACAAGAAAAAAGTGAACTTTCTGTATAAATTAAGAAGTAAAAAAAAAAAGTAAGATTCTTATCACAGGAACATATATTAACACACTAATATAAACTAAAAAATAAAATCAGCTATTTCTGTCAGAAAGTCACTCTAATTTGCCCAATTAGTTTGACATTAAAGATTGACTTTACCAATTAGGTAAATTCTATATAAACTGAATGAACCAAATTAACAGCTTCAAAGCTTTGATGCATATATGTAAAACGTATGATAGTATGAAAAGCTTTTCATCATAATTACTGTATTAGCAAAAATTAATTGAAATTAACAATATTTTAGTTTCCCAAATCTTTCTCAGTATAAAGGGGTAAACAAAGTAACTCTAAGTGAAAGAGTAATAAATAGACATTTGATAAATTTGGTAAAATTCTCAAAAATTGAGACCGTGAGGGCTTCCCTGGTGGCGCAGTGGTTGAGAGTCCGCCTGCCGATGCAGGGGACGCGGGTTCGTGCCCCGGTCCGGGAGGATCCCACATGCCGCGGAGCGGCTGGGCCCGTGAGCCATGGCCGCTGAGCTTGCGCGTCCGGAGCCTGTGCTCCGCAACGGGAGAGGCCACAACAGTGAGAGGCCCACATACCGCACAAAAAAAAAAAAAAAAAAAAAATTGAGACCGTGAAGACTCTAATGACTGGATAATAAATTCATGTGCAAGTAAGGTGCTCTCCAACTCTGTGCTTTCAAAAATGGAAGGAGAATCTAATCAAGTTGTCATCTAATCATTAAAAATAATTTTAATGATACATTATTACTATATGACTTTTGACCATTAAACTGGAAAGTTGTTCAAATAATTGAAGGCCATTATTATGGCAAACTCCTTTTATTCCCATGTACTTAATTATGTGAATAAGTTTTCAAGGCACTACAATCTAGAAGACAAAAAAAAAAAAAAGGAATGGAACTGATGCCAGACCCTGTTCAATTCTACACAAACAAGTTGTAAAAGAAATCATCCCATTAACACATCAAGAGATGAATTTCCAACAAATGTCACATTTAAATTTAGTAATTATTTATAAACACATAATAGACTTAAGTCATAACTATGGTAAAATTAATCAAAAATGCTAACATTCAGTCTCATGAGTGAGGGAAGTTTTTTATAAGTAGTAATTTCCCTTTTTATACTTTGTTTTGTTCTAGGGTGATAAAAAAAATTATTATAAGCATTAAAAAGAGAACACACCAGAATGAATTTCTGTGAGAGAAAGGAAATAGAAATAAGAATTCAGGGAAAAAGAAGAACTATGTAATATTTGTCCAGTGTTAAAACAAGGGCTTATAAATTTTGACTGGTTGTGATGCCAAGTCACTATGGTATTTAAAGTCCACTAGACACATTTAAAAGAGTAACGTAACAGCTTCATTTTAAAATGTCAATTGGCCGGGCCATGGAGCTGAGGTGTCTGGAGTAGCCATTTTTCTTGAGGAACTCTGGTCTGAAGGGCCAGCCAGGTGCAAGGCCTCTGTGAGCAGCATCCTGTCAGCAAGTGAAGCTAGAGGAAGCACAAAGAAGAAGAGAGGGAAAAAAAGAGGGGGAACTTCAAGACGGCAGAGGAGTAAGACACGGAGATCACCTTCCTCCCCACAAATACATCAGAAATACATCTACATGTGGAACAACTCCTACAGAACACCTCCTGAACGCTGGCAGAAACTCCCCACGTACCTGGGTAGGGCAAAAGAAAAAAAAGAGACAAAAGAATAGGGATGGGATGTGCACCTCTAGGAGGGAGCTGTGAAGGAGAAGTTTCCACACACTAGGAAGCCCCTTCGCGGGCGGAGACTGCGGGTGGCGGAGGGGGGAAGCTTTGGAGCCACGGAGGACAGCGCAGCAACAGGGGCACGGAGGGCAAAGCAGAGAGATTCCCGCATGGAAGATAGGTGCCGACCAGGACTCACCAGCCTGAGAGGCTTGTCTGCTCACCCACCAGGGCAGGTGGGGGCTGGGGCTGAGGCTCGGGATTCAGAATCAGATCCCAGAGAGAGGACTGGGGTTGGATGCATGAACACAGCTTGAAGGGGGCTCGTGCGCCACAGCTAGCCGGGAGGGAGTCCAGGAAAAAGTCTGAAGCTGCCTAAGAGGCAAGAGACCATTGTTTCGGGGTGAAGGAGAAGAGGGGATTCAGAGCACTGCCTAGACGAGCTCCAGAGACGGGAACGAGCCACGGCTATCAGCGTGGACACCAGAGATGGGCATGAAATGCTATGGCTGCTACTGCAGCCACGAAGAAGCCTGTGTGCAAGCACAGGTCACTGTCCACATCTCCCCTCCCAGGAGCCTGTGCAGCCCGCCACTGCCAGGGTCCTGTGATCCAGGGACAACGTCCCCGGGAGAACACATGGCACGCCTCAGGTTGTTGCAACGTCACGCCGGCCTCTGCCACTGCAGGCTCGCCCCGCATTCCGTACCCTCCCTCCCCACAGCCTGAGTGTGCCAGAGCCCCCCCAATCAGCTGCTCCTTTAAACCCCTCCTGTCTGGGTGGGGAACAGATGCCCTCAGGTGACCTACACACAGAGGCAGGACCAAATCCAAAGCTGAACCCCAGGAGCTGTGTGAACAAAGAGAAAGGGATATTTCTCCCAGCAGCCTCAGGAGCAGCAGGTTAAATCTCCACAATCAACTTGATGTACCCGGCATCTGCGGAATACCTGAATAGACAATGAATCATCTCAAAATTGAGGTGGTGGACTTTGGGGGCAGCTGTAGACTTGGGGTTTGCTTTCTGTATCTAATTTCTCTCTGGTTTTATGTTTATCTTAGTTTAGTATTTACAGCTTATTATAATTGGTAGATTTGTTTATTGATTTGGTTGCTCTCTTCCTTTTCATATATATATATACATATATATACGCATATATATATACATATATATATATACATATATATACACACATATATATATACTTTTCCTTTTTCTCTTTTTGTGAGTGTGTATGTGTATGCTTCTTTCTGTGATTTTGCCTGTAGAGCTTTGCTTTTACCATTTGTCCTAGGGTTCTGTCTATCCAGTTTTTTTGTTCGTTTTTTTTTTAGCATAGTTTTTAGCACTTGTTATCATTGGTGGATTTGTTTATTGGTTTGGTTGCTCTCTACTTTCTTTCTTTTTTAAATTTTTTACTAATTTTTTATTTTTAATAATTTTATTTTAATAACTTTTTTATTTTACTTTTTCTTTCTTTCTTTCTTTTCTCCCTTTTTTTCTGAGCTGTGTCTTGACAGGGTCTTGGTGCTCCAGCTGGGTGTCAGGCCTGAGCCTCTTAGGTGGGAGAACCAAGTTCAGGATAGTGGACCACCAGAGACCTCCCAGCTCCATGTAATATCAAATGGCGAAAGCTGTCCCAGAGATGTCCACCTCAACACTAAGACCCAGATCAACTAAACGACCAGCAAGCTACAGTGCTGGACATCCTATGCCAAACAACAAGGAAGACAGGATCACAACCCCACCATTAGCAGAGAGGCTGCCTAAAATCATAATAAGGTCACAGACACCCCAAAACACACTGCCGGACACAGTCCTGCCCACCAAAAAACAAGATCCAGCCTCATTCATCAGAACATAGGCACCAGTCCCTTCCACTAGGAAGCCTACACAACCCACTGAACCAACCTTACCCACTGGGGGCAGACACCAAAAACAACAGGAACTACGAAACTGCAGCATGTGAAAAGGAGACCCCAAACACAGTAAGTTAAGCAAAATGAGAAGACAGAAAAATACACAGCAGAAGAAGGAGCAAGGTAAAAACCCACCAGACCTAACAAATGAAGAGGAAATAGGCAGTCTACCCGAAAAAGAATTCAGAGTAATGATAGTAAAGATGATCCAAAATCTTGGAAATAGAATGGAGAAAACACAAGAAACAATTAACAAGGACCTAGAAGAACTAAAGAGCAAATAAACAATATGAACAACACAATAAATGAAATTAAAAATTCTCTAAAAGGAATCAATAGCAGAATAACTGAGGCAGAAGAACAGATAAGTGACCTGGAAGATAAAATAGTGGAAATAACTACCGCAGAGCAGCATACAGAAAAAGAATGAAAAGAATGAAAAGAAATGAGGACAGTCTCAGAGACCTCTGGAAGAACATTAAATGTACCAACATTCGAATTATAGGGATGCCAGAAGAAGAAGAGAAAAAGAAAGGGTCTGAGAAAATATCTGAAGAGATTATAATTGAAAACTTCCTTAATATGGGAAAGGAAATAGTCAATCAAGTCCAGGAAGCACAGAGAGTCCCATACAGGATAAATCCAAGGAGAAACATGCCAAGACACATATTAATCAAACTATCAAAAATTAAACACAAAAGCAGCAAGGGAAAAGCAACAAATAACATACAGGGGAATCCCCATAAGGTTAACAGCTGATCTTTCAGCAGAAACTCTGCAAGCCAGAAGGGAGTGGCAGGACATATTTAAAGTGATGAAAGGAAAAAACCTACAACCAAGATTACTCACACAGCAAGGATCTCATTCAGATTTGACAGAGAAATTAAAACTTTTACAGACAAGCAAAAGCTAAGAGAATTCAGCACCACCAAACCAGCTATACAACAAATGCAAAAGGAACTTCTCTAGGAAACACAAGAGAAGGAAAAGATCTACAACAACACACCCCAAACAACTTAGAAAATGGGAATAGGAACATACATATCGATAATTACCTTAAATGTAAATTGATTAAATGCTCCAACCAAAAGACATAGACTGGCTGAATGGATACAAAAACAAGACCCGTATATATGCTGTCTACCAGAGACCCACTTCATGCCTAGGGACACATACAGACTGAAAGTGAGGGGATGGAAAAAGATATTCCACACAAATGGAAATCAAAAGAAAGCTGGAGCAGCAATTCTCATATCAGACAAAATAGACTTTAAAATAAAGACTATTACAAGAGACAAAGAAGGACACTACATATGATCAAGGAATCAATCCAAGAAGATATAACAGTTGTAAATATTTATGCACCCAACATAGGAGCACCTCAATACATAAGGCAAATGCTAACAGCCATAAAAGGGGAAATCGACAGTAACACAATAATAGTAGGGGACTTTAACACCCCACTTTCACCAATGGACAGATCATCCAAAATGAAAATAAACAAGGAAACATAAGCTTTAAATGACACATTAAACAGATGGAATTAATTGATATTTATAGGACATTCCATCCAAAAACAACAGAATACACTTTCTTCTCAAGTGCTCATGGAATATTCTTCAGGATAGATCGTATGCTGGGTCACAAATCAAGCCTTGGTAAATTTAAGAAAACTGAAATCGTATCTAGTATCTTTTCTGACCACAACGCTATAAGACTAGGTATCAATTACAGGAAAAAAAACTGTAAAAAAATACAAACACATGGAGGCTAAACAATACGCTACTAAATAACCAAGAGATCACTGAAAAAATCAAAGAGGAAATCAAAAAAAATCCAGAAACAAATGAAAATGAAAACATGAAGACCCAAAACCTACGGGATGCAGCAAAAGCAGTTTTAACAGGGAAGTTCATGGCAATACAATCCTCCCTCAAGAAACAAGAAACATCTCAAATAACCTAACCTTACACCTAAAGCAATTAGAGAAAGTACAAAAATAAACCAAAATTAGCAGAAGGAAAGAAATCATAAATATCAGATCAGAACTAAATGAAAAATTAATGAAGGAAATGACAGCAAAGATCAATAAAACTAAAAGTTGGTTCTTTGAGAAGATAAACAAAATGATAAATCACTAGCCAGACTCATCAAGAAAAACAGGGAGAAGACTCAAATCACCAGCATTAAAAATGAAAAAGAAGTAAAAACTGACACTGGAGAAATACAAAGAATCATGAGGGATTAGTGCGAGCAACTATATGCCAAGTAAATGGACAACCTGGAAGAAATGGACAAATTCTTAGAAATGCAGAAACTTCCAAGACTGAATCAGGAAGAAATAGAAAATATAAACAGAACAATCACAAGTAATGAAATTGAAACTGTGATTAAAAGTCTTCCAACAAACAAAAGCCCAGTACCAGATCGCTTCACAGGTGAATTCTATCAAACATATAGAGAACAGCGAACACCTATCCTTCTCAAACTCTTCCAAAATAAAGCAGAGGGAGGAACACTCCCAAACTCATTCTACGAGGCCACCATCACCCTGATACCAAAACCAAACAAAGATGTCACAAAGAAAGAAAACTACAAGCCAATATCACTGATAAACATAGATGCAAAAATCCTCAACAAAATTCTAGCAAACAGAATTCAACAGCACATTAAAAGGATCATATACCATGATCAAGTGGGGTTTATCCCAGGAATGCAAGGATTCTTCAATACATGCAAATCAATCAATGTGATAAACCATATTAACAAACTGAAGGAGAAAAACCATATGATCATCTCAATAGATGCAGAAAAAGCTTTCGACAAAATTCAACACCCATTTATGATAAAAACTCTCCAGGAAGTAGGCATAGAGGGAACTTACCTCAACATAATAAAGGCCATATATGACAAACCCACAGCCAACCTGATCTCAACGGTGAAAAACTGAAACCATTTCCACTAAGATCAGGAACAAGACAAGGTTGCCCACTCTTACAACTATTACTCAACATAGTTTTGGAAGTTCTACCCACAGCAATCAGAGAAGAGAAAGAAACAAAAGGAACTGAAGTTGTAAGAGAAGAAGTAAAGCTGTCACTCTTTGCAGATTACATGATACTATACATAGAGAATCCTAAAGATGCTACCAGAAAACTACCAGAGTTAATCAATGAATCGGGTAAAGTAGCAGGACACAAAATTAATGCACAGAAATCTCTTGCATTCCTATACACTAATGATGAAAAATCTGAAAGAGAAATTAAGGACACACTCCCATTTACCACTGCAACAAAAAGAATAAAATATCTAGGAATAAACCTACCTAAGGAGACAAAAGACCTGTATGCAGAAAACTATAAGACACTGATGAAAGAAATTAAAGATGATACAAACAGATGGAGAGATATACCATGTTCTTGGATTGGAAGAATCAACATTGTGAAAATGACTCTACTACCCAAAGCAATCTATAGCTTCAATGAAATATCTATCAAACTACCAATGGCATTTTTCACACAACTAGAACAAAAAGTTTCACAATTTGTATGGAAACACAAAAGACCCCGAATAGCCAAAGCAATCTTGAGAATGAAAAACAGAGCTGGAGGAATCAAGCTCCCTGAATTCAGACTATACTACAAAGCTACAGTAATCAAGACAGTATGGTACTGGCACAAAAACAAAATAGAGACCAATCGAACAGGACAGAAAGCCCAGGGATAAACCCATGCACATATGGTCACCTTATTTTTGATAAAGGAGGCAATAATTTACAATGGAGAAAAGACAGCCTCTTCAATAAGTGGTGCTTGGAAAACTGGACAGGTACATGTGAAAGAATGAAATTAGAACACTTCCTAACACCATACACAAAAATAAACTCAAAATGTATTAAAGACCTAAATGTAAAGCCAGACACTATAAAACTCTTAGAGGAAAACATAGGCAGAACACTCTATAACATAAATCACAGCACGATCCTTTTTGACCCACCTCCTAGAGAAATGGAAATAAAACCAAAAATAAACAAATGGGACCTAATGAAACTTAAAGCCTTTTGCACAGCAAAGGAAACCATAAACAAGACGAAAGGACAACCCTCAGAATGGGACAAAATATTTGCAAATGAAACAACTGACAAAGGATTAATCTCCAAAATATACAAGTAGCTCATGCAGCTCAATATCAAAAAAACAAACAACCCAATCCAAAAATGGGCAGAAGACCTAACCAGACATTTCTCCAAAGAAGATATACAGATTGCCAACAAACACATGAAGGGGTACTCAACATCACTAATCGTTAGAGAAATGCAAATCAAAACTACAATGAGGTATCACCTCACACCAGTCAGAATGGTCATCATCAAAAAATCTACAAACAATAAACGCTAGAGAGGGTGTGGAGAAAAGGGAATCCTCTTGCACTGTTGGTGGGAATGTCAATTGATACAGCCACTATGGAGAACAGTATGGAGATTCCTTAAAAAACTAAAAGTAGAACTACCATATGACCCAGCAATCCCACTATTGGGCATATATCCTGAGAAAACCATAATTCAAAAAGATTCATGTATCCCAATGTTCATTGCAGCACTATTTAAAATAGCCAGGACATGGAAACAACTTAAGTGTCCATCGCCAGATTAATGGATAAAGAAGATATGGCACATATATACAATGGATTATTATCCATAAAAAGGAACGAAATTGAGTTATTTGTAGTGAGGAGGATGGATCTAGAGTCTGTCATACAGAGTGAAGTCAGAAAGAGAAAAACAAATACCGTATTCTAACACATATATATGGCATTTAAAAAAATAATGGTCTGATGAACCTAGGGGCAGGACAGGAATAAAGACGTAGATGTAGAGAATGGACTTGAGGACACGGGGAGGGGGAAGGGTGAGCTGGGACGAAGTGAGAGAGTGGCACTGACATATATACACTACCAAATGTGAAATAGATAGCTAGTGGGAAGCAGCTGCATCACATGGGCAGATCAGCTCAGTGCTTTGTGACCACCTAGAGGGGTGGGAAAGAGAGGGTGGGAGGGAGATGCAAGAGGGAGGGTATATGGGGATATATGTATACATATAGCTGATTCACTCTGTTATAAAACAGCAGAAACTAACACAACATTGTAAAGCAACTATATGCCAACAAAGATGTTAAAAAATAAAATAAAATGTCGACTATTATAATATTCTTTAGATCGTGTTCTTTGTCAACTATTTACATTCATTATTTAAATTTTAAAAGATATTAACTTATTGATAACATTGTGCGAGGGGTATATAACTTTTCAAAGTCCTTTTAGGGTTACACAAGCAAAAATATTTAGAAGACCATACCTCTAAATACTACGTTACACTGCTTCCTCAATAAGAATCTTGCTTATTTTGTTTAAATGTGCACAGGGGTTCAGACACAAAATAAACATATGGATTGAGCAGATGAAAATGGAGATCGCAATTACTTCCCAATTGCTGAGCTCAATGGAATTTAAGTTATGAAGATCGTGATGCTATTTGGCATAATGAAGTCACAATTTCAGAAGAGATTCAGACTTTGATGTGATAATTCTGAATCACGCATTAGTTTCAGTGGGTGGCAGAGAGTGTAGAGTTCAAACGCTAGGATATCTGAATTACCAGGAAATTGCCACATCACTGTAGCTCAATTTCAAGAAAAACTGATTAAGCTTAAGGAGTTATGCCCACCAAAAGGACATAGGTAGTATCCAATCTTGGGAATTTTTTGGAGACAAATATGAAGCAGAACTAAGGTAATATTTTTATTATGTGAAAAAAAAACCCAACCAGTGTATTTAGTGCCGCTTAATGTATGTTACCAAAAATAAATATATCTACACCAGACTAGATGTGGTATGTTTTGTACAATTGGATTTCCGAATACTGATATTTGTCATCCCCACAGAAAGTGTATTGTTTTTTGTTTTTTTAAAACGAAAGCATATTTGAAAATAAAGTCAGATGGAAAATTCATTTTTTAAATTCCCGTTTTGTCAGTTTCTCTGATAAAAAATGGTCACGTCACCCCTTTTCAGCCCCACTTATTCCAGTACCCCCTTGCCCAGAGCTGGGCTAAGTAAATAGGAGTTTGGTTTTATGCCTGAGGCACTTAGACACTTCAAAAGGTGGCATAACCTGTCTCACCTGGACGGCAGGGTCTGGCTCTAGTTCACAGTGCTCTTTCTTACTGTATCCAGGTTCCCTCCCAGAGGACTCACCAGACCTGGGTCGCCCTCGGTTTCCCTCTCCTCTCCAGGTGACTAAACTCTTTTTTTTGTACCAGTTAATTTTTCCAATTACTAATAGAATAAAGGCAGTTTTCTTAAAAAAAAACAAAACAAAACATGGGGCTTCCCTGGTGGCGCAGTGGTTGAGAATCTGCCTGCCAATGCAGGGGACACGGGTTCAGGCCCTGGTCTGGGAGGATCCCACATGCCGTGGAGCAACTAGGCTCATAAGCCACAACTACTGAGCCTGAGTGCCTGGAGCCTGTGCTCCGCAACAACAGAGGCCGTGATAGTGAGAGGCCCACGCACCGCGATGAAGAGTGGCCCCCGCTTGCCACAACTAGAGAAAGCCCTCGCACAGAAATGAAGACCCAACACAGCAAAAATAAATTAATAAAAAACAACAACAACAAAAAAAACCCAACTACCTGGTTCTACAAAGATGTATCTGCTATGATTAACTTGACCACCATGGGGATATAAAGTTGAATATAGAATTAAAATAGATGATGTTTTGAATTGTTCAGGATGTGAATTACTGGCATTCTTGTTGGAGTGGTCAGACTGCTTTTTGACCAAAATAGGCCTAGAGCTATGAGTTTATAGTTACATAAATTGAAAAAATCAGACTTTTGCTTTGTTGCTAAAAATTCCTGCATTTTATTGTAATCAGTAAGACCACCAATGTAAATTTCTGATTGCAAGGCACAATGCTGAACAAAACGTGAATGTCCTTGGTCTCCAGCCGCTGAAAGAAATAATATTCTGTAAGATGCACAGGGATCAACCTGTGATGTTGGGTTTCTGAGTTCTCAACCTCTAAGCCATGCAGCTAACTTGAAAAGAGAGTAAGAATGAATGAATGCAGGTGAGGAAAGGACACCTCTATATTTCAGGTTTTTTTTTTTTTTTTTGCGGTACAGGGGCCTCTCACTGTTGTGGCCTCTCCCGTTGCGGAGCACAGGCTCTGGATGCGCAGGCTCAGCGGCCATGGCTCACGGGCCCAGCCGCTCCGCGGCATGTGGGATCTTCCTGGACTGGGGCATGAACCCGTGTCCCCTGCATCGGCAGGCAGACTCTCAACCACTGCGCCACCAGGGAAGCCCTATATTTCAGTTTTAGGAACCACTGTGCCACCGCAACCAAAGCAGTATCTGGCAGAAAATAGAAACCTAATCTCAAATGATCTATAAACAAGAAACTACTGAGCCCAAAGAGAACAGGTAGTATTTAGGCTCCACAAGAAATCTGTTTTGTTTGGCACTGCTACTTTATGCTAGGCATGTGGCAGAGCGAAGTGAAAACAAGGCTGTGGCTCTCACGGAAAAACACTGGAAATCCAGAAGATGAGCATTTCTCATGGTTCACAGATGGAAAGAAGTTATTAGGGACATTAAATGATTTTTAAAACCTTCAAGTGTCAATTCACAGCCAAATGAAATTCAAGTACCAGACAAGTTGTCATGCAGTTTATTAAGAATTCTTCCAAGTCTTCAGCTCTATCACCGCCCAAATAACCACAACAATAATGATAACCATGACTCACATAGTTTCTCTTCCTTCCCTCATCTTTGGCCACTGTCCCTAACATGCCCTATGTTACAGCCCAACAGACAGGTGCTTAAAAGAACTGAGAGGGGATCTCCGGGGGAAGAGCAAAGCAGGCAGAGTAGTGGGAGCCTTAAGAGCTAAAAGGCAAGTTATCAGAGAGAAGTCAGAGAGGTGATGGGGGCCAGATAATGTAGGGCAGTTGTACAACTCCAGGAGGTTGTTCACCTTGAATTCTGTGTGACTGATGCTCCCCTGGAGTTGTGTGATGCAATGATACTGACTGAGGGCCCTGAAGGTTGTAAGGATGATGGTTTTTATACTGAGGGAGATGGGAAAACTTGGAGAGGAGAGATGTGAACATTTAAAAGATCCCTTTTGCTTCTCTATGGAGAATAGCCTGCCGGGGCATAGGGATGCAGCAAGGTTGCTAATAAGGAGCTGGAAGGATAATCCAGGCAGGAGTTGAGGTGACTTGAGCCAGGTAGTGGCTGTGGAGGTGGTGAGCACCGGCTGGATTATGTGTATGTTTTGACAGGAGAGATGGTTAAGATTTCTGACAGATCAGTTATGGTATGGAGGAGAAAAAGAAGAGTAAAGGACAACCCAAGGTCTTTGGCTGGAGCAACCGGAAGAATGAAGTTGTTATTTACTAAGATGGGGAGGGCTGGGAGAGCAGCAGGTGTGGGGCAATACCAGGGTAGTAACTGTTATGCTTGACACACCTTGTAGACACTCAAGTGGAAATAACTAGAAGGTGGTGTGTGTGCGTGTGTGTACCACAAGCATACGTGTGTATGCAAGTCCAGAGTTCAGAGGCTGTGCAGGCTTGAGACGCACATTGGTAGATGTCAGTGCCTGGTGGTATCTCAAGTCATGAGCCTAAATTAGGTCACCAAAAAGAGGAGAGATCCAAGGACTGAGCCCTGGGACACACCACCTTTTAGAGAGATACGAGGAGGAAACATCAAACGAGGCTGAAAGTAAGTGGCCAAAGTAGAAGGAAGACCTACCTGGAAGCCTAGAGAGTTTATCTTGGGAGGAGGGAGTGATTAAATGTGGCAAATGCTGCAGGATGTACAGTCAGGGGAAAACTGAGAACTTCCCATGGAATTCAGCAACATTCATGACGATCCCTGGCGACCTGGAAAACAGTAGCTTTGCTTGAGAGTTTGGAGCAAGGACTTTGGATATGAGTCAGAAGCTCGGGGAAGTGGAATAAAATTGGGGATGAAATACAGATTTAAGAGTCATCAGTACTAAAAAAAAAACAAAACAAAGAGTCATCAGTACTTACATGGCCACAATCAAGTATGAGGTTTCCCAGAGAAAATGTATAGTATGTTGAGGAAAGAGGGTTGAGACTAGAATCCTGTGGAATACCAATATTTAAGGGGTCAGGAGAAGAAAAGGATAGACGAGAGTGTGGCCAGAGTGGTAGAAACCTGACTAAAACAGAGCAGTGTTTTAGAAACCAAAAGAAAAGAGAGTGCTATCGATGAAGGAGAAATCATCAAGGATGAAAGCCTTCCACTGCAGGGCACAGCCAAGTTTTGTATTTCCTTCTGCACAATCCCATGTCTCTGCTCCTATAGAACATAGTATTTATGGGCTATAGTAGATCTATCAGTTTCAAAGGCTAAAGGAAGGAAGGGCATCCCCCAGCTACCTCACCCCTCCAGTGGGGTAGTTCTGAGTCATATGTTATGCACTAGTTCCCATATTTGCCTGTGAAATTAAGCTCCAGTTACCCACAATGGTAGCTGGATTTACTTTACCTTTAGTGGCCACCATCCTTTCCCTGAACCACCATCCCACTCCTCCACTCTTCCATGCCTTTCCCAAATATAAGATTTGTGCTCAAATCCTTGTCTCAGGCTCTGCCTCTGTGCTTATCTGTCTATCTCTCCACTGACCTATGAGCACTTTAAACATATGCATGCAGTCTTCCCTTTCCAGTTCCTGGTGAACTATGTGGTCCATAGAACATGCGTCTAAATGTTTGTTGGATGGAAGCACTTACATTTGCATAATGCATTATGGCTTCCAAAATTCTTTCAAATACATTACCTCATTTACCCCATAAAACTGTTCTACCCCTTCCCCCAGGTATTATTATTCCTATTGTAAAAGTGAGGAAAGAGAAGCAAAAAGGGTTTAAGAAACTTGCTGAAGACCACACAGTTATTAAATAAAATAGCCAGGGCTTGAAAAACAAGTCTTCAGATCTAAGTTTGGTGCCCTTAAAGAAGCATCTACATATGGAAGAAAGAAAATGTTTTTATAATTTAAATTTTAAATAATTTAAAATTATACATGTTGGGAAATTTGAAGTTCTAGGAAAACCTCATTATATTTGACTGTTCATTGGAATGAAAAGTGCATGGCTAGATTTTAGTAACTCCACCATGCTATCTATAATCATCTATCTCTGGCAAAATACTGATACTAAGTACCTCAAAGAAAGAGTACTGAATAATTTTCCCGAGTGAATTCACAATTCAATAGGAGAAATTCAGAGTATATATTTCACCAAGATCTTGAGACTACAATTTTGCTGCTAATACACTGAAGTGGTTGCTCTCAGCAACCAAAGCTAGGAAAGCAAATAAGATACTAGGAAAAGGAAGAGGAAAATGAAAGAATGAATAGCTGAAGTTTCTTTCATGGCAGCAGAGATCTCTTTAGACCCACAGAAAAACTATTTCTTAACGACTTTCCATATACGATTTCAGACAAGGTAAAGGATTAGTCAGAAAGCTCAGAATGACTGATGGACCTTGACTTTTAGCTCTCTGAGTTCTCACAACTCAACTATGGAAACCTGTACAAATGTTTATTTTAAAAACCTCTGAAGAATAGTTCCCACAGCACTATCACGTTAGCACATTATTTACTTTACAGGAGCTGGCATCAATATAAGATAGAAAGGATAAGACGACTGGGTATCCTTCTGTATGAAAACAAAATATCTTTGGAGTTATGACTGATTTAAAAGATGCTATGAGAAGATGAATTGAATTTACAGAGCTGTGAGCTGGGAAAAGCAGCTGTTACAAAGTTGTGAGTTTTGGCTTGACTCAGTCTGAAAAGACATTTTGAAAACTCTTGTGAGAAGGGGGCTGTAACAGAGGGTAGCATTCAAGGATTAAGAACTGAATCCCAGGATGGTCCCAGGATGAAGACAGAGCCAGGGGGACTGATTTAAAACAACTTTGGAATTATCTTCCTGAACCTCAGTTTCCTAATTTATAAAATGAAGATGATCATACCTCAGAGATTTACTCTGGAAGCAAAGTGAGCTAACAGCTGTGAAAGCACTTTGGAAAGGAGAATGGGGTCCATAATGTAAAAGGGGGTTACTGTTTTCTTGGGGCAAATGATTTGACAAGCTGGAAGGAGAAGACTAAGATGGGAGTCAACTTTTAATCATCATTTGTTTCACGGGCTAAGTTGGCACCTGTCACCCAACACAGGTTCACAGTGCTGAATGCCTACCCCAGAACACCTCTCCGCTTCCTCTGTGCCAAGTGGGACCCTTCCTCTTTCACACATCCAGAACTCCTTTATGTGATTGACTCTACTTCTGCTCCATTGACATTTAACCTGTGTTCCTCTATAGTTTCTGTCTGACAGCGTGTTTGGATGGAGTCACTAATGTTCTTTTTACGTTGTTTCTCACATATAGGTATACCAGATTAGGTTTAACACTCCTTAAAGGTAGGAAGCATGATAGGTATTACTATTATTATTATTACTACTACTACTAGAAAGTACCTTGCAAAGCATCAAGCCCAAACCAGGGTTTCTCAAAAGCAGCACTATTGACATTTGGGACCACACAGATTTTTGCTGTGGGAAGCTGCCCTGTGCATTGCAGGATGTTTAACAGCACAGTGGGTCTCTACCTGCTAAATGCCAGTAGCAACTCTTTCTGTCCCCAGAGTTGTGACAACCAAAATGTTCACAGACATTGCCAAATGTTCCCAGGTGGAGGCTGCAAAGTCATCTCTGCAAAGTCAAAGGCTGCAAAGTCATTCCATAACAGACATAATAACAGTCATCCATCCACACTAGATGGATGTAAACCAATATTATGGTCATTGTAATTAATTTTTTCAGATTACCTGGAATAATGCTCAGAACTGAGTAGGTACTCAATGAATATTTACTGAATAAATGAAAAAATGAGAAAAGGACTTCATTAGTTATATTCATAACTGGCCCTACAGCATAAACCCTTATATGATTAAGATGATATTATAATATATATATATATATATATATATATATTTTTTTTTTTAGCTGTGCTGTGTGGCATGTAGGATCTTAGTTCCCCGACCAGGGATCGAACCCGTGCCCCCTGCAGTGGAAGCGCAGAGTCTTAACCACTGGACTACCAGGGAAGTCCCTAGAAATTATATTCTTATGCTTACACAAAGATCACAGTTAACAGTAGCTTTCTCCCTAGCACATGACCTATGAATACATCTATGATGGTCAGCATCCTGCTTATCCATCAAGCATGAGACAGAAAAATTATTTCAAATTCTAGGAAAATATTGCATCAAACACCAATTATCAGACCCATTTTCAGAGAATTAATTCTACATGGGAAAATATAGTACAATCAAGAATTATAAAAAAAGACTGACAAATAGAGAATCTCAGATGAGTGTACTTAGGAAATGTCTGTTCTCTTAAAACGTAAGTTTTTTAATATAAATGTTTCATCAATCTTCCAAGATCTTTTCCAAAGTCATCAATCTTTTCCAAGATCAGAAGATTTGTACTATCTTCTGATATTTGGGGAACCTATGTGAGGTGGCATTTCATCTGGAGCTATTAAAGAATACTGATGTTACTTTGATCTTTAAGAACTGATACTTTTGGACCATCGTGTTAAGGAATACTGATGATGTTTTTTATTTTCAAATTTTCTCAGTGGATTCTTAAATCCTGTATCAGCAGGCAACATTTTCCAAATGAGCACTAATAAAGTGTTCTTATCAAAACAGGGGCAAATGTAGCTGAAAAAGAAAAGAATCAAGGGGCTTCTCTTTCAGATACACTCACTCATCCTTCTGGTGGCTTAGTGCTATATACAATCTTTTGGAGGGAATCGTAATTTAGCAGCAGACCTCCACTAAACAGTGTGTGAACAAGAAATTAAACAAACTTCTACTTTTGGCTAGGAGGTAGTAACCTGTGATAAGTCAGTGCCAACCCCCATCAAGTCAAAGTAGAAAAGCCAGATAAAGCACAAGAAACATCTGTTCAAAGGCCTCTGAGAGCTGATGCGACCATCAGGAGGTAAGTGGCTGAGATCCCAGAGAGAAGACAAGTGTAGAACAAACAGTCTACATTCTATGGATGCTTTTTCCCCTTGGATCTTGCCAATTCTTGGCATGGTGCTAGAAACTGAGAACCTGGACACAGGGCCACTTCAAAGAGGGAGAGAAGCCAGTAGAGCTTTCGGCAATCCCAGGGGGGTGGAGAGACAAAAGTCAGAGTTTTGGTGCTGCCAGAGGAGCAGGGTATCAATGGGCCAAGGACGTAGTGGGGACGGAGACACAGAGAAGTGGGCCTGTCACACGGAAGGATTTCCCCTCAAGGCATTTACGGTAAAGAGCAAGAAACTAAAGGGTAGAAAACCTCTGCAAAGCCGAGTGGAAATCCAGCAATCTTATTCTGAGAAGGAAAACATTACCACTAGGGACCGCCAAGGAGGAGCAGAATGCAGTAAACACCTTGGTTTCGCAGTAAGGCTCACTGGAGAAGTGCACCCTCAGAATGGAAACAAACCAGAGAGAGATGGAGCCTTACCAACACTCCTTATAAACAACAAGCAAAACCAGCTCAGTCTCTGACTGGATCAAAGTGGTCTGTTCCCACTCTACGTGTCTGCCCTGTTGCCCCCTGCTGTCAGCCAACAGCCTTTAGATCCTTCAAGTTTAGCCTCAACTGCAGAGAGCTGCCTCACCCAAGGGCACACCCTTCCCAGGAAGGACCACAACCAGTGGCTGATTGTGGGGATATAAAGACCCGGCTGTCTGGACCCAACGTGGAACAACTCCTTCAGGCCACATGTGCCCCAGAGCTCCCCGTGGATTTAGCCAAGCTTCAGTGTGCCTGGATCACATTTCAACTTCTACCTCTACCCAATCCTGCTTTCTCTCCCTCCTTTACAAGTGCTGATACTTAATAAATACCCTGTACAACAAACCCCATCTCAGTGGCTGCTTCTGGAAGACCCAGCTTGTGACAGTTGCAGAAGTGGTCCAAGAAAGCAGGGGATACGATGGGGTTATTGATCTGGATTACTCACTGCTGGGATGGCAGCGAAGTTGCCATCGTTGATGGAAGGTAGAGATAGACAAGCCCTGGTATAAGGGGGTGGTCCAACTGCTAAAACCCTTAACAGAGGTGAATTGGAATAGTCCACCTATGGAAAGGAATGCACTGAATGGGGTAATTTACCAAGTGTTTGAGAAGTAACTATAAGGACAGTGACTTGGATGGCTTTCAGCTAAGCTCAATTTCCTAGAAAAAGATAACTCAAAGCTCCAGGCAACTGTAACTCATGTGTGAAAGCCAAAGGGCCTTCCTCATAATTTAGAAAGAGGTTCTTACATACTGTACCAGGAGAGTCTAGAAAACTGAGGATCAGAAAATCTTGATAATGTAGACCCATTAAAATTAAAACCTTCTATTCCATAACAGACATAATAAAAGAAAGGAAAGGCAAGCCACACAGACAGTACATATATCCAACAGATGACTTATATCCAGAATGCCTAAAGAACCACAAGTCGAGAATAAAAAGACAAACTACCCAATCAAAAATGGGCAAGGGCTTCCCTGGTGGAGCAGTGGTTGAGAGCCCGCCTGCCGATGCAGGGGACGCGGGTTCGTGCCCCGGTCCGGGAAGATCCCACATGCCGTGGAGCGGCTGGGCCCGTGAGCCATGGCCACTGAGCCTGCGCGTCCGGAGCCTGTGCTCCGCAACGGGAGAGGCCACAACAGTGAGAGGCCCACGTACCGCAAAAAAAAAAAAAAAATGGGCAAAATATTTTGACACTTGCACTTAAGTTTCTTGCACTTCACAGAAAAGGATATTTAAGTAACCAAAACATTTTGAAAATTCAATCCAATTCATTAGGAAAATTCCACTTAAAATGCAAAGAGATACCACAATACTATCATCAGAATTGCTAAAATGAAAAAGACTGGCAATACCAAGTGTTGGGGAGGATCTGAAGCAACTGCAACTTTCACCCGCAGCTGGGAGAAGTATAAATTGAAACAACCACTTTAAAAAACTTTTTTGCTGAACAAATACATAACCATGTTCCATCAAAGACATGTACAAGAATAGTCACGGCATCACCATTCACAGTAGCTGGAAACAACTCAAATGTCTATCAACAGTAGAACAGAAAAATATACTGTGATGGAAAATATATTAGAATACCATAAAAATGAGAATGAATGAACCAAAAGAAGATGAAAATACAGTGAACCTCTCAAACATAATGTTGAGCAAATGAAGTTCAACACAAAAGGCATGCATACTGTACGATTCGATTGATATCAAGTTCAGAAGTTGGCAGAATTACCTAAGCTGACAGAAGTCTGCATAGAGGTCTCTTTTGGGAGGATCAGGTCACTGGGAGGGGGCTTGTGTTTCTGGGATGCTGTTAATATTCTATTTCTTGATCTGGGTCCTGGTTACATGGGTCTGGTCACTTTGTTAAAATTTGTTGTACTGTACACATTATTTGTATAATTCCTTTCATGGATGGTATACTTCAATAAAAAACTTTTAAAAATGCAACAAAATGCAGACACCTACATTGCTTTTCTTTTTCCTGCTGTGGTGAGAAGCAAATCCTGCTGACATTGTTGTTTTCACTTTGGTTTCTAAACTGGGAGCATTTGAGGAATTCGGGCCAGGAGGCATTCACCATCCCCAGGACTGATTCACAGCCCTCTTTTGCAGACTCACAGAAGGACCTACAGGGCAGGAGTCCATGACTAGAAGAAAAGAGAAAGGTGAAAATTAATGTTTTTACAGACTATTTCTCAAAATAATAATTAAGCTAAAGAAAAGTTGTCCACCAGTGCTGCAATATTATCTTAATTTATATTTACTACAGTCAACAACTTGAACTTCTACCTTCAACACTATAACAAGGATTTCAGCCACCCTACTGTCATGATTCTAGAGGGAATAAGCTAGTTCCATAACACATCATCTAACTGTCTCTTGTGGAAGCATTTATCCCAAATGACTTTTTTTTTTGAGATTTCTTATGCTAAAGTAAATCTGTCAACCAAGACAGAGCTCTACTTACTATCAAAAGGAGTAAATTAACATGCAAATGAATGCCCCCAAAATGGAAAGGCAGAAGTAGGTCACAAAATAGGTTAATCTCATTTCTTTATCATCCCTTTGAGAAATTCAAAGTACCTCTGAGAGACAGCCAGAGAGAAAGCTGTTCCTTAGCCTCCACTGCCTCCCTGGAAAGGAAAATATTATACAAACAAATGGCAACTCTGAAAACTTGTACAGTTATTTATCTTTTCATTTCTATGTTATCTTCTGCAAAATAGAAAAACACAAACAACTGTCCATTAGCAGTAAAGTAATGATGCCCTGGAGTTTGTCTTTATTCATCTGACATTCAATCAAACACTCCTGGATCTGCAGCTCTGTGTCTGGGGACAGGGATGCTGCAATGTCAAGGCCACGGACTTGTTCTCTTGCAGACCCAGGCGGCTTTTTCTGCTTTGCAGCTATAGACTGCATCTCTCACCCTGGCTGGTCATCTAGCAAAGGCATCTCAAATGATTTTAAGAAAACTGGGAAAGAAAATATACATGTCAGTCAAAGCAAAGCACACACTTCACAAATGTAGGGTCAATAAGCTATTGCAGAATCACACAGTATCAGATCTGTAAGAAACCTTAAACAACACCTCATTCAAATCCTCCATTTAAGATAACTTCAGGGAGATTCTGAGACACACATAGCTTCCTAATGGAAGAAGCGGGAAGAGAATCCAGATGTTTTAACTTTCAATCCACGCTTTAGCTACTGTTGCATATCATCTATTCTCATATAAGGATCTAATAATTAGGCTTTAAGAACTTTAAAGCGTAATTATAATTCCCCATTCAAATTTCTATAGATCACAGAAACATAATGGGATGCGCCAGTCACTGAGTTAAAATAGAAGTGATTGAGTCTGTGAAAGAATCTTGAGAGTGAGATCTTGTTATATGAAAATGTGAGAAAGGGGTACTCAACAGTTACATTCAGATACAAACACTTTTGACCTTCTCAGAAACTCGCCTTAAAACTGGGTATCTTTTAGAATCCTGATATTCACATGACTACATTAATATGTAGCTAAATTTGTTAGTGAAGATGTAGAAAGATGTTTTGCATTTGAAAGAATTCGCTTTAGAACATAAAATATGAATTAGTCCAGGCAAGTGTTTCAGTGTAAAGAGGACACCTGACTGCCATTCAGGAAATATATTAGATGTTCATAGGATGGAAAGTATCACTTAAATAACATTTTTTAAAAAGATTTCCTTTCCTAGATCTTATTCCAAAGACGTTAGAGACTATATTTTCTCAAATGAAACTGGGGATCATGGTTGAGGAATGTGGAGAACACAGAATTCCTATGCAGATGCTTATACTTCGCTAGGCTCTAAGTGCTACTAACATGCATTAACTCATTTCTTTCTCACTACAGCACTATAGTACTGTACTGTACCATAGATACCATTACTATCATCCCTAATACACGCAAAAGGAAACTGAAGCACAGGAAATATAAGAGACTTGTCCAAGATCACTGAGGTAGTGAGTATCACAGCCAGCATTTGAACCCAGGCAGACTGATTCAAGGACTATGTATGCTCCAAAAGCATAGCTCAAGGTTAGCTCGAAACTTGATATGTACTTTCCCGTGGACCAACCATAGACACAGTGGTTGGGTTCTCCCTTCACTCTCCAAACTCCTAGTTATCCTTCAATGAGTCAGTATTTGCCTAAGGGGCTAAGGAACACTAGGAAAGGGTGAAGGCATTTCTCTTTCTTTTCCAGGTGTGAGACAGCCCACAACAAAGCTACAAGATAAGCTAGGCTTGGCTTCAGCATTCTTCCTTGCCACCTAGTCCCTGACCTGTGTACTGACACCATCCTGTCCAACGCCACTCCAGCACCCCACCTGGTCAGCCACCTCCACAAGAGCATTACTTGCTCCTTTGCTTCCCTTCCTACAATCAAAACTACGTTCCCCAAGTGAGCTGATCACAATGAGACTTTCAAAGAAAAGAGAGGAAGATAACACAGAGCAGTACATAATAATAGATGGACACTTAACCCTCCCAGAGGTTTCTGGCATCATTAGAAGATTGCTTGCTGGATCTGTACATCAAAATTCATTCCTTAACACAATGCTTCTCAGAGGAGGGGTGATAATCCCACCAGCTTTGCTCAATTTCAAAAGGTAACATTTTTTTTCTCGAGACTTGTTCTGGGAATATAGAGAGACATTAAAATACCATTAGGCTTTCCATTCTAAAAATAAGGCCTAAGAAAAATGTCTAGAGTGTTTCCAAATAGCTCTCTTAAAGAGGTGTAACCAACCAAGACCCATAGGCTTTAAACTGCTGGACGAGGACATGTGAAATAGTGATAGAGTATTAATAACCAGCAGCCCTTTCACACACTGAGCAGAATGAAGAGCCATTTGTTCTTGCTTTGCATGAAATTCAAGTGCCTACGAGGGATTGAAGCATTTTGCTTTTCATCACGTGGAATGGTGCCGTGAGACAGACCACACTATTTTGAAATATAAGTGCTGATATCCAAGCAACAAGCAGACTGACATCTTGAAAACAGTGCTCAGCACAGTGGAGGGGCCAGACTGGGCTACCGGGGTACTATTTTAGGAAAGATGGTTACTTTAAGTGATGTGTGAAGTGCATTTGGGGTTGTGCAAAAGTCCCTACAACATTTCAACTCAAGCTTAAGCTGAAAATTCTTTCCTCACCTCTGTAATTATGTGTTGAAACAAATACATAGGAACAAATATAAAGAATTCTATTATACAGTAATAGTGAGGTTTCTAGGGGATTTTCACTAGGAAGGCTACTCAAATTATTTATCTACAAAAAAATTGTAAATTTTACCTATATAATTTTTTTTTGTAGACAAAGATGTTTATTTTAAAATTATTTTTTTTCACATCTTTATTGGAGTATAATTGCTTTACAATGGTGTGTTAGTTTCTGCTGTATAACAAAGTGAATCAGTTATAGGTATACATACATCCCTATATCTCCTCCCTCTTGCATCTCCCTCCCACCCTCCCTATCCCACCCTTCTAGGTGGTCACAGAGCACCAAGCTGATCTCCATGTGCTATGCAGCTGCTTCCCACTAGCTATCTATTTTACATTTTTACGTATACAATTTTAAGCAAATTTATCTACTAAAATTTCTATATTTATTTACAAAAAATTAGATTTTCTTCCTTATTGTACCCTTTGACCAACATCTCTCCGTTCCCCTCCCCCACAAATTTATAGATTTTTATCAGCAAAACGGTTCTGATAAAGACATAAAGTTAAAATTATTGAATAAGTTACAGCCACACAGTAGGCTTATATAATAGCTAATGGATTTTTATGTTTTATAAATCACTTTTTTCTAACTTTTTACTTTTTTTATTGAAGTACAGTTGATGTATAATTTTATGTAAGTTACAGGTGTACAATATAGTGATTCACAATTTTAAAGGTTATACTCCATTTATAGTTATTATAAAATATTTGCTATATTTCCCATGTTGTGCAATATATCCCTGTAGCTAATTTTATCTAACTTTTTACTTTAAACTACTTTTAGAGACTTACAGAAAAGTTATAAAAACAATACAGAAAGTTTCCATATAGCCTTTATCCAGGCTCCCCCAAAGCAAACATCTTACATAACTACAGTGTAATTATCAGAACCAGGAAATTAACACTGGTACTAAAGTAAGGATCCTATTCAAACATCACCAAGATCTCCATTTAGGATCCCACACTTCATTTAGTTGTCACTTTTTATTTCTGACAAACTAACCTTTAAGTATATCAGAGAAGCTCAGGATTTAAAACTCTTCTTCCATGGGGCGGGGTGGGGGGAAGAATTTTTGTGACAGGCAGGCTTTAAGATGGCCCCCAATGACCCCACCTCCTGCTATTCATGCCCTGTGTAACCTCCTCCCCTTGAGTGTGAGTTGGCCTAGTGACTTGCTTACAACCAACAGAAGGTAATGGGATGTCACTTCCATCACTAGGGTACATAAGACTGTGACTCCTCTCTCACTAGCAGATGCTCTCCCTTACCAGTTCTCATGAAGCAAGTTGCCATGTTGGGTAGGTCTACATGGCAAGGACTTGAGCCTGGCCTCTGGCCAACAGCCAGCTAGGAACTGAGGCCCTCCACCCTTAAGGAACTGAAATTCTTCTAACAATCACATGAGGCTGGAAGTGGATCCTTTCCTAGGCAAGCCTTCAGATAAGACTCGAGACCTGGCCAACACCACGAATGCACCCATATGACAGACCCTGAAACAGAGGACCCAGATAAGACACTCCCAGGTTCCAGGTCCACAGAAACTGAGATAATAGTTGGGTGCTGTTTTAAGCTGCCACATCTGAGGAAATTTGTTACGTAGCAATAGGTAACTAATACACTTTTCTTTGATATATCACTTGGTAAGAGGCATGTTACTGAGTTAGATGTATTATTTATTGATGAGACCTACATAATCTTTTGTTTTAAAGAAAGTTGTAAATTTGTCTTTGTTAGGCCAAGCTGTTCAGTGAACAGTGCTCACAAAGTCATAGTCACCGGGAACACCCAGAGCTGCAGACCTCAGTCGTGAAGAGAATGTTAACAATGGAAGGGTCTTGCAAGATAATGTACTACTGTTTCCTCCTTTTACATGCAAGGAAATTGAAACTTAAAAAGATCTCATAGCCAGATGCTATGATGCCAGCCCAGTGCTCCAGAATGTCTCACCTAGCTGACCTCTTCTCACAAACAGGAGTCACAGATAACACAGGAGCATAAATCCACAAATCCTACAGGAGCACAAATTGGTCACCACTGCTGGAAAACACAAAAAACAACAGATGACTTGTTTCCTCTGTGATGGGCCAACGGCATCAGCTTCCTATGTCTGCACTCTCTGGTGGCCTCAAGAGACCTCACAAGAGGTATGGCTTAGTTGGGGTACGAGAGGAGTAGGGAAGAGATGACCTTGGTTCCCAGCTTCATTAGACACGGGGATAGAAAACTGTGCTAGTGAACACTTACATATGTCATTGTCTCACACCAGAAGAGAAATCATGGGAGAAGTCAAGTTATTTTTTGGTCACACTGGTCTGAAACTCTTTAAAAACCAGAGTTTTTCATCATCTTCATTTGTAATAGCCATGGTTCCAGCAGGAAAGAAATGACTCACTGAGGTAGGATTACTGCAGAGTATTTAATGAAAAGGTCACTTATGAAGGTACTGGCAAGGTTTAGAAAAACCAACCAGGGGTAGTGCAGCATGCGGGGACAGGTTGCCGTTAGCATCTCAGATTCAAGGGACAAGGGAAGGAGCAGTTCTTGGGACTCAGAAAGAGCTGTATGCAGAAGGCTGCCTGATAGGAGCCAGAGCCTCCCACAGTGGGATTCAGGCAACTCCAAACTGTGTAACCTGGTAAAGAAGAAACGAGGGGATCATGACCCAACCTGCCTCCCTTCCCACACTCTGATGTCCTGTTGGTGGTTCCCATTGGCTGAGCCCCACAGGAAGCTAGAAAGTAGCCACTGTTGAAACCAACCTGTGGGGAAGAGTGGGCTGGAGGAGGGTGGGAAGTGGATAAGGAGAAGTAAAGAAGAAAGAGCCAGCACATGACTGCATGCCTCACACCAACGAGAGCTCAACAAATACTTGTCAGGGGACAAAACGCAGGGCTGTGGGAGGAGACTGTTCAACTATTATTAGCTTGAAATCTGGTAGGAGTGTTTACACCGCAGAAATCAGCAAATGCTACAAATCATAGTTTTGTTTTGTTTTTCAGGGAGCCAGTTTACCAGCATACCGCTGGATGAAAGTATAAATCATGTCATCTCCTCTAGAAGGAAAGCTGTTTTTACCTCCACTGGAAGGAAAATTACGGTCATACACTTCTTGGACCAGATGAAGACATTATGTCAATATTAACTCCCTATCTCCCACTACCACCAGCCCTCCTTCTTGGTAGTAATACCATCTACCCAAGTCCGCAAGCCTAAAAACCTTTGTTTCACCCTCAACCTCACCATTCATATGCAATTAATTACTAAGTACTGTTAATTTTACTTCCCCAAAGTCCCTCAAATCCATTTATTCTCTCCCCATTTTATGTTCTCATAAAATTAAACTAGTTGTAGTTCGCCTAATATATGACAGATTTAGGCTGTCTGCTTTCTCCACCTTGCCCACATGGCAAATTTCTATATATCCTCCAAAATCAAATTCAGCTGTTACTTCTTCGCTGGGAACAGCCTTCTTAATGTTGCCAAATGGAAAGAGTCCCTCCTTCTCTGCGTTTCCCCCCATACCTTTTAAACTGATCACATTGGACAGCAGTGTAATTGTTTTCATGTCGTGTCCCCTATTATGCTGAGTCCCTTGAAGGCAGAACTGTGTGTTATTCACCAAAGCAACCCTAGCATCAGACAATGCACCTGGTACATCGTAGGTGCCAATAAATGTTTGCTAAAGGAATACAGTGATCACTTTCCTAACACCTTTGCCGAATAAACTGATGTCAGAAGCGGAAAGGGAGCTCCCAAGCTGTACACATGCCTAGCAAGACCCTCCACGCCACCATATGTCTACCCCCCAACACTCACATCCTTGCCAACAGTATCTGCTTGCAGGACTGATTCCATCATGCCCCCTTTCTCACTTCCTGCAGAGATCACAAGCCACTCGGTATGTCCGGGTCTCTCTCACTTCCTGGATTCCCATATGTTCATGGATCAAATGTAACCTTCTCAGTGAGATTTTCCTGAACAACATTTTGCTGAAAATTGCATCCCTTGCCACCATACCCATACTCTCCCAAAGCTCTTCAATTCTTTTTGGAATTTTTCCATTGCACTTATCACTATCTGATATACTATTATTATTATTAAAAAAATGTTTAATCTGTTTCTTTATTGCCTATCTCCCTCCAATATAATATATAGTTCATGAAGTAAAGGATTCTTGTCTATTTTGTTTGCTGTCCTATCCTTAGTGTATACAGTAGGCATTGCATAAATATTTGTTTGAGAAATAAAAGAATCCCATGCAGAGGATAATTTGGTGGCCTGCTTGGAACAAAGCTGTCAGAAGCAAAGTTGGGAGCAGAACTCTCACTACCTAACTCCCAACTTAATGGTTTGTACAAGAGCTCGCTCCATCCCTGTTCACATGATCTCCTCCCTATCAGGTCAGTAAATTCTACACGGTTGAATCTTGAAATAATTCCCATATAAAGGCAAAAATCTCGGCAAAACCGCTATGGATGAAAACCCTACAGATAAAGTGTCTCGCTTATATGCCAACAGTAAGATGTCACCCTTAAAATAGAGAAACTTGAGGAAATAACAACAAATAAACACAGCTTGAATTAAGATGAGTGTGAATAATGTAAAACTACACAACCGCCCCTGAAAGAGAATATAAAATTCCATACCCTTCTATCCAACGTGATCCTGATTCTCATTAATACTTGGCATACTTACCAGGGCTCATGGAATAGAGGATTAAAAATCACAGGAAAATTTTCAATTGTTCAATTATTTTTTGCAGCTGTTTTGGTTTTTTGCACATCATGAAATGATGCCTTAAATATGGATCTTTGAAGGCACTGAATTACTGGCATTAAATATAAATTCTAGTCACATCCACCTAATACCCATGAATTATTGAGGAGAAAAGTAAACAAACTCCACTGAGCTTGATGAAATATGTGTGCTTGAGACACTGTCAGTGATTTGACAAGGCGTTTTCAGGAAATTTGAGCTCCTGTGGCCTGACTCTCCAGCTTTACGTCTTTGTAAAATAAAAGGAATGTGAGTTATCTGACTGTGTATTACCCACACTTGGAGCCATTCTGGCACATAAATGAAATCTTACTTTTCATTTTATGTCTGTATAATGCCAAAAAGCAGACTAGATCACCCATGTTAAAAAAAAATTAAAAAAATAAAAATAAATAGATCACCCACGTTGCCTGAGACTGAAAAGAGAACTGTGATACAATTGACCACCTAAACAGCCAGGTAGTCAGCACAGGTGTAGCCCAAAAGACTGCTGTTTACAGGTTAGCAGATAAAATCAGGGAAGTAAGTGACAGATGACTTTCCGAATATATGGTTGCTATTAGCAACAAAGACTCTTTTTGCTTTGACTACTGATCTATATAAATTCTTTAAAAATATAGATATGAAAAAATATTAATTCTGTAATGTTTCCATTATTCTCAAATGTGACACAATTAGAGTTCTTGGGACACAGACAAAATCTTCAATAAATAAATTAGCAGTATGTAATAATTCTTCATTTAGAAAAAAATAATAAAATAACCTTATGCTGGCTTTATGTAATTTACAAATTCTTCAAAAAATTGTTTTAAATCAAGTCATATTTTTCAGTTGGCTTTCAAGATTATTTCAGGGTTGCATTTCCATAGGAGAGCAGCACATGCTATCTTATAAAATAATGTCTTTAAAAATACAGTAAGCTTTCTGAAAACTACAGGCCAATATCAATGATGAACACAGATGCAAAAATCCTCAACAAAATACTAGCAAACAGAATCCAACAGCACATTGAAAGGATCATACACCATGATCAAGTGGGGTTTATCCCAGGAATGCAAGGATTCTTCAGTATACGCAAATCAATCAATGTGATACACCATATTAACAAATTAAAGGTGAAAAACCATGATCATCTCAACAGACGCAGAAAAAGCTTTTGACAAAATTCAACACCCATTTATGATAAAAACCCTCCAGAAAGTAGGCATAGAGGGAACCTACCTCAACAAAATAAAGGCCATATATGACAAACCCACAGCCAACCTGATCTCAACGGTGAAAAACTGAAACCATTTCCACTAAGATAAGGAACAAGACAAGGTTGCCCACTCTCACCACTATTATTCAACATAGTTTTGGAAGTTCTACCCACAGCAATCAGAGAAGAGAAAGAAATAAAAGGAAACCAAATCAGAAAAGAAGTAGTAAAGCTGTCACTGTTTGCAGATGACATGATACTATACATAGAGAATCCTAAAGATGCTACCAGAAAACTACAAGAGCTAATCAATGAATTTGGTAAAGTAGCAGGATACAAAATTAATGCACAGAAATCTCTTGCATTCCTATACACTAATGATGAAAAATCTGAAAGAGAAATTAAGGAAACACTCCCATTTACCACTGCAACAAAAAGAATAAAATACCTAGGAATAAACCTACCTAAGGAGACAAAAGACCTGTATGCAGAAAACTGTAAGACACTGATGAAAGAAATTAAAGATGATACAAACAGATGGAGGGATATATCATGTTTTCGGATTAAAAGAATCAACATTGTGAAAATGACTACTACCCAAAGCAATCTACAGATTAAATGCAATCCCTATCAAACTACCAATGGCATTTTTCACAGAATTAGAACAAAAAAAATTCACAATTTGTATGGAAACACAAAAGACCCCAAATAGCCAAAGCAATTCTTTTTTTTTTTTAACATCTTTATTGGAGTATAATTGCTTTACAATGCTGTGTTAGTTTCTGCTTTATAACAAAGTGAATCAGTTATACATATACATATGCTCCCATATCTCTTCCCTCTTGCGTCTCCCTCCCTCCCACCCTCTCTATCCCACCCCTCTAGGTGGTCACAAACCACTGAGTTGATCTCCCTGTGCTATGTAGCTGCTTCCCACTAGCTATCTATTTTACGTTTGGTAGTGTATATATGTCCATGCCACTCTCTCACTTTCTCCCAGCTTACCTTTCCCCCTCCGCATAACCTCAAGTATATTCTCTAGTAGGTCTGTGTCTTTATTCCCGTCTTGCCCCAGGTTCTTCATGACCTTTTTTTTTTGCTTAGATTCCATATATATGTGTTAGCGTACGGTATTTGTTTTTCTTTTTCTGACTTACTTCACTCTGTATGACAGACTCTAGGTCCATCCACCTCACTACAAATAATTCAATTTCATTTCTTTTATGGCTGAATAATATTCCATTGTATATATGTGCCACATCTTCTTTATCCATTCTTCTGCTGATGGACACTTAGGTGGCTTCCATGTCCCGGCTATTGTAAATAGAGCTGCAATGAACATTTTGGTACATGATTCTTTTTGAATTATGGTTTTCTCAGGGTATATGCCCAGTAGTGGGATTGCTGGGTCATATGGTAGTTCTATTTTTAGTTTTTTAAGGAACCTCCATATTGTTCTCCATAGTGGCTGTATCAATTTACATTCCCACCAACATTGCAAGAGGGTTCCCTTTTCTCCACACCCTCTTCAGCATTTATTGTTTCTAGATTTTTTGATGACAGCAAGATCCTTTTTGACCCACCTCCTAGAGAAATGGAAATAAAAACAAAAATAAACAAATGGGACCTAATGAAACTTAAAAGGTTTTGCACAGCAAAGGAAACCATAAACAAGACCAAAAGACAACCCTCAGAATGGGAGAAAATATTTGCAAATGAAGCAACTGACAAAGGATTCATCTCCAAAATTTACAAGCAGCTCATGCAGCTCAATATCAAAAAAACAAACAACTCAATCCAAAAATGGGCAGAAATCTAAATGGACATATCTCCAAAGAAGATATACAGATTGCCAACAAACACATGAAAGAATGCTCAACATCATTAATCATTAGAGAAATACAAAGCAAAACTACAATGAGATATCATCTCACACCGGTCAGAATGGCCATCATCAAAGCAATCTTGAGAAAGAAAAATGGAGCTGGAGGAATCAGGCTCCCTGAATTCAGACTATACTATAAAGCTACAGTAGTCAAGACAGTATGGTACTGGCATAAAAAAACAAATATAGACCAATGGAACACGATAGAAAGCCCAGGGATAAACCCACGCGCCTATGGTCACCGTATTTTTGATAAAGGAGGCAATAATATACAATGGAGAAAAAACAGCCTCTTCAATAAGTGGTGCAGGGAAAACTGGACAGCTACATGTAAAAGAATGAAATTAGAACACTTCCTAACACCATACACAAATATAAACTCAAAATGGATTAAAGACCTAAATGTAAGGCCAGACACTATAAAACTTTTAGAGGAAAACATAGGCAGAATACTCCATGACATAAATCAGAGCAAGATCCTTTTTGACTGACCTCCTAGCGAAATGGAAATAAAAACAAAAATAAACAAGTAGGACCTAATGAAACTTAAAAGCTTTTGCACAGCAAAGGAAACCATAAAAAGACGAAAAGACAACCCATAGAATGGGAGAAAATATTTGCAAATGAAGCAACTGACAAAGGATTAATCTCCAAAATTTACAAGCAGCTCATGCAGCTCAATATCAAAACAACAAACAACCCAATCCAAAAAGGGGCAGAAGACCTAAATAGACATTTCTCCAAAGAAGATATACAGATTGACAACAAACCCATGAAAGGATGATCAACATCACTGATCATCAGAGCAATGCAAATCAAAACTACAATGAGGTATCACCTCACACCAGTCAGAATGGCCATCATCAAAAAATCTACAAACAATAAAAGTTGGAGAGGGTGTGGAGAAAAGGGAACCCTCTTGCAATGTTGGTGGGAATGTAAATTGATACAGCCACTATGGAGAACAGTATGGAGATTCCTTAAAAAACTAAAAGTAGAGCTACCATATGACCCAGCAATCTCACTACTGGGCATATACCCTGAGAAAACCATAATTCAAAGAGTCATGTACCACAATGTTCATTGCAGCTCTGTTTACAATAGCCAGGACATGGAAGCAACCTAAGTGTCCATCGACAGATGACTGGATAAAGAAGATGTGACACATATATATAATGGTATATTACTTAGCCATAAAAAGAAATGAAACTGAGTTATTTGTAGTGAGGTGGATGGACCTAGAGTCTGTCATACAGAGTGAAGTAAATCAGAAAGACAAAAATACCGTACGCTAACACATATATATGGAATCTAAAAAAAAAAAAGAAAAAGGTTCTGAAGAACCCTGGGCCAGGACAAGAATAAAGACGCAGACATAGAGAATGGACTTGAGGACACCGGGAAGGGGAAGGGGAAGTTGGGACGTAGTGAGAGAGTAGCATGGACATACATACACTACCAAATGTAAAATAGATAGCTAGTGGGAAGCAGCCGCATAGCACAGGGAGATCAGCTCGGTGCTTTGTGACCACCTAGAGGGGTGGGATAGGGAGGGTGGGAGGGAGATGCAAGGAGATATGGGGATATATGTATATGCATAGCTGATTCACTCTGTTATAAAGCAGAAACTAACACATCATTGTAAAGCAATTATACTCCAATAAAGATGTTAAAATAAAAGAATACAGTAAATTTTATAAGCAGAAAAATTTGATACTTTTTACTAAAAGATTATCAGTAAAATTCAACTCAAAAGTGGTATAGTAATATAATGGTGTGCAGTAGTAGAAATATTGAAAATAAACTGGATGGTGGGGAAGAGGTTTTGTAATTCTGGTATAGCAAATATTTTTGAAAAAATCATTCCTGTATCAACTTTGATGCCATCTTGATTGTTCACCTAGAGGCCATCTCAGTAATCTGGCCGTCTTTAGTAATAGGATGGAGTTAGAACAGGAAAACCGTATCAACTGTATATTTGAAATGACAGGCAAATTTTACTCTAACTTTAAATAATGGTAACTAGATTATGGGGTCATTTTTCTAGGGAACTCTGCTGCTTCTAAAAAGGAAGCCTAGGACCTTGATAAGAAATGAACAAACTGTGCCTTCCAGAAAAAGGAATTTTAAATACCTCTTGTTTCTGTCAACATTCTTTTTCTTCCTCTCGAGTGGCTGACACAAAAGTATGCCTAGAACTTTTATTTACCTAACAGGATTTTAGCAAAACCAAAAGCTTAAAAGGTGAACACAAGGTGAATAGAAGATAGCAACATAGCAGAATTCCAATCTTGATTTTAGGAGAACACAGATTTCAGGCTGAAAAGCAAGCTGATCTTAATACCTAGAGTCAATAATTCTATTTTCTACCGTGAACCTTTCAACTCTGAGCAAAAGCCAAGCCACCAAAGGCACACAGGTGTTCCCAGCAGATAATCTGACATTTCCCCAAGGTGACACACTGTAAATATTTGTTTAACATTTATTTAGCTGAGAACCTGACAGTTGCAACAGAGAAAAAGAGGGCTTTGTCTGGCAGGGTCCCAATTTGCAAGCCCCACTGGGCAAAACAGACGTCCTGCAGATAACTGGGCCCATCGTTTCTGAAGGCAGTTAGGTGACTCCTTGCTGCTACTGGATCCATGGGAGTGTCAACGCAACCCTCCCCAAGGCCCCCAACTGGATTCTCTATTATTACCAAAGCAAATATAAAAGTGTCCCTGAGAAAAGTTATGGTAGATTTAATTTTCTTCTCTTTTCGTAAGTTTTTAGAGCTCCTTTAATCAGGGCCATGGGCCATGAGTGAACCTGCCCCTTAATCTATGGGAAACTAATTGACCATAAGATGCTGGACTCCTTGTCCCATTTTCTCCACTAAGCTCTTACCAGTCAGTTTAAATATCTCTAGTGATAACAACTCACCATTTCCTGAGACAACATTTCCATATATATACAACTTGAGTATCCATAAAGTTCTCACTTTAGTTAAGTTAGAATTTACTTCTTTATGACTTTCAGTCCCTGGTTCCATTTTTGCCCTGTGGAAGCATAGAGAAAAGGTGTGCTCCCTCTTCCAGTCGTGGCCCAGGAGATTGGAGGGTGGCCACTGTGCACCCTCAGGGCCTCACATCTCCAGGTCCCCCAACTATTCTTCACATGAACAGATTCTGAACCACTATCCTGGTCATTTTTCTTTAAACATGTTTATCACTGTTTTGTTTCTGCTCTGTACATGAACCTTACATCTAAGATTTTCAACTACAGTTGACCTAAAGTCTTTTTAACTGATGCATATGAGTCAGTATTAAAACAAAAGCACTGAACCACCAAGACAATCCTCAAGAACAATCTAGTGTTTCCTCCTCTATTAGATCCAGGATTTTGACAGAAATGAACAAGAACAAGTTAATGTACTTTAGCTGGTTGTTCTGCCAACGGATGCTCACTCAGAAGGAAGTTAAATCATCTCTGGGAATACCATCCAACTCAATTTAAAGTTGTAATTATTTAACACACATATAGAATTTGATTTATGCATGAGTTTTCAGGAACGTATCAATTATACAAAGCAATGCACAACCATTATCAATGGAGTTTGAACTCCCATTTACCTAGACATTTAGGGGAGCTCCCTAATGGAAGAGTTTATTTATTGATCCATTTATTCCAACAAATATTTATTGAGCACCTACTATGTGTTGGGCACTGCTCTGAACACTGGGTATACAACAGTGTGCAAAGTCAGTAAGTTCTCTGCCATTGTGGTGCTTATAAAGTAAGACAGACAACATACAGACAAGCAAAAAGGGACACAGCCTTGCTGCAGTGTAAGATAACAGAACTACCGAGGGTGATCAGAGAATATATCTCCACAGAGATGTCTTTTGAACAGAGGGCATAGATCAAGGGGATAGATCCATCCTGGCAAAGGGAACAGCATGTGAAAAGGAAGCTGGGGAAAGGTGGGCATTTTTGAGAAAGGTCAGTGCAGCTGTGGCAGGGTTGATGACACCAGAGAAGCAAGGAAGGTTTCAAAAGCCATGGCAAAAAGTTCAGCTTATAATCTAAGTCTAAGAGAAAGCCCTTGAATGGGTAGAGGCAGGGGAGTGACATCATCTAATTTGTGCTTTTATTTTTTTTCCCTTTCAGTTTTATTTAGACATAACTGACATACAGCACTGTGTAAGTTTAGGATGTACAGCTAATGATGACCACAATAGGTTTAGAAAATATCCATCATCTCATACAGATACAAAATTAAAGAAATAGAAAAAAATATTTTTCCTTGTGATGAGAATTCTTAGGATCTACTCTCTTTAACAACTTTCATGTAATAACGTACGGCAGTGCTAATTGTGTTTTTATATCATAATGTTGACAGCTAAGTGGAAAATGGATTAGAAGATGAAAAGTATGAGAAAAATATGCAAATCTTGCATCTCTGAAAGAGGTGATGAAGTTTATACCCTCCCAGAAACTCACACACCATCTCTGACTACCATATCAATAATAGTACTATTTATATTTAATAATAATTTACTTATTGTTTATAACAATACTACTTATGGAGAAGTTACTGTGTGCTAGAGAGTGCAGAGCATATATGAGCACTGTATAAATCATTCTGTTTAATACACACAAACCAACCCTATGAAGAGGGTATTATCACTTTAATTAAACAGATGAGGAAACTGAAGGTCAGGAAGGCCAACTGAAGTGCCCAAGGTCTTATAATTGGCAATTGGCAGAGCTGTGGTTTGAATCAGGTTTCATCTGCCCCCCAAACTTTCAAGTGCATTCTCTGCATTTACCAGATTAATTTCTCTAGGCTCCAGTGAACATAATTATTTGGGGAAAAGCATAGCGCTTTTGAAGAAGTTCATTTGAAGAACCTCACTCAACCTCTTCCACAATCCTATAGGGATTGAGTACATGACAGAAAACTGTCCGGTAAATCCCAGGTTTGAGATATAATCTTTAATCTCTAATTTAGCTAGATAAAGAATTTTTTTCAGATAATTTATCTATTTTCTTGACTAAAAAGTGGATAGCAGAACGTGACATATCTCATCTTTTTTTGGACAAGTTCAATTAGGTCCTGCATGAGAAATACTGACCTCAAAATAGATGTATTAGCTAAACTTTGATCAGGACGTGATGATCCAGGTATTGTGCTAAATGCTTTAATATGAGTTATCTTAGTCAAAAATCAAAAAATATGGAACACTTCACAAATCTGCATGTCATCCTTGCATTGGGACCACACTAATCTTCACTGTATTGTTCCAATTTAGTATACATGCTCCCAAAGCAAGCACTAGATAAGAATTTTTTATTTCATGTCTACAGATGTTAAGAATATCTGCTAAGCACCTAGGGTCAAATCAACACTCCAGAGGAAAAAAACCAATAGAAAACACATCCATTTTTAAATGTTAACGATTTATTTCATGAGCAAAGTTTCTCTGCAAAGTATTAGAGGATGTGAGTAGGGTGATGATGATCAGCAATATCTCCTGGGTGTCTTCCAGAAGCAAAGCCAAGGCGGGACCTCTCAGGCCAGTTAACCCCGCTTCAGCTTTGATAAATTCATAGACCTATTATTTCAACCCAGAGGGAAAGGGTGATAGCTACATATCAAAAGCATGTGGCTGCAATGTTTGCTTCCTCTTCCAAACACAGAGATTTTAAGTGTATCCAAAAGTCATCCAGGGGCTTCCCTGGTGGCGCAGCGGTTGAGATTCCGCCTGCCAATACAAGGAACACGGGTTCGTGTCCCGGTCTGGGAAGATCCCACATGCCGCAGAGCGGCTGGGCCTGTGAGCCATGGCCGCTGAGCCTGCGCGTCCAGAGCCTGTGCTCCGCAACAGGAGAGGCCACAACAGTGAGAGGCCCGCGTACCGCAAAAAAAAAAAAAAAAAAAAAAAGTCATCCAGAAACATCTGTTATTCTCCTGGCCTAGGAATTGTTCATCTTTCTCTACCTACATGCTGATATTTTTAAGCTATTCATTCTAGCCCACATATTTTTAGGGCTACCTGAATTGTTTATCAGTCAAATCTCTATATTTTGAGTTATATTTCATTGAATCAATATAGTTACGGATTATCCTGTATTATAAGATATCCTTTAATTATCCTGTATTATAGTCCATGATACACACACTTATTTTTTAATAAATGAAACACTTAATGAAACTGTTTAATGAAACTGTTAAAGTTCATTGTTATATAATATAGTTGAGTACAGTTGAGGTCTCAAAGGGACAGGTTAAAAACCATACTACTTATACATCCCACTCTACCTTTTTTCTTTTTTTTTTTTTTTTTTTTTGGCGGTACGCGGGCCTCTCACTGTTGCGGCCTCTCCCGTTGCGGAGCACAGGCTCCGGAAGCGCAGGCTCAGTGGCCATGGCTCACGGGCCCAGCCGCTCCGCGGCATATGGGATCCTCCTGGACCGGGGCACGAACCCACGTCCCCTGCATCGGCAGACCACTGCGCCACCAGGGAAGCCCCACTCTACCTTTTTAGATTAAAGTCTAAATGTTATTAAGTACCTATTTTCTCTAGGATGGAATATAAGCAATTCTCTATTATTTGAATAGTAGAGTAGTAGAGAAAATGAGTAGAACAAATGATCCAAAATAGTGAAATATAAGAAAAAAATGTTTGATATATAAAAATATAAGAATTACTTTCTACAATACATTTTACCTTTCTGAACTTATTTTACTTATTAAATTTAGCTTGCAGATCTCATGCACATGCTAAATGAAAGCAGGAAGCACTGGTCTGAAAGTACAATCATAAAATTAAATATAATAATGAATGTAATAAAATGTAGGACAAGTCCCTGAATGATACCTGAAAATTGACTATAAATTATTACCCACTGTAACAGAAAATGGAAAACTCTCCTATGAGAGCATTTCTCAGGATGAACCAGGTCAGGAGAAAAACAATTTTACCTAAAAGTACCCTGAAGACTCTGGGCAACTTAACTAGAATTTTACAACTGATTTAGCTGAGAGTAGAGATTGAATTATCAGAAAAAGGATGATCAAAATGAGTTAAGAGTCCCCTGGAGGCTGAATGCACTCTCTTTCATTGTCTTATATGAAATTTATATCAGTATATATAAATTTCATGGTAAAGAAAGAACTTTCATGTTAAAGAGAGAAACTCTTTTATATAAGTATGTAAATTTATATAAGTATATATACACACTCCTGAGTCCATAGAGAAATTAAAGCAAAGAGATATAAGTGAAATTGTTTGAAATTAGGGAGAAATGGAATCCAACTCCAGCAGCCTTAAGTATTCTACCTAATTTTCTTTTAATCCATGTAGTATCCTACATTTTTTCCAGAATCCTTCAATATTTAGCATATGTTAGAAATACTCTGTGCTCTCAATGTCATTAGTACTGCCCCTCCTTTCCAATTCACTGATAGCTATTGCTGACATTTACTGAGCTCTTCATAAAAACCCCTGCACTTCATTTAATCCTCATGTGAACTTTGTAAAGCACAATGATTATCTCCATTTTACAGATGAGTGGGCTGAGACACGCAGCTCCAGAGCCTGTGTATTGAATGGCGACCCCCAAAAGGCACGTCTATGTCCTAACCTCAGGAACCTGTGAATGTGACCTTATTTGGAAAAATGGTCTTTGTGGCTGTAATTAAGTTAAAGACCTTGTGATGATGAGATCATCTTGGGTTATCTGGATGGGCCCTAAATCCACTGACAAGTGTCCTCACAAGAGCAGACGCACACAGACGAGAAGGCCATGTGAAGATAGAGGCAGAGACTGGAGTGATGTGGCCACAAGTCAAGAGTGACTGAAACCACTGGAAGGAAACTGGCAAAGAAAGGAAGTGAGCCTCTCCCCGGGACCCCTGGCACAGTCCCCACCAGACTTTGGACTTCTAGCTTCTAGAACTGTGAGATAATAAATTTCTGTTTAAGCCACCCAGCTTGTAGTAATTAGTTATGGCCGCCCTAGAAAATTAAGACAATCATCACGCTATAATGCCACTGTTCTAGGAACATAAAGGGCCTCTCTACTACCATGCCGTAGTTTGACTCTTCGGAAAGATCTAACAGAGTTTCTCTCTTTACCATGAAAGTACCCTCTGCAAATGATTCTTTCAGGGGAAACATTTTCCTGAATGTGGTGTCTGTTAATAGTGCTTCTATACTTACTTCTACAAATCAGAATCTATTGTTTCTTTTCTACTCAGTTTTTATTTTACGGCAATGTAGGTTTTTTCCAGTTAAAATAATAAAAACCTTCTCTAGGTCCATCCACCACACTACAAATAACTCAATTTCATTTCTTTTTATGGCTGAGTAATAGTCCATTGTATATATGTGCCACATCTTCTTTATCCAGTCATCTGTTGATGGACACTTAGGTTGCTTCCATGTCCTGGCTATTGTAAATAGAGCTGCAATGAACATTTTGGTACATGACTCTTTTTGAATTATGGTTTTCTCAGGGCATATGCCCAGTAGTGGGATTGCTGGGTCGTATGGCAGTTCTATTTTTAGTTTTTTAAGGAACCTCCATATTGTTCTCCATAGTGGCTGTATCAATTTACATTCCCACCAACAGTGCAAGAGGGTTCGCTTTTCTCCACACCCTCTCCAGCATTTATTGTTTGTAGATTTTTTGATGATGGCCATTCTGACCAGTGTGAGATGATAGTGAAGTAAGTCAGAAAGAGAAAAACAAATACTGTATGCTAACACATATATATGGAATCTAAAAAAAAAAAAAAAAAAGGTCATGAAGAACCTAGAGGCAAGCCGGGAATAAAGATGCAGACCTACTAGAGAATGGACATGAGGATATGGGGAGGGCGAAGGGTAAGCTGGGACAAAGTGAGAGAGTGGCATGGACATATATACACTACCAAACGTAAAATAGATAGCTAGTGGGAAGCAGCCACATAGCACAGAGAGATCAGCTCGGTGCTTTGTGACCGCCTGGAGGGGTGGGATAGGGAGGGTGGGAGGGAGGGAGACGCAAGAGGGAAGAGATATGGGAACATATGTATATGTATAACTGATTCACTGTGTTATAAAGCAGAAACGAACACACCATTGTAAAGCAATTATACTCCAATAAAGATGTTAAAAATAATAATAAAAACCTTTGTCTATTCAAAACTTTCTTTGTACATTAAATTAGTACAAATAACATGGAACCTATCTGTACTTAAAAATGCAATTCATTTTCTCATTACTACTCTGAAAACTTTCTAACATTTTAATTCAGAAAATAATTGATGTTATATATGATTATGTACTTAACAGTGCTTTGAAATTTTAAAAAACTGTATACTTACTAATTCAGATATTCCATAACATACTTTTATTGATTTACTCTCACTGAAAATTATTACTTCAATATAATATAATATCGAAATTACATTATTTCAATATAATATAATATTGAAATTGTATTACTTCAAAAAGGTGGGAATGCGTTCAAAGGTACAAACTTCTAGTTATAAAATAAATAAGTCATGGAGATGTAATGTACAGCATGGTGACTATGGTTAATAATACCATATTGTTGGGCTTCCCTGGTGGTGCAGTGGTTGAGAGTCCACCTGCCGATGCAGGGGACATGGGTTCGTGCCCCAGTCCGGGAAGATCCCGCATGCCGCGGAGTGGCTAGGCCCGTGAGCCATGGCCACTGATCCTGAGCGTCCGGAGCCTGTGCTCCACAACGGAAGAGGCCACAGCAGTGAGAGGCCCACGTACCGCAGTAAAAAAATAAAAAACATGTTGTATATTTGAAAGTTAAGAGAGATCTCAAAAGTTCTCATCACAAGAAAAAAAATTTGTAACTGTGTGGTGATGGATGTTAACTAGACCTATTGTAGTGATCACTTCACAATATACACATACATTGTATCTTTAGGTTGTACACCTGAGACTAATATAATGTTATATGTCAATTATACCTCAATTTTAAAAAAAAAGAAATGAGCTTACAAGACACATACACAAGTACACTGACTCACATGTTCTCCCCCACCCTCCCAAAAAAGAAAATTCTTTCTAATCCTATTCGATATTGTGCTGGACAGTCTCTGTTTGTCGCTCTGCATCTACCCTTCACCCTCCTCACCCTGCTCTGGGCTCCAGTGTGGACCGTAAGAATCACCCAGCATCTCACCCGTACCTGATTTAGATGAGATTTGGGACTTCTGAACTGATGATATTGGGATGAGATTTTGGATCTCATCTATTGCACTCATATCAATTGCTCACCCTTGCCCAATTGTTGTGGGTGAGTTCAGTCGGTAGGAGGCCCTGGCAGAGGAGAGGGCAAGAGGAGAGTGAGGTCAGGGCATCTATTCCTTCTTCTCTCTCCCTGCAGGACTGAAGGGCTGGCAGTGGCTGTGCCCCTCTGCCTCGAGTCACAGAACTTGGCTTGTCGGGAGACCCCCTGCCCACAACTACAGCTTTTTCCAGGTCTGCCTGCTCTTTGCCTCTTTCAAGTCTTGAGTAGTGGAACTGCATCGCATTATCATGAGACCCTGATGCCTCTCATCCTTACTTGTTCTCTTAACCCTGCCCACACCGCCATAAATCGTCTCTCCAAAAAAATCTTTTCCATCGCCCTTGGAGTGTGCTGTCTTCTACCAGACCCTCAGCGAAACAGCTACTGACTACCCCAGCTGATAACCTCCATCTAATAGCCTGAATGATTTCTTCCCATAAATCAAATTATCCCAGACTTCCCAAAAATGTCTACTTCAAAAGGATTACAACTGGTGTGGGATTTTTTTTTTCCTTTAACAACAACCAAAATAAAAGTGGGTAGCTCGGGATGATTTTGTTCTTCTCAGACACTTCTGCTACCACTGACTCTTATCACTGAATGCTTTTCATTCCAAAATACCTGTCATCACCATCACCGACGCACTCGGGGAAGGCAAGGCTGCAGCCAAAAAGCATGATGTGTTGATAGCAACCAAGGCGATGGAGGTACATGAAGAACTTGAGGAACTTCTCCATTTCCATGTTTTTGACAATAGAGAGGAGAGGTGTCAGCGTGGTGTGGTAGGGCAGCATCTGACACTGGCTGTGAGTGATGTTCATGCAGGCACCTGAGAAGGCAAGACAATTATGTTTAGGAAAAGACACATCAGAATTATATATTTATAAACTCATTTGATATGATAGACTAATGTGTTCATACAATAAAATATATTCTGTAAGTCAGAATGATTATAGATATACAGTAAGGCACATACATACATAGCAGCATTATTTATAATTGCCAAGATATGGAAGCAACCTAAGTGTCCATCAACAGATGAATGAATAAAGATGTGGTGTATATATATATATATATATACACCACGTCTGTATTGTATAATACAGGAAATATAACCAATATTTTATAGTAACTATAAATGGAGTGTAACCTTTAAAAATTGTATAAAAATAAATTTTTTAAACAGAAAGCAAGAAAAAAGTGTGTGTGTGTGTGTGTGTGTGTGTGTGTGTGTGTGGTCATGAAATCAAGCTGCCAATACTCACAAAGGGATAGCATCTGTGTGCTGGGAAAATGTGTGGAAAAATACACTCTCACACCTAGCCAATGGGCAATCACTATTCTGGATCACAGCTGGGAAGGGCAATATGTATCAAACAAATATTTTAAACATGCATAGCCTTTGACACTGTAATATTTCTAAAAATTTATAAGGAATTAATCATGGTTGTGCACATGGATTTATCTACAGGGATCTTCATCTCTGCACAGTTTATACTTTTTAAAAGATAGCAATCACCTAAACATTCAACAAAGGGAACTGGTTTAAAATATTATGGAACAAACAACAGAATGCTCAGCTACATGAAAGATGCCTTAGAAGACTATTAATCACATAGAATGAGACTTATAATAAATAAAAATTGCAAATCACAAAACAATATGTATACCATGATCCTGTCTTTAAAAATACACGATTATTCAAGGATTTCCAACCCTGCCCATGTTTAGGGTCAGCTCAGAGACTCTGACCTCATTTTCTTCCAAGCTGGCTCTCCCGAGCATTACCACCTCCATGGCCTTTCCTTCTCCTTCATGCCATAAATTTGCATGGTTGGCCAAAAGCTTAAGGGCATGACATTTTTTTGGACCTCATCAAACTCATAATACAAAATGGGAAATAAAAGAATCAGAAAAGAAGAAAAATCCAGATTAAAATCTGTATATAGAACACAGATAGACATAAACATGAATTCAGCTTTGCATGAGGGCCAAGGTGGGGAGTTCGGGGCAAGTTTCACAAGTATGACACTCAAATCTTTTAGGAGGGAAGTTAGAATGCATTTCAGTTTGGGGAGCATTAGAGGCTGGAAGAAGGTATAGAGAGTAGACTTCAAAATGACACAATTATATGTATTGTGCTATAAGCAGAAAAGCTTGCTTAGAGGAGCTAAGAGTAAATTTATCTCCAACAAAAATATGAAATCATTCATGAAGAATTCAGTATCAAGAAAACATTTATTACAAATCAAGCTTGTGCCAGGCACCACAACAGGTACTCAGATCTCCTAGTTCAGAATTATCTCATTTTCACAACCCAGTAAAGTGATATCATATCTATATTACACATGAGGAAATTCAATATCAGAAACCCTAAGACATCTGCCCAGGAGTGCACAGCTATTATGTGGAAATTCCAGATCTTCAAAGCTATACTTTCTGAGAAATTTCCATTTGGAGCCACCCTAAGCTAATGCAATGGGGGTTATGATGTGAAAAACAGTTCTTTAAGAAGTTAATTCCTAATGGCCCATGAAAGGAAGAGGCTAAAAAGCACATAGTGATATATCACATAGTCTGTATTTAAATTCATAGATAATATACCATGTATTCTGATCACATTATCATTCATTTTACATTGCATTATTTTCTTTAGGGGTCATCAGCTTTGGGGTTTATACACTTGATTATAAACCATATTTGGTGAGATGACCAAAAGGCTCATTTACCCCACCGAGGCAAAGAAAACACAACACCGAGAGAGCATTTGAAAAATACATGATAATGAGGAAAATCATATTTTGGTTGGCTATACTATGTTCATGGCAGTGTGAGTTGCACAGAAGAGATTTCCTAATAGCAAATTCCCTTGGGAAAAGAGAAAATGACAAAATAATAGTCTGAAACCTTAAAATATGTCTCAAAATAATTGGTATGGACAAAAATAATAATGTCTTATATTTATAAAATGGTTTTCTAAAGTTTTCCAAACCACTCTTATTAGGATTATAATCTCTCATTATAAATGAAGAAACTAAGGCTCTCATATGTATGTAGGTAGATAGAAAGGTGATGGATGGATGGACGGGATGGGTAGACAAATAGGTAGCCAGGGAGACAGACAAAAAGTGATTTGCAGGGACTACCCTGGTGGCACAGTGGTTAAGAATCCACCTGCCAATGCAGGGGACACGGGTTCAATCCCTGGTCCAGGAGGATACCACATGCCGCAGATCAACTAAGCCCGTGCACCACAACTACTGAGCCTGTGCTCTAGAGCCCGAGAGCCACAACTATTGAGCCCACGCACTGCAACTACTGAAGCCTGTGTGCCTAGAGCCCGTGCTCTGCAACAAGAGAAGCCACCACAATAAGCCCGCGCACCACAGTGAAGAGTAGCCCCCGCTCGCAGCCACTAGAGAAAGCCTGTGCAGCCAAAGATAAATTAATTAATTTTTTTAAAAAGTGATTTGCAGACGGACACCCAGTCAGTAATAGAAGCAGGACTGATACATGTGTCCTCCACCTCTTAGGACAACATTCTTCCCACTATACCGCAGCTGTCAGTAGCAGAGCAAATGCCAAAGGAATTCAAGAGCAAGAATTCAATGTAGAGTGAACGATCAGGGAAGATTTAATGAAGAGGAAGAACTTGATTTGCTGGTTGAATGATATCTAAGGTCTGGACTGGCAGAAGGGTTAAAAACTGAGAGAGAAGCATTGACATATATACACTACCAAATGTAAAATAGACAGCTAGTGGGAAGCAGCCGCATAGCACAGGGAGATCAGGTTGGTGCTTTGTGTCCACCTAGAGGGGTGGGATAGGGAGGGTGGGAGGGAGACACAAGAGGGAGGGGATATAGGGACATATGTATACATATAGCTGATTCACTCTGTTATACAGCAGAAACTAACAACATTGTAAAGCAATTATACTCCAATAAAGATGTAAAAAAAAAAAAAAACAAAACAGGGTACTTAACGAGTGGTAGAGAAAAATTACTACAAAGACAGAATCATAATTGCATGTAACACAGAATGACCAAAACACTTGAATCTGGGCAGAAAGGTTCAACAAACTTAGCTGAGAATTTGCTAACAGCCAACAAATATAAAAGGGAATTACTCTTTAAGACTCTTGATTTCAGGCCTTTTATATTCAAGTAACTGTGTAAATTTCCTATCATTCCTACTGTCTCAACCTGTGTGTCAAATATTCTTTTTTCCCAGAATGTTCCATTGTCTTTGAAACATGTAACTCTAGTTTTGTATTTGTACACATTCTCACGAGGGGCAAATGAGTTTTCATAAGTCAGCTACATGCTGGGCACCAGGCAGAGTCATTTCTCTGAGGGGAAAGGGAAGGGCACTTTTGGAAATGGACTCATTTGTTGCTGCTCCCTCTAATTTGGTTTTCATAGGGTAAAGAAAAGGGTGGAATGTTTGTTTTTCTTCCCTGAGAATTTACTACTGAGTCTAATAGAAATTAGAAGTCAGGGTTGCTACATAAGAATGTATAAAAAATACAGTAGATGTAATTAACCATAGCATTCCTATAGACATCATAATGTGTCTTTTAAATAATAGTTACTTTAAATTGGGGAACTTGGGGAGGAGAAGTTAGAAACAGATCTGAAGAGCAAAATTGCTTCCTGATTCAATGGATTTCTGGTGAAGCAGAAATATTTATTCTAATTAGCTCTTAAATTCTAAAACAGCACTACTAATAAGGCACGATTTAATAACAAATTTTCAGAGTATGCACTGATTACAAGATAGGTCCCAATTTCAGAAAAAAATTAAATATGAAAAAATAAAATGCTGCTTGCATTTGAGAAGATGAGTTTTTGATTTTTTGTTTTGTTTTCTTAATCTGACTCAGTAGTTTCTAGATCAAACTGGGGCTTTCTCTACTCATATCACATTGCTAATACTTCTAGATGCAGTAATTAGGAAGGAAAGATGGGTCTGTTTTAAGAGCTTTCCTTATGTTCATTTGGAAATTATGATAAATTCTGTGTTGTCTACTTCTGGAATTAGGTAATGTGGAGTTAGAAATTAGTTTCTTATATGCTTTTTTTTAATGTAAAATTAACTTAAGAAACTTCTGACTTACACAGAATTTATTTCAACAATGGGTTCTTTTAAAAATCCATTAAAATCAAATAAAAATCATTTTTAAATAAAAGCAAAATAGTATCTAAACCATAATGATTATAACAGATAATAGTGTTATTAGACAGGAAAAATCTTCTTAAATTAAAAATCATGAAATATCAACTTTCTAAAGTACTTTGCTATCTTTTGTCTAATAACCTAACAGGAAAACTTGGTAACCTTTCTGACTTCCTATTTATGATTTCACACTTAATTGAAGGACTACTGGTAAAGATTCCACTGTAACAGGAGGCAATATTTTAACAGAGCATGGTTGGTTTGCCCTAACTTAGCTAAACTGACTTATTTTAACTCATGAATTTGCTTCACAGGATTTCCTCGTGGAGGCGTCTACATTTGTCTTACTTCCACATCCTGAGAATTCGATGGGGTTGTAAAGGAGGGTTCTCTGTACACAGCCCTTTTCCGTGGTTTGGGAAGAAAGTCATGGCAGGGTTGGCCTCTTCACACGTTTTCCTTTTCATTTCTGCCATCCGGTCTGTCAAATTTTGTTGCTGTTTTCCCAGACGATATCGTTTATTCCCACCTCTACAGTTTAAATCCCAGCCTTTTATGGTCATATCTCCCACTTTTATCTGAATATTTTTGTCCTCAATATTTACTGTAAAACTGTAACACTCCTGGCATTGTTCTTGGCCCTTCCACATACATTGGCTCATTTGCCCTCCTCACAAGTTACTCTGTTTCACAGCTGAGGAAACAAGGTTAAGTAATTTCCCACAAGATGCACACAGCTAAACCTAAATATCCAACAACAGAGGCATGGATAAAGAGGATGTAGTATAGATACAATGGAAAATTACTCAGCCATAAAAAAAGAATGAAATAATGCCATTTGCAGCAACATGGATGGACCTAGAGATTATCATGATAAGTGAAGTAAGCCAGACAGAGGAAAATAAATATATGATATCACTTACATGTGGAATCTAAAAAATAATTGATACAAATGAACTTATTTACAAAACAGAAGTAGACTCACAGACACAGAAATAAAAGACTTATGGTTACCAAAGGGGAAAAGGTGGGGAGGGACAAATTAGGAATTTGGGATTAACATATATACACTATTATACATAAAATAGATAAACAATAAGGACCTACTGTATGGCACAGGGAACTATATTCAATATCTTGTAATAATCTGTAATGGAAAAGAATCTGAAAATATATATATATATAACACACACACACATACATAACTGAATCACTTTGTTGTACATCTGAAACTAACACAACATTGTAAATGAACTATACTTCAATAAAAAAAATTTTTAAATTAAAAAAGTTAAAGATTCACACAGCTAATAATGTCAAAGCTGAAATTCAACTCAAGTCATCCTAACCCAAATCCAAGTCTCTTTCCATCAACAGCTGTGTCCATAATCCAAACATTATAGTTGAAGACATCGTCTCCCCTGAATTTTTCTTTTTTTTTGTTAAAGTTATTGTGACACAGTACTGCTCATTTTATTTTTACTTATTTATTTATTTATTTTGGCTGCGTTGGGTCTTCACTGCTGTGCATGGGCTTTCTCTAGTTGCAGTGAGTGGGGGCTACTCTTCGTTGCGGTGCACGGGCTTCTCGTTGCAGTGGCTTCTCTTGTTGAGGAGCACAGGCTCTAGGCACGTGGGCTTCAGTAGTTGTGGCACACGGGCTCAGTAGTTGTGGTTCGCGGGCTCTAGAGTGCAGGCTCAGTAGTTGTGGTGCACAGGCTTAGTTGCTCCACGGCATGTGAGATCTTCCTGGACCAGGGCTTGAACCCGTGTCTCCTGCATTGGCAGGCTGATTCTTAACTACTGTGCCACCAGGGAAGCCCCTCCCCTGAATTTCTACCACCCTCAGTGGGGCCCCATGAGATCCATGGAGGCAGGTGGGGTCTTTTTTACTACTCATTCAACAAATACTTATTGAGCTCCTACTCTGTGTCAGGCACTGCTCTAGGTGCAGAGCAAATGATATGATACAAAACAAAGTCCCTGCCCTTATGGAGCTTATAGTCTAGTCAGGCGAGACAAAAAACAAACACAAATAAATATTGTCTGGCATTGATATACATAGTCATAGTCCTAATGCTCAGCAAGAAACAAAGAAGCAGATGTGCCTCTTTAAGGAGAGACTAATATCACAATAAATCTATTCTTACTAGGACAGGACAAAGGACTATTAGTTTTGAAAGTGAACTCCTTCCTTAAGAAATGTACCAGGGCTTCCCTGGTGGCGCAGTGGTTGAGGGTCCGCCTGCCGATGCAGGGGACACGGGTTCGTGCCCCGGTCCGGGAAGATCCCACATGCCGCCAAGCGGCTGGGCCCGTGAGCCATGGCCACTGAGCCTGTGCGTCCAGAGCCTGTGCTCCGCAGTGGGAGAGGCCACAGCAGTGAGAGGCCCGCGTACCGCAAAAAAATAAAAAAAATAAATAAAAAATAAATGTACCAGAATTAAATATTCAAGCAGCACCAATATGTATTATAAAATTCAGATGCCAGTCTTTTGATTTCCAATAATTCATATTCATGCTCAAGCATTTTGCTTGTTGCATCCTGTCTTCATTGTTCCTATTATAATATTTAAGTTGTCATCATTTCATATTTACTACAGATTCACAGCCATCAAATAAGAACATCAAAGGGAAGCAAGTGCCTTCCCTCCACTAGATTAATCATAGCAGCTCAGTTGCGGGGGTAAGAAGCCACAGCAAAGGCCTGCTTCAGAGAACCCGCCTTCTCGGGGGACAGCAAAAGTTCCCATAAGCATCCCATTCAAAGTACTCCTGGGCCTCACTATAACATGATCCTAATTTGTTTTCATTATAACAATAGGACTGCCTGTTAAGATCTTGTTTATTTATGTGTTTATTCTCAGTATCCTTCCACATCCAAGTAGACACCTTGTCTTGTGACTAGAAACCACTGGATACCAAAGAGTATACACCCAATAGTTATTCACTGAATGAATGAGATTAAATGGAACAATGTCTTCACTACAAGATTTCTTATTGAACAAGATGGAATTAGACATGAAAAAGGCCAGTATATATGAGACCCTAGGGCACTAATGTTGATGGCTAATATTGCTACAAATATTTTTAACAATCTGTTCCCTAGAACTTACCACGCACAGGGAACCATCCCATACTGTTCCCTCCACCAGACTGATTCCTATCTTGGACTCCACTCTGGACTATAGTGCAGTAGTTGAAAGTGAAAGAGCAGGAATTACCCTTCGATCCTGTAAAAGGCAAATGTCCCATTATCCTTAGGCATACTCAATTCTTCTAGCATGAGACCTCACCATAGTAGAGAAAAAAAAAGGAAGTTGTGCTTACAAGCTGTAAAGGCTGGAGAAAGATGAATAGCTGAGCACCTTTATGCCAGAGCTGCAAAGAGCTCTGAGGAAAGTGTGGGTAAAAATGATCGCTATGGCTGCCAAGACTAGGCTCAAACACTGTAAGCTACGAGAGTTAAGTAAAAGCCAGCTACTCCAAGACTGAGACACAGAAGCCAAAATCTACCTTGAGCCTCGGTCCCATCCACCAGGCTGTGTGACCTTGGGGAAATTACTTCACGTCTTAAAACCTCCTAATCTGTAAAGTAGCAATAATGATGTGAATGAGAGGTTGTGAGGATCAAATTTGTCAACTGAGATAAAAAGCTTATCAAAGTCCTCATACTGCTGATGTTCAACTGATATTTCAACAGCATTGGTGTCTCCAGCAAGAAAAAATAATACGATTCAGAGAGAGGATAGGATGAGATGAGCTTACTTTGCAGTAAAAGCCTAAATAAACCATTAGTATCTATTCAAGTTCCCTCTTAATAAAAAACACATCTTAAATTTCATTTCCACTTATTGTTTTATAGTAAAATAAAACAATTTAAAGCTAAGGAAATAGATGAAAAAAATCCTTGAGTACTTTCTAGGCTGAATGTTTGCTAAGTATTTTATATACAGCACTTTATCTAACCCTCCCACAAGCCTATGAAAAAGCTGTTTTTATTCACATTTTATGGATATTGAGACAGATTCAATGAGGGTGAGAAAGTATTCAAGGTTACATAGATGTTAAGTTGTAGAGTTGAAATTGAAATCAAGTCATGCTGATCCCATAATCTGTTCCTGTCTACTGTATCATTCTGTCAAGATACCATTAATTTTAAACATCGTAAACTTACTTCATTCATTGTAAAATATTTAGATGAATCTCTTTGAATTCAAGCAATAGAGCTGCTTCTCCATGATTAGTAAGCACTAAACCTTCTCAAAGAAAACACTGAATCTGCTATTAAAAACAGGTTACCTGTCCTCACTGAGGGACGAATTGGATTGGGAATGCTTAGTGTCTATTCCTGGCTGTATTATGAAGTCCACCCAGGTCAGGACTACATCAGCAGAGTGAAATAATGAAGGTCATTCTCTAGTCTAGATAACTCACATGAAAAGTAACATTTTGCGAGAAGGATTTATGGGACAAACCAATTTAAAAGGATATCGTGTACATTGGAAGATCCGCAAGGGGGTTACAGTAGGATAAGAAGGAACAGAAAGTTACAGACAGGACCTCTCTATGAAGATCCTGGCTTTTTAACTAACTCTAAACATCTGTGAATCTGAACATATTAACTATTTTGTTTCTCATAAGAGAAAATCAAAGAGACAAAAGGCACACTTTCTTAATGAGTCATCTGTGACATTTGTAAAAAGTCTTTATAGACATAATCAAGGCATAGGTAAGCCAATGTCTTGCTAACTTACACTCACACAAAAAAGTTGAGTACCAAGGATAATGCTGTGTAAATTATCAGACTTAAGTAAGAACTAGCTACTCTTGCCAGGAGAAACATGAGGTTTAGGGTTTAATGTTCTCTACACAGTTACATTTATTCCAGACCTAACATTTTTAATGCAACCTCAAGCCTCTTGGTGAAGTCTTTTGCCAATCTTCAAGCTTTCACAGTCGATATATATATATATAAATATATATCTCATTCTCTCCTGTCATTCATACACACATCCATACCACCTGATTCTAAGATGTTTAAATGGTAGCTAAATGCTCATAACTTGATGGAACTCATTCATTCAACAAATTCAATGCTTTGACACAGTGAGAGGCCTATATTTTATTGTAAATTGATTATTCACATCCCATAGAACTAAGTAAGATGTAACATTTCAGCTGTCACATCTCCATCTACCAGTCATTTTTCATTAATTTTAAAAGAACTAGATTGTGTCCCCATATAATTATCTATCTTAGGATTATGAATGATTGAATAATAAAAATAATTCAAATTTATATGGTGCTTTCAAGTTTGTAAAACACCTTTCCCATACTCAGTATGATGGTTCCACAGTCTGATTCAAATTCTCCTTTATTTGTCTCTATTTATGTGGCCTTTGACAAGTTACTGAAATTCTCTGTTTATCAGTTTCCTCATCTGTAAAATGAAGATAAAAATATCTGTGTTATGGGGTTAGTGTCAGGATTAAATGGTATTTACAAATGCCTATCATTAGCACATATGATAAACTATAAAAGTGTTTGCTATTATTATTATCTCATTTGTGATTCACTGAAACTGTGAACTAGACGGGAGAGAGATTTGTATCTATGTTATGTAAGTAGGAATACTGAGACAGAGACATTAAGCTTTCATTCTGTGCTCTTCCTATATATATAGGATCAAAATTCAAGGTTTCATCAATTGGTTTGGCTTACTTGTAAAATAAAATAATGCTGAGTATTATTTTTTAAAACACTCATTGTTTAAAAACATTAGTTATTCATTGAGAAAATATTTAAGTCTCTATTAAATAAAGGCACTGGGCTTGGTGCTGTGAAATTAAAAAATCAGAACTTGAAATTAGACCACATTTTATTTATTTAGCCAAATTGTACTTTAATACAATTTATTTTATTTTATTTATTTAGCCAAATTGTACTTTAATACATATGAAAATTATTTGTTTTTTAATACCAAGAATGGTACAAATAAATTCTATAATGATGAGAGTATAAGAAATCACTTAGTGGTACATCATGTTCATTGATGTCAGAGTTTATTGTAAAAATCATTACCTCACTTGTGGGTAGTTTTAAACTTCGCTGTTCAAAAACATAATGAGATTTCAGTGGATTTCCCAGCCCTATGTAGTTTTATTGGGAATCACACTTCAGGTTTAGTAACAGTCAAAACTTAAGTAACAGAAGAATAAATGACAGGGCAAACCTGCATACTAAGGTCTGTATTCTACCAGCTAGGTATTGTGATTCTTAATAGATTTATAAAATGCTCACTCAGATAACCCTTTTTAACCCAGAATGCACTAAATTTAAAATCTGTAACAAGTCAGCCTCAAGTTGAGCTGACATTTACCTTTTTATTCTCTGAATTTACAAAGGAAGATTTTACAGGGTATAAGATCGTAAAGGACGGTGTGTTCTACATACTCACAAGGAAATTTTTTTTTGGCCACACCCATGGCATGTGGGATCTTAGTTCCCCAACCAGGGATAGAACCCGTGCCCCCCGCAGTGGAAGTGCAGAGTCCTAACCACTGGACCGCCAGGGAATTCCCTCAAAAGGAAATGTTTACAATAAATTTCTAGTACTATTTTTTGGAATGCATATGACATACTATTTCTTTTTAATAAATATACCTTTTATCTTATGACAAGGCAATGTAATATTAGAAAGCAAAACATGAGCAACCACTCAACAAAAAAGAGGGAGGGAGGAGTGGAATGGTTCTTATTAGTTATATCCTCAGCATTACCTCTCCATCCTTAACTAAATAGCAGCCATGAAGTTTGGGAGGGCTTTCCCTACCCCCAGCTCCAGGTATGGGTCCTGACTGGCCAATGACAATCAGCTCATGGCATTGCCTGGCACTGTGCTTAGTTCAAGGGCAGATAGGAGAATGAAGTTGGCCCCATCACAGTAAAAACCCAGGAGTACAACAGGCTGCATAATTTAAGCATACTCAGGATAAAATGAAAATGAGGGGTCCCTTGGTCAAACATTATTTTTATATTATTTTATTTATTTATCTCATTCATAACATTTATATTTCTATTATTGCTAATAATTTCAACAAGGTGACAGCATAACATTAAACAGAGTATGGAGTCCGTCTATGCTCAGGGCTCTGTGCAATGGCACAGGTCGGCATGCTTAGGAAGCCAGCTGATCATCAGAGAAGAGTCCTCCCTCCAGGAACCTCTACAGCTCTCCACATAGGGACATTTGAGCAGCAGGCCCAGGATCTCTCTATACCTTTTGGTAAGAATTAAAGGTGATCAGTTTACGAGTGTTGGGGCCTCTGATTCTGAGGACTTCTGTTTTTGTATATGACTTGAACATGTCAGAGGCAGAGATAAGCAAACACACAAGCAACCCTGGCTTTGTCCACACATTCAAGCACTGCATAAAAGGAGTGCCTCTTCCTGGGAAACCAGATGTGTCTGCACACTGCATTTCACCTCCAACTTGCAGAGTCACACATTTCTCCAGGGAAACTGCCCACACTCGCGACTGGTGAGGGGCCCATGCTCTGTCCTTCTAAGTAGCCGCTTCTCTCCCAAGGTTAGCAAGGACGGAAATCATGGTCTAGTGCCAGTGTTCCAACTACTGTGCTGAAATATTTGCTGCCTTATACCTGCTTCTAAATTACAGTGTACAGAGCAAGGCTAATCCATCACAAGTCGGTCATTTTGAGTCCTTGATACATAAAGAGTGTCTCAAAAAAAACATTAATGACTATATTATATCTTCACTATGGATCGATTAGGGGAATTTGGTCAGATTAAAGCTGAAGACATTTGTTGGGCATTAAAGATTTTCTTTTTTATCAAGAAGATATTAACAAGAAATTTTGGACTAGTTTCTTCCGAAGTGTTACCAACTATAGTAGATAATATCAATACATTGGTCAGATGATAAAAAATAGGACTGTGTGTGAAACCTGGCCTTGAAAAATATAAATTGTGAAACATCTCCACTCCCTGCCTTTTTCATGTTAGGATGGAAATGAAAATAACTGCAATAGAGGGCTCTGGGATAATTAAGCCAAAAAAGAGAAACATGGGAAGTTTAAACATGGAAATGAATGTACAGAGTTGGAATAGCAAAGAAGCAGAGTCAAAAAGAGTAAGGCTGCCCCAGATTCAGATGGGGCAGATATAATGTGAACCTAGAGAGGTAGAGATCTGAAAGGTGAAATGGAAGGCAAGAAATACCTGACACAAGGGGGCAATGTTGAATCAATTCTGTTTCTGGAGACACTATAATTTTTTCCTATAATTGAGAAATTTTTTATTATGAATTTTAATAATAATGAATTAAATATTTAATATAGGGTTTAACATATTGGTCTATAAAGACTTTGCTTTCTCTAGGTGATTTTCCTAAAACCATGAAGTACAGTATTTTAATTACAAACTAGTTAGTATCAAAATTCCTTTGTGCAAACAATACAGAGAGCAGCCTAACTCTCGATTATGGGAGCAAGTTTAAACTCTACTACAAATGGCACTAGAAAAAAAACACCTTATAAAAGATCCTGAGAAAATTGATCATATGTTGATAAGGTGAAAGAGGGCACATGTGCATTCACTGTACTAGTCTCTCTACTTTTGTGTGTGATTAAAAATTTCTGTGTAAAATGATTTTTTTTAAAGAAAAGATTCTGAAATATTGTTAAGTAAGTAATCTGAAAGCCCACCCATTATAAACCTCCACAAATTTTTGGTAAAATAAAACAAATGTTTTTATGTAAACAGCTGAACTCTCCATAAAGAAAGGGAAATCTCAAGATTGCAGAAATGCAACAGTGAACTGAAAACAAGAGCAGTGAGTATGTGAGATGACGTCACAGGAATGAAGAGCACATGGGTGAACATTTCATGAGCAGATATTGTAATGGCCCTGTCTTGGAGGAAGTCATCAGTCTCAACAAAGAGATGAGGCTTTGAATCCATAGGAAGTACAAATAGGAACCGAGGCCCCACACACACACACACACACAAAAAAAAGCAGGAACTCAACTAGCTCAGCCATATGATGAGGGAGCTTGTCTGACTCTGCCTAGACTCTGATTTGACAAAAATCTTTCTTTGGACGCTTCTTACTACAGCTCTGGTGCTCCCATGGGTTTGAATTTACAACTACAAATGTGATCCAAGAATCCCCCAAGCCAAAAGTTAACATAAAAATTGGCCCTGGGACAGTGATATCTTGGGGTGACTGGTCAAACCAAACACAAAATTGTCCTAAGTGACATGCCCTGAATCCAAAAAAGTTTATAATCTAAAGTCATAAAATAAACAGAAAACAATTCACTAGGGGAAGGAATAATAATAATCATTAGTCACAACCAGCAGCAATAATTGAAGTCTGAGAACTTCAAACAATTGAACAATCTGACAGAGGCTATAGAAACAAGTATGAATAAAATAACTAAAGACAAAAAGGTAGTAATTAAAACCATTTGAAAAAAATGACACACTATAAATAAAGAACTAGAAGATTCAAAAAGAAACCAAATAGAACCTCTAGAAATGAAAAATATGTATGAACATAATTTAATTAGCAATAATCATGCCTTGGATAAACCTCATTGGCTATGATACTGCCACTGCACAAAGCTGAACATTATAATTTAAAACTCAGTGAATAGATTAAAATAGAATATTAGATACTGTTGAAGAGAGAACTAGAGAATTAAAGAATAAATCTGAGAAAATACACCAGAATTCAGCACAGAGATTTATAGAGGATGGATGAGAATGTCCAACATAAGAGTAATTAGAGATCCAGAAAGAGAGAATAGAAAATCAGGAGTGAGGATATATTCATAGGATTAATAGCTGAGAACTCTCCCAAACTGAAGAAAGATCTGAATCCTCAGATTCAAGAAGCACACCTTCTAGACAAGATATATAAAAAGATATCTACAATAATAAATGCTGGAGAGAGTGTGGAGAAAGGGGAACCCTTCTATACTGTTGGTGAGAATGTAAATTGGTATAGCCACTATGGAGAACAGTATGGATGTTCCTTTAAAAACTAAAAATAGAGTTGCCGTATGATCCAGCAATCCCACTCCTGGGCATATATCCAGAGAAAACTCTAATTTAAAAAGGTACATGCACCCCAATGTTCATAGCAGCACCATTTACAATAGCCAAGACATGGACACAACCTAAGTGTTTATCAAAAGATGAACGGTACAAGAAGATGTGGTATACATATATACAATGGACTATTATTCAGCCACTGAAAAGGATGAAATAATGCCATTTGCAGCAACATAGATGGACCTAGAGATTATCATATTAAGTGAAGTAAGTCAGACAGAGAAATCCAAACATCATATATCACTTCTATGTAGAATCTTTAAAAATTGACATAAATGAACTTATTTACAAAACAGAAATAGACTCACAGACATAGAAAACTTATGGCTACCAAAGGGGATAGCAGGGGTGGGAGGGAAAGAGATAAATTAAGAGTTTGAGATTAACATATACACACTACTATATATAAAACAGTTAAACAACAAGGACTACTGTATAGCACAGGGAACTATACTTAATATCTTATAATAACCTATAATGGAAAAGAATGTGAAAAAGAGTAAATATCATATGTGTGTGTGTGTGTGTGTGTGTATATATATATATATATAGAGAGAGAGAGAGAGAGAGAGAGAGAGAACTGAATCACTCTGCTGTACACCTGAAACTAACATGTTATAAATTAACTATACTTCAATTAAAAAAAAAGAAATCTACAATATATCCCTTACAGTGAAACCAGAAAGGCAAAAAATAATAATTTTTAAAGCATCCAAAGACAAAATCCAAGTTGTCTACAAGGAAACAAAAATTAAATTTGCATTAAAATTTCTGATAGCATCATGAGTACAGAAAAATGTGAAATAAATTCTTTAAGTGGATGAGTGAAAAAAGATTGTCAGTCTAGAATTCTGTACCTAGTTAAACAATAGTATTGAGGGTGAAATAAGGATAATTTTAGACAAATAAAAACTGTAATAGCCTCCACTGAAAGAACTTCCAAGGAGTATATTTAATTAAGGAGAGAATTTAACCCAGAAGGAAGAAGCAGGATGCAAGAAATTATGGTGATTATTATATTATGTATACTTGAAATCTTTCGTAATATTTGAAAAGAGTGTAACAGCCTTCTTTGTTTAAACACTTCATTAAATTGCCTCAAAATTTTGGATGTTGAGAACCACTGGCTACAGTATCTATTTATTCTTATAGAAACCAGAAACCTAGGGCTTACTGCCTCACTTCCTCAAAAACATAGAGAAAAATAAGAGTATCCTCCAAATTTTGAAATTTGAAAAAAGAAAGAAAGAAGCCCTACATCTTGGATGCACAAAGGAAATAAGAGAGAAAATGATATAATTTAAGTTAAATTGTATTATTGAATTATTCTGATTTCAGAATTTTAAACTATATATTTGTTGCCTACATATCCTATGTAAATCGTAATTAAGATTTTATATTATTATAAGATATGCAAAACTGCCTATGTAATTTAGTTGTGAAATGAAGTAAGCAGAAGTGGAAATTTATGTTAAAACAATTATAATGGTGATATCATTATTCAGTCTGTACATAGTACTGTTTAGAATCTTTAATAGCTATTTATATTATTACAAGGCCATAGGTGCTTGTGAAAGGTGAAAGATGTGGGAAATACAGAGTAATGCAAAGAAGAATATAAAAAGTTACCTATAGTACTATGACTCAGAAATCACCACTGTAAACATTTGGATATATATCATTACTGAAGTCAAACGACCTAAACACAACTTCCAGCTTCCTTACTCACTGCCTTTACAGATGATATTTAAACTCTCTCAACATTAATTTCTTTACTGTACCATGGGGGTATTAACAGTATCTACTTAATGAGGTGTTCATGTAAGGTATATAGTACAATACTTGGCACACAATAAATTTGACTTATTTCACTAGGCTTTTTTTCTTTCATACTATATATCATATATACTTAACATAACATGAATATATTTAACATTACAATGCATTGTACATATCCAATGTACATATTATTTAGTAGCCTGCTTATTCACTCACTAATAGGTCTTGAATATTTCTACATATCAGTATGTATTCTTCCACAACATCATTTTTAATGGTTGTACATTTTTCCAACATATGATGGATTAAGAGGAAGAGGGGGAAGAAGAACAAAAGACTGATTAAAAACCCATACGAAAGAGTGTCATGGGCTTATAAATACTACCAAATGTAAAACAGATAGCTAGTGGGAAGCAGCCGCATAGCACAGGGAGATCAGCTCGGTGCTTTGTGACCACCTAGAGGGGTGGGATAGGGAGGGTGGGAGGGAGACGCAAGAGGGAGGAGATATGGGGATATATGTATAGCTGATTCACTTTGTTATAAAGCAGAAACTAACACACCATTGTACAGCAATGATACTCCAATAAAGATTTTTTTTTAAAAAAAAACAACCCATAGGAAAGAAATTATAACCCAGAAACAAAAAATACAAACCTTTAAAAATTTTATATATTATAAGAAAGCAACAAGAAAATGAGTTTAACCAAACAAGAACTCAAAGACAAAAGAAAAAAACATTGGAATAAAAGAAAATGAGGCTATAACACTAAAAATATTAACAGTAAAAATATTTAGAAATAATAAAAATTAAAGAAACTTAGGATAATCATTATGAGCACAATTAAGAAGATATATGTATAAGGAAGACAGCAAGTTAACAAAAAAATGTTCCTCTGAATCCAAGAACCCAAAAGTGGAAGAGAAAAATCTTGAAAGATGCTATAAATTTGTTTTCCTGAAATGAAGGAATAACTGAGTCTGCATATGAAAAGGGCAACCATATTTCATTATGACCTCAGAATGACAGACATCAAGATATAAACTATTTAAGTTAATAAGTTTAATAGAATTCTTCAAGAACTGGGCATCAAATGTGTTCCCTGCTCATGGGTTGTCACTTCTTCCAGCCTTTTTTGGTGAACAGAGGCAAACTGGTATGTATTTTTAAAGGAGGAAAAAATACTGAGTTTATACCGATATTACCAATTCAAAATTAAGATTATAGGGTTTTAATTTATTTGTTTTTATATTTGTACCTTTTTTCTCTTATGTTGAAAATGTTGGTTCCTGAAAACATGAATATAAATACTTATTTGCTTTCCCCTATAATGTGCAAACAATAGCTTCAAAATAACAACCCCAATATAATAATAAGTCTACTTAATGGAAGCTTGAAATTGATTAAAGATTTAAATGGAAGACCTGAAACCATAAAACCCCTAGAAGAAAACACAGGAAAAAAGCTCCTTGACACTGGTCTTAGCAAAGATTTTTTGAATAAAATGCCAAAAGTACAGGCAACAACAGCTAAACAAACAAGTGGAACTATATCAAACTAAAAAGCTTGAAAAGACAACTTATGGAATAGGAGAACATATCTGCAAATCATGTATCTGATAAGGGGTTAATAGTCAAAATATATAAGGAACTCACACAACTCAGCAGCAAAAAACCCTAAATAATCCAATTTTAAAATAGGCAGAGGATTTGAATAAACATTTTTCCAGAGAAGATATAAAAATGGACGACAGTATATTAAGGGCCAGGGCTTCAACATATGAATATTGGAGGGATACAAACATTCAGTTGATAATATTCTAACCCTGGCCCCCAAAATTCATTGTCCTTCTCACATGTAAAATATATTCACTCCATCCCAACAGCTCAGAAAGTCTTAAATCATTTCAGCATCAAAGTCTAAAGTCCAAAGTCTCATCTAAATGTCATCTAAACCGTATATGGCTGACACTCAAGGTATGGTTCATCCTGAGGCAAAATTCCCCTTCAGCTGTGAACCTGTGAAACAAGACAAATTATGTGATTCTAAAACAAAACGGGGGACAGGCATAGGAGAGACATTCCCATTCCAAAAGGGAGAAATAGCAAAGAAGGAAGGGGTGACAGGGCCCTACTTGAACACTGATGGTGCTAGATGTGTCCCCACATATTACCTGCCTTACTGCCTCTCGTGATTGGCTGGAAAGTGACCACTTGGCCAACCCCCAAACTCTAGAATAAGCAAAGATTCTTGATTTAAGGCCTTCATTTCTCTCCCAAGGCAACCCTCCCATATTATTTTTTCTATTTTTTGTTGACTTTCAAGGACACATAATATGGTAACATAGTTACTGTGGCTTAATAGCCATCAGATCATCATAAATCAGTCTCCTGAAATGTATATCCTAAAGGCCTTTGTCCAGTGCACATCTGTAAACACAGAACCACAGCAGAAACAAACTCTCTGCCTTTGATTACTTAATAAACAATGGAAGAATTGGAAAGTAATTTCAAGGAGGGAATTGTAGAATTCCAGAACTCCCACTTCCTGAGGTGATAAAATTCTCATTAGTACCTATAAAAGCATGGTGGGCCTTCCCATAAAATTGAAAACAAAAGGCTCTGCTCAGCTTATCTAAGATAATTATATTATGAATAAGTTTTTAAATCTAAGAATTAAACTATAATCTGATTAAAAATGGAAACTCTAAGACAGACCTTTAAAATAAAACTTTTATAACTGTAAATAAAACTGTTTAGTTTTAGAAAACTGATGTTTAGAAAATGTTTAGAAAAATGTTTAGAAAAATGTTAAGATGTTTAGAAAAATGATATATTTATTATAGACTAGAAATAGTATGAATTAGCAATCTTGTCTTTTAAAGAATTAAGAATTGAAATGAATCATGTTTCCTTCGGGCTCTGAACCTCTCTTACAGAATTTCTCAAGTTATAAATAATACATTCAGGTCTCAAGGCAGTTACTAGACAACTGACTACTTGAGGACAGGACTTCTAACTGACCCACCATTATAGTCTACAGAGCCAAACCCCAGAGCTTGGCACCCAATAAGTAGCTGCTTAGGAGCGAATGGTGCTTCTTAGAATATTAACCTAGCCTCTCAGAAACTGAGATGTCTCACAAAGCTTGGAAGAGTACATATATGTCAGAGTGAGTTTACACCAATTAATATAATCATAAACAAGTACTGTGAATCTAATCAATTCAAACACCACAGGTAGGTATTAGGTTAATGATGCAGAGCAGCAAAAAAGAAGAATAAAATAAGTTAACACTAAGAGACAAGGAATAGTTTGCATCAAATGTGAACTGTTGCAAAACTTTTGGCTTGGAAAAGTCATTACCATACTCATTCCAACTACAAGTAAGTGAAAAGGCATATTCTTCAAAGACACAAGTAACAGCAACAGATTCCCGCTGATGGGTTTCTTGCTCTCAGCACAAAATTGTACAAAGAACAAAAGCCTGCGATAGCAAATTGAAAGATTCAGGCAAAAGAATATATACAGTGCCGGTTTTCTTTCAGAACCACAGAGTAGAGTAAATTACACATTTTAAAAAAACTTTTATGTGAGAATCTGGCTTTTAAAAGATCATTTTAGGAGCTTCCCTGGTGGGGCAGTGGTTAAGAATCCACCTGCCAACGCAGGGGACAGGGTTCGAGCCCTGGTCCAGGAAGATCCCACATGCCGCGGAGCAGCAAAGCCCATGCGTCATAACTACTGAGCCTGCGCTCTAGGGCCCATGAGCCACAACTACTGAAGCCCACACGTCTAGAGCCCATGCTCCGCAACAAGAGAGGCCACCAAATGAGGAGCCTGCGCACTGCGGCGAAGAGTGGCCCCTGCTCGCCACAACTAGAGAAAAGCCTGCGCACAGCAACGAAGACCCAACGCAGCAAAAAATAAAAATAATTTGTTTTAAAAAAGATCATTTTTGTCCTTGAATTTGATCAGGACTGTTTCTGCAATGCTATTATCTGCTACCGTTTTTTTTTTTCTTTTTTTTCTGTACATGGATCAAGTGTATGGGGCTGTTCTTCCTCAAGAGGAACCTGTGATAATGAATCTGGAGAAGAAAGTTTTGAGCCAAAAACCTTTTTGATGTGACAATTTAACTCTGACTCTTGTTTGCTATAATAATGTATTATAGGCACATTACCTTTGGGGGAAGATGTCACCTGGGGGGTACTGCGGGATTCATTTTGGAGAAGGGGTCTGGAAGTCTTGCCCAAAAATCTTTGCAATGGGAGGAATGGGACTGAAGCTAAAGGAGAGCAAACCAGGTACTGCTCCATTATCCCTTTCAAAAGCCTAGCTCTGCAAATGATTGAGTTCGCTCTCTCTGGGAGGAACCCAATACATCCCAGGGACAGAGTCATCTACAGATGCAATGAGGAAGAAGAAAAGGAGAGTGGGGAGAAAAAAAGAGAGACTCCATACCTACATTCAAATTTCCTTTCTCCCTCTCCCAAGAATTATGCAGATCCTTATTAGAATGCTACCATGCCAACCAGATAAGAAGGCAACAATTATTTAAATGCTTCACTTGTTCTTGCTTAGATATTGATATTAGCCAGAGCCCACGTCTGAATCTCATAACTGTTCTTTAAGCCGAAAGAATATGATTTAGCATATAGAGAGGGCAACCAACTATACTTGAACCTTGGAGTCTAACACTGGTGGCCAGCAGAGCACATAAGGGATGGTGTCCAGGGTCATGACTACAGTAAATTTTGGAGTAGCAAATTCCTAATGAAGTAGTTTAGGCAGTCCTCAGACTCTCCCAGTTACCAAAAAGAAAACAAAAGAAAAAAAAAACCCACCCATTTCCTCTAAAGCATGTGTCCTTAATTATAATCCAAAGACCTCAATGGGCTTATACATAAAATTTTTGCTGTCAATCCCACTCCTGGGCATATATCCAGAAAAGATGAACACTCTAATTCAAAAAGATATATGCACCCCAATGTTCATAGCAGCATTATCTACAATAGCCAAGATATGGAAGCAACCTGTGTCCATTTACAGACGAGTGAATAAAGAAGATGTGGTGTATATATATATGTGTATATATACATATCTATAAGTATATATGTATATACATATACATACAATGGAATATTACTCAGACATGAAAAAGAATGAAATAATGTCATTTGCAGCAACATGGATGGACCTAGAGATTATCATACTAAGTGAAGTAAGTCAGAGAAAGACAACCGTATATGATATCACTTATATCTGGAATCTAAAAAATAGTACAAATGAACTTAATTACAAAACAGACTCACAGACATAGAAAAGAAGCTTATGGTTACCAAAGGAGAAGAGGTGGGGGGGGATAAATTGGGAGTATAGGATTAACAGATGCACACTACCATACATAAAATAGATAAACAACAAGAATTTACTGTATAGCACAAGGAACTATATTCAATATCTTATAATAAATTATAGTGGAAAAGAATTTAAAATAATATATATATGCATATATATATATGTATATATAACTAAATCACTTTGCTGTATACCTGAAACTAACACAATATTGTAAATCAACTATACTTCAATTAAAAGAAAATTGCTGGGTTTCCCTGGTGGCGCAGCGGTTGAGAGTCCGCCTGCCGATGCAGGGGACGCGGGTTTGTGCCCCGGTCCGGGAAGATCCTACATGCCGCGGAGCGGCTGGGCCCGTGAGCCATGGCCGCTGAGCCTGTGCGTCCGGAGCCTGTGCTCCGCAACGGGAGACACCACAACAGTGAGAGGCCCGCGTACAGCAAAAAAAAAAAAAAAAAAAAAAAAAAAAGAAAATTGCTGTCTATGAAGAAATTAGATTGGATGGGAGAAAAATAGCATCTCTATTTCCATTAACCTCCAGTTGAAATTTAGCATACTTAAATGCTTATCAATGTAGGCAACAATCAGAAAAACTATTTAGAAATCATAGCTATTTTCATATCAACAGAGTTATTACAGACATTTCAAAATATTATGTATGCTCATCCATATTATAAAATTACAGGTATTGACCTAGGCTGATATCATTATTTAATATGGTAATAAATAAATACATGTATTACTATATCATGAATTTATATTTCCAATATTTTGATAACTAGATTTTAATAAAATTGCCTTTCTTTTTGATTCTGTGCAATGTGTTTTAAGCACCAAAACGTTATTCTGAGAAGGCACCTATAAGCTTTACCAGTTTGTCAAAGCAGTACTTGGCACAAAAAAGCTAAGAAGCTCTGCTATAGAGCATCACTGTTTTTCCTGAGGATGTGACAAAAACAGCGAGAACTCAGGTACCCTAAAGCAGTATTTCACAAGTTGAAGAATCAATCGTACAGGCTTTTTCACAGGAAGAAATTATGCAGGTATACATAAAATTAAACACAAACCCCTTTATACCTATAGGTCTAACACACAATGAAATCAATATGTATAAATTAAACATAAATGAAACTACAAAACTAATAAGATTTAAATTAATTACATTAATGAATTAATATTAACAGTGTTCTGCTAAGACACCATGAATATGGTGCTAACTCCTGAAGCACAAGTTCTCCTGTATTTAGGAAGCTTATGCTACCATGTATCCCCGCTGAGTAAGTCTGTTTTTCTCTATTTTAACTGCCACAAAGGCGTCCTTTGTACAACATGCCAGTACATACTTTAGTTCTGCAATTGAGAAGACTACCAAATCTGCCTCTGTTCCTTTCTCGATGGCTAGCAAATGTCTAAGAAATACAGCTTAGCAGCAACTTTATCAAAAATAGAAACACAAATACGGTCACCAAAATTTTATCTCAGTACTTGTTATAAGATGGTTATCCAGGTTATCAAGAGTAGGTGTGCATTAGTTTTTATTACCATTGAAATGAAAGCATACATTTAAGAAGTTCTTATAAAGAATTCTTGGGTGTCCCAGAAAAAATCTGAGGTCCCTCAGCCCCCAGATGAACAAATACTGTCCAAAAAACAACAGAGGAATGATGTCATTCACACATATAAGCACAGATTCCCCCTCCAAACCGCACAATAATCTGCAGTCAGTAATGTAGAGAGGTGGGTACATGAATCTGAGAACAGCATAACTGACTTAAGAAGAATATAATTAAGACATCCAGGATTCCACTCTGGACAGGATTAGAAAATGTCAGGGAAAAAGGAGAAGGGACTTTATCTGATTTCAGATGTCTAATTAGAGCCCCTCTCCCCATATTCCATCCTTGGATAGTTTCCTGATAAATAGTAACCCAAGTAAAACTTCAGGACTTGCTCTGATCCTCTTAGCTTCGTATTCTCGCAGAACTCACTTACAAGCTAATAGAAATACTGTGTTAAAAGCAGAAAACTAGGAAGAAAGAATAATCTTAAGGTTTCTGATTGGTATACAAGCTTTCTACATGCAGCAAATTCGGAGTATGTGTTCAGGGCATTTTGGTACCGAGTTATCAGTGCTAATAAATCACTGCTATTTAGACAGTTTCACTGTCAATCCAAGTCATTTTATCTTCAGGGACCGTATAGTTCATTGAGGAAAAAAAAATAAATACAAGGTGAAGAATTGTTAGAAGAGTGGTTGAAATAAATTATGGTATAATGAGAGTATGGAATGCTATTTAATCACTGTAATAATGAATTAGAGCTAAATCATTGTCTTAGAGATATTTACATGAAGTGTCCTTGAGTGAGAAAAACATTATGTAGAAAACTGTACGTAATAAATGTGATCTCATTTTTTGAAAAACAAAAACACCTCTATGTGTATGTCATTCTGTATACAAGTTTGTGTACACATGTTTATATATAATTTATGAGCATGGAGAAAACTGTAAAATCATACACACCAGGTTGTTAAGATGGGCTAACTGTGGGCAGAAATAAGGTAATATGATGCAAAAGGAAGAAGAATTGAAGTGATTTATGCAAAAAAAAAAAGGAGATAAAGTCTTCCGTTTTAAAATAATATATATAATATGATCATATTTATTCATTACAGAAAGAAGAAAAACCAATTCCCAATGTTGGAGGAAATGAAAAAGAAGCAGTAGAGTAGGTAAGGAAGGTAAAACTGATCGAGGGGTAGGAAATACTTCCAGAATGGCACAGTAAGACCCTCCAAAACTCTGTTCCTCCATAGAAATAGTAAAAACACTGGGAAAAAAATATCAAAATCAGATTTTTCAGAACTTTGGAATTTAACCAAAGGCTTGCAGCAGAGGAACATTTGTTCAAGAAAAATGGCTGAATCACAGTGAGAACTATGAGCTTTGTAGCGTTTTTTGTTTTCATTTTTGTTTTTTATTGGCTGCGTTGGGTCTTCATTGCTGCGCGCGGGCTTTCTCTAGTTGTGGTGAGCGGGGGCTACTCTTCGTTGCGGTGCGCGGGCTTCTCATTGCTGTGGCTTCTCTTGTTGCGGAGCACAGGCTCTAGGCACGCGGGCTTCAGTAGCTGTGGCACACGGGCTCAGCAGCTGTGGCTCGCGGGCTCTAGAGCGAAGGCTCAGTAGTTGTGGCGCACGGGGCTTAGCTGCTCCACAGCATGTGGGATCTTCCTGGACCAGGGATAGAACCCGTGTTCCCTGCATTGGCAGGCAGATTCTTAACCACTGCGCCAGCAGGTAAGTCCCACTTTGTAACATTTTAACTTGCCATATTCCCATCACCCTCTCCTCAGTTCTACAGGAGCCTTGAAAACCAATGAGCTTGCAACCATGGTATCTATAAAAACCAGCAACCTAGGGGGAAGAATGGGTCTGAAGCTCCCCAAAAAGCCACCCCCAGAGAATTATCACCATTCAACTTGTCTAGAAGCTCCCCGGAAAGGATCCATTCTCAGTACTTGTCTTTACTTGATCTCAGAGTTTTCTCTTTGCAAAAAGTTCCATCCCCAGGGTACGTGTGGAAAACAATCTGTGGCAATTGTTTAACATCACAGTTACCTGAGGCAAGGATACCTGTTGTAAATAAGAGGCTGACCAAAACACTTAAAAGGAAGAACTAGGGAATGAGATGTCTGAAGAGGCCTTTGAAAAGCTCTGACATATTCCCTGGGATACTAGAAGGCCAGGGCTGTGCCTATATCCAAGAAAAATATGAAAAGCCAGTCACAAAAGCCACACATTTATTGTATGATGCCCTTTATATGAAATGTTCAGAACAGGCAAATCTATAGAGACTGAAAGTAGATTAGTTTTGGACACAGGCTGAGGGAGAGGGGAAATGAGGAATAATGGATACAGCATTTCTTTTTGCAGTGATGAAAATGTTCTAACATTAGATAGTGGTGATAGTTGCACAACTCTGAATACATTTTAAAAATACTGAATTATATGTATTAGAGGTCAAATTTAATGGTATGTGGATTATACCTCAAAAAGCTTTCTGTAAGTGAATGAGAGGTATGATGTGTTTTCATCTGATATAGAAGGTTTAGGAGCTGGTCATCAAAGAGCACAATGAGAGAACAAAACACTTTATGCTTTCAGCACATTAGCCCACTCTCATGTCACTTTAATTCCTGATTAGAGTTTCTAGGATATTTTATTTTGTGCCATATTATTTTTAACCCAAAAGCTCTTGGTTGGTCAAAGAGTTTTTCCCTCTCCTTAAAATTCAATTTATGCTTAAATATTTATAAAATATATAAGAAGAAAAGATGAAAATAAAAATCTAAACACAGAATGCAACCTAGGAAAATCCCTTGCTGAGATACAGCATGAAAGCTAGCTATGGGCCTTTTTCCTTTCCATATTACAATTGGTTTTCAAAATGTAACTAATGAAACTCCAGATGTAACAGATGTCACATAAAGCCTATTTCACATTTACAAAGCTCTGCCACACAGTGTAACCTAGGAGGCATCTGGCTAAAACTTTACAAACTGCAGTATTCTGTGCTTTGGCATGATATTAAGGACCTCCAAAAGGAAGCGTCTTAAGGAAAGGCTATTTCCTGGTACTTTTTGCCAGGAGTTCTCCCCTTCGTTTTCTACCCAGGATATTGAGAAGGACAGAATGTCTCGCCACTGTAGTTTTGGACTAGAGTGGACTCAAAAAGCTTTTACATATGCCAGAAATTTAGAATGACACTTTAATTAGAGAATAATATTTTTTTAAAAAAGGAATAAAAGTAAATTCTCTGCTAGGTGTTAGTAGAGAAATAAGCATTAAATTATACTTTAAGTAAAATTGGTTAAATAAATATCAAGTGAGAAGTGTGATTTGGCATCACCAATAAAAAAGAGGTCAGATATTAAATTTTTGAAATGACTGTAGTTCATTTATTTATTCATTCAACAAATATTTTGTTGAGCACTGGCTATAAAGCAGTAAACAAAATACATTACTCTCCTGGAGCTTAAAATTTGCTCAGAAATGCTCCTGCTACTGAAAAGAAAGCAATGAAATTAAATAAGGAAGCATGAAATACTTGAAAGAACGCTGGTCTAGGAGTCCCAAGACCTGAATCCCAATTCCATGGCTACCAATTAGTAAATAAGTGACACCGGATACATCAACTTAATTTCCCTAAGCCTCAATTTCATACCTTGAAAAATGGTCTGTCCTGCATACCTTGTCAGCTAATTATAAGGGCCACAGAGAGATAAACAACAAGGTCTTACTGTGTAGCACAGGGAACTATATTCAATATCCTGTGATAAACCATAATGGAAAAGAATATGAAAAAGAATATATATATATATATGTATAACTGAATCACTTTGCTGTATAGAAGAAATTAACACTGCACTGTAAATCAACTATACTTCAATAAAATTAAAAAAATAATAATAAGGACCACAAAGAAAATATTCAAACTTGCCCTGAAAACTATCAAAAGCTCTATACTCACAGACTAGCAGTATTACTGAAGTGTATGAAAAACTATCAAATCCCTAACAATAAATAATTTTAGTTATTATAGACAGTCTATTGAGGGTCTATGTGGTGAGACAGTAAAGCCCAAGGCTAACTGTCAAGTACATTAACAAGACAGAATGACACATTTTCAAAGGTTTTGACCTTTCTACATTTAATCATTCTAATTTCACCTGGGTTTCCTTTACATGTCAAATTACGTTCATATTCTCAAGCAATGTTCCACCCATAGGAAGAGAAAATGAGTCAAACAGACTCCCATCAAACTTCCAAACTGAGCAGCAAGGACCATATGTTTCTTTACTCTTCAGGGTATGTGTTCGTCACCTCTATTTGAATCTTAACAAATGACAGAACTTTCAAAATAGAGACAAATCCACCTTGTAAAAGAAAATAACAATTGCTATAATTGCAACCACATTAATTGGACTGAGTTTTTGCTTAAATTACTTCTGCCCTTTTGTTGAAAAACACTGCCCTAAGAATAATGAAGTGCTTGTTATAAAGCAGAAACTAACACACCATTGTAAAGCAATTATACTCCAATAAAGATGTAAAAAAAAAAAAAAAAAGAATAATGAAGTGCTTAAGACATGACTGAAATATTAAAAACTTCAAAATTAAACTCTTGAGGAAAACAAATTTTACTTAGCATAATTTGGGTTTGTAGTATTACCGTCAGGTAATGAATATGAATCCGTATAAATCGCTGGTGAACTCTTAAGCATAAGAAACAGTTAATATCTATCAGTACTCCATGAAACAACGGAAGCCAAACATTCTGACTCTTTGGGGCTAGAGAGAGAGAATAATCCTGCGTTTCTTCAGATACTAGCAAACATACTATGATAGCTTAAGAGTCAGCTTAATCCTTCCCTTCCTAGCTCAGAATGAAAATAAATATTCTGTCCTAGACCTAAGATGTGATTTCCCTTTGGAGGTTTTCAGGAAGGAGGGAGCAACAAACAAGAAAGTGATCAGGGATGAATGGGTTTTGGGTAATTTTCAATCACATAACCTTGTTTTAGGAAGTAGAAAGTAAGACTCAAGACAACTGCAGAGAAAGCTCTTAACAGTGACTGTGCTCTGATTATGATTTATCAGCACTGACTAGGTAACTTTCCACACTAATCCACTCCCACTAGCATTCCGGAAGGTTAGTAACTTTACTAAAAAAATTGGAGGGGTATTGAGGGATAGAGCCACATTCCGGAGCATATCATCTGTTGCCATCTAACTGGACCCATCTCCATCCTTTCTGTCTTCTCTCTCTCTCTCTGCAAGCACTTTTTCTGGAATAACTGACAAATATCTCCATGTGTCCTCAAAAAGAAGTTTTGGCCATGCCATTTATCTCAAGGTGTGATTGTCAGTCACCAACAAGTAAAATAAATTGCATAGCCAATAAAACCAGGAAATGAGAAAGAACACACAGACACCTCGAAAGCAAATGAAGGGATAGCTCCTGTCAAATCCCTTGGCATTCGATTATTGAACTGCGTGCCTGGTCTTCTCACTTCTCGCTGTAAGCATCTCACTGCAAACATTTTCACCACATAACTAATTGACTGTAAGGCAATTTTGCAATGAAAGTAAACCACCTGGTTGACAGTTTGGTTTCAACGGGTTGAAATGTGTTATCATTTCTTCCGGTTAGAGACGTTATTGATGGCTTTATTGAGCTGACAGAAGACGATTTGCTTTCTTATCTTGAAACACTGCACTGGAGGAGAAAGAGGCTGAGGGCCCCAGAGGTGCAGAGCTGAACCTACATTTCCCATAGAACTTTGGAAAGTCTATCAACGGACATGTGACAGTATGCGAGGAACAAACACCAGTGGAGAAGGCTTTCACAGCGCAATACAGAACTCAGTTACAAATATGCATCCTAGTATTTGGAAACTGATACCTCTCTTAACAAAGGAACAAATTTTAGCAAAAAAGATAGAGTGCAATGCTGAACGAGGAGACAAATCAACAAGCAAAAAAAAAGTGTATAAAAATACTATAAACAGAAGACTTGGAAGACAAGGTACAACTCACAAAATAAACTCAATTATTTGTGCAGTGTCACCATGAATCTACACACATTTTAAACATATTCAAAAATTTTGTATTTAGCAATGTCTTTTTAATTGTTATTCATTTCTCACATTTCATTATGTCTTTTTAAATGTCCCTCTTTCATTTTATATCTTTCATGGTAAAATTGCCTTACAACCAATTAATTATGAGGCAGAAATGCTTACAGCAAAGATGTCTAAGGAAAAGATGCTTACAGCGAAATTACCTCGAAGAACCACAGAATTAGGATACCTGCCACAAGGCACCAATAACAAAATAAGTAACTTAGTTTACTTATTAATTTAACCATCTCAAAATAAGTAACTTAAAACTTAAAAAACAGAACCACCGTAAAATCAACACTGTCATACTGGGGCAAGCAGCATAAATTTTTATGTCTCAGAAACACTGAATAGCATTGGTACCTTTTTATTTCTTACTCCAGTCCCTATCTGGATGGCTGAGCTGAGGGCATTTCATGTTTAGTAACAGGGCACATGCTTGCTAGATAAGGGAGCAGAGCTTTTCCTGTGTGACCAGTAAGTGACTGTGATTAAGAGCATCAGCACACTTAAAAATCTACCTGTGGGTTCCACAGACATTAAAGGGCCCAGCTATTTAGTACCTTCAGACTTACTTGTGCTCCTGTGATTTTGGTCCCCTGGGAGAGAAGCCTCCATAGTCCAGGCTGGAATGTGTTGGGTGGGATTGGCAGTAGATGTCCCGGTGCTCTCGTTATGAGTTGTACTTGGAAGAATAACATCATACACATGGACTTCACCATCAGTGACCAAAGGTTCACTCCCGTTTGATTTAAAATAGGCTTTTTTTAATGTTCCTGAAAGACCAAACAAAGATATTTTAAAACATTACTAGAAGTATTTATTTTACTTTATTTTATTTTAATTTTACTTTTTTTTTTTAATTAATAAATTTATTTATTTATTTTTGGCTGAGTTGGGTCTTCGTTTCTGTGTGAAGGCTTTCTCTGAGGCAAGCGGGGTCCACTCTTCATCGCGGTGTGCGGGCCTCTCTTGTTGCGGAGCACAGGCTCCAGACGTGCAGGCTCTGTAGTTGTGGCTCGCGGGCTCTAGAGCGCAGGCTCAGTAGTTGTGGCTCACGGGCCCAGTTGCTCTGTGGCATGTGGGATCTTCCCGGACCAGGGCTCGAACCCGTGCCCCCTGCATTGGCAGGCGGATTCTCAACCACTGCACCACCAGTGAAGCCCCTTATTTTATTTTTATTTATTATTTTTGGCTGCACTGCATGGCTTGCAGGATCTTAGTTTCCCCAACCAGGGATCAAACCCGTAACCCCTGTAGTGAGGGTGCAGAGTCCTAACCACTGGACTGCTAGAGAATTGTCTAGAAATATTTATTTTAAAAAACGTATTAGGGAAACTCTAGAGCTGCTTTCCCAGGCAAACGCAAAGAGAAAATGATGGCCAGCAAGACCACCCACTTCTCGAGACAACCAGTAGTTTCTCTTCTGTCGTAGATCACATAACCCTGTGAGGTGGCTATTGCTTCTCAAGAGCTAAAGGTTTAGAAATTGAGTCTCCCATCCAGGTTTCCTAGTGCCCAAAGAATTTAGGGCAATTCTACCTCACCTGGGACTCACCACAAATAAAATGCGGCAAATCTTACAGTGTTTCCTTCCTGCTTTCTCAGTGTCTCAATTTCACACATCATTTTAGGCTCCTCAGTACCCAGGACACAAGCTCTCCCTATCTTTCTACCTTCCACAAAGGACAACAATGCCAGCTTACCTGCGGCCTTCTATTTCTCCACACTTGGCACTAAATTTCAGTGAACGACACACAACAGATAATAAAACTAATAGGGCTCAAATATTTCCCAACACTCGTAGAAACCCCCCCCCCAAAAAAGTAAAACTCCAATTCCAGCAAAACTAAAAGAAGAAACTATATTATCTTCATCTTCGACCAGAAGCTATAAATTTGATTATAAGAAATAGGCATTAAACTAAGACTATCAACTGGTCACTTTCTCAAGGTATTTATTCATGGACAAAATAAAGAGTCCAACCTAAGACTATTGGGAATCCCCTAGCTTTAGCTTTAGGCAGAAAATCTGAAAACTTTGAAAGAGATCATGTATTTTTAACTCAGTCAAAATAGACAACAGAGTGTTTCCAGAATATAGCACTCTGGTTGAGTATGCCACTAAAATAAATGAATGTGATATTGACCCATTATAGAAATACCCAAGGGAGACTTTTTTTTCCTAAAAGCATTTACAGTGAATGCTCTACTTGGCTCTCACTTTTCCAAACAGCCCATGGACCATTAAAAAAAAAAAAAGAAATATAAATAAAATGTTTAATATCAGTCTACAGAAAAAATTTCTCTCCATGTGCTTGACACTTGGAAAACATTAACTACAGATCAAAATAGAAAAGCAGCTGTTTTCTAGCTAACTAAGGTCAACAGGATTCTAAGTAAAAAGGTGGAGTGTAAAAGTTAAATCATGACCACGTGGTGCAGGTAACACACTCCCCAAACTGTGCGATTATGAATAAATATTAAATGCAGTAGGTGAAATGAAAGATTTCATTTAATTGTTTATGATTTTCAAAATGATTTAGAATTGATCCTAGATCAAGATAAATGTATGCGATAGATTTGTTCTCTATATAATGTGTATTTTATTCATACAGAAAAATTTACTAATTAGATATAATTTTATTTTTCACTTATTAGTTGCTCTCTTCTTTGCTAATTTTGGCATAGAGATTTTGCACATAACGTGTTATTTCCACTAACATGGCTATAATGAATGTATAAGACCCATAAAATCAATTGACTTATCACACTGACCCTATAAGTCAGCATCCAGCTCTATCAACACACTTTGAGCAAATGCCAACTCCTCAGTTATATCCCTGTGTAATTCACTTAAAGAGAGTTCCTTATCGTATGAAATATTTCAACAGTTGTTCTTAACATTTTGTTTGTAATGACTAGCCTTATTAATAATCTTTCCTTTAACTTTTTCACCTAACCATAGGGGTGAAAGTGCTAATAATATTTGTTTACTCTAAAATATTCTTTAAACACCAACTTTTTCAGGAAACACTGCCTTGAAAAACAACTTCCTTAAAAAAAAAAGCAGTTTCCTTGCTCTTAAACTCTCCATATCAAAGCAAGTTGGCAGAATAGAAAGATGACACATGATATACAGTAGTTGCTGCAGCTAATGTCCCTAAACTATATTTTTGAGAGAATGACAAAGACGACAAGCCTAAAGGACCTGTCTTTAAAAGCCTAAACTGACTAGACCATTTGTTTTCAAGCATCTCTGGAAACTAACCAACTCTCAGCTCACAGTTGGTCCTCTATTATGCATTTTTTAAAAGCACAAAAGACAGGATTCAGTAAGACTAAATACTGTTAAGCTACATCACGATGAGCTACAAAAATGCTGAGAGATATCAGTCCAAAGTAGAGTGTTCATTCTTTCAGTGTTGCCCCATCCTTTTCCACATTCCTATTTTAACAGTGCTGTGGTTAAAAGTACAGATTCTACAGCCTGACCACCTGGGTTTAAATCCCATCACTACTTACTAGCCCTGAAACTTTGGGCAAACTCTCAACTGCCATAAAATAAAGAAAATCAAAGTACCTCCCCTTATTGGGCCGGCCATTAGGATCAAATTAGTCAATACATACATAAACACTTGGAACAGTTCCTGGCATACAGTAAGTTCTCAATAACTGTTAGTCATTACTACGCAGTAATAGTAATGAAAGTAAAATTGTCTTCCTTAGGGCTACTAAGGTACTTTTATATTTTATTTTTATTTTCGGCTGCACTGGGTCTTCGTTGCTGCGCATGGGCTTTCTCTAGTTGCGGTAAGCGGGAGGCTACTCTTTGTTTCAACGCGCGGGCTTCTCACTACGGGGGCTTCTCTTGTTGCGGAGCACGGGCTCTAGAGCGCAGGCTCAGTAGTTGTGGTACACAGGCTTATTTGTTCCACAGCATGCGGGATCTTCCCGGACCAGGGCTCGAACCCGTATCCTCTGCATCGGCAGGCAGATTCTTAACCACTGCGCCACCAGGGAAGTCCTAAGGTACTTTTAAATAAATGCCAATTTCCTTTTCCTCTAAGTGCATCCCAGCATAATAAAATGGCTAAGGTAATTTTCAAAAGTGAATCATTTAACCCACTTTTGGAGTAAAATAACTGTGACTCTTTCATGCTAAGTTATTAATAGAAGGCCACATTACATCAAGGCTGTATGGCTCAAAAGTGTTTCAGCTATAACACAGCTCTATTTAACAATGTTTAAGAAACAGTCTGCATTTCCAACAATAATAGTCAAGTATTACTGATCATTTACAATGAGTGGATTGAGCACTGTGGCAGCAAAATAATGCTCCCCCCAGAGATGTCCACATCCCAAGTCCCAGAACCTGTGAATAGGTTACTTTACATACCTTACATGGCAAAAGGGATGTTGCAGATGTAAGTTAGGGAATCTGAGATGGGGAAATTATCCTGGATTATTCAGGTGAGCCCACGGTAGTCATGGAATCCTTATAAGCAGAAGAGGGAGGTAAGAGAGTGTGTGTCAGAGCTATGCAGTGTGAGAAAGACTCAATGGGCCATTGCTCATTTTGAAGATGGCAAGGGGCCACAAGCCAAGGAATGCAGGAAGCCTCTAGAAGCTGGAAAAGGCAGAAAACAGACTGGCCCCTAGAGCCTCCAGAAGGAATACAGTACTACCGACACCTTAATTTTAGCCCAGTGAGACCAATTTTGGACTTCTGACCTCCATAACTCTAAGGTACTATATTTGTGTTATTTTAAGCTACCAAGTTGTTATAGCAGCAATAGGAAACTAACACAGGCACCTTACTAAGTATCCTTACTATGGGCATTTATTGAGTTAGCCTTCCAACAATCCCATGAAACAGATGCTATAATTAACTCTTCTTTATGAAGTCTCAGAGGGAAGGAAACCAAAGCTTACAGAAGTTATTTAACTTTACCCAAGAATTGAGTTGGGACATGACACACACCCATACACACACACCCACACACCCTTCTCATTTTGGACAAGGTATACAAGTTAAAAAAAATCAACCGTCATCTGCATGTTAAAAAAATTTATTTTCCTATGATATGAGTTTGAAATTAATTCCTTATCTTTATATCTCTAGCCATGTGGTAACATTTACTTTGCATTTTCTATGTGCCAGGAACTATGTATTTACTCTCTGCTGAAAGTAAATTACAAAATTTAGTAAGAGTTTCTTATCATCGAGATGTTTATAGATTAGTTGGCGGAGACAGGCATGTAGCCTAAAACTACAGACCATGATACAAATGCTTTGAGAATGACAGGCATAGGACAATCCGGTGACAATAATTAGAGAAGAAGTTGTCATTCCATTTGAGAAAGTCAGGAAAGGTTTCTTAGGGAAGAAGATCCTCCATGTAAATCTTAAAAGATGATTAGGGATTTTCTAAGTTTGAGCCTAGAAAATTTGTGGGGAAGAGGGAGTGGTAGTAATAGGGAACAGAGAACTTTCTAGATAGAGCAAAGGGGAAAATATGCAAAAGCTGACTAGCAGGTAGTTAAACATGGCTGGCACACAGGGGACTGGCAAGAGAAAAGGTTTGAAAGGAAGTAGAAACCAGCCTGGGAAGGGTATTCCTGTCATAGGTTTGGAATTGATCTTGTTGTGATAGAGAAATTTTGCAGAGTCTTAAATGGGGTAGAATGTTATAATGATCACTCTGGCAACAGGGTGATGCTTGAAAGGGGCTAAGTCTAGCAGACAGTTAGAAGGCTATTGCAAGAGTCCAAGTGAGAAAAGAAGGACTGAGTCAAGGCAAAAGCAGTGAGAACAAAGGGAACATTTGGGAGAGAGCTTTCAGAGGCAAAATTGTAAGAACATAATGGAAAGAGTCAGAGGTCCCTTCAAGGTTTCCGGTTTGAATTACTGGGTAAATGAAGATATTTACCAAGATGGGGTGGTTGCGTTAGTGTTATTCATCAAATATTTTCAATTCTCTCCCATTCTACTAGGGCACATGCTGGGGTTACATTCTTCTGCCTCATTCTGTCGCTTGATATCTTTGATGTTGGTCAAAGGGTACGAACTTCCAATTATAAGATGAGTAAGTTCTGGGGATCTAATGTACGGCATTGTGATTATAATTAGTGATGCTGCATTTATATACTTTTTTTAAAAGTATAAAAAAAGTATAGAAGTTACTCCAGGGCTCTCTTTCTTTCTTTCTGGCACAATAACCACAAAGGTTCAAGATGATGGCTGGTCCATCAATTTAGTCCTTTAATGACCTGAATAAGCACAGCCCTCCCTGCCATCCTGCAGAGCACATGTTGCAAATGAGAAACTGACCTTCGTTGTTGTGAAGCCACTAATATATTAGAATTATTTGTGTTACACAGCATAGCATAGCCTGCTCTGACTGATACAATAGATAATAGAGAATGAAAAATAAAAGTTGTAGAAGCTTCCTTTTGTTACTGTAATTATTATAAATACATTGAGTAAAAAATGCTATGAAACATTCAAGGGGAAAAAAGTCTAAATCCGGGGCAATCTAAACATTTCCTCCAGAAGGCCTTGCCAGACTTCCCCACAAATGTGCATCTTCTTTGAGTTCCCAGAGCACACTCTGCATATACCACATACACACTCAAGTGAAACTGTCTGTTTTCTTGTCTGCCTCCTCGAAGGTCGGAAGGTACATTATGCATGCCTGAATCTCAAGCACCCAGCAGAATGCTTGGCACCAGTGAAGGTCTCAATAAATACTTGTTGAATGCATGAATGATGAAGGAAGTCATGGGAGAAGATGATATTGTCTAGAGACGTATGGGTGCAAAGTGAGAAGAGAGCTTAGGACAGACACCCCCAAATTTACTGGATAGGTAGAGAAAGATGAGCTTATGGAGACAGAGAAAGAGCCGCCAGAAATAGAAGGAAAATTAGAAATGATAATATCCAGGCAAAGCAGAAGAGCATTTCGAGAAGAAGGGAGTAGTCAAGACTGAGCAAGATGATATCTGGGCGTCACATCTGAGTGGAAGAAAGCATTGTTGGCACCAGAAATGAGCATGCTCATTGTGACCAGATGTAAACAAACACAGAGAGAAAGCACAGGCTCTCCGTTTCAAACTCTTGTTCAAACACACACCAGTTCCAAATTCTGCACATTCAAAAGAAGGACATTGGGGGCCTCAGAACAGACTTAGTAGTAGGAAAAGAAGACGAAGAGGAAAAGGTCAGATTGCAGTGGGTTAAGGACTGGATGAAGCATAGAAATCACCTGCGGATCTCATTAGAAGGCAAATTGGCAGGTCTGGAATGGGGCCCAAGATTCCAGATTCTGCGTTTCACACAAACTCCCAAGTGATGCTGATGCTGTATCCACGGACTACACTTTGAGTGCAAGGCTTTAGACTGCTCTTTCCAAAACTTTAGACACAATGCATAACCTCAGGCCTGAGGAATTAACGAAAAAATATCTTGCAGAGCACATGTTGCAAATGAGAAACTGACGTTCGTTGTTGTGAAGCCACTAATATATTAGAATTATTTGTGTTACACAGCATAGCATAGCCTGCCCTGACTGATACAATAGATAATAGAGAATGAAAAATAAAAGTTGTAGAAGGCCTAAGGAAGGCCTCAGGCCTAAGGAATTAACGAAAAAAAACTCTATGTTTTTGCATCTGCTCAGAAGACCAGCATTATTAAAGGAATTTGGAGAATTAAATAAGGAACGTGGAGTCAGGTCATAAAAGAGCATGGAAAATCTTAAGGTTTTGGTGAAAAGAAATCAGGATCTGGGAGGTTTTCCATTTTAAAATGATATTCAAAACACAACACTATAAGTTAGGAAGTTAAGATTTTTATCATTCCAAATTCTTGTAAAAGCCACAAGCTGCTAAGAAATTCGGTAAGAGAAAAACTATATTTAAGTTCAATGATCTCCAGCTCATCTAGCATTTTTGAAGAGGAAAGTCACTTTTATAGAGGAATATTTCTCTTGAGTTCAAGAAAAACAAACTATTTTACCATATTTCCTATACTCCCCACCACTATAATTTCTTTCTTCTTCAACGCGTGACAAAAAGAAAAAATTAATAGGTCCCACATAGACTTTACATAGAATTAAGAAAACTAGGAATAGTAACCTTAGGCCATTCTTAAGCTTAAGGCTAAAACAAAATTTATTTTAGATGTGGATGAGTGGACGAGACTTTGAAACCAAGTCTTCAACAGCTGGGGAAAAAAAAGTTAAGAACATTCTAATGAGATGTGGGGGGGACCATACCTTTGATGAAATGAAATTGAGATGAATAATAGTTTGCAAAAATCAGTGCAGACGTCTGGAGCCTGTGCTCCGCAACAAGAGAGGCCGCGAGAGTGAGAGGCCCGCGCACCACGATGAAGAGTGGCCCCCGCTCACCGCAGCTAGAGAAAGCCCTCGCACAGAAACGAAGACCCAACACAGCCAAAAATAAATAAATAAATAAATTTAAATCATATGGGCTTCTAAGAAGACCTCTGCTTAAAAAAAAAAAAAATCAGTGCAGACCATACTCCAAAGCACATTTATAAGATACTTGAAATAACTTTCTATTTTTTCCCCTGCCACATTCTCTACCCACGTCAACCCTTTCTCTAGACAGGTGTCAAAAAAACCTTTTAACATCCCCAACCAGCTCAATCACGCCACTCCCCCACTCCAAAATTCTCATGGTGAAGGTCATGGTTAAAGCACCACCCCCTCAGGGAAGGCTTCCCAGACCACGTTCAGACCCTGTCAGACCTTGTCTCAAAGAAACTCTCTTCCTGCATAGGAGTTACCTCTGTGGTAACTAATCAACTGTGTGGTCATTTTTAGGTGTCCCTCCTTCACTGAACTAGGAAGCCCATGAGGATAGGCTGATTCAGGGCTGTGCCCAAGTCCCATAGGATACTGCCTCAAATTTCACAGGCATTCAATAAAGGAATAAACAGTATCAAATTATATCTACTATTTTATGTCTGTTCGATGTTGCTCAACATGTCAACATAATTTTACTTTAAGTGTTGCATATATAATGTTTCTATATTATTTATAAACAATTTAAGGCAGATATCAGTCCAAGGTCTGATCAAGTATTCCATGGTACTAGCTGACTCTTGCAGTCCTGTGATGGAAGCACAACATGTGATGGAAGAATTAAACTGCTAGTTTAGCTCTTATAAGAGCTGAATGAGTCTCTGAAAGTGGCTCTCAGGCCTGAGCCTAACAGTCAAGTGAAACTTGGCATCACACTGCAAATCCAACAGTCGGTCAACTTTATTTCTTCCTAGCTACTTTATTAGCAATTAAACTATACTATGGCAATGGCTTGGTTGTAGGGTTATGGGGTTATAAATTATGGGACTACTATGATGATGGGTCATAGTTCACAGATTTTAGTTCTTACAGATAGAGTGAAAATGAGATAAGGACATTATTGGTTAATTTTTGAGTGTAAGAGAACTATTTATTAATAAGTTATCTAACATTAGTAATAATATTCATAAGCAAAAACCAATTTTTTACTCTCATAATGAATGTTGTCACCTATAAAAACACTTTCACAATATGATACCATTATATGCAGAATCTAAAAAAATGATACAAAAGAACTTATTTACAAAGCAGAAACAGACTCACAGACTTAGAGAACAAACTTACGGTTACCGGGGGTGAAGGGATAGATTGGGAATTTGGGATTGACATGTACACGCTGCTATATTTAAAATGGATAACCAACAGGACTTCCCTGTGGCCCAGTGGATAAGACTTCACGTTTCCACTGCAGGGAGTGCGGGTTCGATCCGTGGTCGGGAAACTAAGATCCCACGTGCCACGCGGCATAGCCAAAAAAAAAAAAAAAAAAGATAACCAACAAGGACCTATGTATAGCACAGGGAATTCTGCTCAATACTCGTATTAACTTAAATGGAAAAGGAATTTGAAAAAGAATAGAATGTATATGTATAACTGAATTACTTTGCTATACACCTGAAACTAACATGTTATTAATCAACTATACTCCAATAGAAAATAAAAAATTTTTTAAAACTAAAATAAATAAAAACACTTTCACAGATATTTCATTTTACTTCCATAACAATTCTCTGAAATGAATTAAGAATTATATTCCCCATCTTACAGAGAAGGTAAAGCATGTGACCAAAAGTCACCCATCTAGTAAATGGAAGAGTAAGATGCTAAACCCAGACCTCCTAGCGTTGAGCTTTAAATTCTTTCTTCTAGGTCACATGGCCCTTCAGTATTAGACTATAACTGAAAAATTAAAACCCAGGTATAATACTGTACCTTTCTTACTCTTCATTTTTCTCTTCAATTTCCTTCAAATACCTGAATCTTCATTTTAGAGTCCAAACTAAACTAAATTAAACTAAACGAAACCTTTGTAGCTCCAGCTTCAGTTTAAGGGGTTGAGGAGAGAAACGATTTGCTATTGCTCCTTTCTACAGCCTGCTGCTGAAATAATTATTCAGAAAGTCCAACTCTCTTATCTTCAGAAATCTCTGCCATCTTGACTTTACGCATGCCAGAAGCCCAAAGAGACAAAATTAGAAACGCGTAGTGCATCTGTGTTTATTAGCATAAGGTTTTATTATCTCTTCCTAATCAATAAACTTCCATTATCTCTTTGCCTTTTGAAGCTAGAGCTCCTGTTATGTGGCATTCCAACATCCCTTAGCAACCCTTACAGACCCAGAAATAACTACAAAACTTTGAAAGAGCACGGATTTTCAGCGCAAACCAAACAGAACATTCTTAAAAGCAAGCAGAATCTAACGAGGTTTTTTAAACAAAGGTATAAAATGATTTTATCGCTCATTAAAACAACATCTCAGTTATAAAACAGGAAATGTTTATTTGGGCAGATATTACTTAATATATCTATATCAAATCATCTGGTGCAGAACCTATGAAAAGAATGCTTTTGAAGACTGTATGGAAAACACCCACTTTCTAAAGGTTACCTACATATAAGCCAAAATAGCACTAAGAAATGGTTACAAATTGGTTCACTTCCTAATCTCATATAAGTGATACAAGAAAAATCTACCCCTAGGTATAAGCCCAAGATAAATGAAAACATATGTCCGCACAAAAACTTGAACATGAAGGTTCAGAGCAACATTATTCGTAATAGCCGAAAGATGGAAACAACTAAAATGTCCATCAATTGATAAATGGATTTTTTTAACGTGGTAAATCCATACAATGGAGTATTATTTCACCATAAGGAATGAAGTACTGATAGATACTAAAACGTGGATGAACCTTGAAAATATTATGTGGAGTGAAAGAAGCCAGTCACAAAATCCACATATGGTCATATGAAATGTCCAGAATAGGGGAATCTATAGAGACACAAAGTACATTAGTGGTTGCTTAGGGCTGGAGCACAGGGGAGACAGAAAGATGGGATGGTGACAGCTAAAAGGGAATAGAGTTTCTTCTTGAGGTAATGAAAATGTTCCAAAATTGACTGTGGTGATGGTTGAAATTACCTGTGAATATATTAAAAATTACTGAATTACACATTTTAAATGGGTGAATTGTATGGTGTGTAAATTAAATTTCAATAAAGTGATAAAAATGTTTAAATGATTATATAAATAAACCCCATTAAAGCACTGTTTTAATAGCACCCTGCCTCTTCTCAGAGGCCTCTAAGCTCTGAAGCACTTAAAAATGGGTTTTAAACTTATATTAGCATTCCACCCTGAGATTAAAAGGAAATATTCTTCACAGTGTGTGAGCCATTCCACACAGTGTTCTGAGAATGAGAATGTTAAAAATGACAGGGGGGCTTCCCTGGTGGCGCAGTGGTTGAGAGTCCTCCTGCCGATGCAGGGGACGCGGGTTAGTGCCCCGGTCCAGGAAGATCCCACATGCCGCGGAGCGGCTGGGCCCGTGAGCCATGGCCGCTGAGCCTGTGCATCCGGAGCCTGTGCTCCGCAACGGGAGAGGCCACAACAGTGAGAGGCCCACGTACCGCAAAAAAAAAAAAAAAAAAAAGACAGGGTTATGACTGAGGGAGCGTCTACCAGACAGACCCTCCCAGACATAACAACTATAAACTCTGGACAAAACACAAAAAAGCAACGACCCAACGGTACTGGAAAGGAAACAAAAGCAGGCCAAGTCTGGAGGGGAGGCGAGTCCTGGAAGAAGAGAGGGGCAGAGGCGAGTTTCAGGGTTTTGTCCTGCCTTTAGCCCGAGAGCAGGCCAGAGCTGGCACCACGTGGAGCAGGGCGATTAAAACCTCAATAGAAAACCTGCAGACTTCCTGGGCCGAGGCATTTTCTGTCCTCTTCCTACTTGTCACCCTGTGACCTCTGACCATCTCTCTGCCTTTGGCTTCTGTGGAACCCAGCATTTCCCGGTTCCTTTCCTTCTTCTCCAACAACACTTCCGGTATCTCTTGATGCTTCCTCTTTCCTTGTCTCCCCTAAACACCGGCATCCTCCAGGGCTATGCCCAAAGATTTTTTTTTTTTTTTTTTTTTTTTTGCCGGTACGCAGGCCTCTCACTGTTGTGGGCTCTCCCGTTGCGGAGCACAGGCTCCGGACACGCAGGCTCAGCGGCCATGGCTCACGGGCCCAGCCGCTCCGCGGCATGTGGGATCCTCCCGGACCGGGGCACGAACCGTGTCCCCCGCATCGGCAGGCGGACTCTCAACCACTGCGCCACCAGGGAAACCCATATGCCCCCAGCTTTTAATCAGTGCCCTTTCTCCTAACAGTTCATCTACTCGCGCTGCTTCCACTGAGACTCCCACATTCATAACTGCACTCAGGCTCCCTTCTCAGCTTCCCTTCTGGATAGTTCCAGCGGGGTGAGAGTTAAATTCTAAAGTCAGCACAGAAGCCAGAAATCACACAGACTCACCATTTCCCTTGAAATTCCCTTAGGAAGGTAAGGTGTTGGACTCTTACAGTCCTCCATTTCTTGGCCCAGCTTGCACTGCTGAATTTGCTCACCATAAATGCCCTTAAACTATGATTCCACTGTATTTAGTTGTTCCACAAGTCTCTCCAACTTAACATGTCCTAACTGAACTTCCAGCCTGCCCTCCATCTACCTGCATCCCTCTCCTCCGCCTTTACTTCCTACGTTAACAGGTGGCACCAAAATCAACCTGGTTGCCCAAGCTAGAAATCGGAGAGTCAACCTTGACTTCTCTTTCTCCCTCATGCCAAAATCCAATCTGTCTTGATTTCCGTTGATTTTAGTGCACCAAATGCTTTAATCTAAGCCCTTATCATCTTTTTCTTAGATAATCGCCAGTCACCAAATTGTCTCCCTGCCTTCATTTCTTTATGCCTCCAGTCCCCTATAGTGTATCCAGGTCTTTTGTCTTTTGAAAATGCAAATACAATCAGATTTCTCCCCGCTGGGAAAGATCCTCCAATGGTAAACCACCACCCAGAGCAGTAGAAACAGCTCTTGGGCTTCCCTGGTGGCGCAGTGGTTGAGAGTCCGCCTGCCGATGCAGGGGACACGGGTTCGTGCTCCGGTCCAGGAAGATCCCACATGCCGCGGAGCGGTTGGGCCCGTGAGCCATGGCCGCTGAGCCTGCGCGTCCGGAGCCTGTGCTCCGCAATGGGAGAGGCCACAGCAGTGAGAGGCCCGCGTACCGCAAAAAAAAAAAAAAAAAAAAAGAAACAGCTCTTATAAATCATGCTAATTTTAATTTTAACTTCATTTATCTTTAATAATGGCATCACTTACCAACAAAGGACAGCAGGATCACCAGCAGGACAATGAGAGCACAGATACATGGAATCAGGACCAGCAATAGGAAACGAAGAATATTCACAGTCGCCAGCTTCTGAGAGCAACCATCACCCATGGTATCATCATCTGCTCCCAAGACCTAAAGTAGGAGAGGAAAATGAAACATGGTTTTAATATTACAAAGCAACTCAGTACATGGTATGACATTTTAGAGTACAGCTATCCATTTAGAGAAGCAGCATTCCTAAGAGATTTTCCTCCGTGCATTTTAGGGCATGAAATGAGGTTAGTCACCAAATCACACTAATAAATGAACAAGTAACTACAAATCACATTCAGGGAAGAGCAAATCATCTATTTCTGAAATGTTTTTCAGGAGTATATGAACTTATAACGATATTCCATCTTGATTTTTTTTTAATGTATCTGCTAATTTGGTATTATTCCAAAGGGCTGTTCTTACCATGGCAAGAACTCACCTTGACCTAGAACTCTAAGCAAAGAGTGCCTAATACAGTGATAAAATACTGGTGAGTAGTTGTGGACAGGGCATTATCCAGACTTCATTCTTGTTTTGCTCATTAGTCCTAACCCAAATCTGCATGAATCTAGATCAAATAAGTTTTTTGTTTGTTTGTTTTGTTTTTTACGGTACGCGGGCCTCTCACTGCCGTGGCCTCTCCTGTTGCAGAGCACAGGCTCCGGACGCGCAGGCTCAGCACCCATGGCTCACGGGCCCAGCTGCTCCGCGGCATGTGGGATCTTCCCGGACCAGGGCACGAACCCGTGTCCCCTGCATCAGCAGGCGGACTCTCAACCACTGCGCCACCAGGGAAGCCCCAAATAAGTTTTTAACCATTAATAATTCAGCAAGATTGAATATTACTGACCATGTATTTAGTGGCAAGTTGAACAGTGAAAAGGAGCCTGTTCTGTTGGCCACTGACAGGATGCCCTCCACTGTCCACACTGCCCCTGCAGCCCATCCATTTGTGAGAGAATGATGAGATGCAACGGAGATGGTTCAACGAGATAAAGTTCTTGTCTTCAAATTCTTTAAATTTTGCTTAGCTCAATCTCTTGCCAGAAACAATGTCTGGAAATTCATTTATTGCAACTGCCTTAGGGGAGTAATTTTTTCAACAGAGATGGAATTAAAAGTGATTTGAGTCACTATGAGCAACTCTTCTGATCCCATTAATGAAGATGTTTCTCATGGTTCTCTCTTGGACTTCTGACTCTCCTTGCCTTTCCCTCTCTGACAGTTTCAGAGCTTGAACTACAACCTTGGTGTACCCAGCTCTCGAAGATCGAGTCCTGAACTTACTTTCAAGTTAGATCATATATTTCTGATGCCTAGTACATAGCATCATCTCTTCTCAACATGTCCAAAACCAAACTAATCTCCTTCTTTATCCATTACCTTCAAACTAGTTCTCCTGACTTCCATATTTGTGCTAAAACAAACTCCACTATTCCTATAATCTCGAGACTCTGGACTTTTCCATCATCCCCCCATGCTATTCATTACCAAGTTTTGTTAGTTCTTCCTCTGTAAGAAAAATCTAATTTTTTAAATTGAATGACCTTTGAGAAAGAGCTTTATCAAAATCAAGAAGTTGTCCTAATCGATGATCCTGCATTTGATCCTTTCTGGTATATAACCAGTACCTGATAATTTCCCACGGATAAAAAGGCAACTTTGATGAGTTCTTCTGAATTGCAAAGCATATGTGATTCTCCATTTCTGCTTTATTCCTCCTACATCAAAATGAGTTCTGGTTCACTAACACATATTGCAAGCAGTATTCACTACATACACTGATGTGATGACACCCTCTGTAATTTTAAGAATTCTCCATGGGAGACATTATTTGAAAGAACGTATGCTGTTAGCTTAAGAATGGCTTGATTTCCTAGATTAATGTCTTTACTGACCCATTCCCTTTGAACCTGGTTTAATTGACCAGCCAACGTGAGTTGATTCAGAGTTAATTTACAATTAAGTGGCAGGAGGAGGTCATGGAAAGGACGTGACCTACCAGTTGAACCATGAGCTGGAGTCAGGCAATCAGAGGCTCCTCACCCCCTCTTCTGTCCTTAGAATGTATGTTACACCCACTGTTCCCACAGCCAAAGCCGTTTTCAAGGACACAGCCTTGAGAGAGCAATGCGCTGTTGAGACCATCTGGATGGTATACATGACTGCATCCCGTTATGTCTTCTATATAAACTCTTAAGATTCTGGCAGGCATGGAGCTCTAATCACCTTGCAGCTGTCCAAGACAAACCTTGCATGTAAGTTCCCTTGCTTATTAAAACTGCCATCTACCAATCTGGAGTCATCTGCCTCTTTCTTCAGTCTCTCCTTGCCTTCCGTATATGAGGGTCAGTTTCAGATTTCACCCAAAGTGATCTAACACACTGACACAATATAATATAAGATCTGCTATAGCACATTGATTATAACACCAGCATTGGGTGGGTGGTACCCTTTGAGGCTTGGATATAACATTTACCTGTAAAAAGCCAGTGTGGGGCTTCCCTGGTAGAGCAGTGGTTAAGAATCCTCCTGCCAATGCAGGAGACAGAGGTTCGAGCCCTGGCCTGGGAAGATCCCACGTGCCGTGGAGCAACTAAGCCAGTGAGCCACAACTACGGAGCCCGAGTGCCACAACTACTGAAGCCCGTGTGCCGCAGGGAAGAGTAGGCACTGCTCGCCACAACTCGAGAAAGCCTGCGTGCAGCAACGAGGACCCAATGCAGCCAAAAGTAAATAAAATAAATAAATTTAAGGCCACACATAGATAAGGAAGCAAGGGCCACAGACCAAACCACAGGTCTAATGGCGATCCAGGATAAACCACACAGAACCTGTGTGGAGTCCAACAGAGCCCCAGATGTAGTTCAGGAACCAAGAGGTCTTTCAAGATCAAACACAGCCCTAAAAAAAGTTTCAAAAAATAAATTAAAAAAGCCAGTGTGGAACTACAGCTCAACAGAAACAGTAGCAGAACTGACTTATTTACTTCATTTACTCAACAAGTAGTTATTGAACACCTACTAATTATAATAAGCATAGTGATGGATATAATAACGATTTAAGACCAACTGTCCCTCCAAAGCTCACAGTCTTGTAGGAGAGATAAGATATGTATGTAAATAACTACATTTCGAGGTAGCAAATGATGAGCACCATGAGATTTATAGGAATTCAAAAGATAGGAATACGATTTCTTGCTGGAGGATCAGTTAAGACATTGTAGGGAACCAGCACTTGAACTAGCCATGATTCTGAGAAAAGTATCCCTGAAAAGCCCTGTTACAGCTTAAAAGAGTGGTAAAATACATGCAGAGAGGTAAAGAGTTATGAACTTTCTTTGGCTTCCACAACAATGGAAAAGCTTTCTTGGTTAAGGTGGGTGGTCACAGGAGCACTATAGTGATAATCTTCTTGGGTGGCAGATGCACAACGGCCTCAGTGCTATGTGGAATCCTGTGTCCAAATACATCTCATTTAGCATTCATAAGAGAAGAATCAGTAGGGAACGTGCTAGAGGCTCATTTTAATATCTTATATAAGTATACCAACAAGTATTTGACCTCCAGGAACCATATTCATGATTAGTGCAAATGCTTTCTCCAATAACTAGGAAATTGATTCCTTTTATGAAGGGGAGAAGAGGAAGACATACTTACAAGAAATTCAGAACTAAGAAATACTTGGAAGAAATCTCAGCACTTTCCTCAAGTGCATAACTTTTCTCTTGCACTCATGGCCACTTAAGACTATTGCTATAAATGCTGCATTATTCAGAGGCCCTTTGAGGTTCCTCTGAATATAACGCAACTCTCAGACTTTACTGTTGGGTGAATAATGCCAGATGAGATAAACTGCTAGGACAATTCCTAAGCTTCATTTCAGTGGACTCAACAACCCTCTCTCCAGAAGGTACCCTCTTCCAGAATCTACCCTCCACATACTTGAAACCGTAAGCTAAGCACAGGCACAAGCATTCCATGGTGCAGGCAGGGAGCAATGCATCTTGTTGACCTGCACATATTTCAAATATGTGGTTCTCATGTTTTATTAATTCTGTTGGTGAAAACTCATTTCTTGTGTCTTAAGAACTACATTGATTTTTAAAGGTGTCGTGTTGGCTTATGTAACATATATGGATACAATCTACCTGACTGGGACATCTCCTTGAGTCATTGGTTCCATTGGGAGACCTTCTCATCTGTCTCTTGTACATTCTTTATTGTGCTTGCCTCCTGGCTTAGTGATTCAACTTTTTTTCACAACAGCCATTCTCTCTCTCATTTTTAAATATACAGTTGGTTTACAATGTTGTATTAGGTTCAGATGTACAGCACAGTGACTCAGTTATACACACACACACACATATATATACACATATATATTCTTTTTCAGATTCTTTTCCATTATAGGCTATTATAGAATATTGAGTAGAGTTCCCAGTGCTATACGGTAGCTCCTTGTTGGTTATCTATTTTATATATAGTAGTGTGTATATAGTAGTGTGTAATCCCAAACTCCTAATTTATCTCTCTCCCCCTTCCCTTTTAGTAATCATATGTTTGTTTTCTATGTCTGTGAGTCTATTTCTGTTTCGTAAATAAGTTCATCTGTATCATTTTTTTAGATTCCACATATGAGCAATATCATATGCTATTTGTCTTTGTCTGACTTCACTTAGCATGATAACCTCTAGGTCCATCCATGTTGCTGCAAATGGCATTATTTCATTCTTTTTTATGGCCGAGTAATATTCCATTTTGTGTTTGTGTGTGTGTGTGTGTGTGTGTGTGTATCACATCTTCTTTATCCATTCATCATGACAGCCATTCTCTGAGTCTTTCAGGACCTACTGTCCATTGATCCCTCTATCTTCTCCCACTTGATCAACTCTCTCCTTTCTTCATTTCTCTATATATCTTTTTAAAAATCTTTGGACCATTATTTCAGTGATACTCTTGCTGATGTCCTGAACCCCCTTACCCCTCTGGATTTTCTTCTCACCTATCTCATAAAAGCCAACATGAGATGAATCCAACAATCTTCTCTCTCTGTATCTACACTTGGACAGTTGAATGTGTCTGTAAAAAGTCACGCAACAGGACTACTTGATTGCTAATTTAAAGTCTTTTCTATTCTCCTCAAACTATCTTTTCCCACTCTTCTGCCCTCACTTTCAGAAGAGGATCCACTCCTATTCCCACCCTACAGAGAGAATAAAAACCATCAAATGGGAATTGCCTCACCTACCTAAATTTCAGCACACACACCTGCTCATTTATAGACCCTTCTCTCCTGTAGAGATGCTATTTAAGACTCTTCCTATTCAAGACTAATCCTTCCACATTTGCTACAGACTTCATCTCCTCCTCTCTTCTCAGGAATTTGCCATCTTAATTCTCCATTGAATCATATATCCGATCTCGATTTACCTCTCTTTCCCCCTCTCCCCTCTCTTCCCCTCCCTCTATCTCCTATATCACTGCCGTCAGCTTTTTACTATGTTAAGGTCTCTCCTGGTTATTTTTTAAATCCCTTCTCAAGCCTATATTCCACTTCAGGCACAGTCCTATCTCTCTCCTTCTTTCTCATCCAAAATGATCTCACAGTTCTGAATACTTATGTCCAAGTTTCCTCACTTACCGCCTACTCTTGTGACCACTACAGTTTGGCATCCACTTCTGTCACTGCACCAAAAGAGCCTTTGCTACAGTCACCATTGACCTCCATGTTGCTCTACTGAAATGATATTTTTCAATCATCCTTGTAATGACATCTCAGTATCATTTGACAGATCAAATTCTCAGTTAGCCACTCCCATCTTCTTCAAGCACTTTCTTCCTTTGACTTCTCTTTCTGCTCCCTCACTGGTCACTCCTTCTCTTTCTATAAACTTTTTTCTCCCATCCGCTTTCTCCAGGCAATGCCACCCACACAAATAGCATCAATTGACTTACATCTCTAAATAGCAAGCACAGAGTTTTCCTCTGTACTCCAGACCTTTGTATCCAACTGGCCATTTGACATCTCCCCAGTGGATGCTGCAAAAGTACCTCAAACCCCACATGTCTGGCCAAATAAACAATCTCCATCCCCACATCTAGTAATCTCCCATGGTTCCCTATCTCAGGAAGAGATAATTGAGCACCCACTGTGTGTCAGGCACTGTTTGGACACCTGGATACAACCCTCTGCAAAGCAAAACTCTCCAGCCTCATAGACTCTACATCCGACTAACAACGGCCATCACGTCTCACCTGGAATCCTGCAAATGCCTCCCCCTGTCTGGTTCACCTCCATCTATTCCTGCACTCCCTGATTTGTTCTCCACACTATAGCCAGAGTGAGAAAGAGGCTGTGTATCATGGAATTACAGAAAAAGGAAACATGAAAAATGATCCCCAAACTGAACTCATTCAGGAGATTCAGAGCCTGGAACCAGAGCTGATTATGAGAACCATGTACCCAGTGGATTGGCAGAGACCTGGGGAGGGCTTTGGACACCCACAGGGGTATAGTGGGTTTCAAGTCCATTTTATGAGGATTCCAAAGGTCAAGAAGACCATAGCTAATATTTCAGGTACATTTGTCTTTATCCTGTCCTACCTTCCTGCAGCTTTTTACTTCATTAACACTTGGTACATTCTTGGGAATACTTCCACGGCTGCAAATGGCAGAAACTGCTTGTGAACAAGGAGATACCTGCCCATGGATCCCTCAGATGGAAGATTCCCTCCCAAGGCTGGGGCCAGGACTCACCAAAGAGCCAATGAACCAGAAATATCTGACTGGGGATATTAGAGATGAAAAGAGCTGCTACCAACCAGGTTAGGACAAAGCAGACGTTCAGCCCAGAAGGAACTAAGTACCTTCTTAGGGACAACAGCCTTGCTGCCCTCCACAGCCCCCCTCATTCCGAGTGGGGTAAGTGACTGGGAACTATACACGTTGCTCTCACTCTGATTGCTGGGTTATGTAAGAACTATTTTCCAATCAATCAGGTGGACCTGCCTGCATGATAAATTGTGCATTTTAAATATAGAGAGCGGGGGTCAGCAAACTACAGCCCATGGGCCAAACCCAGCCACTGCCTGTTTTATCCCTAAAGTTTTATCGGCAGACAGCTCTGTTCATTCATGCAGATATTGTTATAGCTGCTCTCCTGCTACAGCAACAGCACTGAGTAATTTCAACAGAGCCATGTGGCCCACAAGGCCTAAAATATTTACTATCTGGCCCTTTCCAGAAGAAATTTGCCAACACCTGATAGAGAGTATCACTCTATACCTGCATGCATGGATATTTTAAATTCTACAAATGTAATATGATAACCAAATCAAATTATAAATTCTCCTAAGAATATATCACGTTATCTCTTACTAGGGCCCTTAATGAAGCCTGATATAATTGTACAGGTGGCAAACTGACAGATAAAACTGCCTAATTATTGCTGTTAACCCAATACATGGTTACTCCAAAAAGGGTCAAAGATAAAATTAATCTTCAAAATCAAAAAAATTATCCAGACTTTTAATATATTACATTAGAAGAAGAAAGGAAAGCATGAGTTTTAGGGATATTCAAACTGAAATAGGACTGCAACATGCATTATAAACTATAAGAACCAACAAACACTCATAAGATTATAAAGCTAGAAAGTACAAATTTATTCCTGCTTCTGTAAAAACATAATCATAGCATAAGTAATACTAATTCAGTTGTATCTCTCTGTATGTGTGCAAATATTACCCTTTTCTCATCAGTGTATGCCCAGCACCTAGAACACCATCAGGAATGGATTAATATCTGTGAATAAATAAATGAATTCAATCACCTAAACAAAAATTTCTCTGTACATAACTATGTAAATAACTCCTTTTTTTTTTTTAATGACACATGCCTTACAGAGTCTATTCTTGAATTTGCTAAAAATACTTGGAGGAGAAAATGTATTTGGTAAAATAGTAAAAATATTTCCTTTCAGGGAAAATATACTAAAAATTAATAACATCAGTTTTTACTGGAACTATTAGTGCAACTCCATGCTCAAATTTCCTATTATGAACTTTGAAGTCAGTTAGAAAATATTGTGTTTCAGAAAGAAAATTGTCATGAATTTTATTACAGAAAAATTTTTTCAACACTACCTATGTTAAGAACATGAAACTATATTAACCCCATAAATGAGAGATCCCCAGACATTCTGGGTTCACAGCACCATCAGTGTCTAGGTAATTTTTTCAGTGGTCCTAGGCCAAAAGAAATGCCTAACAGTTCCATTTATTTATTAGCCTGGTCCAACAATTTTATAAGTACTTATATCCTAAAGCTTAGTAGCCATTTGAAAACATACTACACATAAGTTAAAATTTTTAAATATTGGGTTGGTCAAAAAGTTCATTCTGGTTTTTCCAAAACATCTTAAGGAAAAACCAGAACAAACTTTTTGGCCAATCCAATATTTTCATGTCATTCTTAAATAACCACAATTACTTACACTAATGGGGTATGTGCATCTGTTGGGTACTGCACAACACCTCAAACCTCAGAATCAAACTAGAAACCACCACCACTCATTGCCTGTTCCACGTGGATTTTTGCCTGGTACGACTTTCTACACAGCAACCACCAAGAACGCAGCTTTATGAAGATAGGATGACATCAAAAGGAATATAGCGCAATCTAATGTTGAAACTGTGAACTACCTCAAGCTAGTATTTCATTCGGTAACCAACAGATGTCAAGTATCACTAGATTTCCCTCAAAAATTGAAAATAACCAGCAGCCTCTGTGAGTCACTGCAGTGTCTTGGGGTACTTCAGCACAGAGTTTGGAAATCATGGTTCTAGACTATCTATTTCTTCCACATCCATCTGCTTAAAACCAAATCCTTAAAGAAGTAACTCATATTTCTTCTCATTCAGGAAGCCTTCCTTGACTACCCAGACAGAAGTAATCTCTCTGAGGCAGACTCCCAGCACCTATTCTTTCCTTTGATCTTCGAAACAGAACCCTAAATTTTAGAATAAAGACAGCACTTAGAATTAAGACAGCATTTCCCAGTCTCTTTTGGAGATGTGTGAGGCCACGTGACCACGTTCTTGACCATGGGATGAACTTGGAAATGGCAAATACGACTTCCAGGAAATATTCTCCAAGACTGGAGTATTGTCCCTCTTCCCTGCTGGCTGGAATATAGATATAATAGCTGATGATCAAGCAACTATCTTGGACCCAGAGATGAAAGCTGTAGGCAGAGGATGGCTGGGTAGCAAGAAAGAACGAACCAGGATCCCTGATGGATTTGTGAAGTTGCCCCATCAGTCCTAAACTGCTTACTTTCAGGCTACATTTATAAGGGAAAAGAATAAATTATTTCTTGTTATATCACTTTCAATCTGAATATTCTATCACTTGCAGCTGAAGCATTTTAACTGGACTATGGCATTTACCACTCTCTACTTTGGATCATGGTCATTATGTACACACTAAAATTACTAAACTATAATCTCAGGAGGTAAAGATCCATGTTTAATTCATTCAACAAATAGCCCAGACCATTATTTTTATCCCTTTTTATTTTAGTTCCTGGTATATAGTAGGATCAGAATAGATGTATATTGTCTCAATTAAATAAATGACTCACAGCGAAAGGCCAGTAAAATTTCCCAAGAAAAGTTATAGGTTTTTGATATACTTACTTTTGATGGAAGGGAGGGAAAAAACTATTAAAAGTTCTCTTTAAACACCATACATACATCTAGGCTTTTCATGCTCAGTAATGTAACCATCAAGTTTGTTTACTCACTGCAGCTACAGTGGATGATCTCCTGTTAATAAGAAGCTCGGTGCCTTTTATATGTCGTCAATCAGGATAAGTTCAGAATAAAAATTTACAGCTTCATAAATCACAAATTAGCAATTTGCAAGTACAAATCACTAGTGTGACAGCCAAAATGTTTTCAAACAGGGATTAATAGGAAGTAAACAATACAAAGTAAAGTTGGTGGAAACATGGGCAATCGCTTCCCAGTCCCCTTAGAGACCCCACATTCTCCACCTACTTCAACAATCTCCTAACTGGTTTCCCCATATCCTCACTTGTCCCCTTTCAAACTCCACACTGTAGCCCAAATGATCTTTTCAAGATGCTCATTGGGATGTGTCACCTCCCCGCTTAAAACCTTCCAGAGACTTGAGAGACAAAGACCAACTTCCCTAACATGGTGTTGAGGACAATGCTTCTCAAATTTCAATGTGCATGTGAATCATGTGGGGAGAATCTGATCCAATAGGTGTGGGATGGGGCTTGAGATTCTGCATTCCTTACCAGCTCCCAGCTGATGCTGACGCTGATGGTGTGAGGACCATACTTTGAGTAGCAGGATCTGGAGACCCTCTAGGTGTGCCCCATCTATACCAGGCTCATTGCACACCACTCATGCCCACCCTCCTCTCTCCACACCGGCCACCTGGCTCTTCCCAGTACCCCATAATCACTCTCTGCCTGGAATGGCCTCCACCCAGCCCCCACCTGCTGGAGTCACTCAGGATTCACCCTTAAACATCAACTCATGACCCATGACTAGTTCAGTCTCTCGGCCCTTTATCCCAGTTATGATTTACATGTGTTTGTATGATCATTAGATTATGTTGGTTATTCCTGCTAGGCTGTAGGCTCCATGAGCTCAGGGACCATGTTGGGTTTTGCTTCTCATTGTAACCCCAGTATTTTAAAAGGGCCTGGCTTGTAGTAGGCACTCTAGAAATATATTAAAATAATAAATACACTCTTCTAATCTGCCCTCCCATCGTCAGAAGAGTCTTAGAAATACAAGGAATTGAATGCTTCTGAATAATTATTACAGTCATAATAATAATAGTAACAATAACAATATGGCCAAACACCCGTTGAGCACTTCCCATGAGCCAGGCACTCCTCTAAATGCATTATATATGGAAATGCTCACAACAGCTCTACTAAGTGGTTGCTATTACCATACCCATTTACAGAAGAGGAATTTGAGGTTCTTTGTGAGTAATTTAATTAAAATAATTCAAGTTAATGAAGAAAAAAGGCAGAATCTAAAGCGATTCCCTTTTCTGAAACTCAGCAGGTGACTAGAGAGCCCATGGTTTTTAATTTGGCTTGAATTCTAGACCATAGCTTTCAGAGCTTCCTGAAACACACCATCTCTTCTCCATCTCTGTCTACAAAGATAGACTAAGATTTCCCCCACTGAGCCATGCAGGGCTGACCCCGGATGACCCCAAACCTATGAAGGACCAGATCTCATAGCATAGTCATTGTGGGGCTTTTGATCCTCCTTCCAAGTCAGACATGGCCTAATGGAGGATGACAACTCACTGTAGCTCGACAATGGGAACTACGTCTTAGAAATGGCCTCTCTGTGGTTTTTCTTAATTTCTTTCTAGAGCTCACTTTTCAACATTATCTTAAAAACCTTCACCTAATTATCTAATAAAACCTTAATTACCTGGAATCTTTAATTACAGAAGTTTTCTACTCTATCTTTCGGGGACGTGGAAAATGATAAGAAAATAAGCAAATTATCAAGAATTTATAAAATATTGCCAGAGAATGAAATGGAATTCCAGAAAATGTGGACTCTTCGACAACTTCTATAGCTTAGAATACTTTGCCCTGAGAATGACATGCAAGTATTGGCCCTAATCATCAGTTTTCAAAGATTTGCTTAGTACACTGTAAGACAGTGTAAGAAAAGTCATTTTCAATAGTAAAGAGGTCCAAGTTTTTATTTAATAATATCAAAAATCTAGTTAACAACAACAAAAAAAACTCCTATTCCTTGACCATCCCAAAGTTTTGGTACACATATGCCATTTTGGCCTACAGGAGCTCTGTAAGTTACAATATTCACCTAATGATACCATCGACAAAGAGATTAACATCAGCTTACTACTTTTAAGGTACAGCATCAGTCATAAGAGATATATTGATATTTTTATTTCAAATAGGATAGGTTTAAATTACAACCAAAGATCAGGCAGACTTTAAGTAGTATATAAACTGGTTCTGATCAACAGAGTATTTCGAAATGTGAAGGGTAATCCTACCTTTATAATGTGACGCTATACTATCGATTTTCTGAAATACCAAAATGATTATATTCTTAAATACAATTATGAAATTATGTAGACTTGGGTAATACAGGATGGTTAGGTAACACTTAAGTCTGTGACCCTCAGGTGCACAAATATTACTACTACCCAAAGGTTGTCCAAATCCATGTGTTAGTAAAATTCTATTCATTGCTTTGAAGTCTATGATATGATCAAGTCAAAATACCAAAATATTCTTAATGAGAGTGCTTTTTTTTTTTTTTTTTTTTTTTGCGGTACGCGGGCCTCTCACTGTTGTGGCCTCTCCCGTTGCGGAGCACAGGCTCCGGACGCGCAGGCTCAGCGGCCATGGCTCACGGGCCCAGCTGCTCCACGGCATGTGGGATCTTTCCGGACTGGGACACGAACCCGTGTCCCCTGCATCGGCAGGCGGACTCAACCACTGCGCCACCAGGGAAGCCCGAGAGTGCATATTTTAATAGATGGGATTGTATGCAAAATGATGGCAAAATTCAGTGACCATCTGTCTACCACAAAAGATTTGCTTACAGTGTTAAAAACAATTAAGAAAGATCCATCCAAAATCAACATTATGTATTGGCTTGAGGCTCACTGAGCACCCTAGCTCTTTAGGCAGGAAGGCAGTGAACTGCAAATGCCCTCGCACTTTGCTGTTTCCACAATGCAACAGCCTGCCTTGAGGACAAGGTCACTCCAGCTGGTGTGGCCTGAACAGGACACCGAAGCTCCCCCTAAGCTCTGCGGAGATGTTACACTGTCATGTATTAATATCCCTACATTCCAGAAGAAAGGCAGACACTAAGACTCTACTGGCTGATAGGTAATCAGCTTGGAACATTGTCCTGCACACAACACACAACCGTCAGTCCAAAATGTGATCTGAATTGCTGTTTCAGTATTAGAGATGGAGCTTCTCCAACCCACCTCCTCTCTCTGTCCACTGAGGAAAATCGATCAAATGTTACCCCCTTATTTAAGAAGGGGAAAACCTGCCATTGTTAGATGCTTTCCTCTCTGTTCTCAATAAACTGTGAAACCATCTCTTACATGGATTGAGAGTAGATTTATTGAGTAAGAGATCAGTGATTTAGCTACTTCTCAAACCAGGCATCTGTCAGTTCTCGCTCATACTAGCTCCCACTCTACCAAGAAGCAAAATGCCTCCAAAATCATCCATCAGTAAATTATGCCAATCCCAAATGTCTTTTGTTGTGATGTTTGTTTTTAATGTCCCAAGAGGCATGAAGAACAAGCATCTGGTTTTCAGTACGTCTTTTCATCCCATTTTCCGGCATTTAATTGAAGCATACAAAGTCCAAATAACTCATGCACTCTTTCAAAATGAAATTACTCAATTCACAGCAGAACACGTCTCTGCAAGCCAATCCTGCCCACATTTTCTCCTTTGAAAATTAACGTAATAACAACAGCATCAGACGGTCCTCCCTCAAGATTCCTATTCACATATCCCAGAATTGTTGTTCAATACGGAGACTAAATACCGACAAAATATTTTTCCTGTCAAGAAGACCTGGTAATAATAGTCCAACATCCAGGCAGCATATCAATTCGGCGTTGGTTTTGAGGGTAGTATTGTTTAGTCGCAGTCTGAAACATGAGAGAAAAGACTGGAATGTTTCAGAAGCAGTTTCTACAATATTGTCTGCACTACTGAAAATCCAGGGGACCTTATAAAGTTATCACCCGGTCCTGACCGTATCTTCATATCTGCAAATAAGGGATAAAAAATAAACGCCTTGCTCCAACCACAAATATTCCAACGATAAAATGAAATTGGCCAAGCAGAAGAAAAATATGATCATAACAATGCTTCTTTCAACTTCAGAAAGTTGTAAGAGTTGCTATCTCTCTTGAGCACACAGCGTGGAATTTGCTCAATTCAGTCTCCCTGGAGGAAAGTTATAATCTTTGTTCAAATGAGGCGACATCTTTAAAGGCAACAGGAGAACCTTTTAAGGTAAACCCCATTTTCTTCAGAGCCAGGTGGGAGGGTCACATTCCTGTGACAGTTACTGAAGATGATCTTGGAAAGAAACAGCAGGCAACTCCCCACCTAGACAAGGTAGATAAATAAGACCCTATGTCCTTTTCTGAGATGACTTTGCCCCCAATCTCAAATATGTCAATGTTATCATTTTACAGCAGATACAAATCTTGAAGCAATAAAAGATTCCTTCTAAGCAGATACAATAACAGAACTCTTTCTGCATATATTGGAGAGTCTTAAAGGTCCTTCTTTTCAGTATGTCTTTTGGGAAACAATGGAGACTACAGGGGGAAAAAAGAAGGGTTGGGTTCTCCATCCCCCAGGAAATTAAATATTTAACATTTACTCATTAAAATGTTTTGAATTTCACATCCTGATGATAAGTCGCCTCGTTTCTAAGGAAGCTGTAGCATAATCCAGAGGAGGCTCACAGATTTCCAAAGGAAGCTAAACCTATTTTTCATGTAGCACTAAGGAAGCTGTTGGATTTGTGCACATCAGAGACCTAATTGACTCACTGATCCAGTAATGATGGAAATGTTGTGACTTTTAAAAATTGAAACAGATTGGCAGAGTAGAGAACTGAAATACTGACTTTCTACAGCTGAAAACAATCAGGGAATGCATACAAGACAAAATGGATTTTATGCTCTACAACAATTCACTTCAGGCATTTCAATGCAAAGTAAAACATAAACAGATGTTGAAAAGAGTTAACCTACTGAACCTACCTGCTGAAAGGAATCCTGCAGTAAAAAAAAAAAAAAAGGTACAAGTAAGGATTTTATGTGTTAGACGGAGCAGCAATTTCTTTCCAAATACCTGGAGCAAAAGGATAGATTCCAAACTTAACATTCATCACACATTTTGCTGTATTTAATGAATATTCTAGTTGGAAAATACAGGGACAGTCTGTGTTGAGGTTTCCATTAAAAAACATGTCTATGTTGCATGTTAGGAATCTCAGTAATTTGGTTTATTCCACTCATGCTTACTGAGCACCTATTCTGTGCACAGCTGGGCTACAGGGATAGAAAGATGAGAAAGACAGTCCTTGCCCACGGGGAGTTAACAGCTTACTTCCACCATATACAACCTCATGGGTAACTTCAAGACCCTGTGACAGGACAGTAACACAGGTATGCAGAAAGGACTACAAGTCAACCACGGGGCAGAGGGAACCAGGGCATGCTCAATCCACGTTGTTACATTCCAAATGAAACACAAATTTTGACTTTTGCACCAAGATAAAACAATAGTTATTTCTTGTGCATTCATTCCCATGGGTCTCAAAGTATGTGTATGTTGGTTGAAGGCGGAGGGAGGCCAAGGGGAAGCAACGTCACTGACGTTTGGAGCAGGACAGTTTTTCACTGATAAGACCCTCTCACATACTGCAGGACCTTTGCTACACCTAAGGCCAGCAGTAACTGTCCCCATGCCCAGGCACTCTGACCAACAATAGGTCCTCTGTTATTTCCACATGTCCCTGAGGGTAGGACCTTTTCTTGCTGAGAAGCACCCGGGCGTTCAGCAAGCATCTATTGAACACAGACTGCACCGTCATCTCTAAGCTCTGGATGCAAGACACATTCCTAAGTCAGCAAACTATTCCTATGTTCTATAGGTATGAACTTACATTAGGTCTTTGTGAAGACTGAGAGTGTATGCCTTTTCTTCACAAAAAGATGGTACATTTTTTGAGATCAAACATTATGTCTTTTAAAAACTATAATTCAAAAAGATACATGCACCCCTATGTTCATAGCAGCACTACTCACAATAGCCAAGACATGGAAACAACCTAAATGTCAGATGAATAGATAAAGAAGATGTGGTACATATAGATAATGGAATACTACTCAGCCGTAAAAAAAAGAATGAAATACTGCCATTTGTAGCAACATGGATGGATCTAGAGATCATCATACTAAGTGAAGTGAGTCAAAAAGAGAAAGACAAATACGATATGATATCACTTATATGTGGAACCTAAAATATGGCACAAATGAACTTATCAATGAAACAGAAACAGACCCACACACATAAAGAAAAGACTTGTGGTTGCCAAGGGAGAGGGGGTGGGGGATGGATGGGTGGGAGTTTGGCAAACTATTACATATAGAATAGATAAACAACAAGGTCTTACTCTGTAGCACAGGGAACTATATTCAATATCCTGGGATAAACCATAATGGGAAAGAAAGAATGTATATATGTGTATAACTGAATCACTCTGCTGAACAGCAGAAATTAACACAACACTGTAAATCAACTATACTTCAATAAAATAAATTTTTTAAAAAACTATGTCTTTTAATTGTGACTGTCACCCTACCTGGCACGTAAAAGAACCCAGAGTTTTAACATCAATATCAATCAATCAACATCAAAGAGGCATAATTTATTAGGTCTTTCAAAACCTAACACCTACTACATTGAACCAGGAATCTTAAGGAAGAGTAAGGAGTGGTATTTGGGGAGAAAAATATATACATGGAGTGATTATTTCCTGGGCAGGCAGGACATGGGCTTTAAGCTTTTGTGGACCTGTACCAAGCGTGGCCCATGTAGATTTTTGACTTTGGGCAATCTCTGTGGCCTCTGCCCCAAACTACACATGTGTTGCTTCGCCCAGTGATTCAGGTAAGGCTGAGGTACCAAACTTTTGTAGTTCCTGGAGGTGAGCAGAACAAAATGGGCTGCCTGGTAACTACAAAAGAGCTGAGATCCATGAGCTCTCCAGGAGTAGATGTGAACTAGTTTTGATTATTTGTGCCGTCTTAGAAAAGGTATTGAAGAAAGGCTGCCCCAAATTCCATGCCCTATTATGTTGTTATAAGTTGCACTCAGGCCGACGGAAAGAAATCAGCAAGTGGAGGTACCAACACCTCAGATGCATGGGGCTTGTTCACAGGTGTTGGTGGTCCTCCATCACATGGTCCCAATTCCCTCTAAATTTGTTAATTAAATAACCTCTGATGCTGGTTCTAGATTTTAGAGACCTAATTCATGGATTCGGTCAGAGAAAGGTGGTTGGTTTTGCTACAAAACAAACAAAAAAGAATGCAAGCCTTTACCTTTGTGCACTCCATCTTCTTGGGGTGAAGTAAGAACACAACTCAACAAAACTTCTGCAAATGCAAAGCTAAAAAAGCAATTCAAAAGGCCTGTGCAATTGAGTGTTCTGTCTTTACAGAAGTGGTTTAACTCAGGAAGTCAAAGGCGATGTGGAATGGTTTGAAAAACACATCAGTCTTATCTTCAGACCAACAAATTGATGAATCTGAAGAAAGAGACAGAGTTCCTTAAGAGAAAGGCTGAGCTTTGAGCTGATAGGCTGAGCAGATAGTAAGGAGAAAATGTGACTCTGAAGGTCTAGACAGATATAGAAAGGCGAAGAGTCATACCCAGGTCTAATACTTTTAGACCATTAGAAAGGGGAGATGTTCTTGGCAGTTACTAGATGATAATGTATGGGGGGAACCCAAAGAAACCAAACAGAGGAGGAAGGGCAAGCTCTCCAAGAATGAATTGACTGTGCCCAAGGGGGAAGAACCAGTGAAATTATTGAAAGCTTCTTAAAGCTGCAGATAGATAGACAGTTCATTACAAGAATAGTTAGGGAACCATGCCTTCAAGACTGGACAGCTATGTTAAGCAGCTACTGAAAATCTAGATATACTGGACAGGGTAAGATCGGGAAAAGATGAACTATGTTAAAAGGGAGCTGGGCAGTAACAGATTGAATCCAAGTCTAGGTTAGATGAAGACCTGATAGAAGAACACCTTTTAGATAGAAATTAATCAACTCAGGAGGATAAGGGTAGACAGGTTATTTGAACATAGAAGGTTTTTGTAGACCCAGGATCCATATTTCTGGCTATGGGAGCTATGGGAGCCCTTGCAGAGGAAGATTATATGAGTCAGTTAGAAAAAAATTGATGGCCAGAATGCAAAGAGGGACTAAAAGCAAAGCTCAGCAAGGAGTACTGGACCTGCATGGAATCCAAATGGAAAATAACCAAACTCAGAAATGGGTTGAAGCCTTTCAAACTCAGCAAGGTGTCCCTAGAGGAGGAGGGAACAAACAGAGACAGAAACAGCCTAGAAAAGAAAATATCTTTATAATTAGTAATATAGACTCTAGTATGAGGAAACAACCATTCCTAGCGAGGGAGGGACGAGGAGGGAATCAGAGTCCTCAAAAAATGTGAAAGATGGTAGGAGAGGAGAAATGATTCCATCAACCTTACCCAGTGAAGGGTTTCACAAGGTCCTGATCCAGAAGCACATTGTATGTTATCTGTGGACACTGAATACCCACAGTTGAGCATGTTCTCTTTCATCAGATCCCACCAGCCTCTAATTCATCATTCTGGCCTGCTTTCCTGCCCTTAGCATCTGTGAGACAGGAAGAAAACCTAAGATAACCCCGCCCTTTTGGTTTAGCCAGTTCTAAGTTTTCTATAACTTATAACCAATAGAGTCCTATTAAATATAGAATACCTCCCAATAATTTTATACACAGTCCAGGAGACTGCAACTGCCATTACCACCCCAAGGCCAGGAAGGTAGTCTCTCTCGCTTAGGATGCTTTCTGGGTATCTACAAAGTACAAAAGTGGAGCCAGGAGTGTGGGATCCCAGCAAGTGTCACTTCCCTCCCCTCCTGACATGTTCTCTTTTCCAAATCTAACCACATGTGGTTTCTTCAACTATAGTTTAGGTCAACTTAACTATATAGCTGCATTCACAAGAGAGAGAGAAATCTTTAAGGGCAGGAAAAGGCAGGGAAGCTGAAATCCAGAGCAGGAAGTGTGAAAATTGACACTGAGAGTCCTGGCAATTGGGGGTGAGGGGAGGAACGGGTTACTGGATCCCAAAATAGGCCCAATTAGCGTGGGTCTTGGGTTTCAATGCCAAGGAAGGAACCTGACAAAAGCTCTACGCTGAGAGTTGGAGCTGAGAGCCTTGAATCAAGCCAGGGTGCTCAGAGGATCACATTCTCAGTGACAGGGGGATTAGAAAATGTTCCTCTTAAATAGCCCAAGAAAAGGACTAAGAAATGCATCTGTAAAAGTGAAAAAAATTAAAAGCTCTTATGAAAAATAAAAAATTCCAAGCCTGTCTCATGAGCAGGCCTGGGCACCAAATTTATACTATAGTCAAGGTGTAGAATTCTCAAGCTGTGAAACTAATATAAAAATAAATCCCAGACTGGTGATTCCACTAGGTGCCCGTCAGAAGCAAACCGAAACCACTCTGCATATCCATATAACCTTTCCCCACCCCCCAAATGAGCTCACAATAAAAAAAAATTAACAACACATGAGAAAGTGTTCTGCCAAGTTGTGCTAAGAGGTGAAGGTAGAGAAATGGGCAAGTAAATAGTTCCCATCCTCATGGAACACACGATTTACCAGAGAAGAAACCTACTAAATAGCTATACAAATGTTCACTCAGTTCCAATTGCGATGAGTGCTATATAGAGTAAGCACCAGGTAAAGAATTGGGGGTAATGCAAAAAATGAACATCCAAAACCCACTTCTGCCTTTTTTTGTTAAAACTTAACATGTTCTTTGCAAATGACATGACCGATAAGGGGTTACTATCCAAAATATATAAACAGCTCATATAGCTCAACATCAAAAAACCAAACAACCCGATTAAAAAATGAGAAGACCTGAATAGACAAATTTCCAAAGAGGACATGCAGATGGCCAAGAGGCACATGAAAAGATGCTCCACATCGTTGATCATCGGGGAAATGCAAATCAAAACCACAATGAGATATCATCTCACGCCTGTCAGGATGGCTATCATCAAAAGTAACAAATGTTGTCAAGGATGTGGAGAAAAGAGGACCCTCCTACACTATTGATGGGAATGTAAACTGGTGCAGCCACTGTGGAGAACAGTATGAAGGTTTCTCCAAAAACTAGAACTGGAACTGTGGTACATATATACAATGAAATACTACTCAGCCATAAAACAGAATGAAATAATGCCATTTGCAACAACATGGATGGAACTGGAGGGTATTATGCTAAGTGAAATGAGTCGGAGAGAAAGACAAACGTCCTATGTTATCACTTATATGTGGAATCTAAAAGGTACAACAAACGAGTGAATATAACAAAAAAGAAGCAAACTTACAGATATGGAGCACAAATTAGTGATTACCAGTGGGGAGAGGGAAGAGAGAAGGGGCAGTATAGGAGTAGGGAATTAAGAGGTACAAACTATTATGTATAAAACAAGCTACAAGGATATACTGTACAACACAGGGAACATAGCAAATATTGTAATAACTATAAGTGGAGTATAAACTTTAAAATCGTGAATCACTATATGGTACACTTGTAACCTATATAATATTGTACATCAATTATACCTCAGGAAAAAAAACCCCAAAAAACTCAACATGCTCAACTTAACTACAAGAGGGAGCAGTCTAATATTGAAAATATTTCAATGACAAGAGATGTTAATGTATGTTTACATATAGGCACTCAAAACTGAATTACTAGAATTATGATTTCAGCCGTAATAATTTATCTTCCCAGCTTCTTTCCACTGATGGTTCCCAATGTTTTTAATATGTTAATACATACATTATAAACTGTGCTAGAAGTTTCATAGTCATGACGAGAGTCCCAAAGATTAAGAATTACTTAACATTTCCTAAAATTGCAAGATGATGAAAAAAAAGGCTTTGAGAGTACAGATCTCATTGGTCCATCCATCATATTTTTTTAATTTTGTTTTGACATCTTTCCACAGTTAGTATTCCCAACTAATAAAGCATTTTAAAAATCACAATGCAGTATTTCACAAAGAATAACATCTGTCAATTCTCTTGACTTTCTTTCCAGTGCTAAAGTTGTCTGCACTTTGAAACGAAAGCAAACATATAAATGATAAATGTTTTAAAATATGTACAATATTATGGATATATCTGATTTGCCTATGAAAAGGCAAACCTCTGGTTTGAATTAAAAAGGCTAAACTAATGAAAAGATGTCATTAAATGTTTAATAAAGTGCCTAATCTTGATGTATTACCTTTTATCCTTTCCCAAGAAAATGCAATGAAGAATCACAGCTGTGAATTACATGATTATAAATAATCCTGTTTTCAGTTGTAGAAGTTAGAGAATTCTCCTTTTGGAAGTATAAGAATAAATTGTGTATTAACAGTATACTAATTGTTTACTGCTTTCAAAAAAAAAGGTTGCCAAAAGATCAGCTATTACAAATAAACTTTGTTAGTGTAGATACAAAAACATTAAAAAAAATCTCCTGAAATTATCAGCATTTACTGTTTTTCCCTTTTCTAAAAATGTGAAGCAACCACATATTTACAGAAAAGTTGGAAGCACAGTAAATACAAAGAGTTTTTCTGAACCATTTGACACTAAGTTGCTAACTGGTTGCCCTATCCCTCTAGGATATGTTACTCCTACAAGCAAGGACATTCTCCTACATAACCAGAGGAAATTCCGTTGATACATTGCTACCATCTGATTCTCAGGACCCATTCCAGTCTTGCCAAGTCTCAATAATACCCCTTAAACCAAAAAGGTCTAACTCAGAATCACGTATTACACCTAATTTTCATGTCTCTTTAGTCTCCTTCAGTCTTCTTCCACTTCCATGCCTTTGACACTTTTGTATATTACAGGCCAGTTATTGTGTAGAATGTTCCTTAGGAGTAGTTTAGGATTAAATTACATCTTTAGCAGAAATATCACAAAAGTGATACTACACTCTTCTCATTGCACCCTATCAATTTGTCCCTTTACTGATGATAATCCCATCAACCACATGATAAACATGGTGTCTGCCATACCTCCCATGTAATCAGTAAGTATTTTGTAGTGGAATATTGAAATAATATAAATATCCCAGCCCTTCAAACTTTCAGTTTATCTTTTATTGACATATGCCTGGGCTCTTGGTCTCCTATTTTATTCAATACTTTATTACGTGTACTATCATTATTATTATTATTTTTTTTTTTGCGGTATGCGGGCCTCTCACTGTTGTGGCCTCTCCCGTTGTGGAGCACAGGCTCCGGACGCGCAGGCTCAGCGGCCATGGCTCACAGGCCCATTTTTGATGCTCAAATTGCCCTCCATTTGGCCAGTGGGAGCCAATTCAAGCTGGCTTCTGTGTCCTTTGAACTTGCCCACATCCTTCTTTGAGCACCTTCTTGCTTTCTGGAACAAGATGTTTTGGACCCATGTTGTACTTTCCTTGTCTTGCCCTTGGAATTAGCCATTTCTCCAAGGAGCCTGGTTTCTTTTTGCAGAAAATGGTGTCTGAAACCAAGATCTGGAGACCCCTTGGAACTCACAGGGCGTGCTCATGGCTCTTAGCTTGCGGCTCATCCTAGCCTCTCTCAGAAGACAGAGCTGAAGGGGAAATGTATTTATACAGTGTGTGCCCTCACGTGTGCACACACATACATATAGACACTCACATCTATATTTATTTCTACATCTACCTTTATGTTGAAACATATACATTTATACCCGCATCTCTAATTCCAATCCCATTAGGATTATAAATCTAGTTTTCTGCCTTTCTATATTTTAACTCCTTTTTCCAACAACAGAAAACCTGGCTTGTTCTCAGCTTATTTGATCAGTCTCCCAGTCTGTAAGGACTCTCCCACTATCCCGACCACATCACCTGCGGAGGTGCCACGCTCACCCTGCCCAGAGCTCCAACATTCCCCGCTGGCTGCCCCGTGTCCACGCCTTCCTCATCCAGCTTAGCTCTGACCCTCCGCCTTAAGCCGAACTCCCTCCCACCTTCCTCATCCGACCTGGGCTCCTATACGTCCCACAGGCCACATCTCCACGGCGATGCTGTCCTCAACATTTGGGTTCTAAGCCACTGCACTACCCCTCAGGGCACCTCGGAGGCACCTTGCTCTGCTCCCCGACCAGACTCCGGGCTCAGTTGCTCAGCAAAGGGGGAGGAAAAGGAGAATCCACGCAAAGGTTTGAGGTCTATAGAAAGCAATCAATATTATTCTTTTTTCACTCTTTTCTCACTTTTAACACGTATAAAAGAGGAATAAAATGACAAGATCTAGCTCTTTCAGCCTTCTCAGCTACTTTTAATTTTTTTCTTTTTTTTTTTTTTTTGCGGTACGCCGGCCTCTCACTGGTGTGGCCTCTCCCGTTGCGGAGCACAGGCTCTGGATGCGCAGGCCCAGCGGCCATGGCTCACGGGCCCAGCCGCTCCGCGGCATGTGGGATCTTCTCGGACCGGGGCACGAACCCGTGTCCCCTGCATCGGCAGGCAGACTCTCAACCACTGCGCCACCAGGGAAGCCCTCAACTACTTTAAAGTCAGTAGCCTGTGAGAATGTGTGTCGTGTGTGTTTAATGTTTTATACTAAGGCAGCCAGACCATTGCAGAAGCTCTGCACTCATTACTTCCCATCAGAGTTGACCTATTTCCCCGCCTCACAACAGAGCATGCAGAAAAGGCCAAGTTGGATAATTTGTTGCATTTTCCCTTTGTCTTGGGGAAACAAGGCCTATTAAGGGGAAAAGGCCAAGTTAATTTGTTATATTTTCCCTGGTTATTGGAGAAATGTGAGTGGAGAAACAAACATTTTAAAAGAAAAAAAGAAACACTTTTACAAATTAAAAAAATAATAAATTAAACGTTTGTTTTAATTATTTAAAAAAATTAAAATAGTTATCCTATGGGTTTTGTTTACTTCCCATAGGGAGAATAAATAATTTTTCTGGAGAGAAGATATGTCTCACCTGTCGGGAAAGCTTTCTTTAAGGAAGTAGGGGAGAGAGTCGTCAGCTTGTAGGAATTTCTGACACAGAATGATTGGAGAATACTGCTAGTTAGGAGCATATATTTCTTATCCAGAGAGCATTTTTGTTCCTCTCATTGACATTCAGCTGACAGAGGTAAAGTTAAAACACTACAAACAAAACTGTTGGTGTTCAATGTCATTGCAGCACTATTCACAATAGCCAAGACACGGAAGCAGCCTAAATGCCCACTGAAAGATGAATGGATAAAGAATATATGGTACATATATACAATGGAATATTACTCAGCCATAAAAAGAATGAAATAATGCCATTTGCAACAACATGGATGGACCTTGATATCATCATACTAAGTGAAGTAAGCCAGACAGAGGAAAACAAATATCATATGATATCGTATTTGGAATCTAAAAAATGATACAAATGAACTTATTTACAAAATAGAAATAGACTCACAAACATAGAAAACAAACATGGTTACTAAAGGAGTGGGGAGGGATAATTAGGAGTTTGTGATTAACATATACACACTACTATATATAAAACAGATAACCAACAAGGACCTACTGTATAGCACAGGGAACTATACTCAATATTTTGTAATAACCTATAAGGGAAAAGAATCTGAAAAAATATATATGTATGTATGTAAACTGAATCACTTTGCTGTACACCTGAAACTAACACAACATTGTAAATCAATTGTACTTCAATTTAAAAAGAAAAAGGAAACAAATCAAACAAAAAACACTGTTTGTGCCATGGGCAGGGAGTTATTAGGCAAGCTGGAGTTGTCCCCAGGAACCCAGACCTCGGAAATGGGCGCATATACCAGTCCGCTCCTTCCAAGATGTCACCAAGGACACCTTCAGAAAGGCTCATCTCTGCTTTAATTTCGGGAAGGTTGGGGAGCTCAGCTGTAATGTTATTCAGAAAAAGGCAGAATAAAAATCAGGATAGGCCAGGTTTAGGACTAGAGTTACCAAGTCTAGAATTTACATTAAAAAACCATAAAGACCAGGGGGAGCGAGGGAGCTGGTCTCTAAAGTTTGGCAGAACTCTTCTACAGAATGAAACCGGACAAACACCGCCGCTCCCGGCGTGATTCTCCCACCTCTGCCCCCGTGGCCACAATTGGCCACCCCAAGTAGGCAGCTGGGTGTGAGAGCTTTCAGGGGCCTCCCCAGAGCTTTTTTTAACCTGGTATTTTCTGCTTATAGACTTTCCACAGGGCAACCCCAGGTCCGGGGGCGAGGGGGATTCTCTTCAGCTGGGAAATCTGAGAAGTCAACTGGCCTGTGGCAAAGGAGATATTTTTAGCCGAGACTTTGGTATCTCGGGAGTGCCATCTACTTTAGACCGCAGGGTGGGAGACACAAAACAGAGCTAAGCAAGGGGACTGGGGCGACTCTGCATCTTCTTAGCAACGACTGCGGAGCTTACCTTGGAAGAAGATTCCGTGTGTGCTCTGGTGGGGTGGGGAAAGCCGGCCGGGCGTCTTCTTAGCAATGGGGCTACACCCTCCCCGTGGAGGCGAGGCCCGGAAGTCCCGCCTTCACGCCACGTATTCGCAGGGTCTCTCCCAATACCTATCTGCTCACGTGCCCACCTGCCTGCCTGCTGCATTGGCATCACCTGAAACTCCTTAGAAATGCAAATTTGGGGCCCCATCTACTAAGTTAGAAACTCTGGCAGTGGGACCTGGCCATCTGTGTTGCATCAGGCCCTGCAGGTGATTCTCAGGCATGCTAAACCTGGAGGATTACTGGCCTAATCACATGGTCACAAACATCCCTAGATAAAGGTACAAGAACAAAACTTGATCCCTATCAAACCCACACGGCAGTACATCGTTTTAAATTAATAGACATTATTTTCAGCACATTTTTAGATTGACAACATTGAGCAGATAGTAAAGAGAGCCAAAAATTCTTGGTAAACCTTTGTTTTTCTCCTGTGTACCTTACCCTTTCTCTCCCAGCTGAGTTTTGCTATCAAAGATTGCAACTGAGTCAGAGTAAGAAACAGCCCCCAGTGCTCGGGGAGGATGGCAGTCCCACACAGCAACCCTAGAAATGGGTACACCGGGCAGGCTGTAGGGAAGCCAACTGAAATTGTCTAAGATGATGTAGCCAGGGGAACGTCTCCTCCAAAGAGCCTGGGAACTAACATTAGAGTATTCCTAATGAATTAGCTTCCTATGGCTGCTGTAACAAATGCGACCCGTGGCCTCCAACAACACAAATTTATTTCTCTTACATTTCTGGAGGTCAGACGTCTGAAATCAGTTCCACCTAAAGTCAAGGTGTCATCAGGGTTGCCGCCTTCTGACCTCTTTGAGGAGAGGATCTGTTTCCTTGCCTTTTTCAGCTGTTAGTGGCTGCCTGTCTGTATTCCTTGGCTGCTGGCCCTTCCTGCATCTTCAAAGCACATCTCTCTAGTGTCTACATCCATCCTCTCATTGCCTTCTCCTCTGACTGACCCTCCTGCCTCCCTCTAATAAGGACACTGTGGTCCCAACAGTTCCTCCCAGATAATCCAGGACGATCTCCCCATCTCAAAATCTTAGCACACAATCTAATCACAGCTGCAAAACCCCTTTTGCCTTATAAGGTGCCATTCACAGGTCCTGAGGATTAGGATATGGATATATTTGCGGGTCCATTATCCAACTTACCACACTCCCTATGGCCCTGTACTATCTAATACGGTAGAGACACTGGCCACATGTGCTTATGGAGCACCTGAAATGTGATTCATCTGAATTGAGATGTGCTGTAAGAGTACTGAAATTTGAAGACTTAGTATGAAAAAAATAGGTAATGTATTTCATTCATAATTTTTATATTGATTCCATGTTAGAATTGCAAAATCTTGGATATAGTGAGTTAAATAAGACCTATTATTAAAATTAAATGAATCTGTTCTTTTTGCTTTTTCAAACGTAGATAATTTAAAATTACCCACGTGGCCGACATTACATGTCTATTGGACAGCGCTGCTATAGACCACAAAGGAAGCAGGGTGATATTAAATTTCCATAGTTTTATTTATGTGTTACTCATAGTTATAAGGGAGCCTAGACATTGAAAGCAATATGTCTTCTTTCAACCTTCTCTAGGGAGAGCAACTGACTGCACAGAATGGAGATTTCAAATCAAGAGGGATGCTATATAGGCACATACACAACTAAATTCTCCACTAGATAACAGTAACCAAAAAAAATAATAATAACCTAGCAGCTTGTGTTCTTACAAAGCACTTTCTTAAAGCATAATTTTGCTGAATCCTCAATCACAATCCTGTGAGAGGAATATTGTTCCCATTCTTCAGAGAAAGAAACTGAGCCTAAGGGAAATTTACCTGCTGGAGTGGCACCCATCTAATAAGTGATGGATAAGAATCCAAGCCACGTTTGTGTGCCACAGTGCCCAGGGCTACCTTGAGCTTATCTTGGCTTGGGTTTAATGATTTAATCAAGCTCACTCTACTTCCTGAATTATTTTATATCTAATCTTCCTAAATTTCAGAGATCCCAGAATTCTCCCTCTTCACCTGAAAATTTTGTTCCTTTGCCGATCTGAACACATTTTTGTGATTGTTTATTTATTAGCTGTGAACGCAGAGGGGTGTGTGTCCTACCCAGCTATTTAAGGAAGAGGACTTTATCCTGTGTCGAACTCCTCAGCTAGAGGCATACCTGATACTAAAACCAGACAAAGACACCACCAAAAGAGAAAATTACAGGCCAATATCTTGGATGAATATAGATGCAAAAATTCTCAACAAAATATTAGCAAAGTGAATCCAACAACACATAAAAAAGACCATACACCACAATCAAGTTGAATTCATCGCAGGGTCACAAGGATGGTTCAACATACACGAATCAATGCGATACACCTCATCAACAAAAGAAAAGACAAAAACCACAGGATCATCTCAATAGACACAGAAAAAGCATGTGACAAAATTCAACAGCCGTTCACGATAAAAACTCTTACGAAAGTGGGCATAAAGGGAACATACCTCAAGATAGCAAAAGCTATTTATGACAAACCCACAGCCAACATAGAGGCGTGCCTGGCCCCCAGCTTGATGTGGACCATCTGTTGGAAGGCCCCCAACACGAATGACTGTCTCTCCCCACCCTTTCCACCACCCACAAGCTGCATGCCTAGGTGAAAGGCTCAGATCTGACTTAGAGCCAGAGAAGATATCCCCAGACAAACCTGGCCTCTGGTGAGCAGATTTCCTCTGCTCAGTCTTCCTTGGAGTGGAACAGGCCATGTCGGACTTTGGCAGAGGTTGCTGTGAGAAGAACTGGCAAAGCCCCACAAAGAGGGAAGCAGATGTCAAGGTCAGCTAGGATGCCCCTTACCCAGCAGCACTTCTCGACTGTCGGAAAGGGAGGAGGGAAGTAGAAAGGAAAAGGGTACGATGTGCTGCTCATTTTCTCTGCAACATGAAAATCTCAGCCTTTAGATCTAGAAAGGCCCTTGGAGAGTGTCTAGTCTAACAACCTCATTTTACGCGTGAGGAAACCAGGATCAAACAGTTAACTGACTTCTTTCTGTAAAGTCTCCCAGCAACTTAGTATCAGGTAAAGACTGGAGCTCCCTTTTCTGATTGTTTTCAACTTGGACAAAATTGCTTTAAAGGATCACAGACAAGTATTAAGTAAAATCACACAGCTTCGACTTCCAAACCACGCTGCAGAGAAGAGGCACCTTGCTTGCAGGCTGAGACTCTGAAATAGGCACTCAGAGCTGAAAGTCATGTACAGTCAAAATAATCCTTGAAAATCCTTAGGAAAATGCCACATTGGAGACCAATATAACTTCTGTCAATCAACCCCACACAGTCAGTTTTTCCAGAGATGGAACAGGCTCCACAGTTGAGTACCAGATTAATTAATTGGCTTGAGGTTAGAGGACAAAAAGGCACAGATCTTTAAACACAGGACCACACGTAAGACTGCAAGCTGGAAACATATAAAAGGCACCAGAGTTCTGAAATTAACAGCAGATCCCTTTCTTTTATCCCCTGCTCTCACTCCAGGGCACTGAGCAGAACAACAGGCAAAGTGACTCATGCTACTTAAAGAGTTCTCTCTTCCCCACGCTCCTGATTTAGTGTTTACTGCTTAATTAGAAGCTAAGCTTCACATGCGCGTGAATCTCTATTTTGTTCGTTTGTGAATCCCAAGTGCCCAGTACTGTGCCTGGCACATAAATGTGTGTTGAATAAATGGATAAATCTACTCCTCTTTTTGTCCAGGCTACGTAGTTGAATTCTTGTAAGTTGATGTTATTTTGTTCTAGCATGTAGCTCTTAACCTCTCGGGGTGTTATGTTGCGCTAGCCAGAAAAGTTCACATTGAACTGTTCATAGAGATTGTTCAGTACTCATGGGGTTCATGGAGCCCAAGATTAAAATTTCCTGGTGCTATCAACCTTTAAGATGCTGCTGTGACACTTTAGCAGAATGACCTTCTTGGCTTTGGAGAGACTGACATCGTTTACTTTCATAACTGCACAAGGACTTTTCTTTACAGCTCTCCCAAATACTGGAAACAAAAGGTACTCTTTAGGGCTTTTCTGGTGGCGCAGTGGTTGAGAGTCCGCCTGCCGATGCAGGGGATGCGGTTCATGCCCAGGTCCGGGAAGATCCCACATGCCACTGAGCCTGCGCGTCCGGAGCCTGTGCTCCGCAATGGGAGAGGCCACGACGGTGAGAGGCCCGCGTACCGCAAAAAAAAAAAAAAAAAAAAAAAGGTACTCTTTAAATGTTCAGCCCAGAAGCTCAAAGGGGACCTGGGCTAAGCTCAAACTCGTGGCGCCAAAATGATTTTCACAACCCTCCGCTGTATTTTCTGACCTACTCCTAAGCCGGCCTGTTGACTGACTGGCCCTTCTCCACAGATGTCCTCTTGAGATGCTTGCAGGTTCCAGCACTGATACTGAATGGCCAGATGGATCACCTACAGGACCACCCTGGATCTCCAGCTAGCTCCATCAAGCATTGACACTACACCTGTCACCACCAGCTCTGATGGTTTGGACACAGAGAAAGGTACGGCAGGACAATATTCAAACAGCTGTTGTAAGGTGAGCTGATGGGGGCAACTGCCAGCAGGCTGAGAGGAAAACATAATGTACGGGTATCCTTCAGCAGAGCTCAGAGCCAAGCAAACACCGCTGCAGAACCCCCAGGGATGCGGCAGACAGACACACTGGTGCTCCAGGACAACAGCGGCTCTTTCTGAGCAAAGAGAAAGAAGGAGAGACCGGAGACAGGGCTGGGGACAGTGACGGGCTCAGGAAAGGGCAGCTGACTCAGTAATCCAAAAGTGAGCCAACCCATGTACTACACACCCACATGGAAAGCACATATAATCTCCCAACCTGCACCGTGATTGTCTGCCTCTAAGAATAATAAATATTACAGACTATGCTCTAAAGCAGATTTAGCAAAGTCCCAGAAACAGAATAAACTCAAGGCAGGGAAAGGACTATCTATCTATGCATCTGTACTGGCTTGAACAGTGTCCCTCAAAAATTTATGTCCACCAGAACCACAGAATGGGACCTTACCTGGAAATAGGGTCTTTGCCTTTGGAATTAGTTATGGTGACATCATACTGGATTAGGGTGAGCCTTAATCCAACAAGACTGGTGCCCTTAGAATAAAAGGGGAGAACACAGAGACACAGGGACGAAGGCCATGTGACTACAGAGACAGAGATTAGAGGGATGCAGCTACAAGCCATATGCCAAAGAGTGCCAGCAATCACCAGAAGCTAGGAAGAGGGGAGGAAGGATCCTTTCCTAGAGCCTTCAAGGGCCATAGCCCTGCAGACATCTTGATTTTGGACTTGTAGCCTCCAGAACCGTTAGCGAATAAATTTTCAGCATTTTTAAGTCACCAGGTTTGTGGTAACTTGTTACAGCAGCCCTAGGAAACTAATACAGCATCTCTCTGTTTTAGCTACTTTCAAATACATTTCTGTATAGTCATTCATTCACAAATTTGCACGAGTTCTGTCCCAGGCACTCTTCTAGCAATGAACAAAAGCAAAGAAAAAATCTCTGCCCCCATGAAGCTTATATCTCAGAGTAGGAGGAGACAGAAAATAATCAAAATAAAGAAGTAAAATACATAGTCTGTCGAATGGTGACAAGTTCAGTAAGGGGTCCTATGGCATGAGGTGGAGTATTCGTTTTCAATTTGAATAAATTAACCATTCTCAGAGGATTCTGATCCAAACACTGAACCTAAGATTCTAGTACAGACAGCCCTCGACTTACGGTTTCTCTGCTTTATGATGGTGTGAAAGCGATACGCATTCAGTAGAAACCGTGCTCAAATTTTGGATTTTGGTGTTTCCCTGGGCTAGTGGTACGTGGTAAGCTACTCTCTTGTGATGCTGGGAGGGGTAGCGAGCCGCAGCTCCCAGTCAGGCACTCGATCGTGACGGCGAACAACTGATACACTTACAACAGTCCTGTACCCAGACGACCATTCCGTTTTTCACTTTCAGTAAATTACTGAAATTTACTGATTCAGTAAATTACCTGAGATATTCAACACTTTATTATAAAGCAGACTTTGTGTTAGATGGTTTTGCCTAACTGTAGGCTAATGTAAGTTTCCTGAGCATATTTAAAGCAGGCTAGGCTAAGCTGTGATGTTTTGGTAGGTAAAGGATATTAAATGCATTTCAACTTATGATGATATTTTCAACTTATGAAGGGTTATTGGGACATAACCCCATTGTAAGTCAAAGTAGATCTGTACTGTCATTCTTGGGGGAAAATGGTACAACACGTAAAGGTACGTAGGGGAGAGAAGAGCCTCACTCTATTATATCAGAGTTTCTGCTCTAAAACCAGGAAACCCATCAGCCATAAAGCTCACTGTGAAGGGAAAAGAACAATTCGTTAGCAAAAATCATCAAGGCTAAGGGTAGAATCTCTAAGGATGTTGTGACTAATACACACTTGTTGGCTGATTTATAATAAATGTTAAATATAAAATTTATTATGTGATTATATAAATTATGTAAATCGTAAATAGTCATTTACCATTCAGCAAATGCCCTGGCAGTGATTCAGCTATGCAAAACCACTCTTAAGAGAAAAAGAAGCAAAGGGAGTGCTGGACAGGAAAACTTTTATCATCCAAGAGTCTCATTAAATTATCACTCAAGTAAATTGAGCTATTTGTAACGAGGTGGATAGACCTAGAGTCTGTCATACAGAGTGAAGTAAGTCAGAAAGAGAAAGACAAATACCGTATGCTAACACATATATATGGAATTTCAGAAAAATAAAATGTCTGAAGAACCTAGGGGTAAGACAGGAATAAAGACACAGACCTACTAGAGAATGGACTTGAGGATATGGGGAGGGGGAAGGGTAAGCTGTGACAAAGCGAGAGAGTGGCATGGACATATATACACTACCAAACGTAAGATAGGTAGCTAATGGGAAGCAGCTGCATAGCACAGGGAGATCAGCTCGGTGCTTTGTGACCACCTAGAGGGGTGGGATAGGGAGGGTGGGAGGGAGGGAGACACAAGAGGGAAGAGATATGGGGACATATGTATATGTATAACTGATTCACTTTGTTATAAAGCAGAAACTAACACACCATTGTAAAACAATTATACTCCAATAAAGATGTAAAAAATAATAAAAAATAAAGACACACACACACACAAAAAAATTATTACTCAAGCAAAAGAAAGCTCTAGAGCTAAGAGAACATTCCTCGGTGAAGGAGATGTTCTGTCCACACTGTCTAATACAGTAACCACTGGTCACATGTGATTATTGAGCACTTGAAATGTGGCTAGTGAGACTGAAAAACTGAAGTGTTCATTTAATTTTGATTAATTTAAGTAACCGCATTAATTAAATAACCACAGGTGGCCAGTAGCTACTCTATTGGAGAGAACAGGTGTAGAATCACAGAAGGCTGGCTGTGGAGACAACCCTGAGAGAATGTGAGACGGGACCAGCTCCACAAATAAAAACAGGTAAGGGAGCCTTCACAGAATGTATAGCTGTTATGTAGAGTTTTTCTAGGACATATTTATTTCCTTAATGCTCACCAGGCCCTTATAGATATTCAGCAGTATTACCCCGTTGGCTGGAAGAGGAAATCAAGGTTCAGCAAGATTTTTTGACTTGCCCAGAGGGCCTTGCAGCTTTTAACGGCTGGAGCCAGAGATTTGAATTTGGCTTTGACACCAAAATACATACCTAGCCACCAAGGCACTCCATGTATAGCACCCTTCACTCTTGTGATGTCTTCCATTCAATCTACCCTCTCTGAACAGTCTGAAACACAAAACTGTGTGTGTCTGCATGTGTGTGTGTACACATATGTGTGTCTGAGTAGATTCTGCAGAAGAGGTTAAGTCTGAGAGTTACTTGAGTTCTTCGTGTGGATCAAGTATTCCGTACAAATCAATATCCTCTAGACTACCAGCCCCATTCTCCACTTAATCAGGCAAGAACAGGATGCGTGAATGCATGCTTGTTGACTAACTTATTAAGGCCAAAGTGGCATGTTAAATAAACCCTTCTTCCTTGGACACATTCAGCAAAAATTCTATAACCCAGCTTTTCTGGTCCTCAAGGAGCTCCCATTCCCCCCCAGCCGTAGACAAATTCAGACCACAATCACACCTGGTTGGTGGTGGAGGCACTGATGCCTGCTGTTCTCTTATTAGTAAGATTTCTGCAGCGTTGTGAAGAAGGTTTCTAATGGGACTAATTTTGCATCTTTTTAAAAAAGTTTCACTATGTCCAGAAATATACTTGATGAGATTAATAAAGCAATTCTTATTTGTCTCTTTAACCTCCTGGAAGGTTTAGCTGAGTCTTTCATCACCGTACTATACGCCTGTCCTGCAAGGAACGGTCTGGGAAGAGTCCTTTCCCCAAAATAAAGCTTTACAGCATTTCCAGGTTTTGAGATTTATGTGATCCCATACCCAACTAACTCTGAAAACAGTTCATCCCAGTGTGGCTCTCGGTGTCCTGGGAAGAAGTCTATGGAAAGCCTGACTGCTCAGCCCAGCAATCACACATGTCTCTGCAGACAGCTAGTCTCACCTCTCAAGCCGCAGGAACCTGGTTCGAGGGACTGATTTCTAGCCTAATTTCCGCACAACAAAACTACTGACACCAAATAATACAAACAAGCTGGTGAATGTTGTGCTGTGACAAACACTGATTTTATAATGGTTATTTCCAAAATTAATGTGTTGTGACATCTTTAATTTCAACACCTTCAGCCAAAATGTGTGTCTTTGGAAAATGATCACCAGTAAGTCCTGACTTCGCTCCCTTTCTGGTAGCAGTCGGCATACCTTTGCAGAGTTTTGATTCCATCAGTAAATTATTGAATACTTTACCAATGGGGTGGGGGGCGAGGGGAGACTACAAACTACAGATGGACAACAGAGAAGTCCTCGCGGTCTTATTGAAGAGTGAGCTCGTCTTTGTAGTACATTGTTCTCAGAAGTCTCCCGCGGAAGGAAAGCTCTACTTTACGAATTGCCGGGACAGCTTCCCTGGGAACGCCGAGCCGGGCCGCTTCCCTGATGAGCTCGCAGCTCTGAGCGCGCAGGGCTCGGTCCCGGGAATGACAAGCAGTGCAGAAAGTGCCTACACCGCCATCCACCGGCCCCGAGCGGGTGGCACCCGGAGTGGCGAGCTCGCCACGAGAGCTGGGGAAGAATCCCGGCAGGATCCGACCCAACACCACCTTCCTCCCACAAGCGCAGCCCTGCGTCCCTGCCCCGAGAGCGGTCCCTGATCCTCGGCTCCGCGCAGCTGGGACCACGCCGCAGCGAATGGATTCCGAGACCCTCCTGACACCGAAGAAGGAAGGCAGTGCTCAAAAGAGACCCGGTTCCTGGGGGCTCAGGCCAGTGAGGACCTGCCGTGGTGCTCTTCCCTACCTTTCCTCTCTCGAACCAGGGGCAACGTTGTCCCTTCCCAGAACAGGATCGGAGCCCGCCAAACCCGGAGTAGCTCGAACCCGCAGCCCCTACCCCAGCCCCGCCCCCCCATGGCGGCCGGCGGCCGGTGTGCCCGGGCGGGTACTCGCCGCAGACGAAGTTTGCGCGCAGGGTACGCAAGAGTTCCCAGCACCCTGCAAGGGGCAGCGCTCAGATGGTCCAAGGATAACCGACACCGCTGGTTACAGGGGAACCGGACGCGAGTCCGGGCTCTAAGAGGGATGAAGACCCAGGCGCGCGCGACCGGGAAGGAAGGCTTACGTCTGGGGCAAGCGAGGCTGCGCGGTCCTTCCAGGTGCCGGGCGTCGGCGCAGAAAAGAAGCCGCGGACCCCCGAGGGGCTGGTTCCGACGGCTCCTTCAGCAGCCTCCTCAGGCGCACTGGCGCCGCCGAGTCCACTTGATGCGTGGAGGGCGCCCCTGGCAAGGAGAGCGTGGTCTCCGGACCGACCCGCCCCGAGCGTTAAAGGAAACACTACCCATGACGCTGGGAGGGTCCCGGACGCTGGGCGACCGGGATGGAGGGCCGTGCGCCCGAAGACTGGTTACAGGGCGCTTAGCGTGGCGCTGGGACAGCCGAAGCTCACCGACGGCAGGGCAAGAAGGTGGCACCCGAGGGGAGGAGGGGGCGGGACGGGAGGGATTGACCCTAAATTCATCCGGACCGAGAGGTCATGCGACCTGTTCGGCGGCAAAGCGCGGTTCGTGTATCTTACCTGCTCCGGGGCCCCGGCCGGGCGGTAGCGCTCTTCCGGAGCGCGGGCGGGGGACTGTTTCGTGGAAAACATGTCTCGCTTTTTCCTCCGTCCGCTCTTATCCTGGTCACTTTTCTCTCCTCTGCGTGCCCCTGGGAGAGGCACTACGGATGCCTTGCCTCTCGCTCAGGAAGAGACAAGTTGAACGTCAAGGGACAGGGGCTCCACATTTTGTCTGCTCGACAGATCCCACCTCCCTTCACTCCCGTCTCTGGGTCCCACCCATCAGAACCCTTAATGACAGATCCTCTACAACCCCACCTCTTTGCATTCAAATAAGTTATTCTTCAGGGGCAGAGGGGAAGCCAAGCGGACTGCGGGTCCCCCCACCCATGCCCACCCCCAAACTTACGCCCCGTGACGGCAGCACGAAGAGGACAAGACCTGAGCGTTTGGGCTGTGGGAGACCGAGTAATTGGGAGCAAAGGAGTAACTTGTCGGCTCTCCCAAATCTCATCCACATCCTAGACCATTCTCTTTTGGCCAGAGCGTAGCCAAGTAAAAATCAGAGTAACTGCAGGCACTGGCAATTAAAGGGCAAGATTTTTATCACAACAAAGATTTACGTTTCTAGGGCGAGCATTATTTGCTTTAGGCAAATGGAAACTAGCTTCTCTGTTTAGGGAAGGAACTGCTTTGCAAGAGTGCCTGAGACTTTGCTGAGGCTGCAGGGACCCGGGAGGGAACCTGAGCCTGCTTCCATAAACCTAGCAGCGATTTCCCGCGGAGAGCAATCACAGGCTGAATCCTAGGGGCCAACAACTCTGTGCCTTTCTGTCACTCACCAGCAGCCCCTCTTCCTCGGGCAGCGTCAAGGAGGCACTGCAGGTATTTACAATGGTAGAGACTACCATTTGAAGCCCAAGTTGTCGTATGTTTGGCAGAAAATGACTACGCTTGAGTTTCTCTTAGAAATATATATTTTTTAATCCAACTTTAGTCAAGATCTAAGGAAAATTTTTAAAAATCACTCGAGGTTATTGAATAAATCCATCTCCATTATTCTGGCAGAGGCTATGCATAGTCAACAAAATATGTATCAGGCACTTGTTCCTTGGATATTATAGCTGGGGGAGGGGTGTATAACTTGTAAAATTGGGGGGAGGGGAAATCGGTATTTTGTTTCTGAAATGAAGTGAGAAAGAAAATATTGCAAGTGCATAGTACAATAGTTGAAATAGGGAGTTGAAGTAACCAGCCTAAGTTTTAAGTTTACACAGCTAGCAAGTGCTGAGCTGGGATTCCGCAGAGATGTAATTTCAGGACTGTGTTCTTCTAAGATACTGCTTCATCACACGTCATTGTCATCACCACAGGGACACCAGTCTGAAAATCAAAAGCCTAGGCGATTTGTCTGCCAACTCCACCTTGAGCAAATCCCCTAGTCTTTCTGGGCCAGTTAACTCAGTCTGTAAAACAAGGGTTGGATTCAATCCTCAAGGTTTCTACAGGCATTCTGACGCCAAGTATGAATTGCTATTCACCTCCTTTCTCTTCCACTTTCTGCCCTCTAGTGGAGGTGTTAAAGGAACTGTGAAATTTAAGTAGCTAAGTCAGTGAATTTGAGATAGCTAGGGTAAATAAGTCTTCTCTTTCACTACTATACAGTACTGTTCTTCAGAGAGCTAAAGCTGATTGCACTGGGGAAACAGCATTCTTTAAACTTCCTTTTAGCAAGAAAACCCAACCAGTTCTAGGCACCAATGGCATCAGAGTAAATATTTGAGGTAGTCTTTGCATGAGGGCAAACAGGTATTTTTATATTCTTTGTAACAGACTTCTATAATGTAAGGAATCATAACAAATGTTAGAAATCTCATAACATATGTGAACTAATTTGAATATGCAGAGGGCTCACAGTAATCTTCAATGACCTATTTGAATTACTCCTTTTTAAAAAATTTGCCACATTTGCTTTTCAACTTAAAGTGACAACCATCATCTAGTTTCTTACATTTCATTTTACAAAAAGAAACATTGATGGCCTTTTGAAATTTTTATTGTCCAGTATTTCAAACATATATCTAACTAATTAGATGGTTTAAAAGAAAGAACATAAACCTTAATGAGATTTATGGGAAAATTCACTTAAAGGTAGTGAGTATACTTCTGGAAAGGGTGATTTTACAGATTAACTTTTAGTCACATTTCATGTACAGACCAATTTTAGTGCTTAGGACTACAAATAATGGCAATTTGAGAAAAAGAAAGAGATATCTTAGAGAAGCAGCCAGCATCCCAGGATAAGAAGAGGAAAGCAGTGGCTAAAATAGATATGCTATCCCACGGCTTAACACTCATCTAGGATTTATTAGCTGCCAGATGAACAAAATTGAGTTTCTGCCCTCACAGAACTTCCTGGCATAATGAACACATTAAACTGGGACTTCCCTGGTGGTCCAGTGGGTAAGACTCCTCACTCCCAATGCAGCAGACCCAGGTTCAAACCCTAGTCAGGGAACTAGATCCCACACGCATGCCGTAACTAAGAAGTCCCCATGCCGCAACAAAGACCCGGTGCAGACTAAATAAATAATTTAAAGATAAATAAATACATTAAACAAACGCAAATATGTAAACTATGGAAAAATACTTACAAGTAATATAGGACTATATTTCAGGGAGTCAGAATGTGATGTTTTTAGCTGAGATCTAAAGACACAAAGCCTTTAAAATTATATATATACATATATATATTATATTAAAGAATAGAGCAAGAAACAGGCGAATTGGACAATTACCTATTGCAGGGAAGGAGAGTTTACTTAAACTAAGAAGGGAAAACAACATGCCCATATCTGAAGTAATATATTCCAGCACACTGAAACATTCTGTATATGATAAAAGTAGGCCGTGCAGACATTCTGTTTGCTGTATATAATATTTCTGGGTCATCAATCTCTTACTCTAATATACTAGTCACTGGGAGAAGTAATAAGAACCGGCCCATAAAAAGTTTCAAAGGAATTTTATTTCTAGCACCCTCACACACCTAGTGCTAGCTCCCCCCCACCTCCAGGGCTGTCATTTGACTGCCCACATCCAGCCTAGTGTTCCTAAGGATAGTACCCCCTCAATGACAATGACCACGTGAGCAAAAACCAAGATGCCTCAGTTTACAATTTGTTTTTCTGACCTGTGAATCAATTTGTAAGAAAAGTTATGATGTTAAGTCACATTTATCTGTATTATTATAGCTAAGAATTTCTAAGCACTATGTGCCAGGCACGTCACAAAGTGACGTGTATACTTTTTCAGTTTTTAATTCTTGAAACAAACCTAGTTTCCTTTGTTGTAAAATGAGAATAATAACAGCCCCGCTGCATAGGTTGTCATGGGGGTTTAGTAAATATAAAAAGTGCTTTAAAATAGTTGTAGACACATAATCATAGCTAACACTTACTGAACACTATTATTTCTCCTTGTTTCTATTTTACAGATGAGGAGGAAAGTACGTCTTACAAAAGTTAAATCTCACAACTAGAAAAGGGCAGAACCAGAATTGGAGCCCAAGCAATCTGGAACTAGACTGACCTCTTAACCCCTACCTCCTGTACAATTATTAAGACAGTAATGGAAAATGCCCCAAAAGTTTACGGCCTAGAATGACACTGTGAATTCACTCATTCATCCATCAAATAGTTATTGAGCACTGCAGTGGGTTGAATTGTGTCCCTCCCCAAAATTAATGTCCAACCGAAACTAAATATGTAACTTTCCTTATTTGGAAAGAGGGTCTTTGCAGGTGCAATTAGGTAAAATGAGATTATACTGGAGTAGGGTAGGCCTTAACTACAGAGTGTGTTCTCCTCAGAGACAGAAAAGGACACACGCAGACACGGAGAAGGCGGCCAAGTGGAAATGGAGGCAACACTGGAGTGACGTATCTATGAACCAAGAAACGCCAAGGATTGACGCCCAAAACCAGAAGCTAAGAGAGAGGCATGGAACGGTTTCCTTCTCTGAGTCTCCAGAAGGAACCAACCCTGCTGACATTATGATTTTGGACACCTGGCCTCCTGAACTGTGACAGAATAAATTTCTGTTGCTTCAAGCCACTTTCTTTGTGATAATTTGTCATGGCAGCCCATGGAAACTAATACCAGCATCTGCTATGTGGCTCAGCATCGTTCCCCACTCTGGAGTTACAGCAGTAAACAAAACTGCACCCCTGCCCTCACGGAGCTTTCCTTCTAGTGAAGGAGACAGACAATAAACAAATATACAGTGTTAGGTCCTATGTAGCGCTATGAGGAAAAAATATTGTATGAAGATAGAGAACACCAGATGAGGGTGGTAATTAGGGAATGTCTCCCTAGAGGAGTTTTAACTCGAATGAATCTGGATTGTGGAATTTTAGGCTGTATATGGGTAATTCTTCACAGCACCACTGAAATACATGCCCTTGCATTAACTGCAAATAAAACTTAGCAAGAACAGCAGATCAGCAAACAACAGACCTAAACTTGCTCAACAGACCAAGATTCTGAAACACATGAAAAGGGTTTCCCAGAAAGGACACCCGTAAGAGTTTCTGGAAAGCAGAGGGGTTCCCAGCTCCACTCGCTCCTGCCAAATTGTCATCTCTTCTAGGACGTAGTAACCAGTACTCTGCTTTTCCCTCCTTCTATGAAGCTTCCTAACCTCAGAGGTAGACCCTAAGGTCTAAGGCTTAGACAGTGGTCTAATCACTGTCACTGAATAAAGAGGCACCTTCCACAGACCAAAGAGATACAGCTACCTTACATCAGCTCTAGCTCCAGAGCTCAGACTTCTGTCTCACTTCCCAGTACCCAGGGATGGACAAACCTAGCCGCCGGAGGAGTCCCCTGGGTCATCTGAAATAACACAAAGAGCCCAAATTTTTTATAGGTCATCTATAAACACTAACACAAATACTTATCTCTTTTTAAAAATTTTAACATTCATAGCCATGAAGCTCAAGCATCAGACTTCTTTGCAAAAAGCAAACATTTTTAATGTTTTGCTTCAGTAAAGTTCCTTTGGTAATTTCAGCAAAGATTACACCAATTTATTTGAAATTATTTGATTTTAATTTAGACTTGAATAATGAAATTAACTGAAATACAAGCACGTAGGTGTTGGTCAATCCCTAAAAGTGTTTAAACTGAAAAATACTAAAAGATTTCAATATAAATATTCCACAAATTTCAAACAGTAAGCTAATAAACTTTTATGATACATAGTAAATAGGAAAATAAGGCCATTCACATTTTTGTCTATGTCATTGTGAGTGGCTATTTGGAACTCTTCCATTCCTTCTCTAATTGGCTTAGACTGAAGCAAAAAGGTCAACATGTACCGCTTTATTTCCCTCAGAACAAATTAACGTTAAGTATTTAAACAAAATTTCATTTCATTTTGACCTTAAAGAAATTATTTATTTCCTCCCCACTCCACTCATTGTGCAACAGTTTCCACAGCATCCTCAGGCCACTCCTTCAGGGCAGTGGGGAACCGAGGGAACTGCAGGCCCGAATCACTGAGTTGAAGCACCACCAGCACCTCCACCCTGGGCTGCCTCCCGCTCATCTCCCTCCCTGCTTTCACCTTTGATTCCTTAGAGTCTTCTCTCCACACAGCAGCCAGAAGACTGTTATCTTAAAAGAACAATGACCAACAACTATTCCCCACTTAAAACCTTCCAGTGCTGCCCACTGCAACCAGAAATAAACCCCCATTCCACAGCATGGTCTATCAAGCACACTGTGAACTGGCCCTGGGCACTCTCTCCCCGTCACTCACTCAGCTCCAGCCACACCAGCCCTTCTGTCTGCTCCTCAGCTCTGCCAAGCATCTCCCAACTTAGTGACTTTGTACTCACTGATTTCTCTCCCTCACAGACTTTTCCCTCAGATCTTCAAATGTCCCCATCTCAGAGGGACTTTCCCAATCTAAACTAGCCAGTGCCTTTTCAGCCCCCTCTTTCATCACTTTCTGTAACATTTCTCTCATTTTTTAACATCACTTATCATACATGAAATCACGTTCATTTTATTGTGTATCTATTTCCTGCCCGCTCTCTTCCACTCCTTAACAGGTCCCTGAGAGGATCACCATTATCTTCAGTACCTAGAAGGTTCCTGGCACGCAGTAAAGGCATATGTTGATTGAATAAATGAATGAATAGTTGGGCAACTTTGGGTTAATTAATTAAGCTCTGAGCTACTAGCCAAGCAAATAAAAAACAGCAAACTGCTTCATTTATCATTCACTCAATCTCCCTCTTCCGCTCACTAGATTCTTCCGCACAAATCAGAAAGCAAACTTAGCAAGAACACAAGCCCAACAAAGAGGCATGAACCAGGCTCCAGGTTTGTTTATTAGGCCAAGATTTTGAAATACATGAAAAGAGCTTACCACATGGACATCTAACATTTATTTTAGAGTACAGGAAGGTAATGACTTGAGTGTAACAGCTCTAGTTAAGAGCTTCTGAAACAGCAACCCAGTAACTCTAACATTGGGAAAGGTAAAAAAGAAATCTAAAATTAAAACAAAAATACCATAAAGAAAGGAATGACTGCCCTTCCACTTTAGATACCAGCTAATACTTGATTAAGGAACATAACATTAAAGAAATTGAGTTAAAGAAAGCAAACTTTTAAAATCCTTCTTTGTACTTTTACCACTTCTACCACTTTTTAGTACCTATCAATTACTATGTTTTACATCAAGCATTAGAGTTTTATACCTTGATAAAATTATAGGTTCCTGAATATTTTAAATAGTAAATATTCTAGATTAAAAATTTGGTATGAAAAATTTTAATGAAAACATTAATTATACAAAAATTAAATAGCAAAACCATTTAAAATGACTTACAATTCAGACAGATTTGGCTTACTGATATTTCTCTATCAGCTTGTTTTCATAAGAACTTATTATTTCCAGCTGAAAAAAATCTACTTATACGATTGTGATAAGAAGAAATGAGAATAAAGTACATAAAGCTCGTAAGCCTGTGCTCAGCATATATTGCTCATAAATATTAGTTTTTCTTTTATTATTACTTTTTATTATTACTTTGAAAAAACACATACAAGTTTTACAAAACATGTCAACTTCAGTTAAAAGTTTCTTATATAAGACATAGCAACATGTGAGGAATCTAGCCTGGCATTTTTTGAAAACAATTATGTTTTCCTCTGAGTGACACACTACATAAAATTTTACTTCAATAACTGATAAAAATTCCTCACTAATAAACCAATTTATGAAGTCTAATTATATAGCTTCATGTTATAATTTATGATGTCTTTTAGAGGATATATATATTTTCAAAAGTACAAAGTTACATGATCAGGAAAAGTACCTTTTAATAAGTAACCAAAACATTGTGAAATATTCCTCTTACCACACATACGGCTCAGTTTCATCTTAATTTTGCCAAAAAAAAAAAGATGGCTCTAAATAGTAAATGAAACAGTTATGTTAATAGAAGGAAGCACAATGAACAACTAACATGTCACCCTGCCACTGGCTATGCCTTATGAAATATGTTACAATTTCAGTCATGCTTTTACTATTGCCACTTCTAGTATGCTAATTAAGATAAAGATTAACATTCTGTCCTTCTAACAACCGCTGGAAGAGAATAGAGAGATGAATGTGAATATATATTATGTTCTACAACATTCACTTTCTAATATTCCAAATTTAACAACTTATCGAAATCTATTCTGAGGTATATTAAGAGATCAAACATTTTTTAATCCACACCATGGGCTATGTACCATGCAAACACTAAAACCACAACTGCACACACTGGAAAGAGATAATATTTATATTTTTGCCACAGCGTTAGCTCAACTGCCACTTCATCTCTCTTCCTGTTCTTCTTCCGACGACCCTTCAGTCTGTTTTCAAAAGCCTCCAGTTCGGCCTAAATCAAAACAGTATCATTTTTATTAAATTCAATACACACATTGATTTAAAATTTTCCACTTAGATAAAAATAAATTTGGGAAATGTTTTAATAGTAATGGTATATAATAAACATATTGATTTGATTTTTTAAAAGAACATCTCTCCACTACTGATTGTATTCAACAAATTCAGAACTTAGGTAAGCAGAAAGGGAACTAGGGAGTAGTGAAAGAGATTATTTCAGATTGAAGGCCTGCCTTTGATACTAAATACAGAAACATCTGATTTAAAATATAGACATTAGTTTTATACATCAACACCATTAACCTATAATTAATGGGGCTCTATAATATAGAGCTTCTAGTAAGTGCTAACGGATGACCCATTAGAATAAAGATACCTATAATTCTAGTTTTATACAATGCTGGTATAATAAACATTACTGGCTTGTATGGAAGAAATTCAAGTGAGTAAAGAGAAAAAAGCTGCCGGAAATTGATTCCTCTCTGTCAAATACATTTCAAAACACAGAGTACAAATTCTTCAGGGGAAAAATGCTTCATGCTTTAAATCAAAATGACTCTTTTAGAAAGCAGAATTATATAAAAAACTCGTTCTAAAAAAGAATAACTAGGCCTTCCCTGGTGGCACAGTGGTTGAGAGTCCGCCTGCTGATGCAGGGGACGCGGGTTTGTGCCCCGGTCTGGGAGGATCCCACGTGCCGCGGACCCGCTGGGCCGGTGGGCCGTGGCCGCTGAGCCTGCGCGTCTGGAGCCTGTGCTCCGCAGCGGGAGAGGCCACAACAGTGAGAGGCCCGCGTACCGCAAAAAAAAAAAAAACGGGTTTCCCTGGTGGCGCAGTGGTTGGGAGTCCGCCTGCCGATGCAGGGGACGCGGGTTCGTGCCCCGGTCGGGGAAGATCCCACATGCCACGAAGCAGCTGGGCCTGTGAGCCATGGCCGCTGAGCCTGCACGTCCGGAGCCTGTGCTCCGCAGCGGGAGAGGCCACAACAGTGAGAGACCCGTGTACCGCCCCCCCCCAAAAAAAAAGGATAACTAGATGACACTCATTATAAAGTATAGATTTTCAGTCTACTGTTAAGAACTTACTTATTAAACTTTAATGCATGATAATATAACATAATACACTATAGTGCACTGTTATTAACTAAAACCGGATACTTATTAACTAAAATATATATGTAATATTCATGCAAGATTCTGTAAATGTGTATTTAAAAGGAAATAGAAATTTCAGTTAACATATCCATGACTTTGCTCATAAACCACACTGGAAGAAGACTTAACATATACTTAATACAAAGTGGCATTCTTCAAAGAACCAAAATGTCAGAATATTCTCAAGTAGTTGTTGATATACAGCACAAGGTCAAAATATATTAAAAGCAGTCAAACTTGAGAACTACTGACACAGTAAAATAACTAATGCTTTAATGATGACTCACAGTCATCAAGCACGGTTTAAATTATTTTCTATATACTCTGTTTAAAAGGTGAGTAAATAGAGAATATGTTTAAGATTTCTATCCACAACTGTTTATGAAAAGGGGAGGAAGGGACACCCTAAACTATTCTTAATAATTTAATCTCCCAGGATTTTAGTCGATCCATGTTTTACTGTATTAGCTCTGATAACTTATTTTTTGGTTTTAGGCAAACCAACTTTATAGAACCATAAAACACCGGAGGTCATTTTATCCCACGCTTGCTACATGAGTTGTTTTTAATGCCCTCTCTCAAGTCATGCAAATTTCAATTTCTTCATTCATAAAGGCAACAGTTTGTATACAATATACACTGCTTGATAAGTATAAAGCATCTCAAAATGCAAACTGACAAAAAATTACATGTCACTATTACAAAGTTAAGACACTCTTTGGAGTGTATGATCAATAAATACAGTATTTGAGCAAACAGGGGATATCAGGAATGTACTTGTTATCTAGGTAATAACAAAGAACAGATAAAAATCCTGCATTCAAGAATCTAATCGGTAAATAAGGGGATGTATTATTAAAACAAATGTGTTGTTAGTAAACAGCACTTATTTGTCACAGATAACCTACAACTCAGTAAAACAGAACTAAAATAATTTTAGATGAGCGAAGACATGCACTGCAGAGGATGACTTAAAATGGATGCTGCCATGCCCTGACCCTCACCCCTCAACCAAAAGAGGAGTTATCTCTTGAGAATGGACGAAACTGGCAAGCAAGTAAATTGGGAATACACAAAATATCTGTGAACATACAAGGTCCCGTGCTTCTTCAGAGGTTCAGTATACCTGGACTGAAGTAAGTGAATGGCTAATTTTTGTTTTACAGGAACTGTATTTTCAGTCCAGAACTGAGCTCACCAGATCCTAATTTGTATGTTTCCACATACCTTGTATTTGCATAAAAACTAATGATGATGCAAAGAGACAGAAGTTTGGGTATTTTTTGTTTAGTTACCTGTTGTCTTCGTTTTTCCTCTTCAAGAGCAGCTTTGGCTTCTGCTTCTTTTATCTGTTTATAGACATTTAAAAGTAAATTAACATTGTAATCATCAACTTTTACATAGAATTTTAACATCTTTCCTCCCAGGCTCCACTAACCCATAACAACTTCTGGGAGCTTTAAATTGAAAATTATTTAAAGAAACGTAAATGTTATATACCGAGAAGTGTTACCAAGGTACTATCTAACAGACAGGGGGTAAGGGGAGGTAGGTTGTTATACCTTATATAAACATTTCAGCTTAACAACTATAAGAGATATTAGATCACAGTTCAAAGAGTTACAACACTGTAAACTGAAATACTTTAAAACCGGACTTTTTCTCTTAAGTTACCATACTAAGACTCTGTAATAAATTATTGAATACCACTCTTTGCCTAGAGTTGAAACTGACCATTTTCCTAAAATGCCCTCTCTGGAAGGGAATCCTTAGTTTCAAACAAAACCAAGAGCCTACTCCTTGATTGCGTTGATGGACAGAAACAGTGATGCTAGAAGTAACCCAAACAGCAAAGAATCCCAAAACCTTATTTTTGTATTATTTTAACATAATTTTCAGGAGGCTTACACTAACATTAGGATGAATAACTATGTTCCAGAGCACATACACTAACTGGTACAGAGGATGGAAAAATCTAGTACACACCAGACCATAAAAAGCACACCTGAGGGTTCAAAATAGGCCAACAAACTAGGCTTTTATCACAAAAACAAAAAAGGATGAGATTTCGAGTTGTTCATAATAAGCACATAAATTAATGCACAAAATAAGTAGGGAAAGGCTGCTAACACATTAAAAATGACATTTAACCTGACATTACCTCAGATGCTTTCCGCTTCATTTCCTTGCATGTTATGTCACATTCTATGGAAATCTGATTTTCACGTACTTTGTTGCACTGCAATTCCTACAAATAAAGTTTTTAAAAATTTGATTTTAAAAGATTTTCCCTCAAAGTTGTAACTGTATGCCATAAAAAAGCAAAATTTCTCTAGCAGCTTAAGATTATGCATACTATTTAAGTCGTGTTAATATTTAATAATGACATGGTTGCATGCATTAAATGTCTTAGTTCAAACAGTGATTATTCTCTATCTCTTAACTGCAAAAAAAGTGAATACCATAAAATTAAAACCATCCATTTAATAATCATTTACTAAACACTACTACCAACTTAGCTTCAATTTCATTTTTAGTCTTCATTTTTCTTTATCTTTTCTTGTTATTCTTCTAAAGCTTCCAGGGAGGTACTAGAGTAGTGCCATCCAACACAGCTTTCTGAAATGATGGAAATGTTCTAAACGTGCACTACTCAGAAGGGTAGCACTTACCACACATGGTGCCTGAGCACTCAAAGCATGGCTACTGAAATTGAGGAACTGAATGTCATATATTATTTAATGCTGATTCATTAAAATTCTAATTTAAATAGCCATATGTGGCTGGTGGCTACCAACTCAGTGCAGTTCTCGAGTTTTCTGGAGAGCTAAAAATTTTTCTCTCAACCATTTTATCTTTTTAAAAAATGTTTAGATGAAAATCATTCTAAAGCTTATATCTGTACTTCACTGCCTCCTTAATGGAATAATAAAAAACTAATCTACTCTTTTATTGATGAGGTGACATCAATACTATGATCAATTTGTGTACTATTCTGTAATAAAATAAGTGGTCCTTATTTTAAATAGTCTTAGACTTTGCTTTTGGAGATCTTATATCTGCCTTTTATTCATTCCATATTTTTTGCTGCCAGATGTCACTTTTGCTTTAAGTGTACCTATTTGTACCAGTTGCTCCTTTCCCAACACACCCTCAGACACTAGTTTTTTAGTTCATATCTACCAGAGTTAGGAAATGAGATCATCAAATCCTGAGCAAAGTACATATACTTTAATGAAGCACTTTATAGCACAGAATTTTGGCTGAGGTTGGTGATAAACACAGTCTTGTCATCCAAGGACAGTCCAGACAAAGGAAAAATAACATGGACAAACATTAGAGACAAAAATAAATACTGCATGTTTGTGGACATGAAGTCTATCAGCCTGGAAGAAGGATCATCATATCTTTTCTCATTCAAAAGGTACTTATAGAGTACCTGTTACATGAAAAGCACTGTATTAGGGACAGGGGATACAACAAGGAAAAAATTAATATGGTAAATGCTAAATTAATAATAATTATAGCTGCTACTATTTATTAAATATAGCAGTCATTGTGCTAAATGCTATATAAGCATTATCTCTTTCATTCCTTTCAATAAGCCTATGTATAAACTATTTTACAGATGAGGAAACAAGGTTACACATGTCCCTGGAATCACAAAGCTCTTAGTCATGAACCTAGCACAAAGTACAAAGAAAGCCAAGAGGAAGGAGCACCTAAGTCTTCCCAAAGGAGGCAGAGGAAGGAAGCCTTCCTAAACAAGGAAATGCTTGCCCTGAGTATTAACAGGATTCTAGTAAGCAGAGCAGTAAAGGAAAAAAACAAATATATGGCCACAGATGAAAGGGGAAATAGCAGATGTGTTAGGGCACTTAAGTAATGGATTCACAGAGATGACTGCCAGGGGATGAGACTGGACAAGCAGGCAAAGGTAATATCATAGATCCCCCTTTATGCCAAGTCTCTCTATACGTACACCTTCCTTATAAAGTGCATATTTTTTCCCAAGTGATGAAGAACCATGACGAACTTACATTGGAAGTATTACAATTAGGAAGGTGTAAGGAAATCTGTTATGAAGCTGTTTTCAAAGTCCAAGCATAATCTGCTGCCAGAGTTCTAATGGGTGGCAAACTGCACTCAGACAGTAAGATGAGATTTCAGAGAAAACTTGAGAGACATTTCAGACTAAAAGTGATTTGACTGAGTACTGATTTTCATATAAAGGTGGTCCATTTAAATATCTAACACTTAGGGTTCCAACTCCAGAAAAGCTCAGGCCTATAAATTTAAATTCAGAAGTTACCTGAATCCAGGAAATTACATAGTAGGAGCTATAAAAGTAAATGAAAAGTAAAGGTCCTCAATAAAAGCTACACATTTTCAATAAATATTTGCTGAATGGATGAATAAATGAGTGAACTGAAAGAGAAAGGAGAGTAGCTTTAGGGAACAACCATAAGAATATGAAGGCAAAAAAGGCGTTACAACGATAATTGAGAAAGGGAAAATCAGAAGTCAAGAAAGAAGAATCTTCAAAGGAGTCAACAGTGTCAACAGGGAAGTCAAGGAAAAGAACTGACCTTTAAGAGTTCAGTGAGATTCTTCAATCCTAAGTTTTGCTAAATGGTATGTAGTTTGCTTCCACTGAGCTTTCCAACCATTAGCTTTTGCCCTTTTACTCCTTCATTACCAGTATTTTATCTTAAAATTAACTCTCTCCAAATTTGAACGTTATTGTATAATTTTATAAGGCTACGTGTATGTGAGGTCTTTTTAAGGCAACATGTTCACAACATAATACTGACGGTAAAAAAATGTCATAAATAAGAGCAACAAAGGTTAATTCCAGACCATTTCTTAAATCATGAAACTTACTTTTTTATTACATTGTGCATCTTGTGCAAAGACCTTAAATCTAGAACACACTGATTCTATCCAAAAAAGGGCACTGAACTCAGTTCCAATATAAAATAATCCTCTTTTACTATTAAATTGCAGAAAACTAAATTGCCAAACAAAGCTGATTTTTAAAATAAGCACTTGCAGAAATAGATATGCCAATAATAAAAAGATTCTAAGAAATAAGACCTTAAAATTCAGTCAAAAAAATAAAGTCAAAGAACTACCAAAATACAGACTCCCCATCCCTGCCAAAAAACCCCCCACAAAACAACAAAACCAACAAAAATGTACACAGAAAAGAATTTTCAATAACTTAAAATATATACCTTTTTAATTCTTTTACAAGGACATCTAAGTTTCACCTTTTGGTTGCAATTAAAGGGACATTCACCAGGATGGCACATTTCTTTGCATCTATGACCACAAGGAAGCTAAAATAAAACCAAAATAAAACAATTATATATTTATATTTTAGTCATACTCTACCTCCCCTTTCCCCAGCAACTATTTTAAGAAAAAGTCCATTCCAATAGGGTCAATAAATCCTGGATAATTGGCTGATTTTTCAACTTTTTTCTTTTGGATATAAATTACCTTAATTCCCAGAAATGCTCAATATTCTCCCTGGTTCCACTCTAACAGCACATCTTACATCACTCTTGAGGCTAGTTAGAGCCATGTGACCAAGTTCTGGCCAACGGAATGTAAGCGTAAGTGCTTTTGTGCCTTAAAGCTTCTCAAGAGCACACATCCATGTTTTTCCCTCCCAATGTGCTGGAAATGAGGATATCTAGAGCAACAGTGGGGCCCATGACTCAGAGAGCAGAGCTTCCCTGCTAACTTGGGTCCCTGGTTCTATACGTGGAGCACTGTGACACATCCACCTTCCCTTGTAAAGGCAAAGTAATGCCATTAGTCCTGAAAAGGTATTCAAACTCATGAGTAATCATGGAAATGTAAACTAAAGTCATGAGATGCCATAAGACTGGCAAACATTTTTAAATTTTGACAATACCAAGTACTGGTAAGGATATGAAACAAAAGGAGCTATAAAATCCTGACGGTAAATTGGAAAATTTACTGGTTACATATAATTATTTTGGAAATCAGTATGACTTTAAGTTGAAATTACACATTCCCTATGACCAACCAACTGCACTACAAAGAGAAATCTATACACATAATACCAGAATGTACAAACAAGAACATTCATAGCAGTATAACAACTCTACCTATCTACCTACAGTAAAATAAATAAACTACAGTATATTCACAATGGAGTAAATGGACTACAGCCACATGTAATAAAAATGACAAGCACAATGTAGAGCAAACAAAGCAAGTCACAAAAGTTCATACTTTTGAACTTTAAATATAAAATTATGCAATCAATATTGCTTCCAGATATATCTGTAGTAAAAACTTTAATTTACAGTAAAAATTATAAATTAAAGCAAGGAAATAATTATTATAAAAGGCAAATGGTGGTAACATAGAATAGAGGGTGGGAACTACACTAAGAAAGGAACTTTGGTAGACTTCTGAGATGCAGCAATGCTAAATTTTTTGACCTAGGTGGAGTTACGTGGTGTTCACTTTTTAACCATTTGTTAAACTGTACATATATGTGTTATGTACTGTTGAGTATGTAATAATTTCATTATTTTAAAAAATCAAATCACATGACCATTTCCCTGTTAGATGTGCAAGTATGTATTATCTCAAAAGCCAGGTTATATTCTGAAAGAGCAGAAAAGTAGTCCCAAAGAAAGTTGATTAGAATGTACAATATATAGTGACTGTATCTTCATTATAGATTTCACAGCAAAAACAGAGGTTTTTCTAAAACATTCAACCTTGATATTCATTTAAAGATGAGATATCCTACCCCTTCCACTCACAGTGAGATGGTTTTCTTCTACTCTACTCAGCCCTTAATATCATTCTGCTAGCACTTTGGTTAAGTCATACCAAATGGCTTACCAATAAGCAACACGGTCTAGTTCAAAATGTTTCATTTTAATCCCAATAATTTAAAAATTTAAAAAGCTCTCTTTAAAAATAATTAAGGAAAGCTTGAAAATCAATATTATTTGTGGATAAATACCCATACCATAATTACCATAGCCAGCACATCTATAGCACTTACCATACACTAAGACCTTTACATGTTATTAACTCACTTAATATTCAGCACTCTAAAGTGAGTATTACTACTGCCCCCATTTTACACATGAGCAATCTGAGATACAGAGACATTAAACAATTTGCCCAAGTAAACAACAGAAAAGCTTGCATAGGAGTGATAAAACCAAATTCAGAAATAATTTTTAAAAGTAGAATTGTATATGTGGGGCACAATTTAAATAAAGGTGCAGTTCTTAATATCTTTACATTTCCTTTTAGTTTAATTCAAACCTAATTGAACAGTCCAATAGACACATAGAGTGTATATCAAAGAAGTAGTGGAGCTGGAAGGACATGCCTATGCCATTCCCACAGTTCACACTTACACTCGCACTCAATATACATTTACCAACTACCTAATATGTACAACCAGGGGACCAGAGACTGGATATAAAGACAAACATGACACAGTTCCTGCCCACAAGAAATCTACAGTATGGAAAGGGGAGGAGAAAGCAAACAGGAATTTATCAATGGATCAGAATTTGTCATAATCCCATACCATAACTCTGAGTCTAAGATATCTATGGCAGATTCAAAAAGACATAGTTCTTGGTTGATCCAGCGTATGAGTTGATACCATAGCCTACTGGTTCTCAAAGTGTGGTGCCAGACCAATAGTATCACCCTTATATAACAGCATATTAGAAATGCAAATTCCTGGGCCTCCACTCCAGGCCCACAAAATCAGAAACTCTGGGGTGGGGCCCAGTAAGCTGTTTTAACAAGCCCTTGAAGTGATTCTGATGCACACTAGAGTTTGAAAAACACTGCTGTAGTCTTATCAATGTCAAGAGAACATAAACTAGAATGAGTTCTATTAACCACAGTAATACTCACCTGTCCACCCCTAGACTGTTCTAAACCATAACAGCCATTTGGATTGTTCCCAACCTAAGAATACATTTTTCAAGAAAGTCCAAGGAGACACTAGCAATACCAGGGGCTCCAGAATGGCCTAGATCCCAAAAATGATGAGCATGAGAAAAAATTTTTTAAATAAATACTGCCCACTCATCTCCAGTCCCACCAAATGGCGTAACAGGATCACAACTGAATTACAGCCAAGGCGATGTTAAATTGCAAATTAGCAATCCCTGAATTCAATTTTATTTCTAACTGCAACCTCATACCAAGTTACTGCGTCAGGTTAAAAATAAAACATTCTCAACTACTTATTACCTGGAATTTTAATCTGGACAGAAGAAAATTTATTTTAACAAGGGAAAACTTAGAATTTGAAGAATTCAGAAAATTAAACTTGAAATATCCCATGCCTCTAGTTTCACTCATGTAACAAAGACAGGATTATTAAAATAATCATTTATTGCTTGAAATGTCTCCCTTTTTGTAATCTTACATAACTTTTAAAAATCGCAGGTTCAATTTCCAAGTTGTTAAACAGTAATCCATAAAAAGTGTCCAAAGTTTTAGTTAAAAGGAAATACTGTAAACAAAAAGGCATATCATGAATTGATTTCTCTTTTTATTTAATCAAAGAGACAATACTGTATTTAAGACTTCATTGTCATCTCTTCCGATTCTAAATAGGATGAGAAATACTTAGATAAGTATACAAAGACAAAGGATTAAAATAAAAGGGGTGCTATTAGTACATCTGTAAGTCAAAAGAATTCCTTTATAAATGTCCCCCCAAATGAAATAGCCGTCACTTCCCTACCCCCGACAACAGCAAAAAAGATACAGCCTAACTGTTAAGTTGGCCAAGGAGAGATAGACTACTTTCGTTTCTCAAATCATTGCTGGGCTAATCACCAACCAGTGAGTTTTTACCTTTTTACTCTGAACAATTTTTCTGAACCACTTTCAATAAATTAGTTTAAATACAACACATATACAAGCACCAGAATCTCTAAAAGCAATACTTTATATATGAATGCTTTATATTAATTCAAGATAATAATGAGCTTTAACGTTTACACATGCACACACGCACGCACACACACACACACACACACACACGATCTGTTTTTTCTACTGTGGATTTACTGTCCAACTGCCCATGAGCCACACGGTTCTTGATCTACTTATATTTTAAGGTGGGTAAACATTAGGTCAATATTTATTGTGTAAAGTACATAAGCTATCTTTAAAACTGCTTAAAAAAATCTTCAGAGTCATTCCTGGTCCTAATATCCCCAAATTTCATAAAGAGATGTGCTTCTACCCTAACCATACGTTTCTACAAACACCAATCACATTTCCCTTTCTGTACCCGCATTTCTAGGGGTCCAGAAAAGACCTGGAATAGGATGACCAAACAATAAAAGAGAAACAATGCCTAAGAAATACAACGTAAAAGATTCTATTAAATCTTACCTCTTTAGGACACTGATTTTTGCAACAACTAAGGAGGTTCTTTTCATTTACATCAGCTGTGGTTATTTTTCTAAAAAGATGAGAGGAAGTTTTGATGACATTCAAACAAAAGTCCATTTTATATTATGGTTTTTCTAAAAAATAACTCAATTTCAAACATATCCATAAAATTATCTTACTTATTTACTTCATTTTTTAAAGAAATATTTTAATTGTATCTCATCTGTAACATCCTCAAATTACTTAACTGCTTTGATAATTCAAAACTTCTAGCCCTGTATCTTCCACCAACAAATCAAATGCCAAAAATGGCAACTGCTGCAAAAAGGAAGTACAAAACACACACAAAATATCATCTACGCCTGGCCTTTCTTTAACAGTTCCTGCTAGTTATCTCTCCCTGTAGATCAATCATTATTCATAATTATAATTCTTTGTAAAGCTTCTACATAAAAGATTTAAAACTAATGGTTCAATATGTTACTTAAAAATTGACTGAGGGCTTCCCTGGTGGCGCAGTGGTTAAGAATCTGCCTGCCAATGCAGGGGACACGGGTTCGAGCCCTGGTCTGGGAAGATCCCACATGCCGCAGAGCAACTAAGCCTGTGCGCCACAACTACTGAGCCTGCGCTCTAGAGCTTGCGAGTTACAACTACTGAGCCCACGTGCCACAACTACTGAAGTCCCCACACCTAGAGCCTGTGCTCCGCATCAAGAGAAGCCACCGCAATGAGAAGCCTGCACACTGCAACGAAGAGTAGCCCCCGCTCACCACAACTAGACAAAGCCCGCATGCAGTAACAAAGACCCAACTCAGCCATAAATAAATAAACAAATAAATAAATAAATTTATTAAAAAATTGACCGAGAGAAAATGCTCACTCAGATTTACTTCTAAAGAACAGGGAAAAAAATGTTACTTCAAATTGAGGAGTTTAGGGTATTCAGTGGGAAGTGCAGTAAGCTTATCAGAAAAACTTTTTTCAGTTGATTTTGGATTAAGCTATCTATTAATGTTAGAAATTGATTCAGATCATTTTAGATCAATCTGTGCTTTTATATGTTTTCAGTGTGTAATTCAGAAAAAGTCATAAACACCAATGAATAATACTTCCTAACAGACAGCTCAACAGTAGACACTGCATGAGTCAGTCAACAGTGACAATCTAAAAATCCCCATCACCTGTGTCTCACTTTACTCTTCCCCATTACCTTCCTTCTCCTCTCCTTTATTTTCTTTTCTTGTTCCCTTCACTAGACATAATTGCCAAAATATACCATAAGTTTAGCCTCACTAATGTCAAAACTATTATCTTAAATATTTGTATCAAATTGGCTATAAATGTACTCTAAGATACCACATGCAATTTTCCCGGCAAAGTTGCACGTAATAATAACAAAGTTTTTACTCTGGCTCTATTAAAGTTGTATATTTTCATTCTTACAGGTAAGGTGCTTACCTCTTAAGAGCTAATATCACTTTGTTCCTGTTACTCTAACATTAGGAATAAGCTTTTCAAGGCCTGCATCTTTTATATCTAATTTCTATAGAAGAAATTACATGAAGCAGAAAAGGATCAAAAGGAAAAGATGACTTATGAAATTATTCACTGAACTGAAAGTGAATGAAATTATTGGGACAAATACTGAGACTGAAGAATTCTATATAAAAACATATACTTTAAACATGCATTCAAGAAACGGAAGAAGCAACTCTGGATAGCTATGGTAATAGAAACCACCTCAATCCAAATATATCCACACATTTCCCCCCAAAATCATTCAGTTCATTAATAATAAACAAAATCACTCAAATCCTATGACCTCAGCAAAGCCAGAAGACAGAAATTTCTACAAACTTCAAACTACCTGTAAGTAGAAAAATAAACACCAATTCCTAGCAGAGCTATTTCTCAAGCTCCCATATAGCAAGTCTTTTCAGAGAGCTTGGTAGAGTTCTGGAAAAACTGAGCAGAAAAGAGAAGAGGCGCACTGAGCTAACATCACACAAGAAAGACAAAGTCCACCATAAATGTAAAAATACTGAAAAAGTCTTGGTGGATCAGAGCACCAACTAAAGAGAAGAGACTTTAAAAACTGCACAAGAATCAAGGAGCCAGTATTGGAAAGGCAACACTCTGCAGAACAAGACAGTAAAAAGGGAAGGTGCCCTTTGGAGATGACACGACAAAGGGAAAAAGAAGCAAGAGAGGGAAATTTAGGACCCTGAAAGACCAAAGAAAACAACGTCTTGGGACTTCCCTCGTGTACCAATGGTTAAGACTCCCACGCTTCCACTGCAGGGGACACGGGTTCAATTCTTGGTCAGGGAACAAAGATCCCTCATGCCGAGGGGCACGGCCAAACAAAAGAAAACAAAACAAACAAAAGAAAAGAAATCTACCTCTTCTCATCAGTCATCACCCATTAATAAAGCAAAATTGTCCTCTTAACTCTCCCTACAAAACTTATAAAACTAAAAATTATAATTTTTTAAAATTTCAACAAAATAATTTTAATATTTAAAAAGAATAAAATTTGACTTTCCAATTTAAAGCATGAGTCCAGAGTATAAGAGACAAAAACAAATTTAAGATAATATTAACAGGCATTTTTCTGTAAGTATTTATGCTCAAAAAATCAGACATAAACTCATATTCTCAAATTTAATCTGAGGGCTTCCCTGGTGGCACAGTTGTTAAGAATCTGCCTGCCAGTGCAGGGGATGCGGGTTCGAGCCCTGGTCCGGGAAGATCCCACGTGCTGTGGAGCAACTAAGCCTGTGCACCACAACTACTGAGCCTGCGCTCTAGAGCCCACAAGCCACAACTACTGAAGCCCATGCTCCTAGAGACTGTGCTCCACAACAAGAGCAGCCACTGCAGTGAGAAGCCCATGCACGGCAATGAAGAGCAGCCCCCACTCGCTGCAACTAGAGAAAGCCCATGCGTAGCAACGAAGACCCAACGCAGCCAAAAATAAATAAATTTTAAAAATTTATATATAAAAAAAATTTAATTCTGAGTAAAATATACTTACAAAAAACCCACTTTATAGACTTGAGTGAAATGGAGCTGAACAAGTTAGGTTAATTACATATTTGATCATGATAAACAGAAAAAAATGTAATTTTTTTCTCCCTCTGCATAATCCACAAGCAAAAAATTTCATTTTTAAGTAAGGAAAATATAGAGGTCATATCCTAGTATGATAAATGCTACAACAGCAACATTTGTAATAAACAAAAGCTACCTTTTAAATCTATGATTTAAAAACTGTGCCTAAGTAACTATGTGCAAGTCAACTTTTGATCCAACAAAACTCTGGCTGATGCTGTTATCTGAAAAATCTGCTATAGGAGCGCTTCTCCTGTTTTTTTTTAAAGCAAATTTTTTTTCTAACAAAATATTATACAGAATCCCCAAGTGGAAAAAAGCAGAACTGTCCTGGTTGAAATCAAGGTAAAGTATCTAGAAGATGAAATAGTCTACATTTCTTTCTTCCAGATCTCTACTGGAAAATCTAGGTCTCCAGCCCCTAAGGACCATACTGAAAAATATTCCTTAAAGTATTCTGTAAAGGGTTCTGAATTATGAAAATATACCAGTTAAAATGATTTTAGTAAAACAAGAATATTTCTTCAGTCCACTTACCTACATTCCACATAAAGACTTGTGATCTTGCAGTGACATTTTACTCTAAGCATCTGAACACAGGGAGGACACTCTCCAGGGTGACATGGCAAAACACACGGATGAGGACAACCTGGCGGCCGTGATTTAGAGCACCCTTCTTCACATTGAAGGCATTCTGGGCCAGCCTGATAAGTACCAAGGAAATAAGTCATCTAAATACAGAAGTCTAACATTTCTATATATGTTAAAGTTATAAAATTTATATATCCCGTTAAAAGAAAGTACTTCTGTAGCTCTTAGAAATACAGTTAATAAAATGGTGCCATGCTTTCACTCTTTTAAAAATATTCAAAATGAATAATAGCAAGATCATCAATAGGACCATTATTCACAAAGATTTTGATGTCTACAAACCTCATTTGATCAAACTGCCTCACCTTTAAAATGGACTTGTGATTACATGAAGCATCCCTATTAAAATGTAAATTACTTCTTAGTCAGTGGCAGAAAAAAAAACAGAGTAAAAACATTTTCCACCCAAGAAACATGATCATCACCTAACTAAAAAAGCAACACACAGGCTTCCCTTGTGGCTCACTGGTTAAGAATCCGCCTGCCGATGCAGGGGACACTGGTTCAAGCCCTGGTCCGGGAAGATCCCACATGCCGCGGAGCAACTAAACCCGTGCACCACAACTACTGAAGCCCGTGCACCTACAGCCCGTGCTCCACAACAAGAGAAGCCACCACAGTGAGAAGCCTGCACACCACAGCGAAGAGTAGACCCCGCTCGCCACAACTAGAGAAAGCCTGCGCACAGCAACGAAGACCCAGTGCAACCAAAATAAAATTAATTAATTAATATAAAAAAGAAAATTATCTCTCTTTCATAACCAATTTTTAAAAAGTCACTTGGGAATCTTGTTAAAATGCTGAGGCGGAGCCTGAGATTTTGCATTTTTAACGAGATTCCAGGTGATGCCAATGCCACTGGTCTGCAGACAACACTCTGTGTGGCAAGGGTCTGCAGCATACATAATATAGAAGAAATGCATGTGTATATCTATGTATGTGTGATTATGTACGTATACATATGTTTTCTTTTTTATTTCTTTTTGATGACAGACTTTCCTCAAAGAGAAAATATCCTCATTCTTCTTTCAATCAGTCAAAAAGTATTTCAGCCCATGTTTGCTTGCGAAATACACACCATTGTGATTGCCATCACCTTCACACCTTTCCCCAGTTAACCACATTCCCACTCACTACAGCCAATGAATTAGGGTTATATTTGCTGCTAATGGTATCAATCAGAGCCATCCCACGTAAGAATGGCATTGACTGAACTGAGATCTGAGGGTAAGGCAAGGGAAGGAAAGAGACTAGAGCAGAGGTAAGAAGCAAAAGAGCTTTGATTTCAGTTAATTCAATAAACACTTACTGAATACCTGCTGTGTTATAGGCTCTGTGCTATACCTCAAGGTAGAAACTGCATTAAAAATTCCAAGGGCATTTGGGTCAAGAGAGACCTATTAAGAGCCTTTCTCCAGTGGGTCTCAATTGAGATGTTACAGTAAGGAATTAATTTTTAAAGTTTCTGAATTATTTAACCTTTAATACATAAATTAGAATGATTGCAAAGTTATCCCCCCAAATAATATAATTTCCACTCACTTACACTGCAGTAGCCTTCCCTGAGTGGGAGATAGGGTGGATTTGTAGCTAAATTGAGAAGAATTGCACATAACTTATAACCCATATTTCACCACAGGCACTGACTGCCTACGAAGCCATGTTGGGATAATCCAAGGTAATTCCCCAAACATGTCATATCACTTCTTAAAATGAGTTTTTTCTGATTCATCTGATATTCTGGAAGTCTAATGGAGGAAAGCCATATAGTAGCTATTCTCTAACTAGTTAAAGTGGTTTTGAATCATTATGTTAGTTTGATTTTATAATTCCAATATCTTTTTCATTTTATCATGAGAATTTTTTATTGAGGATCAAGGCATGACTCAGTGAAGAAATTATAAGCAATACGATTTACATATATATCTGCACATGAGGAAGAATGATACTATAGACATTTATGTTGTCATGCATTACAATTACCAAATCAAAGACCAAAACATCTAATAATGCAAGTGAAATTTTCAATAACACAATTCATAGTAATAATTTAAACACCTGTAAATGTAATGTTACTTAATAATAAAATTAAGCTTAAAATCTTTGGCTATTCTTCATTAAGCACACTTGCTAATATTATTATGATTCCCTATAGAATGGAAACCTAGGAAAAAACATTATTTTAAAAATAAAATTTAGTATTAATTAAAATTTGATTAGCTACATTTGTTTTTCCTTGTGAAATGGCAATTTTTAGACATCTTTGAATGGTTGATTTCTCATATGCTTGTAAAATGCTTTTAGTAAATTTCACATAACTTATACATATCCTGTATCTGTGATGGTATTTACTTCCAACAAAAGATTGAGAATTTATTAAAACTGTGAACATCTACCCCATGTATTAGGTTTAAAAAACAGCTGACTGCAAATGCTCCAGACTAAACTTAGAGATATAAATGGATAGCAGTAGAGGTGATACTGCTACTTACTATCTAAAAAGAGACACAATTTTTGTACTTTTATCATAAAATCAAACCTTATGTATTAACCCAGGTATAGCACGTAAACAGTGCCAAATTAAAAGGCATATTCTTATGAACTAGCACAAAGATACAGAGAGATATACACCAAGTTGTTAAAGTTGGTTGTCTGAGGAAAGGCAAGGAAGGAGAAGGGATGAGGGCAAGAAAAAGGAAAGAGAAGTTATAGCAAAATGGAAAATATTTATGGTAAAATTATTGAAAAAAATGTTTCAAGCATACTGTAAGCATGTATACATTCAACTCAAGGACATTACCTTGTTTTTGTCAGTACAGGAATCAATTTCAGTTACTTTGTGGCACTCTTTCATACATGTATGATTCTGACAATCTAAGGTTCGTCCACAAACTCTCCTACAAGAGTAGGGTCCTACGGTGTGGCATGGTAGTGGGCTCACCTTAAAATTTAAGAAAAAAACGAAAATCAGCAACACACACACACACAACCTATTGGAAGCATGTTTCAAAAATGACTCTGTTATCATTTGAGAACAAGTTTCATCTAATACATTTTCATTAATAATTGTTATTATCAAAATCAAAGTAACCTATCCAAAAAAATCCAAAGAATGAATGCCAAGGAGCAAAACATTCTATTCCTAAAAGGGAAATTCAATGTAATGATTCTGCAGTGAATGCATATACATAGGCTAATTCTCAAATAAAAGTACTGTGTATTTTTAAAATTAGTAGATAAACTCTTGTACTCTTTAGAGCACTAAAAAGACAATACATTGACTTTGTTATTTCTAACAACCATCATATAGAAGAGGTACATAGATTACAAGCTTTACTTAAAGTTTGTGCCTGTAACTCACCTCATGCTTTCCAAGACATTCCCTGCAAGACAAAAATAAAATGAAATGAAACATTATACAGTCTTCAAAAAGAATATTTTTAAAGCAAAGAGGCTAACTCTACTCGTCTTTTTTTTAAGAATAAAAAATAAGCACGTAGGTTGCAGGATACAAAGTTAATATACAAAAGCCAATTGTTTTCCTACATACCAGCAATGAATGACTGGAATTTGAAATTAAAAACACACCACCATTTATACTAGCACACACAAAAATGAAATACTTAGATATAAATCTAACAAAATAAATTCAAGATTTATATGAAGAAAACTACAAAACACTGATGAAAGAAATCAAAGATCTAAATACACGGAGAGATATTTCATGTTCATCTATAGAAAGGTGCAATGCTGTTAAAATGTCACGTCTTCCCAACTTCATCTAGATTGAACACAATTCCAATCAAAATCCCAGCAAGTTATTTTGTGGATATCAACAAACTGATTCTAAGGTCTATATGGAAAGATAAAAAACCCAGGATAGCCAACACAGTACTGAAGAACAAAGGCAGAGGATTGACACTACCCAACTTCAGGCCTTACTATAAAGCTACAGTGATCAAGACAGTACAGTACTGGTGAAAGAATAGACAAATAGATCAATGGAACAAAACAGAGAGCCCAGAAATAGACCCACACAAACATAGCCAACTGATCTCTGACAAAGGAGAAAGGCGATCAAATGGAGAAAGGGTAGTCTTTTCAACAAACGGTTGGTGCTGGAACAAAGGAACATCCACATGGAAAAAAAATACAAACAGACTTTACACATTTCACAGCAGTTAATTCAAAATGGGTCACAGACCTAAATGTGAAATGCAAGACTATAAAACATAGGAGAAAATCTAGGTGACCTCGAGTTTGGCGATGACTTTTTAAATACAACACAATCCATGAAAGAAAAACGGTTAAGTTGGATTTCATTAAACCAAAAACATGTGCTCTGCCAAAAACACTTAAATAAAAACAGGTTTTCATTAACACAAGCCACAGACTGGGAGAAAATATATGGAAAACACACATCTGGTAAAGAACTTGTATCTAAACTATAAAAGAACTCTTAAAAACTCAACAATAAGAAATTAAGCAGCCAATTAAATAATGGTCAAGATTTGAGCAGAGAACAGACACCTCACCAAAGAGGATATACAAATGGCAAATAAGCATATGAAAAGATGCTCAACATCATATGCCATTAAAGAACTGCCAATTAAAACGAGATACCACTGCACACCTATTAGAACGGCTAAAATCCAAAACACTGACAACAGCATTTGCTGGCAAAGATGTAGAGAAACAGGAACTCTCATTCATTGCTGGTGATAATGCAAAATGGTACAGCCACCGTGTTAGTCTGGCAGTGTCTTATATAGGTAAACATAGGCTTACCATATGATCCAGCAATAGCACTCCTAAATATTTACCCAAATGAGTTGAAAATATATGTCCACACAATAACATGGACATATGTTCTGTGAACATGAACATTCACAGCAGCTTTCTTCATAACTGCTAAAACTTGGAAACATCCAAACTGCCCTTCAATAGGTGAATGAATAAACAAACTGTGGTATATACATACAATAGAATATTACTCAGCAGTAAAAAGAAATGAGCTATCAAGCTGTAAAAAGACATGGAGGAAACCTAAATGCATATTATCAAGTGCAATGTGCTACAAAGGCTATATACTGTGGGATTCCAACTATAGGACATTTTGAAAAAGACAGAACTATAGAGAGAGTAAAAAGACCAACAGTTTCTAGAGGCTTGAGGGCTGGGGAGGTGAGGGATGAACAGGAGGTTCTTAGGGCAGTGAAACTATTCTGTATGGTACTGTAATGGTGGATACATGAGATTATGCGTTTATCAAAACTCATGGACCGTACAACCGAAAAAGTAAACCTTTACCAAGGTAAACTATAGACTTTAGTTAATAATAATGTATCAATATCAGTTCCTCAACTGTAAAAAAAATTCTACTCTAAGACAGAGATTGTATTACCTGGACAGTTCATGTGACAAATAATATTTTTCAACATATACTTCATAATAATAATTTTGTTATACATGCCACTGAAAAATCATTATATCAGAGTTAGAAGGATCTTTATACATATGTTTTTGGTTTTTAAACTGAGATAAAATTCACATACCATAAAGTTTATACTTTTAAAGAGTACAATTCCACACTAATATAAGATATTAAGGGAAACTGCGTGTGTGTGGCAGGACCATACGGGAACTCTTTGTATTTTCTGTGAAATATTCCTGCAAACCTAAAAAATCACCTAAAAAAAACAGTCTATTTAAAGAAACAAAACAAATATCTCATTTCCCTTTAACGGGACTGGTTTAGCAATTGTCTTGTGATCCTATTCTGGCCATTGAAATGTGAAAAGAGTTTTACTATGGGGCTTCTGGGAAAGGTTTCCTCAGTCTTTAAATAAAGAAGAAAGTGATGGTTGAAGGCTTAAACAGTGTCCATTTCTCCCTTTGGAAACTTCACTAACTGGATGGGAAGTTTATCAGAAGGGCAAGTAGCCTGAGAGCAAAAAGGACACACTGAGGATAAAATGTAAAGACAGAATCCAGGCTCTTGACGATAAATCACTGAATCAACCAGATTAACCAATCATGAAGCAGCAGTTCTACCTCCAGTCTAACTGTGCAAGGCATAAATGTTACAATGTTGCTTTTTATTTAGGGTTTTTGTTACTTGAAACAAAAGGCACCCTAAATGATACAGCACATATTATATGTGTTATATGCACATGTTCAGAATTCTTTTATCACATGGACAAATTATTATTAAATGTAACGTTATTTTTAAAACAAGAGGGCAAGAAAACAGGAACACTGTACTCTAATAAGAAATTATATTAACTGGATAGTTCATGTGACAAGTAATATTTTTTAATATATCCTTTACAATAATAATTTTGTTAGACATGTCGCTGAAAAATCGTATCAGAATTAGAAGGATCTTCATATATGTTTTTCTCCTTTTTAAAACTGAGATGAAATTCACATACCATAAAATGTATACTTCTAAAGAGTACAATTCAGAGGAGTTTAGTATATTCATGAGGTTGTGTAACCACCACCACTACTTAATTCTAGAATATTTTTATAACCCAAAGAGAAACCCTGAAACTATTAGAAGTCACTCCCCATAGTCTCCTATCCCCAGCCCCTGCAACCACTACTCTACCTTCTGTCTCTGTGGATTTGCCTACTCTGGACAGTTCATATAAATGGAATCAAACAGCATGTGGCCTTTTGTGTCTGGCTTCTTTCATTTAGAATAATGTTTTCAAGGTTCATCCACGTAATATGTAAATGTATCGGTAATTCATGGATTTTTATAGCTGAATAATATTCCATTGTATGGCTATACCACATTTTGTTTATCCATTCATCGGTTGATAAAAAAATTGTTTTCACTTTTTGGGCTATTAATAATAATGTTGCTATGGACATTCATGTACAAGTTTTTATGAATCTATATTTTCAGTTCTCTTGGGCATAGTCCTAAGAGTAAAACTGCTGGGTCATACAGTAACTCTATGTTTAGTCTCCTGAGAAACTACGAAAACCGTTTTCCAAAGTAGCTACACCACTTTACATTCCCAACAGCAATGTATAATGGTTCCAACTTCTCCATATCTTCACCAACACATCATATGTCTTTTTTATTTTAGCCTTCCTAGTGGATGTAAAATGGTATCTCTTGGTGGCTTTGATTTACATTTTTCTAATTAATGATATTGAGCATCTTTTCACATGTTTACTAGCCATTTGTAGATCTTCTCTGGAGAAATATCTATTCTAAGCCTTTGACCATTTTTAAATTGGATTGTCTTTTGGTCTCTCAGTCTAAGAATTCTTTATATATTATGGATAATATACAAGATATATGATTTACAAACATTTTCTACCATTCTGTGGGTTATCTTTTCAACTTTTTGATAGTGTCCTTAAAGCACAATTTCTTGATAATGTCCTCTGACTTAATTTTCATAAAGTCCAATTTATTTATGTTTTCTCTTGCTGCTTCTGCTTTAGGTGTCATATCTAATAACCAATGCCTAATCCAAGGACACAAAGATTTACACCTATGTTTTCTCCTAAGAGTTTAATAGTTTTAGTTCTTACTTTTAGGCCTCTGGTCAATTTTGAGTTACTACTTATATATGTTGTGAGGTAGGGGTCTGAGTTCATTTTTTTCCATGTGAATATCCAGTTGTCCCAATACCATTTGTTGAGAAAAGCATTCTTTCCCCCATTTAATTATTCTGACAGTCTTGTCAAAAATTAATTGACCATAAGTGTATGGATTTATTTCTGGACTGTCAGTTCTATTCCCTTGATCTTTATGTCTATCTGAATGCCAGTATTACAGTCTTTGGTATTCTTTAATTTCTTACAACAATGTTTTATAGTTCTCAGTGTACAAGTCTTGGATTTCTTTTATTAAATTTGTTAAATAAACAAAACGTTTGTTCTTCTTAATGTTATTGCAAATGGAACTGTTTCCTTTGTTCAATTTTCAGATTGTTCACTGTTAGTGTATAGAAATAAAATTGACTTTTGTATATTCATCATGTTTCCTATAAACTTACTGAACTTATTTAATATCTCTAATAACTTTTGTGAAGATTCCTTAGGATTTTCTATATACATGATCATGTCATCTGAAAATACAAATAGTTTTACTTCTTCATTTTCTAGTCTAATTGCTCTAGCTAGCACCTCTAATATAGTATTGAATAGAAGTGGCAGAATAGACATCCTAGTCTTGTTCTTGATCTTAAGGGGGAAAGCTTTAAATCTTGCACCATTAAGTGTGATGATGTTAACTGTGGGTTTTCATAGATGCTCTTCATCAGGCTGAGGAAGTTCTCTTTTATCCCAAGATTGTTGAGTGTTCAAGAAAGCATGTCAGATTTTGTCATATGTTTTTCTGCATCTATCAACTGTCCTTTATTCTATTGATAAAGTATTAACAGTGATTGATTTGAATCAATGATTGATGAATGAATGATTGATGTTGATTCAACTTCATATTTCTGGGATATACTCAACTTGGTCATGATGTATAAATCTTTTTACATGTTGCTGGATTCAGTTTGCTAGTATCTGGTTAAGAATTTTTGCATCTATATTCAAAAGGGATACTGGTCTGCAGTTTTCCTGTGATGTCTTTTTCTGGTTTATTATCAGGGAAATAGTAGCCTCACTGAATAAGTCAGGAAATGTGCCTGCTTAGTGAAGCATTGGTGTTAATTCTTTAAATGTTTGGTAGAATTCACTAGTGAAGTCACTGGTCCTGAGGTTATTTTTGTGGTAAGTTTTCGGTTACTAATTCAGTCTTTTTACTAGGTATATTCAGATTTTCTACTTCTTCTTGATTCAGTTTCAGTAGTTTGTGTGTTTCTAAGAATTTGTCCATTTATCCATGCAAACAATAACGAAAAGAGTAGGAATAGCTATACTGACCCATCAAACTCTAGTTGGGGAAAATGACTCAAAAGGACATAGAGGAGCGTTTTAAGCAGTATTCAAAATATATTTGGAAAAGAATGAAACAGAAAGAGACTACTTTATAGGCGAGGCCTGAAATAATGATGAATTGAAGAAAGAAAAAGGAGATACACTTTGAACTATGTCAAAAGATTTTTTTTAAAAGCTAAAATTCTAATACTTACATAGGAATAGGCACTTGACATGGAGGACAAGGCAATGCAGTCTGAATAAACGCTGGTTCAGATGGCTGTTCCCAAGGGCCTGAAGGCTGGTGCTACAAGTAAAATAAATAACAATTTTTAAGTCAGAGGGGTTAAATCATATGGCCGATTTAAGGATCTAAGAAAAAACAGTTCCACGAATCCTCTGCTCAAGCCAGCTGAAATTTTTTCAAGTACTCAACAAATTGTGCTTATTGAAATATTTTATTCCATCCTTAAATTCTATCAGATTGTTCTCCTCTAACACGTTTATATTAAAAATTGAGCCAGATTCCAGGTTTTAAACGACAGAACAAAGGCAGTATACACTCCTTCACTTCTCATAAGCCAAAAGAATAAAACACAGAATTGTAAAATCCAAATTCCACCAACAGAATTTAATCTCCATTATTTTGTTCACTGTTGTCTCCCCAGCACCTAGAAGAATGCTTAACACATAGTAAGAATTCAATAAATATTCACTGAATATGTGAATGAATCTTTGAGGAAACCAGGAGATATTTATAACCCTAAACTATAGTATATGAAGGAAGACTGACAAACTCATCTGTATGATAATTATAACATGACTATCACACTGTACTTGCAAACATTTTATTGATTTCTCCTTTTCTATATTGTGAATTTCTTAAGACAAAAACCAAGTATCATTTACCTTATACCCCAGCTCTTACCACAGTGTTTAATACCCAATAAGTACTTCATCATTGCTTGTTGAAATGACTAAGTAAAATTAAGAAAATATGACCCACAGCAATGCATTATGTCTTAATAGTACTGTTCCCTTACCCTGCCAGTTTGCTTTATTAATGCTTGATCATGACATGGAGCAGGACACAAGTGACCACATTTCTCCAAAACCTTTCGGCAAAGTTGATGACATGGAGGACAAGAGCCAAAGTGACAGCGATGTTTTTCTTGACTTGTATGATGGCAAGTTGGTGGTCGACTAAATCATAAAGTACAATTTTTAAAATTACTTTTGATCATTGAACGATTATATCTAAAGTGCAATTATCTATTTATATACCTTCTAATTCCATACAGAATGAGCATACTGTGAATATTAATATTTTAGAACATTAAAGCAAAATTGAAAATACTAACAAAATGAAAAATCGGTATGAATTTAAATCTGTAAGACACCAGATGTAAGTCTGTACAGAGCTTTGTACTAACCTGCACTGCTCTTTGCACTTGGGGGGTCTTGTGGTACGTTCTCGGCCACAGGGTACTGTCACCTTTGTATTACCACAATTGCACTTCACATCTACAGTTTCTGGGCAGGGATAACAGCTACCTGAAAAAAAGGTCTGAAACTTAAAGAGAAATTTCCTTAACTACCCAAATTCCCATCAATAGTAGAATCAATAAGTTTAGTATATTCACACAATGGGATACTCTAGGATGAGAATAAATTAATGAACCTCACACACATAACACTGAGCAAAAGAAATCAGACACCATCAATATACAGTATATGATTCCATTTATATAAAATAAACAGGAAAAACTAATTTATGCTGTTCAAAATCAGGATGATGATTACAAAGGACACAAAAAGTTTGAGAAATGCTGGTAATGATCTGTTTAATAATCTGAGTTCTGGTTATATAGTTATGTTCAGTTTATAAAAAATCATCAAGCTGTACACCTGCAATTTGTATACTTTTCTACATCTACACCGGTACTTCAATAAAAAGTTTTAGAATTTTCTTTAAAATTTGCTAAAAGTTCTGTCCTAAATAACAAATTTAACACATTACTCATTCAAAACTACACCAGCAAAATGGAGCTCAGTCTTTGGAAAATCTAATTTAGCAATAATTTTTTGGCTTAGTTTCATACATACATCTACTCAAGTGCATTATTTTTAGATAAATTCTCCAATAAGAGTGACTTCTCTCATAAGGTTATTAACAAGTACAGTCAATTTTCCATTACTCATGCTTTGTGAAAGACTCTAAAATCTCATTTTAGGCTATAATTCCAAATACTTCTCTTCTAAACATTTCAAAAGGAAACATTTTTAGGGTTTCAGCTTTTTACCTTCTTTTGTTATGGGTAGAAATACACAAAGACCAATTGAAAAGAAATCTTTTTAAACAGGCTATAAAGTTCTCTCCAAGGCTTTGACATCATCCTAAGGGCTTTCTTCCTACTCTAGTTTTCCGAATAGGCTACCCCATTAGAAATGAAATAATAAGAGAGGAAGGGCTTCCCTGGTGGCACAGTGGTTGAGAGTCCGCCTGCCGATGCAGGGGACACGGGTTCGTGCCCCGGTCCGGGAAGATCCCACATGCCGCGGAGCGGCTGGGCCCGTGAGCCATGGCCTCTGAGCCTGCGTGTCCGGAGCCTGTGCTCCGCGACGGGAGCGACCACAACAGTGAGAGGCCCACGTACCGCAAAAAAAAAAAAAAAAAAAAAGAAAGGAATGAAGAGTCTTCAACTAGGAAGTAAGTATCTCAAGAAATTGCTGCCTAGGTGTCAGGTCCAAGCAAAATACTGAATAGCAATTAACCTGATAAAAAACAGATTAATGATGAAAAATAGTCTGGTTAAAAGCCTCTATTAGTTCAAAACAGTTCCCTAAAACAGAAGAGGTTAAGAATTTTGATTCAAATAATGATCGCAGAAAAAGAAATAAAGTAAAAAGCACCACAGGGAAAAAACACATGTGTATTATACAAATTACCAAATTTATACTTCAGTGTTTTGATAAGTATAATCCAGTAAAGTATTATCTTGATGGTAATGCAAGCCAAGTTATCCTGACTCACATGATCAAACTTTATTTTGGTCTTACCAAAAGAAAATTTGATGTCACACTTTTTAAAAATTTAATAGTGACATTTATGTCAGTTCTTACTCAGTACATTATATTAATTTCCATACTTAACAATGATAATTTTCATTCACCTTCAGCAATCAAAGAGAAACTTATCAAACATAACCTTTTTGCTGCCCTAAACTACAGCATCACTTTTCCTTTTTTAAAATTAAATCTTGAGAACAATAAGGGATAATTTCCCTGAACAGTTTTCCTAATGAACTCATTACAGACACCTGTACAACATGACATAAATTCATGTAACTTCAGTGATAATATTTTTTAAATGAAAAAGCATACAGAGTATAAATACAGTGACTAATCGGTCAAAAGTCCAGTAATTCTAGAACCATAATCATAGAAGGCCTTAAGCTTTAAAGAACTATAAGCCAAGCTTTCATATATTCACAGCGCAAACATGCACATAGCACCCTCCCCCTATGAGTTACAGTACAACTTGATTATGAAGGTATCTAGAATAATGGAAAATGACATAAAATAATGATTCTATGTATCTTATGTAACTGAGTATTAAACAAATGGTAAGAGTTGCACAACGGTATCTTCATACACTTTCCATTAAGGTAAATTTTTTTTAGGGGCTACTAAGTTTCTTTTTTAAAAAATAAACATTCTGCCAAAAAATAATTAATAATAATTGAACCTGGATCTGATCAAACCTCTAGTCCCACTAACAGTTTATAGAAAATAGAGGAAAATGTCAAATAATACTACGGAGATGCAATCTGCAAAATCCAGACTGTGAAACTAAATAAAGCAACCTAATTTCTTAAACAAGTGACACAGGAAAATATATAAAAAGATGGAAAATTATAGAAGAAGAGGGAAATTACAGATTCATAGACTTTAGAGACATCAACCAACTACAATGTCAATCTTATTAAGGTTTCTCAGTCATACAAACTGAAGTAAAAAATGAAGGCATTTATGAGACAAAAAGATATGTGAACACCAGATATTTGCTGATATTAAGAAACATTAACTATTTTCAGTTTAAGAATCCATCTTTCAGAGATGCATACTGAAGTATTTATGGGATTTGCTTCAAAATAATACAAGAGGGAGATATGCTTTCAACATTTCTCCACTAAGGATGATGTGTGCTCTGCCCTTTTTGCAGATACTCTATATCAGGTTAAGGATGCTCTCTTCCATTTCTAGTTAAGTTTTCATCATATATGGATGCTGAATTTTATCAACTGTTTTTCAGACATTTACTAAAATGATCTCATTTCTCCTTTAATCTGTTAATGTGATGGAAACATGTTATTAGATTTACTAATCTTAAACCAACCATACATTACTGCAATAAACCCAACTTGGTTATGATACATTAAGGTTTTGGATAGCTAATACTGTAGTACCAGATAGCTGGATTTGAGTGGCAAAAACTTTAATATTTTACAAACATGTTCATCAGTTAAGATTGGCCTGTAATTTTCCCTTACTTTCCTTGAAAGATGATATAATGAGCTGGAACACATTACTTTTTTACATACACTATCAAATAGTTCACAAAGAGATTAAACTTATACATACTTTAAATGTTCATTTGTTAAAAATCATATGTAAAAACTAGGCCTGGTGTTTTCTTGGTGAGAAAATTCTAAACTACTGATCCAATTTCTTTAATGGTCATACAACTAGTCAGGTTTTCAACTTAAAGTGAAGGCTATGTTTTAACAGTGGTCTCCAAGGCCCTATACATATTCTCCTTTCCCCAGCAATCATTTATTGCACCATCTCTCTGACCTCATCTCCTGACATGTGTCCCCCTGAGCAACCACTTCAGTCCTCCTTCAAATGTTCCTGTCTCAAGGCCTCTGTAATCAAACTACCCCATCCCCATTTCCCCAGGGCTTGATCCCTACTTCTCTCAGGGTTCCCCACACATGTCATTCTCTCAGAGTCCTACTCTGACCACACTATATAAAACAGTATATACCATCCCAACTATCACAATTTTAATTGTACTCTAATTTTCTTTCTATACTTGTCACTATCTGATATTCTATATTAATGTGATTATTTACTTGTATTCTAATTGAGGGAGAATTAAAAAATAAGCTCCATAAAAGCAGGTACGTTGTCAAAATTGTTCACTCGTAATTCCAGTGCCTGGTGCTTAGTAGACACTCAAAAATACAAATTGAATGAATGACTAACTTTAGAATGTTAATGAAATTCAAATTTAATGGGTCATATACTATGACTACAAAAGGAAATAAAATCCTTTTACATGAGAACCAAAAAACCAGTTCTAAACTTTACAATTTAAAGACACTTGGGCTTCCCTGGTGGCGCAGTAGTTGAGAGTCCACCTGCCGATGCAGGTGACATGGGTTCGTGCCCCGGTGTGGGATGATCCCACATGCCGCAGAGTGGCTGGGCCCGTGAGCCATGGCCGCTGAGCCTGCGCGTCCAGAGCCTGTGCTCCGCAATGGGAGAGGCCACGGCAGTGAGAGGCCCGCGTACCGCAAAAATAAATAAATAAAGACACTGACATTTTTGGATTGGGTTGTTTGTTTCTTTGATATTGAGCTGCATGAGCTGCTTGTATATTTTGGAGATTAATCCTTTGTCAGTTGCTTCATTTGCAAGTATTTTCTCCCATTCTGAGGTTTGTCTTTTCGTCTTGTTTATGGTTTCCTTTGCTGTGCAAAAGCTTTAAAGTGTCATTAGGTCCTGTTTACTTTTGGTTTATTTCTATTTCTCTAGGAGGTGGGTCAAAAAGAATCTTGCTGTGATTTATGTCATAGTGTTCTGCCTATGTTTTCCTCTAAGAGTTCTATAGTGTCTGGCCTTACATTTAAGGCTTTAATCCATTTTGAGTTAATTTTTGTGTATGGTGTTAGAGGGTGTTCTAATTTCATTCTTTTACATGTAGCTGTCCAGTTTTCCCAGCACCACTTATTGAAGAGGCTGTCTTTTCTCCACTGTATATTCTTGCTTCCTTGATCAAAAATAAGGTGACCATATGTGCGTGGGTTTACCCCTGGGCTTTCTATCCTGTTCCAATTATCTATATTTCTCTTTTTGTTCCAGTACCATACTGTCTTGATTACTGTAGCTCTGTAATATAGTCGGTAGTCAGGGAGCCTGATTCCTCAAGCTCCGTTTTTCTTTCTCAAGATTGCTTTGGCTATTTGGGGTCTTTTGTGTTTCCATACAAATTGTGAAATTTTTTGTTCTACTTCTGTGAAAAATGCCATTGAAAGTTTGATAGGGATTGCACTGAATCTGTAGATTGCTTTGGGTAGTATAGTCATTTTCACAATGTTGATTCTTCCAATCCAAGAACATGGTATATCTCTCCGTTTGTATCATTAATTTCTTTCATCAGTGTCTTATAGTTTTCTGCATACAGGTCTTTTGTCTCCCTAGGTAGGTTTATTCCTAGGTATTTTCTTCTTTTTATTGCAGTGGTAAATGGGAGTGTTTCCTTAATTTCTCTTTCAGATTTTTCATCATTAGTGTATAGGAATGCAAGAGATTTCTGTGCATTAATTTTGTATCCTGCTACTTTACCAAATTCATTGATTAGCTCTGGTAGTTTTCTGGTAGCATCTTTAGGATTCTCTATGTATAGTATCATGTCATCTGCAAACAGTCAGTTTTACTTCTTCTTTTCCGATTCGGATTCATTTTATTTCTTTTTCTTCTCTGACTGCTGTGGCTAAAACTTCCAAAACTATGTTGAATAATAGTGGTGAGAGTGGGCAACCTTGTCTTCTTCCTGATCTTAGTGGAAACGGTTTCAGCTTTTCACCATTGAGAACGATGCTGGCTGTGGCTCTGGCACATATGGCCTAAATAGACATTTCTCCAAAGAAGATATACAGATTGACAACAAACACATGAAAGGATGCTCAACATCACTAATTATTAGAGAAATGCAAATTAAAACCAAAATGAGGTATCACCTCACACCAGTCAGAACGGTCATCATCAAAAAATCTACAAACAATAAATGCTGGAGAGGGTGTGGAGAAAAGGGAATCTTCTCGGGTGGGAACTGTGGGTGGGAATGTAAACTGATACAGCCACTATGGAGAACAGTATGGAGGTTCCTTAAAAAACTAAAAATAGAACTACCATACGACCCAGCAATCCCACTACTGGGCATATACCCTGAGAAAACCATAATTCAAAGAGTCATGTACCACAATGTTCATTGCAGCACTATTTACAAGAGCCAGGACATGGAAGCAACCTAAGTGTCCATCGACAGATGAATGGATAAAGAAGATGTGGCACATATATACAATGGAATATTACTCAGCTATAAAAAGAAACTAAGTTGAGCTATTTGCAGTGAGGTGGATGGACCTAGAGACTGTCATACAGAGTGAAGTAAAAAAGAGAAAAACAAATACTCTATGCTAACACATATATATGGAATCTAAAAAAAAATGCTTCTGAAGAACTTAAGGGCAGGACAGGAATAAAGATGCAGACATAGAGAATGAACTTGAGGACACGGGGAAGGGGAAGGGGAAGCTCAGACAAAGTGAGAGAGTGGCATGGACATATATACACTACCAAATGTAAAATAGATAGCTAGTGGGAAGCAGCTGCATGGCACAGGGAGATCAGCTTAGTGCTTTGTGTCCACCTAGAGGGGTGGGATAGGGAGGGTGGGAGGGAGATGAAGGAGGGAGGAGAAATGGGAATATATGTATATGTATGGCTGATTCACTTTGTTATACAGCAGAAACTAACACACCATTGTAAAGCAATTATACTCCAATAAAGATGTTAAAAATATATATATAAATAAAAATAAAGACACTGACAAATCAGAGAACATCCACAGGGAAATGCCTATGGGGTTAATACATCTGCCATTTTTCCTAATGGGGAGGCAATATGGTATAACGGAAATATTACTAAACTTTGGGTTCACATCCTGACCCTGCAACTAGTTCTATGACCTTGGGCCAACAGTCTCTTTGCCTGCTTCCTCCTTTTACAAAACAACACTAATACCTTCCAAGATTCCTGAAAGGATTAAGACATTAAGGGAGATATCTAGTATCCACCTAATCCCAAAGGAAGACAACAAAAAACAGTACAGTAGTTTTTCCCAGGTCACAAAGCTGTTATTGGGTTGGCCAAATTCGTTCAGGTTTTTCCACAGATATGGAAACACCCAAACAAACTTTTTGGCCAACCCAACACTATGTTCACTTTTGACTCAGGACCTCTTAATTTAAACCCATGATCTTTCCACTACCTTATACTATCTTTCAGTAGATTCCATTTCATACCAACATACTCCAAATGAGTAAAGTTAACTCAGTTTTCAATCTCTAATAACTTAGGCACCCCTGAGACCCTTTCAGGTGGTCTGAAAGAATTTATATACATAGATGAGAATTTTCCAGAAGCTATATGACAAGGGATTATCACAACAGATTGAATGCAGAAGCAGATATGTGAATCCAGCTATCTTTTATTAAGCTAGACATTAAAGACATTTGCAAAAATGTAAAACAGTATCATTCTTCTCACTAAACTTTTTTTTAGAAAGTAGCTATTTTTCACAAAAAAGTTACTGTATTAAGATGTAATGGGTACTATGGTACTATTTTTCAATAAAATAATAAATATTATTATATTTTAATTTAATTTCAAATACAGTAAATATCAGCAGATAAAATCCACATTAACTAAAGGTCTTTGGGTCCAAAAAGAGTGTAAAAGGTCCTTGAGACCAAAAATTTTGAGAACCACTGGACAGAATATATACAATCCTTTACTAGACTTAATTTCATATCAATGTCTAAAATTCAAAATACTACTGAAAAACCTATTAATTAACTTAAAATCTATGTGGGGAAGGTTGGGTAGAAGTAAGGAAACAACATGGTATTATTGAAAGAACAGAAGTTCATATTCAAAAGGTGTGGGTTCAAATCTTGGCTATAATGCCTTACTAGATATTTCCCTAAGTAAATCACTGAATCCTCTTCAGCTTAAATTTCCTCATCCATAAAATAAAGATAGTGGCAACTGCTCTAACTTCTCAAGATTGCTAAGAGTAAGATAATAAATGTGAAAGCTCTCTATCAACGAGAAAGCACTATGTAAATATAAACATAAAATTACAGCTGTTGTTAAATTTTACCTCTATGGCAGACAGATGGACACTTATGGTTTCTACATCCTAAAGTCCGTCCACAGTTTTGATCACAAGGTGGACAGTTTCCAGGGCAACACTGAAGGGAAAGCAATACATAAAGAACAGGTAATTTGAAAACCGTACGTAATATGAATGTCATTACTAGTTATTCACAGAACTTAGGGAAATCAAAAGATAGTTCTTTTCACTATAAGAATAAAAGTATTCAAGAATATCAACATTCTTGTGTAGAATACGTTGTACTAATAAGTTTAAGTAGACAATGACCTAATTTAGTGAAGTCAAGCTAAATTTTCTTGCCCTTTAGTTAATTATTCTATAACTTAAAATAGTTCCATAAGATAGTTTCTCTTCTACTTATCTACACAGAAATTGACAACATTAACCACAGGAATGGATCTGGTCAAACCCTATATCAATTCAGGCAAATAATCTGGTTATTTTTAAAATTTAATTACAATAAAACCCATTCAATATATAGATTAGTTTGGCAGTTATTTTCAAACCAAAGAGTCAGAGACTAACTAAAGGAAAGAAGGAGAGATAGGCTAATTGCTTCTAGCGCTGTTTTGTTACTCCCTGATTTCCAATCTGTGAGAAATATAGCTGTCTATGACCTGTCCCAATTTTCATTCATGAACACAAGGTAACTACTTGAAGTTCCATCTTGCCATTCTAACTCCTTGACAAACTTTGGAAAGGAAATACAGACTACAATTTTCTTAAAGAAACTTGGGTTTGTAACCTACTTCAGAACAAGTTTCAGTATATAAAAGTAGCTCAAAACAAAGTACACGTTATTGAAAAGCAATTAAAAGTTAAAATAGTTCATTCAATTAAGCAAATATTTACCAAGTAATACTATGTGCCTATCACTTTCCCAGTGGCAGTGGGAAAAAAGGAGGTTATGTGGTCCACAACTTGAATAAGCCTTTAGATGTTTGTTTCTCACCATGATGAGTAATAATGACCAGATTTACTCTCCTGCCTTAAACAATTAGAAAATCAGACAAAATATTTGAAACAGCAGTTTTTAGACATTAGACAACTAGGCAGCACAGGACAGAAACCCCTATGAGAACAGACACAAACAAGGTGAGTCCTATGATAGCACAAGCTTAGACCTGGACACAAGGAAAAAGATCACAAGCAGAGTCCAGTGGTCTTACCAAGTTAAGGAGACAAAATTCATAGTTCAGAGAGGCAAGTGTGGTTAGAATTTGTGGAGAAGTGGTAGCACAAAGCATAAAGTTTATAATGTCTGGAAACCAATCAAAAGTCACCTAGCAGTAAAGAATAACCCAAAAGGAAAAGAAAACTCAATCAACAAAAATAGACCCAGAAATGATAGATGACAGAATTGGTAGACAAGGACATTAAAATAGGCATTTGAAGTATAACCTATTCACTTATATTCAAGAAGACAGAAGAGAGCATGAGCATGAAAAGGACAGACATGGAAGATATAGAAAAAGTCACAACTCTAAGTCTCAGAGATGAAAAAATACTGTCTGAGACGAAGAAACACAGGATGGGATAAACAATGGGATTAGACAATGCAGAAGAAAATTAGAGAACTTGAAGACAAACAATATAAGATAACATTAAATATGAAAATTAAAAGGACTAAATAATAAATGTAGCATCAGTGACCTATGGGACTTCAAGCAGCATGACATACCTGTCACTGGAGTCTCAGTAGGCAATGGGTGGGGGAAATATTTGAAGAAATAAAGATTGAAAATTTCACAAATATGATGAAAACTATAAAGACATACAAGAAGCTCAACAAAAGTTGTACTAAAGAAACATGAAGAAAGCTATACAAAGGAACATCACAAATAAATTACTGAAAACTAATGATAAAGAGAAAAATCTTTAAAAATAGCCAAAGAAAAAAGATACATTACATACAGAGGAACCAAGATAACAGAGATAGTGGAGCAACGTGTTTAAAGAATGGGAAAAAAATTGTCAAACTAAAATTTTACAGTAAAAATATTTTTCACAAACAAAGGCTAAAGACAGTTCACAAAAGTTGCAAGAATTCATGATGAGCACTACAAGAGATGTTAAAGGAAGTCCTTCAGACAAAAGAAAATGAAATCAGATAGAAATCTGAATCTATATAAAAGGATGAAAAGCACCAAAAATCATGAGTTTGATGATAAATATAAAAGACTATTTACTTTTTCACACTCTTTAAAAGACACCTGTTAAAGCAAAAATAAAAACAACATATTTGAGGTTTATAAAATACATGGGTATAAAATGTGTAAGAATCGAATAAAGGAGGTAAAATGGAATTATTGAAAGACAACACTCAAACAGAAGACACAAGAGGGAAAAGAAACAAAGAACAGATGAAAAAATAGAAAATTACAGACTTAAATCCAACCATTTTATTAAAGATCACAATAAGTGTAAATGATCTACACCCAAATTAAACGATAAAGATTTAAAATAAAATAATTATCTAAATAAAACAATTATCTAATTGCTGTCTATAAGAAATCCACTTCAAATATAAAGATTTGAATAAGTTCAAAGTAAAAGAATGGAAAATATATACTGTATGAACACTAAGCAAAACAAAGTTGAAATCACTATATTTAATAGATTTAAGAACAAAGTATCTTACCAGAGATAGAGGGATAATTCATAATAAAAGGGACTCAAAAAAACTTCAAATCTACAGACTCAATAAAATTTTCCAGTTGACCTTATACTGAACCAAGATTCTATAAATAAGATCTGAACAGCAGAAGTTAAGCCTCTAACATGGCAAACAAACTACCACTAACACTGCTATGATGTTTTAAAGTCAGGGAACAGGGACTTCGCTGGTGGTGCAGTGGTTAAGAATCCACCTGCCAAAGCAGGCGACACGGGTTCAAGCCCTGGTCTGGGAAGATCCCACATGCTGCGGAGCAACTAAGCCCATGTGCCACACTACTGAGCCTGTGCTCTACAGCCCGTGAGCCACAACTACTGAGCCCGCGTGCCACAACTACAGCAGCCCGTGTGCCTAGAGCCTGTGCTCTGCTGCAATGAGAAGCCCACACACTGAGACAAAGAGTAGTCCCCGGTCGCCGCAACTAGAGAGAGCCCATGCGCAGCAACGAAGACCCAATGCAGCCAATAAATAAATAAATAAATTTATTTAAAAAAAAAAAAATAATAAAGTCAGGGAACAGAAACAGCCAAAGAACCAAGTAGAAGGAATTATGCATAGGACAAAAAGAGACCCTTGTTATTTAAAAACCTTGTAAGATTTCCCACTAATACAAACAATAATGTAGAATATTTATTAATATTTCATATGGAAAGCAAAGAATATGCCTAAGTATTTGAGAAACAAGTCAAGATGGCACTTATCATGGGCCCAAAGATGAAAAATCCAAGAGAATTTTAAAATCAGTTTTCCAAGCTTATTACCTTTCTCCTACACTGATGCTTCTGACAGTCCCGCAACTTAACACACTTAGTTTCACAAAGATACGGTTTATGACACGGCATTCGTTTAGTATGCTTTCCACAACGACAATGCTTCTCCACTTCCTGGAAGAATCAAATAAATGCTATTAAAATTGACTTTCGTTGACATGATTTTTTTCACACTGTAATCTCTATAATTACTAAAAAATGAAAGAGAAAATTTTAAGACTGTTTTGTATGAAAGACTTTTAAAAAACTAAAGGAGAATTTCCTAAGACATTTGTTTGTTCCAAAAAGACTTCACAGAATTTCCATTATTAAATTTAGTAAAAATTTGATATTAAATAGTAAAACAACATCACATGTTAAAATCCCTTATATCTAGTTACACAATAACATCTACACATCTAGCTTCAGGAAAACAAGAAAACTGGATTATCTAGTAGTATGTGAAAACCAGAATGACATCTAGGCATTTTTTCCCCTATCATCCCTAGGCCTAATTCATCATTGCTTTGAATATCTTCTGAGGATAAACAACCCCACACTAGTCTATAAAAATGATAACATTCAAACTTTTACCAAGCAAAACAAAAAAAAGGTAATTTCAGATTTAATTGCTGGCATACTCTCCTGCTTCATCATAAATATTAGATCATGACACAGATGTTTATGAAAACAATTACAAAACAATCCCATTTGACATATTATGACAGATAGCTGTTAAAAGTAATCATTACAGGACATGACTAACTTGTCTACATGTTTCACAAGGACCTCGGTGACAACGCTGTGAACATCTGTGGATTCCACATTCAAGTACTTTGTCACAACTGTCTCCACAAGTTGGTACATCTTCTGTACAAGGCAAAGAAAACTCTAGAAGCAGACAAAAAAAATCAATATTAAAAATAACATACATTATTATAAAGTACTAATAACGTGCCATGTACTTCTGGATTCCTAGAAAATGACAGGTCTTTCAGACTATGAACTTTTGCATCTACATATTTATTGGAAAGTTAACTTTAAAGAAAATAACCCCTATATTTGTAAAGCTTATGCCTTTTAAAAAGAATTCGATACATGACAAGTTACCATTCTCAAGAAGCATATATATATATATATATATTTTTTTCCTTTCTTTGAGGTACGCGGGCCTCTCACTGCTGTGGCCTCTCCCATTGCGGAGCACAGGCTCCGGACGCACAGGCTCAGCGGCCATGGCTCACGGGCCCAGCCTCTCGGCAGCATGCGAGATCCTCCCGGCCCGGGGCACGAACCCGTGTCCCCTGCATCAGCAGGCAGACTCTCAACCACCGTGCCACCAGGGAAGCCCCAAGAAGCATATTTTTATGAGCTAACTACTTCAGAAATACTTTTCTTTCTTTATCAGCATGCAGAGCAGCTTATTGACATTTACTTCCCCAAATGACTTTTCCTCACTGGTTGAAAGAACTGGGGAGTTGGGAGGGGGTACAGATGGAAACCAAAGGTACATCTTCAATGTGCTTTGATGGACTGAAAAGCGGTTGGTCTGAGATTGACAAGCCCCCCATTTCAGAGGCTCAGGAAGTTTGGGCCCAAAATCTGAGTTCTTAATCCACTATGCTATATTGTCCTCTCATCCAAATGTACAGAAATCTAATATCAAATTTGTATTATTATTGAAACTACATTATGAGTTCCCAGAGAAATCTAATTTAATTAGGAAAGTACTCTAATTAGCATGATAAATAATTATAATCCCATTAAAGGTTTTTTAAAAAGTCTTACTTGACTTCTGACAGGGACAGAACCTTTTCCCAGATCGAGGACATTCTCCACAAGCACCTACATGGCAAACTTGCTCACACGTATGATTACCACATGGCAGTGTTTTCCCACATACCTAAAATAAAATGCAATAAGCACTAACGACTTAAAAGTTAACAAAAGACTTTGTACATGACATAATCGTTTCTCAGTCACAAATAAGCAACTTCTTTAGATTCCTCAAATTATTATGCTTTATATCTTACATAGGTATCACATGTATATATGCATAAGCATATACATACACATTTCTTATGCGCCAGGGAGTATATTTTTAAAATGTAATAAAGGAAAAAGAAAATGCAGTTTCACATGGTCATCCACCAAAGATTTCCAAATGGTACTAAAACCATGCCAATTCTAAGACAATCTACAGAATCAATACTACTTCCAATTGGATTAACTCAAGAAGAGGGAAAAGAGGAAAGTACATACGTACTAAATCCAAAATTCAACAAATAGCTGTTAATTTGAAAAAAAATTAAAATGATATTAAATTGAAAAAGTTGCCTAAAACATGAATATAATGCATCTGAGTTGCTATTCTTCCTCTCCTTTTATCCAACTAAACCTCATTAGCATTTCTAATTGTTTATGCTTCTGTATACTTTAACACCCACTCCTCAAAATGCATATACACTTACTTGATCACAGTGCCACAGTGGACTTGCACAACTTCTTTCAGCTACTTGTTTGCCACAGACACACTTTTGCCTACTAACTCTTGGACAGGGTGGGCAACTTCCTAAAATCAAAATGATAAATTAGCATGGAATATTATAAAAGCAACACAGACTGCTTTGACTTCTGCTTAAGGCCGGAACACCTAACAGGTATGACCTTTTACCTGCATGACAAGGATTTTCACATTTATGTTGTCCACAAAGCAATTTCCGTCCACATGGCAGGTGACAGGACCATTCCTTAGCACTGCACCGACGAGGGATAGGTTTTGCTTTCTTACAATAACAAGTAGTTGTGACCATCTTAGGACAAGGAGGGCATGGACCTAGAATCCAATGAAAGGGGGAAAAAAAATCAGAAGTCAAAAGTAAAAATTTTCAGTTCCTACACCTATCAGTAATTTCTAAAGCTTTCCATACTGATACTTTAAAAGGCAATCCCTTCCAATATTTTCTTATGTAAACTTAAGTTCTGAGTTCAACTCTCACAATTTTTTTTACTTCAACATGAGAAGAAATAACCACCCACAATTAGAAATATAATATATAACTCACCTGGATGGCAGAGGAGTAAACACTTATGGCCACAAGGAGGTTTAAAATCTCTCTCACATACTTGGCCGCATGAATGAGGCACAAGCCACGGATCTAAAGGTGGATCTTCCACTTTGCCACAATAGCAGTAGTACCTACTAGGTGTGTCAGATCGTTTGTATTCAAACCTACATTTTGGACTATGAAGAATGAAATTGCTGAAGTTAATTTCAATTATAAAAGTGACATGAGGCAGAAATATAAATATACTTAATAACAGAGTATACACAATCAGTTTTATGTTAATGTAACCTCTGCTCCATCTTTATATTAGTAAGAAACAAGATTTTACTAAAATCAATTTCAACCATCTAGAAGAGCTCTGTCCAATAATTTCCTGAGATGATGGAAGTGTTCTACACCTGTCACGTCTAACACAGTGGCCATTAGCCACACATGGCTAGTGAGCACTTGAAATGTGGCTATTGCGTACAACTGAGGAAGAAACAATTTTCTATTTCATAATTTTTAAGAATTTAAATAACCACGTGTGGATAGTTGCTACCATATTAAACAACACATATCTAAAATACAGCTACAAAAGAAAGCAACATTAGCTTTCTACTAACAACCTGAACTTTATTCTTGAGATATTCATTCCAATTTTATAAAGTTCAATGTTTTAAAAGTTTGGTTGGGTGGTCTACAAATAAGCAAAATGTATTAGTAATAGCAAGAAGAAGAGAGACATCGGTTATAGGTAGGTAATACAGCAGCAAGAAACATGACTTAAAATCTAGAATTACGGGGAAAAATGTGTGAAAATAAACAAAGAATTTCGTATTTCTCAACATCTAATACAAAATATATATATTTCAAATGCACCTAGGTCAAAGAAAAGTTGAAATACTGTTGCACATTCTCTGCTAAAGCAGATTTTTACCTATCAAGATTAAAATAAAGCAGTTTTAGTCCTAGAAGCCAAACTAACATAATAAATATAGAAAATTTAATAAGATTGGATAATATACACCTGTAGTTTTTTGTTTATTTGTTTGTTTTCATTAAAATTAAAAAGAAAGAGAGAAAAAATGAAAACACAGTTTGGGAAACTCTGCCTATCCATGGTTATCTTTTTAAATAGATGAAATTAATTGGAATTAATTAAAATTCTCTTCTTGTTTCTTAATAATATAATATGAAGCATATTCCAAGTTTCCTGTGGGGAGCTAATTAAGATCCTTCCATGTTTGTTAATATACAGAGTAAATGCTCAGACAAATTTTAGACATTATTCATACTGAGAGAGGAAAAGAAATTGAAGGGGCTAAAGAAAATGGGAGGTGGGAGTGGAAAAGTAATTTTGTATATGTAAAAGTTTAATATAGATTATTAGAGAAAAATGTTATGTTTTAGTAGTAACTTATAGTAAAAGAAAATTCCGTCACTAGTCTGGCTTTCTGTCTTTGGAAAATTGAAACTTGAGAAGAGAGTCACATGAAAGAGAAGAATAGAGAAATTTTTGATGTTTTCTTTATAAAAAGACGTTTCTGCATTTTAAAATATTTAACTCTTTTTACCTAGCAAATCTTCTAAATTATGGTAAAAGTTTGGATCATTAATTCAAGCTGGAAGGAAGGAAAGTGACTTACAACCCAGCTAAGGCTACAGACCGTGACTTTAAAGTGATACCAATTTACTTAAGTGTGTTGTTTTCTGTATGAAGAAACAGAGAAGGCAAATTATAGTGGTCCTGAAGGAATGTGAGGCTATTGATTTACACCTGCAGTTTTGAGAGATTTTGAGGATAAAATCGGAAGTCATTGATCAAAATGTTAGAGGACAGTCTTGTACAATGTGATACCAATACATACTAAAAGGAGCTCCAGAGAGAAGTACCAGAATTTTGATGGATTCTATTTCTAAAGAAATGAAAGTTCTTTAAAAAGGATTACTAAGGAGTCGTTTTGCAGGGGAAAAAGAGAGTCTGAATTATTTATTAGTTAGCAAAAGGAACTAGTAGTTATATAAACTGGGGTGGCGGGGGGAGCCATTAGCAGGTCTCATATCTTCACAAACCAAATGACTAATTGAAGGCCAAGCACGGATACTGAAACTGCCAATAAAGCAACTGAGGAGCTACAATTTTCATTTATTTTACAACTAAACATTCCAACTAAATTAGAAAAAGTTACCAAGGCCAGGGATAATCTCTCTTTCCAAAATCATCATCCGTCAAAGGAGAAGATACCAGAAACTGGCTGTCTTTAGCCCACTTCTGGATACAGGGCATGTGAAATATACAGAAACATCCTGAACAACTCCAAACCTAAGACAAAGGTAGCAGAAATTAACAAGCATGCAATGATTTTTCTTTGATAATTCCACAATACTTTAAAATAAGCACCACACTAAACTATTTAAGAGCTACATAAGGATTAAGGAAAAAACTTTCCTTCCGGCATAACAGAAGAAATGTTCTTTATAAAAACTAATGTACATGTAGAACACTTTAAAGAAAAATAGTATTAATCATGCTGATTCATTCAGCTAGAAACAACTACTGCTAACGTTCTGCAGTCTCCAATTTTTTTGTATATATTTCATACTTCTAAAAAATGAGGTCATACTGTACTGATATATAACTTTATAGCCTTTTCTTTTAACACAGTATAAGCATTTACCCTTATCAAGTAGGTTCATACAATATGATATTTATAGCTGTACAGTAGATATCATGTTGATTTGTCTACCATAATTTAACCAAGTTCAGGTTGTTGGAAATTTAAGATTTTTCCAATTATAAATAACACCACAAAAAAATCCTTAAACACAAATATGTACATACAATCTCTATGTTGCCCTACAGTTATATAAAACCTATTAGTCTAGCACTTAATGCTAAATTCTAAAAATTAGGTGAGCAAAAAACTTCAGTGTGTGTATATATATACACACACACACACAACAAACACACATATACGAAATTTAACAGTTTAAGGAATAACAGAAATTAATTTTTTTAACCAGCCAATACTTTGCTATAACTGACAAAAATCAGTGCACTTTTCATCATAACATTTTGCAGTTGTTCAATAAAATCAGACATGGAATATATTGCATAAGCCGGCAGGAGCACTGAAAAAAAGCCAACTTCTTAGATTGAGTTCCCCCCAAAGCAGTGCCTAAGAAAAGAACTGGGATGCATAAGTAAAAGGCCAAGATAGGGAAGAGGAAATACCAATAAACTGTATATTGCTGAGCTGACTATCACTAAGGGCCAAAGTTCAGTCCTGCTAGGGATGCTCTGAAAAACCACGTAAAACATGCCTAGGACACCCCCAGCCCCAACCACTAACAAACAGGAGGCTAGGGCAGTCATCCCCCAGCTCCCTATGGTGGAATGCTGCCCCAACGGACATTAACTCTGCTCTGCACTACACCCATTTCCTGGCTGAGTCAGTTCTCAAGGAGAAAGCACTGAGGTTGGAAAAAAAAAAATTCACACACATAGCAAGTGTTTACAGTGAAACTGCATCCGCATGCAGAGAGCCTATTCCTCCACTGCAGCTGAAATCAGAGTAAGACAACCAGATGTGACTCAGGGCACCAAATGCACCTGCGTCTGCTACACTATCCTACCCGATATATTTTAAATTTCTGATTCACTCTACACGACCAATCCATTTCACATCTGACCTGTCTTTCTTTCTCTAGGCAATGCTGCTATAATAGCAGTGGATTAAGCTGAGGTCTAAATGGTGAGTCTATCATATTCAGTCATCACATCCCCTTAATTGCTTTATTAATGCCCTTTAAATGTATATATACATAACTTCACCGTTAGGCCATAGCGTCTCTACGTACATGAGTTTTCTCTGAATCCATCTCTCCCCATTAACCCTAGCCACTTTCCACACAAGAGAAGCTCACTAATAAACTCTAATTGTCATTGCTAGGTTTTACTTCCTTGAAGGCAGGGAGCATATCTATGTTATTTTAAACCTGCTGAAAGTAATGAAATATAGTTTACTTAATATTTCAGTATTTATGGGAATCTCTAAAGTACTGATACTAAAAATGCTTTATCAAATTGACATATGCATTGACACTGAAAATATTTGCTTCATTTATTTTAATAGTGCTAAAAATATTGATTGCTCATTTAGAGCTATTTTTCTTTTAATTAAAGATTCCCAAAAATTGAGTATCAATTCATAAAGAGAATTCTCAAATGAAGTATTCTTAAACAAAAATAAGCAAAAAGAATAATAAATGGTTACAAATTATAAATGCAAAATAAGATATTTGGGGGAGATAACAATAATTTAGATAAGGAGAAAAACTTACTGCTTGGTTTCTCTTCACTGAAGCAATACAAATTAAGCATGTCATAGCCCCTGCTTGAAAAGCTTCATTTACATACTGTTTTGTTCGCTCTAACTCACGAACATCTCCATCTTGAAATTTAAAAATTGAAAACTTCAGGTTAAGCAACATCTGAAAATAACACAAACTCACTAACAGCACCACATTATGTGAGAACTGTCTAGTAATACCAATTGCTCAAAATATAGCTGAAAAAATGAGAAGTTTAAGAAAAAAGCAACCAGTGAACTGCCAAGAGGTCACAAAGTCCATGCATTACATCTTATGTACTTGATTCAAAAACAGTTACCTTGACCTTCTCTCAGAGTATACTTGCTGTTACAGTCCTTAACAAATCTGGTGGGGGCAGAGTCACAGGCAACAGCAGCAAGATGTCAAGTAACAAGGGAAAGCATATCAAAAAGCAAAGTGAAAGGAACTGCAAAGTCAAAGCTCAGCAAAGCCATTGAACCTAAATATAAGCATATGCGTATGAATGTGTAAGTGTGTAAAAGTCTATGTGTGTGTGTGTGTGTGTGTGTCTGACGCATAGCAAATTCTTAGTAAAAATCTGTTGAATGAAAAGATCCTGAGATCAATACAGTATAATAACCTTGTTTCATTAAATTATGCTATTTCTGCTAAAAAAGGAAGCATGACTTCTTAGATAAAAATTACTAGACTGTATTTCCTTTAAGCAACTATTAAGCATTTACTTGCTAGGCACTGTACTATTCTTATTTCAGTAAGATTAAATAAGCTATTTTTACTTTCATTTTACAGATGAGAAAACTGAGGCACAGAACACTTAAGTAACTTCAGTATGACTCCAAAGTGAGCCCTCTTGACGACTATGCTATGCCACAGCAAGGGTTGAACACAGGAAGGTCCAAGAAATAACAGCACGATGAAAGGCAGAAAAGCTACCCAAAAGCACACACAACAACAAAAGGACAATAATCTGAGTCACTTTAGTGTAAGAGAAATAAACCTACAGGCCTTTAGTACAATAAAGATTGTTCAATAGAGGTTAACCGAGTCTCCAAGTACACTAATAATATAAACTATCATAAGTACAGAACTTCCCATGGCAATAAAATGGTACAAACCAAAATTTAAGTTACCAAAAAGAAAAATTAAATAAATAGGACACTTAGATAATTCTTTACTTTCTAAGATCATCCAAGTAAACACAACACTCACAAAAACTTGCTCTACCATAATATAAATGCAAGTATAATTTATGATATTATACAAAATATACATAAAATTACTCCCCAACTATAAAATATTATAAACTTATTAAAGACAATTGTTTTATTTTAAACCAATATCGAAGTTTGAAGAGATTCTTAAAGGCAGACTTAATAATCATATTCTGTGTACTTATTCTGCTTTCTGACACAGCTGGCTCTAACAAATGTATAACATTTTAAAATTTCATCTAATTTAACAGCTAACATGTAAAATAGAATATGAAAACAAGATGAACACGCTTTAATAAAATAAAGTCTAATCTTATACTCATAAAATTTATGTAAGATTTCTTTGAAAAATGTGTTAAAATTTGGCTGCAGCAATAAAGTATACTGCCCAAGATGTCACGACAGATAGCATGGCATTTGAAGTCATGCATAAAAAGATCACTCTGGCAACTGAAGAAAAATGAGTGTGAAGGAGGCCAAGACTGGAAACATGAAGTACCTGAAGTTAAGAGGCAGTTAACAGCAGATAAAGCAAAAAATGACCTCGAGCAAGTTAATGCGTCTGTCCCAGTTTTCTCATCTTTAAAATAGTAACAATAGTAATAGTAATATCTACCTCACAGAGTTAATATGTGGATTTAATCCACATATTAAACAGCTGTAGGGGCCTGAATTAAGGTGATGATAGCATGTGGGGAGTGGTGGGATGAATTTAAGAAATTGAGGAAGTAAAACTCAGCAGGACTTGGTGACAATTAGATTGTGTTGCTTTGAAAAGTCGATGTTCAGAAGGAAAGAATGCTGTGTTAGACGAGCTGTCTGACGGGCAGAGGGGAGGAGTAGTAGCGAATAAAACACACTCATGCGTGTATATGCCAACCCTGCTCCCAGATTTCTGGCTTAGGTAGGTGACTGGGAAAATTATAGTATTAATAGAGATAAAGGGAACAAGAGAAGAAATAAGTTATCTTTCAACATATGTTTGTGTTTCCATAGGCCAGCAAGACAGCGATACCCATCAGGAAGCTGACCATTCAAGTTTGAAATCTGAGATATCACAAAAGTATAAAGGCTGTGCTCAGACAGAAAGAACGAACTTCTCTGGTAAAGTTTTGGTATTCAATTCACTAATATGAGATGGGAACCATCTCATGACCCTGGCATTTATCATTCTAAAGTTAAGTGATCAGATTTCCTTACTTTGGTAGAGGCAAAGTACAGAACACAAAGGAACGAAAATCAAAATATTTATGGATTTGACATAATACCGTATAAGAAAAATTGCCTTAACACTTTAAGATGAAAGCCATGTTAAAAATTAATAAAAGTGGGACTTCCCTGGTGGTGCAGTGGTTAAGAATCTGCTTGCCAATGCAGGGGACAAGGGTTCGAGCCCTGGTCCATGAAGATCCTACATGCCGCAGAGCAACTAAGCCCATGTGCCACAACTACTGAGCCTGCGCTCTAGAGCCCGCGAGCCACAACTACTGAAGTCCGCGTGCCACAATTACTGAAGCCCTTATGCCTAGAGCCCGTGCTCTGCAACAAGAGAAGCCACCACAATGAGAAGCCCGTGCACCGCAACAAAGAGTAGCCCCTGCTCACTGCAACCAGAGAAAGCCCGCACGCAGCAACAGAGACCCAACACAGCCAATAATAAATAAATAAATTTTTTAAAAAATTAATAAAACTTACAAATGATAAAAGTTTTCTAAACACTAGACAGAAATACTGAGTTATATCACTGAATTTCCTATTTAAAAATAAAATCTGTATCTAGAGTGGTTTCAGTGAGGTCTTCTTGAAGCAGGATACTTGAGGTTACTTTCTATGAAGTTCTCTAAAAGCAAGAAACCTCCTAACCTTAAGGTTCCTCTTTATCAATTTTTACGTGGCTCAACCAGACTTCTTAGTCAAGCTTCCTAATCTTAATTCCTTGGCAGATATGGTAAATTCCTTGGAAAGCTTTTTGATGATGTGTACCTATGTTCATGATGCCGTCAATATACTCAGGCAACTAATACGGATAATGCATGCAAGAATGTTTCCAATAATGACTATAAGCATAAAATGTGGAATGTGTAAGAGACTTACATTTAAAATAATCTACTTCTACACTTAGTCCCAAATCTTCACAGTGACATCACTTTGGCCGTCTCTCTCACAAACAAATGTGGCTTTGAGAGTAACCCGGATATATACAACATATAATGTGATTAAACACTTCAGACCTGAGGAGACTTAGATTTTTTTTACATATAAAAATCAGAAGTTGTAAGATATAAAATAAAGGAATTAAGTCAAGAAATGAAATTGACTTCAAGATACATTTAACATGATGACAAAGAGAATAATGAAGAATAGATTTAAAGGAGTATTCAAAGTCCTCAAGTGCAATCAAATCATCATTAGGAACAACCTGACCCCACTCATTGCACAGGGACCTTTGGCATCCCCCTCCCAGCATTCTAATGAAATGCCAATTAAACACAAAAGAGAACTTCTAAGGCTGTAAGAGACATTGCCATCCTATTTGCTTTATAGAAAGATTAGCGTTATACAACGTATAACTCAAATAGTAAAAGGTACAAAAATTCAACTCTACAACACAAAAATGCTCATTCTTAAGATGCAAAACCTATTCCACATAGAGTAAAGGTGTCAGAAAAAGTCAGGAATGTATTTTCATTGATGTAAAAATGTCAAAATTGAGAAGCTCATACAGTACCTGTCTGAGTAGTGTAAGTTATAAACGTATTAGCAACTATTTTTCCTCTTTTTCCTTCAAAATCCTCATCTCCTTCTTCCTCAGATGAAGAGTTAAGGTGTTCTTCAACAAGTTTTTTGGCTGCAGCTTGATTAGCCTTCTTGATTTCCTCAAATTTCTTTTGAGACATCAGCTCTGCTTAAAAGAAAAAAAAATGAGTTTCATTTCTGCAAAACAATCTCTCAAAAAGCAAGGCATGATATACCAATACATTATTAAAATACAGATTTAAAAGTCATCTTTGGCGCATTCTATTTCACTATCATCCATGAAAAAAGTATTTTCAAATTTCTTGTCACACGAGTAAAGAGAATACCACAATACAAACTTACACTTTTGTTAAATATTCTGCTAAATGCCAACTAATTGTTCTCGAATGACTAACAAATCAATTTTTAAAATTATAAAGCTATGATAAAGTATCAAAAAACTGGTGATCAACCTCAAAACAGGATATTAACAAAATTGAAGTGAGATGTTTAAAAACTGAATGGTACACAGTGATTTTTAAAACAAGGGAAGCATACCCACTGGGAGCACATCAGAATCAGCAGAGTCAGGCGCTTTCTCAAACCATCCTCTTGCACACTATAACCCAGCCTGTCTTGGCCCACCAAAGACCTTGCACAAACAGTATTCACTGTCTACCCACTATGTTTACAATCTGCTTCTTAGAAAGCTCAAGGACTTTGTGTCTTTATTAAGATGTGGTCACAAATCATACTTATTTAACATTAATCCCATACAAAATATTGCTAACATGGAAAATATGTCTCTTACAACAACTTCATTCCAAAAAGAAATGTTAAGTAAGTTTTGGATTAGTTCTTCTGCTATTTTGTTTAGCACTGTCTGTACCTGTTTTCTTTTTGTTTTTTTTTTTTGCGGTATGCGGGCCTCTCACTGTTGTGGCCTCTCCCGTTGCAGAGCACAGGCTCTGGACGCGCAGGCTCAGCGGCCATGGCTCACGGGCCTAGCCGCTCCGCGGCATGTGGGATCTTCCCGGACCGGGGCACGAACCCGTATCCCCTGCATCGGCAGAAGAACGCCCAACCACCGCGCCACCAGGGAAGCCCTGTCTGTACTTCTTGTTACTTGCTTAATAACACAAAAAGAATTAAATTACTTCACAGCACTTTCCCAATGAGACTTCAAACTCCTCAAGAGCAAGGACCATGAAAATTCTCTGCAAGCATTAAGTGTTAATAAACTCTTCTGGACAGCAACCATAGTTCAAGAAAGGAGTCACAACATACTAAACTGATCTTAATTCATTAGTGCCCATAATTAGTGCCACTTTACGCTTGAAACTGATGAGCCACTAAAAATACAAACTTTCTTATTTTAGGTGGTGTATTTGTACTTAATGATGTTTTATCTTTTATTTTCCTCATGAAATGTTTTCCTTCTCTTACTGCAGCCAGCTTGGCTGGGGACTACTCAGTGTTTCAGGTAAAACTGGAGGAAAATGTACAGTGCCCACATCGGAATCTTTGAGTACTAGGAGAAACGTAATTGCTATAAGATATATGACTCAAAACGTTATGTACAATAAGATGATAAATGTCATTATGAGAAATGAGCACTTAAAAGACATTTTTTAAAAGGCTGAATTAGACAGATATAATAAAAACATTCATAACCTGATCAATGGACCTACATAAGATCATCTCAAAGAAAGCTGACAAAGCAACCTTACCATATATTATTTCTTACGGTCAAATCTCAATTATCCAGTTAAAGGATGCTTGGTTTTCTACTATCCACAAAATCCAAGAAAGCTTACCAAAACTGTTCACAGTTCTCCCTCTCGCACACCTCACCACCACCACTATCATAAACTCAGTAACCAAGAGAATACCACTTATCTTTAAAATTAGCTTAGGAGACGTTCAGGAGCTCAATTTGCTCCTCCCCGCAAAAAATATATTTTGAAAAATACATTCTAAATACAACAATAAAATGATTTTAGGGATTATTCTCTTAGCCCCCTGAATTCTTTCATTAGTATGGACAACTTAGAATTGCGTGTGTGCTCCCAGGCTCCACTAAAACACTGCCTTGGATGAAGGATTATTGAAAGCTGGAGAAGGCCACACCAGATACATCCCAGAAAGGACATGAAATTTGTAACTAGGAACCGCAGTTGAAAAAAGTACCACAAGCTCAAGTGTTTACAGAACATAGATAATTAAAGTTACTAAACTAAGGCAATCAAATAAAAATGGAAAATGACAACTGGCCCCAGAAGTAGGAAACACAATGTCAAGTGGAAAGCCTAAACCCAATCTAAATAAGATTTCTGCGCCTCAGCCCAGCCGACTGTTGCCACGCACAAAAGTACCAATGCCACAATACCTTATCTTACAAGAAAAGTTGTCAACCAGATTTTTATGAGATTTTAAAAAGAAAAACCAAAAAACTGCTGGCAACCAATTCAGATTTAATGCATTGTGTTAACCAAACCAAACTATAGGCTAAATCAGCCCCCCAGGCCACTGTCTGCAACTGCGGGGATTCAGTAGGCAAAAAAGAGTGAAGGGAAGAACATTGGACGGAGAAGTAACACTGATTAATATCAATTACAGTGATGATGAAAGAGGTGTGATGGGAATCGGCCTAGAATGAGTAGCTGCCTGAAAGGTTTGAGAAGTGAGACCAATAATAAACTCCCGAAGGAGAAGGAAAGAAATGGATGCGAAGGCAGTTCTGACTAGCAAGTGCCTTAGTAGGTAGGCATCCAGGTGAGCCCGAGGACGGGAGCCATTCTCACCACTGGCCACGGAAGTCTGCGGCGCTTCAGATCCCGCGGGGCTGCGCCGGGCTGAGCTACCTGCAGCCGCAGGGGTTGCAGCTCCACCGGGAATGGGGCGAAGGCCAGCAGCGCCCACCGACCCCTTCTCTCGCCCTCCTCCGGCGCCGCGAAGATGGACTCCATTTCCTGGGGAGGGGACCGCAGTGGCCCGTCCTCGGGCTCGGCCTCGGCCACTGGCCACCTGGCGCCAGGAAGCTTCCATCCCTGTAGAGGAAAAAAAAAAAGAGTGGAAGGAGCGTGAGCGCGGTGGTACCAAGGCGGGGAAAAAGGACAGCGGGGGAAGCCGGTGTGAGAGGCGGAATGAGGACGGCCTCCGCGGGGTGGGGACCGGGTTTGAAAAGGTCGCGGCCCTGTCTCTCCCAGAGGGCGAGTCCCCGCTGAGCCCGGGCTTTGGAGATGTATCGAAGAGGAAGCGGACTAGGCAGAGAAATGGACCGCGAGTCAAGGGGCATCCAGCGCCGAAGAAGGAGAACCTGGGAGGAGGAAAGCGCCTCCTCGGACTCAGTTGGAGCGCCGTTACGGGAGAACTGCAGACTGACCCAGCGGCTGCCGCCGGGAACCAACTGCAGTAGCGAACCCAGAGGAAAGAAAGCTACGTCCCCTTACTGACGGCGCCCGCTTTCAACGACTACAGTTCCCAGAAGCCCCCGCCCACCGCTCGCAGAACGCGTGGCATCACTAGCCGCTTCCTCATCCGGAACCGTGTCTGTGTGGGGGGGGGGGAAGGCCTCGGAACGCATGCGCTAACTGAAGCGGGCCTTCGGAAACTACAATTCCCGGCGTGCTTTGGAGCTCGGACAGGGTGGGCACACAGAGAGGGCGCAAGGTGGGGCGGAGGTGTTCAAAACCCAGAGGATGCCGCTTTTTCCGTGCGACTACCCTAAACCCAGCTCGGTATCGGGAGGCTATCTCAGGGGTCGTAATTGACTGCCCGCCATCTTTAGCCTCGCCTTCGGGCTTTCTGGTGGTAGGAAACTTCTCACAGAAGGGAGGAGGCACTTATAAAGAAGACGCTTCGGTGTTGGGGAAGAGGGAGGGAAAGCTGAGGGCGTGTTGCGGAAAAGTGGCTGGAGTGGAGAAAGTGCACTTCTGAATTGTAAAAGCAATGTAGAGGATAAATCTAACGGCATTATTATCATAGTCCTTTATAGTTAACAATATACTTTTCCTGAAGCAGGCCGATTTTTACCGTCACGACAGCTCTCTAAAGTAGCCTTTATTAAGGAGAGTAGGAAGGAGCCCGGTCTGGTCCTGATTCTTCTGACTTCGCTGTTTTCAATAAGAAATAAAGAAAGAGGAGGGAGTGGGAGAAATTTCAAAAATTCGGGGCTGTATCTGGGATTGAGAAATACACTGATTGCTGTTTGGGACTACACGGTCCTTTACAAGCCTTCAACCTAATTAATTCCTCTACATTAATAATAAGTACCGGGCTTCCCTGGTGGCGCAGTGGTTGAGAGTCTGCCTGCCGATGCTGGGGACACGGGTTCGTGACCCGGTCCGGGAAAATCCCACATGCCGCGGAGCGGCTGGGCCCGTGAGCCATGGCCGCTGAGCCTGCGCGTCCGGAGCCTGTGCTCCGCAACGGGAGAGGCCACAACAGCGAGAGGCCCACGTACCGCAAAAATAATAATAATAAGTACCTAATATTTATATAGCATTTATTAAGTTCCAGGCATTATTCAAAGCGTTTTACATATATATGTATATTAACAATGTGGTACTCACAATAATCCTGTTATCCTCATTTTACAGCTGAGAACACTGAAGCACAGACAGGTTAAGTAAGTTGCCCTTGTTATAGCCAGGTATTATTACCGATTCCATTTTTTAAATTAGGAAACAGAGACACAGAAAACTTTCTTATTCAGCATCCTAGCAGAGCCAGGATTGCAACTGAGCTGTGTGAATCTTGGACTATGCTCTTAAAAACGCCATACTGTATTATTACTGTGAGAAGGTATTTAATGTTTACCTAGAAATTCCAGTTACTTTTAGAGGACCTAATCAGGCAAAAAGACTCACATAATCAGTTTTTCCCCTGCCATATTATACAATGATAATTGATAATCATAATAATTACTGTGGCATCAAAAAGAATGTTATGTGCTCTCTGAATGAGCAAACATTTATTATAGTATTATAGTAAAGTTTAGTAGTGGAGAGCTGATATATATCATAATGTGGAAGCATATGTAAATTGAGAATACATTTCAAAAGCTACCATTGCTGTAATTTTTACTTTGAAACTTCAGATAACATTTGAGGAAAACAAGAGTTCTTTCTGTTTATCAAAAGGGAACATGAAAAATATATGAAGCTGATAAATATATAGTTAAGATTATAAACATTGAGAAATATAATTGTATAGTTCTAATTAATCTTAATTCTTAAAAATACTACCCTCAAGAATAGCTAAAAACAAAAGACTGGCTAACTGTTGGCAACTGGAACTCTCATACTTACTGTTGGGAGTGGAAATTGGTTCAAACACTTTCAAAAAATGTTCAGCAGTATCTATTAAAGCTAAACAGGACTTACTACTAAAGCATGGGACCAAGCAGTTACACTTCTGAATATATACTGAAAGACATGAGTGCATAGCTCCACAAAAACTCATGTTTATAGCAGCTTTAGTCATAATAGCCAAAAACTAGGAATAACCCTCATGTCTATCAACAGGAGAATTTAAAAATTAATTGTGGTATATGCATATAATGGAATGCTATGCCAAAAATATATATATACGTGTAGCAAGATGGGTGAATCTCAAAAGATATCATGTTGAACAAAAGAGTCCAGATGCAACAGAGTACAGTAGGTCCCCTACTTACGAACCTTCAAGTTGCGAGCTTTCAAAGATGCAAACGTCTGTTCGCATGTCCGATCACATAAGTTAGTTCACATGTCTGGTGTACACTGTCACATGTGTGCATTGTTTACAAGTGGTTGTGCTTTTGTGTACTTTACTATACAGTACTGTATAGAGTACAGTGGTACAGTATCTTTATTTCAAGCCCAGAATGTCCAGAAGCAAGAGTAAAAGCAGTGATGATGTAGCTTGTACTGCTAAGAAGCGCCAGGAATTGGAGGCCCAGAGAAAGGACGAAGAGAGACAAGAAGAAGAAGAAGTAACTGAAGAACCAAAGAGATTCACAACGCAGGAAATGGCAAGGGGATTTTCTTTATTTGAGGAGGCACTTAGTTTTTGAGGCACAGGAGAAGAACATAGAACGGTACACGAAGGTTGCAGCAACCCTTCAGAATGCAATCCCGTGTCATCTATGAAGAGAAAAAAAGAGCTACTACCCAGACATCACTGGAGCATTTTTTCAAGAGGGTAGATAGAATGAATCCAGCAAGGGACCATCACCTGTGCCATCCACGTCAGGCGTGAGTGAAACTGCAGCTCGCACTCCATCTCTTATTGCTGACGATCCTTCAGCCCTACCATCTCCCACCTCCTCTCCCTCCTCCAGTCAGTAACTCTTCTTGCCTGTTCACTCGATGTCACCCCCTGTATGCCAGCTGTTGTACTGCACTACTGTACTTTTCAAGGTACTGTACTGTAAGATTTAAAATGTTTTATTTTTTGTATTTTTTTTATGTATTATTTGTGTGAAAAGTATTATAAACCTATTGCAGTACAGTACTGTATAGCGGACTGTGTTAGTTGGGTACCTAGGTTAACTTTGCTGGGCTTACGAATAAATTGGACTTTGAACGTGCTTTCAGGATGGAAGTTGTTCATATGTAGGGGACTTATTATACCTACTTGTGAATCCAATTTCATGAAGTTCCTGAACAAGTAACAGAAGCCAGATTAGTGCCTATTTCTTGTAGGGGTGGGAGGATTTTAACTGGGAAGAGCAATAAGGTATCCTCCTGAGTGGTGGAAAAATTCTATCTTGATCTAGGTAGTAGTTTCACTTATGTGTACACATGTAAAAACTCAAAAAATTATACATTTATGATTTGTGCAATTTACTGTATGAATGATACACATCAATTTTTTTTTTTTTTTTTTTTTTTTTGCGGTACATGGGCCTCTCACTGTCGTGGCCTCTCCCGTTGCGGAGCACAGGCTCCGGACGCACAGGCTCAAGTGGCCATGGCTCACGGGCCCAGCTGCTCTGTGGCATGTGGGATCTTCCTGGACCGGGGCACAAACCCGTGTCCCCTGCATTGGCAGGCAGACTGTCAACCACTGTGCCACCAGGGAAGCCCCACATCAATTTTTTAAAAGAATTATGAAATTAAAGATGATACAAATAGATGGAGAGATATACCATGTTCTTGGATTGGAAGAATCAACATTGTGAAAATGACTCTACTACCCAAAGCAATCTATAGATTCAATGCAATCCCTATCAAACTACCACTGGCATTTTTCACAGAACTAGAACAAAAAATTTCACAATTTGTATGGAAACACAAAAGACCCCGAATAGCCAAAGCAATCTTGAGAACGAAAAAAGGAGCTGGAGGAATCAGGCTCCCTGACTTCAGACTATACTACCAAGCTACAGTAATCAAGACAGTATGGTACTGGCACAAAAACAGAAAGATAGATCAATGGAACAGGATAGAAAGCCCAGAGATAAACCCACGCACATATGGACACCTTATCTTTGATAAAGGTGGCAGGAATGTACAGTGGAGAAAGGACAGCCTCTTCAATAAGTGGTGCTGGGAAAACTGGACAGATACATGTGAAAGTATGAGATTAGATCACTCCCTAACACCATACACAAAAATAAGCTCAAAATGGATTAAAGACCTAAATGTAAGGCCAGAAACTATCAAACTCTCAGAGGAAAACATAGGCAGAACACTCTATGACATAAATCACAGCAAGATCCTTTCTGACCCACCTCCTAGAGTAATGGAAATAAAAACAAAAATAAACAAAAGTGACCTAATGAAACTTCAAAGCTTTTGCACAGCAAAGGAAACCATGAACAAGACCAAAAGACAACCCTCAGAATGAGAGAAAATATTTGCAAATGAAGCAACTGACAAAGGATTAATCTCCAGAGTTTACAAGCAGCTCATGCAGCTCAATAACAAAAAAACAAACAACCCAATCCAAAAATGGGCAGAAGACCTAAACAGACATTTCTCCAAAGAAGATATACAGACTGCCAACAAACACATGAAAGAATGCTCAACATCATTAATCATTAGAGAATGCAAATCAAAACTACAATGAGATATCACCTCACACCAGTCAGAATGGCCATCATCAAAAAATCTACAAACAATAAATGCTGGAGAGGGTGTGGAGAAAAGGGAACACTCTTGCACTGCTGGTGGGAATGTGAATTGGTTCAGCCACTATGGAGAACAGTATGGAGGTTCCTTAAAAAACTACAAATAGAACTACCATATGACCCAGCAATCCCACTACTGGGCATATACCCTGAGAAAACCATAATTCAAAAAGAGTCATGTACCAAAATGTTCATTGCAGCTCTATTTACAATAGCCCGGAGATGGAAACAACCTAAGTGCCCGTCATCGGATGAATGGATAAAAAAGATGTGCCACATATATACAATGGAATATTACTCAGCCATAAAAAGAAACGAAATTGAGCTATTTGTAATGAGGTGGATAGACCTAGAGTCTGTCATACAGAGTGAAGTAAGTCAGAAAGAAAAAGACAAATACCGTATGCTAACACATATATATGGAATTTAAGAAAAAAATGTCATGAAGAATCTAGGGGTAAAGCAGGAATAAAGACGCAGACCTCTTAGAGAATGGACTTGAGGTTATGGGGAGGAGGAAGGGTGAGCTGTGACAGGGCGAGAGAGAGTCATGGGCATATACACACTAACAAACGCAGTAAGGTAGATAGCTAGTGGGAAGCAGCCGCATGGCACAGGGATATTGGCTCGGGGCTTTGTGACAGCCTGGAGGGGTGGGATGGGGAGGGTGGGAGGGAGGGAGACGCAACAGGGAAGACATATGGGAACATATGTTTGTGTATGACTGATTCACTTTGTTGTAAGGCAGAAGCTAGCACACCATTGTAAAGCAATTGTACCCCAATAAAGATGTTAAAAAATAAATAAATAAATAAATAAATATTAAAAAAAAAATAAAAAAAAAAAGGTTTTGTATTCAAGAACTTTTAAACTTATTCTTTTAATTTAGTTTTTACTCTTAGAGACTATGATCTGTTCATTATCTTTTTTTTTTCTTTTTTTAAATTCTTAAGACTGTGTTTGAAGTTTACATTTTCCTCCCCTCCAGAGTCCCCTTCCCTGTGGTCTCTTTCTTCGCTGGAATCAGTTCAAATCACATGGTGATGTCAGTAATTCTTAAAGGGACACCATTCATCTAGCTGGTAACCCACAGCATTAGCTTCTTATGACCATTTCTTTCCTTATCTTTTCCTCTCTTCCCTCTCAGCTTACATTATTCTTCCAGCAATGTATCCTGAATTCTGTGTACTAATATAGGCTCTGCTAATTACTAAGCTGTGTGTCCTAGGTTAAGTTATATAACTCCTCTGGAACTCATTTTTCCCCTTGGTAGTCTCATTCTCAAATGGAGACCTCTATATTTTCTCAACAAGAAAATAATAATACTTTGTAAGTTGTTAGGAAGATGAATTAAGATGGTATTTGTATAGTACTTAGCAGGGTGCCCAGAACATAGTGGGCATATGACAATTGGTAGCCACTATTGTTATTATTTTAATTATTACTCCTAATAACAAATAGCAAGGGTGATCCCTTTTTCTGATGTATTGTTTTTCATTCATCATCCTTTAATGTTTTTTGTATACTTTTATTGTTTTCATTGAAATATGTATTTCAATATTTTAGCCATAATCCTTACAGGAAGTATTTCCACATTTAAATAAAAAATAAATTTAAAAATAAAAAAAAAAAAAAAAAAAAGAAATGAAATTGAGCTATTTGTAATGAGGTGGATAGACCTAGAGTCTGTTATACAGAGTGAAGTAAGTCAGAAAGAAAAAGACAAATACCGTCTGCTAACACATATATATGGAATTTAAAAAGAAAAAAAATGTCATGAAGAACCTAGGGGTAAGACTGGAATAAAGACACAGACCTACTGGAGAACGGACTTGAGGATATGGGGAGGGGGAAGGGTGAGCTGTGACAGAGCGAGAGAGAGTCATGGACATATACACACTAACAAACGTAAGGTAGACAGCTAGTGGGAAGCAGCTGCATGGCACAGGGATATCGGCTCGGTGCTTTGTGACCGCCTGGAGGGGTGGGATAGGGAGGGTGGGAGGGAGGGAGACGCAAGAGGGAAGAGATATGGGAACATATGTATATGTATAACTGATACACTTTGTTATAAAGCAGAAACTAACACACCATTGTAAAGCAATTATACCCCAATAAAGATGTTAAAAAAAAAGAATTATGAAATAAAACATAGAAAAAATAAGACATCTGAATACCTTTATTGTCCAGTGATTTAAATAACTGTGGTTTAATTGTATTTATTCGTCCATTACTGACATGTCTTCCTTTTTTTTTTTATTGGAGTAAAATTGCTTTACAATATTGTGTTAGTTTCTGTTGTACAATGAAGTGAATAAGCTATATGTATACCTATATCCCCTCCCTCTTGGACCTCCCTTCTCCCCTTCCGCCTGCCCATCTAGGTCATCACTGAGCATCAAGCTGAGCTCCCTGTGTTATACAGCAGGTTCCCACTAGCTATCTGTTTTACACATGGTAGTGTATTTATGTCAAACCTGATCTCCCAGTTTGTCCCACCCTCCCCTTCCCCCCAGCCGTGTCCACATGACCATTCTCTACATCTACGTCTCTATTCCTGCCTTACACCTCACACTGGTCAGAATGGCCATCATCAAAAAATCTACAAACAATAAATGCTGGAGAGGGTATGGAGAAAAGGAAACCCTCTTGCACTGTTGGTGGGAATGTAAATTGATACAGCCACTATGGAGAACAGTATGGAGGTTCCTTAAAAAGCTAAAAATAGAACTACCATACGACCCAGCAATCCCACTACTGGGCATATACCCTGAGAAAACCATAATTCAAAAGGACACAAGTACCCCAATATTTATTGTAGCACTATTTACGGAAACAACCTAAATGTCCAATGATAGATGAATGGATAAAGAAGATGTGGTACATATATACAATGGAATATTACTCAGCCATAAAAAGGAACAAAATTGGCTCATTTATAGAAATGTGGATGGATGTAGAGTCTGACATGTCTTCCTGATATGGATTCTTTTTGCCAGTGTATCCATACATGCCTCCCTAAAAACATTTACCTTTGACAGATACATCTATACTTAGGTAAACATGGTGCCAGTTATCAATATATTGCCCCTCAACTCCAATTCACCCTTCAATATATGCTCTGGGACAGAGGACAGAACTCCTTTAAACATCTCCACAGACAGCACAATGTTAAGTTTTCTCAGCAGAGAGCACTGGAGAGGCATTGGAGGAGGGAAGACAATCTCCTGTTATTTCCTGCTGCTATACAGTGGAGTCAGCAACCTTGCAGCCTTTGCCTGGCCTGGAGATAAACTTCCGAGCAGCCCTCTCAACATGGAAACTGACCCCAGGCTCTTCTGCTCACACTGGTACCCTGAGTCACTGCTCACTTTGCAGCTGACACCCCCTCCCAATAACTGCCACCCTCCCAGTGCAGACCCAGACACAGCACACCTGTGCCTTGGCTCCCATTCCCTCTGCAAGCTCACCTCCACTGGTTCCTGATCACCTGTACTCCAGAGGAGACTGCAGAACAGCTGTGGCCAGGACAAACCAGCAAGCTTCTCTGCTATCCAGTGGGCTGAATTACACCTTCTCCAATAATATCTGAACCAGCCTTGGGGAGGGGGACCCTTCTAAGTTTGTCCTTCTTTGGGTATTCTCCCTGAGCCCTAGAATACCGTACACAGTTTCCTTCTAGTCATTCTTTTATCAGGACTCGATAATTCTTTATATTAAACTTAACCCACTGTGTGGTTCCTATTCTTGATTGGACCCAGACTGATACAAGCACTGTATACATTTTATATCAGTTTTACTTGACATACTGGATATGACCCAATCAAACTGACAGCAAAAAAAAAGAAAAAGAAAAAAATGTTAAGAAGGAAATAAAGGGAAAAAGTGTTAAGAAGGAAATAAGGGATACAACATAAAGTGCAAAATATACCAGCTAAAATAAGAAAGATGTTCTGCCACATGTGGGGCAGAAGAGAATTAGAAAAATTAAATAAGCGGGTTGATTTTTCTAGCCAGGTTAATGCAAGTAACTTTAGAGGGCTGATTCTTTTTTGCTTTACTTATTAATACTCAGAATTGAGTGATAAAAATAGTATTGTATAATGTCAATTTCATGAAAATAAAATAATAATTTTTTAAACTGGGCTCTCACTTACTTTTCCTAGGAAAACCGTCAGAGACAAAAACCAACCAAACATTTATTCATATTTAATGTAAACTATTTTCAAATATTCAGCTAAATAATCTATCCGTCAATCAATAATTGAGTCTGGCAGTTATCCAATACTGTCAGGCATTGCATATTTGTACTCAGAGATGGAAGCGTTCACTATAAATAAAGAACCAGGATAGGAATGAAAAGGCTCACTGAGATGCTGAGAACTGAGAAAACTATTAAGGGCAGGGTAAGATTGGATGGGATGGAAAGAAGCACTCCACGTGGTAGGGGCAGCATGAGTCAAGGTTTAGAAGTGAAAATAAACATGGCACATGTTTGAACCAGAAAGGAGAAAATTCTATTGAATCCCCAGGCCAAGGTGACAAATAGGGCTGGAGAGCACCTTGAAAACAGAAGTAAAAAATGTTGGTTTCAATATTGACACTAAGTAGCCACTATAAGGTTCAAGAGAAGGAAGATGACAGTATAAAAGGAAGATTTTTCAGGAAAACTAATGTAGAAATAATAGGAAAATTTGAGCTGGGAAGGGCCTTGTGAGAGAATGGTTGCATAGAATTAAATCATAGTTGATATGACTCTCAGTTTACAAACTCAGATGTGCAAATTATCACATTAATCATCATCTTTCAATTACCTTAATTTGAACTCTGAGTTTTATTTCCTCAGGATTGGTTGGAAAATGCACTTACTACTTCACTCAACAGACATGTATAAAGTCCCTTTTATGCCCCAGACATTTTCTACATACTGGAAATAGAGCAATAAATGAAATAAATTACCTGTCCACATGGAACTTACATTTGAGTGGAGGAGACAGATAACAAACAAGTAAACAAATTAAGATATAATAACAAATAGTGATCTGTGCAGGGAGATAAGGTGAAGAGGGTTTCAAGCTAGATTGGGTAAACAAGGTGACATTTGAGCAGAGACCTGAATAAAGGTCCAACATCCATTGGATACTGGTGAGCTTCCCAGGAAGAAGAAAAGGAAACTACAAGGACCCAGAAAAGGGAGCATACTTGGCATGTTTAAGGACAAGCAAGGAGGCCAACTGAATGAGATTGAGCAGGCAGAGGAGCCGTAGGAAATCAAATCAGAGAGGTAATCAGGGGTCATTTAATATAGGGCTATGATGAGGATTTGGGATTCAATTGTAAGCAAGCTGAGGCAAGGAAGTGACATGATCTGACATTGCTTTTAAAAGATCAGAGTGGTTGGGCTTCCCTGGTGGCGCAGTGGTTGAGAGTCCGCCTGCCGATGCAGGAGACACGGGTTCGTGCCCCGGTCCGGGAAGGTCCCACATGCCGCGGAGCAGCTGGGCCCGTGAGCCATGGCCACTGACCCTGCGCGTCCGGAGCCTGTGCTCCGCAACGGGAGAGGTCTCAACAGTGAGAGGCCTGCGTACCACAAAAAAAAAAAAAAAAAAAAAAAAAAATCAGAGTGGTAGCTCTGTGGAAATGGACTACTGGGGTAAGGGGAGCAACAGTGGCGTTAGAGATCAGTTAACATGGTGTGTCGCAGTCCAGATGAAAGATGGTGGTTTGAATGAGCATTGGATGTGGTGACTTATAGCCAGATGCAGGATATATTTTGAAGGTTGAGCTGACAACATTCACTGGCAAATTAGATAGCAGGTGTGAAATTCAGAGTCAAGAAAAGACTCGAAGTTTTTCACCTGAGGAACGGAGTCAATGGCAGTGCCCTTTTCTGAAATAGGGAATATTAGAGAAGGAACAGATTTGAGAAACAAGTCATGAATTCTGCTTAGCGCACATCAAGTCTTCACTAGAAGTCAACTGTCCTGTTTCTCTCTATGTACAACAACACTTCTGACACCAGATGTGTGGGGTTTTCCACACAAAATAATTATTCAATTCAGTGTGGATATCAACTGAGTGTCCTACACTTAACCCAGTTCTGACACTAGCTGCCTGGAGAGTGCAGACCCCACAGGTTAAGTGCTCAGTCCCACAAGACTGCCCTCCTCACTTCACATGGCAGTCACAAGTCCTACTGTTGCCACTTGTACTTCTGACCAACCAGCTATAAACCACAGGTCCCCATTACCCCCTCTTCATGTTCAATAATTTGCCAGAATGGCTTACAGAATCCAGGGACACACTTTACTATTACTGATTTATTATAAATGATACAATTCAGGAACAGCCTAGTGGAAGAGATATATAGGACAAGGTATGTGGGAAGAGGCACAGAGCTTCCATGCCTTCTCTGGGAGCACCACTCTCCCAGAACCTCAATGTGTTCACTAACCTGGAAGCTCTCTGAACCCCTTGGGTTAGGGTTTTTTGGTTGAGGCTTCATTACATAGACCCGTTGATTAAACCATTGGAATTAGTGATTAATTCAACGTTCAGCCCATTTTTCCCTTCCCAGAAAGTCAGGAGGTAGGGCTGAAAGTTCCAACTCTCTAATCTCACAGTTGATTCCCCTGGTAACCAGCCCCTCACCCTTAGGAACTTTCCAAAAGTCACCTCATTAACATGAACCCAGGCATGGTTGAATAACAAAAGATACTCCTTTCAAGTTTTTCACTCCAGAGCTGTTTCAGGAGTCTGTGACAGAAACCAAGTATAACAAAAGATGCTCCTAAAGTTCAAATCACTTAGGAAACTACAGGGGTTTTAGGAGTTCAGCCCAGCAGCCAGGGACAAATACCAAAATATATATTTCTTATTATATCACATTCGCCAAAGAGATATCAAGTCTCTAGTTGGATATGCAAGTCTGGAGTTTAGAGGAGAGGCTGGAGATTTGGGTGTCTTCAGCATACAGATGTTATAAAGTGCGAGAGGATATATGAGCTCACTTAGGGTGTGAATTTCGTGGGACACCTCAGCGTTTAAAGATTCAGTGAGGAGGGGAACAAAAAGAGATGGAAGTTCAGTCAGAAAAGTGACTGAGGGCTTCCCTGGTGGCGCAGTGGTTGAGAGTCCTCCTGCCGATGCAGGGGACACGGGTTCATGCCCCGGTCCGGGAAGATCCCACGTGCCGCGGAGCAGCTGGGCCCGTGAGCCATGGCCGCTGAGCCTGCGCGTCCAGGGCCTGTGCTCCGCAACCGGAGAGGCCGCAACAGTGACAGGCCCGCGTACCGCAAAAAAAACAAACAAAAAAAAACCTAACTAAAAATAGAGTTACCATGGGAACTAGCAATCCCACTCCTGGGCATATATCCAGAGAAAACTCTTAATTTGAAAAGATACATGCACCCCAATGTTCTTAGCAGCACTATTTACATTAGCTAAGAAGCAACAATGTTCTTAGCAGCACTATTTACATTAGCTAAGAAGCAACCTAAATGTCCATCAACAGATGAATGGATAAAGACGCTATGGTATACAATGGAATATTACTCAGTCATAAGAAAAGAATGAAATAATGCCATTTGTAGCAACATGGCTGGGCCTAAGATTATCATACTAAGTGAAGTAAATCAGGAAGACAAAGAAAAATACCATATCACTTATATGTGGAATCTAAAATACGATACAAGTGAACTTATTTGCCAAACAGAAAGACTCACAGACAGAAACAAGCTTATGGTTACCAAAGGGGAAGTGGGGGGTGGTATCAGACAACATGGTGAATTAGTTAATGGGAAGTCTTTCCATTCTCTTAATAATCATCTAGATTTCTTTGTTTGTTTAAGCATATTTCTCTCAGCCTTTGTCTTTCTGGACTGGAGTCCCATAATCTGCTCCCCCCACCTCTGGACCATTCATTCACATGTGGCAACTCTTAACTCCCCTTTGGTCATTCTCTAGACCCCATCCACCTCTGATAAAATATATTCAGTTCACTAAACAGAAGTGCATACCATTTTCTAAGTTCAGATGCCCCATGATTTTCTACAAAGGCAAGAATATGTTTCTTCTTAAAACTTCCTAATTAAATCCAGGCTTTTTGGATCTTTTTATAATTCCCCACTGGGAACATTACTAGCTGCAAAAGTCCTTATGTAAGACTTTATTGCATTTGATTGCTTAGAGCCAATCATTTTTAGATTATAATTTTAATTATTTTACTCCAAATGTACTCCTGTAGAACTTAACCCTACTAAAGCTCATCCACTGGTTTTAAGATTTTGTTTGATTAAACATATTAAATGTGACCAGTCCCATCAGAGTTAATACCCAGAGAATCTATTTATCCTCACCATTTATTGTATGATATCTGTTCCAAGTCTCACGTACAACTCGAAAGATAATAATGCTAATCATTGTTATAACTTTTTTAAAGTTTAAATAAGTGATATTTACTGATTTCCTTTTGTTCACAAATCTATTTACAGCTCAAGTAGATTATTCAGTTATGGCTTCCTGTTTGAGAGGCTCAAATAATTTAAAAAGAGTGATTTTAATTGGGTTCAGGGAGCAAATTCTCAATCCGCATTGCCGGTATCCATGGCATACTATATTTGATTGCAAATAAGTGTTTGAAATATGGTTAATCTATATTATGTATTTCTGTGTGTGTGTGTGTGTGTGATTTATTTTTGGCCACACTCTCTGAGCTGCAAAAAAGCACTGGCTTTCTGGTTTGGTGTTCAGGCCAACAGAGCAGGCTACCTATCTCAAGGTAAAAAATAGAAACGAGACTAGGTCAGTGGTGTTAAATCAAGAGGTTTATATTAAAAGATTTAGCACTAAAATCTAAATAAAGAATTTCTTAAAAAAAAAAAAGACATCCATTATTTCAGTTCATTAGAAAACAACTCTCATTTTTCTACCACTGAAGAGTCTTGTCACTTTTTAACCAATGAATTTCAAATGCCCAGTTGTTTTAGACATGAAAATAAAAGGAATATAATCAAGGTAAATTTCATGTTACCTTACTGTAGTATGCTTCTTTGGTAATTTTATATATTTTGTGCTCTTTGGGCATTTTGAAATTATATCTGAATGGAGTAATGGAAATACCCGTAATGCATATCTATTAATTGTCAGTATTTTTAGCAAACTAAGGAACTAGGGAGAGTGACCTCTTACACTCAAAAATGAGTGGAAAAACATTACATTCCTATCCTGGAGCCCCCCTGATAATGGTAGACAAATGTTGATCCTTCGAGTGCCTTGGGTGGTTATTCTGTCACTCTTTCTGCCAAGAGTGAGCAATGAGGCCACTGGGGGATATCAGAGAACACCATGGACTTTGGTGCCACCAGGATACCTGTGCTTCTCAGCATCATGGATCTTTGTGACAAACCCAGGAAGCAGGCTCCCTGCTCTCTGAAGAACTAACTCAAGTAGCTTCTTGGACCAAGTCCAAATGGCTGAAGCTCAGCCCAGATGAAACAAAAAGGCACCTAAGCGAAAAGAGGAGAAATTGGAAATCTGATAAGAAATCCAACATCAATTCTTTTTAAGGGCCAACATCGTCAGGCTGGTGAATGATTTTGTGGTAAATTGCTCTTTTCAGAATCTCAAAGGAATGCATTTGTGAAAAATGCATTCTTTCACCTCTAACTCCTCAGGAAACCAAGAGCCAGACATGAAATATAATTCTAGAAAGTATTGTCTCAAAGTTACTTAATATGCACTCTGACCGAAAGTGGGAACACACAGATAACAAGCATGTTATCGCCAAGTAGAGCTCCATAAAGCACTCAGCTTGGTCTGTGTAGAAAGCAATCAAGTACAACCTCATAGTGAAGTAAACACCGAACCAAGGGTCAAAAGTCCAGGCTTTGCCACTAAACTAGCTGTGTGAATTTATACTTAACTCCTCTTTTTTTCTTCATGTGAAATAGTTCAAATATACCCCAAATTAAAGAGAGAATATATATACATATTTGTACATAGATTTGTCAAATCTCAACATTTGGACTTATCTCCTTCAGATTATTTTGAAAGATATAAAACAGCACAGACAGATGAAGTCCTATGAATTTCTCACTCTCCCTCCCATCCCATTCAATCCATCCAACACAGAAGTAACCACTTTTCTGATTTCTACTCTCCTTCCCATGCTTGTTATTAAACTGTTACGTCATAGGTGCAGGTCCATAAGCACTACTTAGTATTGTGCTGTGTGTTTGTAAGTTTTGTATAGATGATATTATGTGTACATACAAGAGTCTGCACAAATGAAAGTGTTAAGAGCAGGCACCCTGGAGCCTCACTGCCTGGATTCAAATAGTAGTTGTGCCTCTTCCTTCCTGTGTGCCTCAGGCTAATTAAACTCTTTGTGCCTCCACTTCCTCATCTGTTAAACAGGAAACATAATGGACCTACCTTATACGTTGTCATGAGGATTAAACGAATTGACATCTGTAAAGTACTGGGGACAGAGCCTGGCACAGACTAAACTACGTAAGTGTTATTTTGTTACTCTTCGAACATTTTCTAGAATTCTTCCAATTTATATGTCTAGTCTCCATCTGATGAACATTTAAGTTGTTTACAATTTTTTACTATTATAAACGTTCTTCAACATGTCTCACTGTTGAAGAATGTGGCCAATTTTTGTAGTGACTATACATACCGAAGAATGAAATTGCTGGGTTTTAGGTTAATCCAACTTTGGGCTCTAGCAGATATTAGCATATTCCTTTCCAACATATGGTAAAAATTCCCACTCTCACTCAAAATTCCTATGACTACATCCTCATCAATTTTAGTGTTCCCTGATCATCATTTCTGTATTTGTGAAATGAGGAGGGGTGAACTAGTTGATCCCTATAGAGTCTTTGTACATTTTCTACGTTCTCTGATTCCCTTTCCTTGAATTTCCCACTTTCTCCCTTCATCTAGAGATAAACTAGTCCAGCAAATAGCAAACAATTTCTTCTCAGTCCATAAGCCTCTTGTTTGGTACTTTATATTCTGAACAGTCTATAAACTAGGATATCCAATAATACAATTGCAGTACTCATAAGGAAGAATATCTCCTAAACTGACAGCGTCCAAGCCAGGCATACTTCCAACACTTTTAAAGCAGATCTGTAGTTTTCAAACATTTTAAAGCAATGGACTTTTTAAAAAATAAAAATATAAACTGGAGTTCAATATAAATGCTGCTTGTTCCTTTTTTCCCCTTTTTGCTTACCTCTAATATTTATCTTATACATTAGTAAAAGCTTCTTGTAATGGAATTATTATTAGTGCCTAGATGAACTTCCTGAAAATAATACTGAAAAGCTTCCATTTATCTTGTTATTTTACCCATTAAATTTGCATTTTATACTTTATTTGATCACGTTTTCATTTTAGACTAGTATATATCCTATATTAAAATCTTGTGGAAATATCCACGTTACAAAAGAATTGCCTACTATTACCAAAGAGCTCTGATTTTACCACCTATAATTTCTAGGGGGAAAAAAAATATACTGCTTCAGGCTCTGAAGGTTAATAATTATTGGCCAACATTGCCTCCTAATGGTAAGAAGCTTATTTACATCATATGTCAAGTTAGAAATTTTGGTTTCTTTTTTAAATATGTACAAAACTTTGAAGTGATCTCTTCCTATGAGAATATTACCTTATTTTGATAACAGAGTTGGGGAGGGAGATACAGTACTTATCAGACATACTGGCAAGACTAGGTCATGGGGTTTCTGCTCTGCCTCTGATGGGCCATCTACAAGTCCCAGAATTCTCTCTCTAATTTCCTCTCAGATACAGTTACTAAAGATCTTCAAACTTCAGCCAGCCCTCACTTGTCCTTATGTCAAGCTTGTCTTAGTCTTAACATGTTAAGATGCTAGCTCCAGACAGCCAACTGGAGTGTGGGATCAGCCTGGAAAACAGATGGTCTCTGGATTGCTAAAAGGTGAGCTCCTGCTTTGACATCCACGTGTACCCAGGTCAGCACACTTACCATCAGTCTCACCAAAGCCGCATGTTCCCTGTCTTTTTTTTTTTTTTTTTTAATCTCCTCATGAAGCCAAAGCCCAGTTGTGAACCTCTGCTTTGCACTTCAGGTGTCTAAAACTGGAGCCTTCACCACCACCGGTCAGAGCCTCTACCTGGAACAGTCATGAAAAAGGAATTGGCTAAACCCTCCTTAGCCCAAACCTTTGAACCAAGGATCTGCTACCTATCTGATGTAAGTTCACAGAGCTCTGGATCAGAGGTCATCAAATCAGAACTCTTGGATATGTCTCTAGCCCAGGTCAGATTCAAAATCCCCCCCCACCTGGATGCTGTGACTGGGGCCGCTTCTACTTCGGGAGCCAGCCGTGAGCCAGGTGTGTAACCCTCACTCACTCCTATCTTACTGAATCCACCTGCTATGAAGAGCCAACCAGGCTTTTTACAGTGTCTAGAGGTTTTTATAACAGGCAAGAAAGAACACAAAGACAAGAATAAAATGCAGATGGAGGAGAAGGAATAAGAATAAGAAAGAAAAGAGAGGAAAAGGAGCACTTGTTTCAGGCAGAAACCATATTATATATTACTTACGATCCACCCACTCCAGGACTAGCCACTTCCTCTGTAGTGAAGTACTTGCCTGCCGATATAAAAGAGACAGATAAAATGTAGAAGGGAAACGTAAGGCTGCAAAGACAATGTATAATTCAATAAATATTCTACGGCTTCCCTGGTGGCGCGGTGGTTGAGAGTCTGCCTGCCGATGCAGGGAACACGGGTTCGTGCCCCGGTCCGGGAGGATCCCACATGCCGCGGAGCAGCTGGGCCCGTGAGCCATGGCCGCTGAGCCTGCGCGTCCAGAGCCTGCGCGTTCGGAGCCTGTGCTCCGCAACGGGAGAGGCCGCGGTGGCGAGAGGCCCGCGTACCGCAAAAAATAAAAATAAATAAGTAAATAAATAAATATTCTATTGGTAGAGTAGGATAAATTCTACCATTGGCATGCACCGATTGAGGTCCACATAGATATCTGAAATGTCAAATTAACAAGAAGCCACGTTAAGTCATATTATTACAGGCACGTATAGAAATCTGATATCAATTCCAGTGATCTGTGTTAAGAATTTATTGAGCCACATCTGGGTTTAGCAGTAGAGTTGTATAATTGGTTAGCAATGTCTTCCATGAGCACACACTTGTCATATAGTTCCCTTTTCTTTTCTAGAACCATCCTCCCATTAACTCCTTCCTGGTTCTCTAGCTAAGTGCTTCTCAAGCTTTAATGTATGAATTACCTAGGGGTTTGCTAAAATTCAGATTCTGATACAGCAGGTCTGGGGTAGGGCCTGATATTCTGAATTTCTAAGAAGCTCCCATGATGCCCATGCTGGACCATAGAACTTTCAGGCCTCCTTTTCTAACAACAATTTCCTTTCTTCATCACCCAGCAAGAGTATTACCTTTATCTTTTTTTCTTATTGCTGGTCAGTCAGAGAAAGAAGATAGTAGCCACTGCTGTCAGGCCTTAATAATTTATTATAAAAGATTCCTATAACAACTTATGATTTTCAATTTCATATATATATATATATATATATATATATATATATAATTTGTCATGCTTTTATCAGTAAGAAGTTTTTCTCAACCATTCTTCCCAAGTCCTAGAGTAAAATGATTAAGGTCCCTAAAATGTCCCAGAAGCTCTAAAATATCCTAAACTCTCTACTAAATTATCAAATAAATAATATCCACTACAGCTTTAGGTTTTATTTTACTTTATTGCATTCTAATTCTTTTTCAATGGTATCCTGAACATGATGTACACGGTAATTCCCAGTTGCTCCTTAACAATATAAATTGCCTGAAAGTGAGGGATACTTGTTCACTTTTATAAAGAGTGTTACATAAAAGAAGCATATGTGAAAAAATCAGAAGATATAAATACTGAGAAGTTAATTCGTTTATATCTTTGCACGTTATCCATTGTGACAAATTCTAAGTGTGATGATGCTTTAGCCACAGTACCTCACAAGTGAGTGTACGGCCTTGTGCCCTGCAGCGAAGCATATTTTCCTTACGGAAAAATTCCCAGCTGAATCATTCTCTTCTTTCAACTTACAGGTGCCAGAAGGATCCTTCACATCACCAGAAGGATCCTGAGGCATGTCCTTATGAATAACCAGCTTTTCAGTCCTGTGTAGAGTCTGTGGGCCCCCTTTCAGCTCCAGATCCTTCAATAGCTGAAAATTCTGTGTCAATAAGTGGTTTCAGAAATTGCTCAACCTTGGTTAGTCTTTGCTTCAGTTTCTGCTGCATTGACTCATACTCAGCCAGGATCCGGGCAAACTTGGTTTGCAGGAGGTCTACTGACCCCTCCATTCGAGTGACCTTCTCTTCGAGATCTTTAGGATCACTTCCAGCATTTGCAATGTTTATGTCCAGTAGCCCATCTTTCATCAAGATTTGCTTCCCTTTCTCTTCTAGCATACACTTGGCATCTGGGTACTCGGTTAGAGCTTCCATGAGGTCATCTTTTGAGAGACAGAACAGATCTGAGTAGCCAATACTTTTAATGTTGGCCGTTCTTCGATTGCCAGCTTTGCTGCCTTTAATGTTAAGGATGCTGATCTCACCAAAGTAGCTGCCATCGCTCAATACTACAAACTGAGTGATTCCATCATCTGCCACCACGGCGAGTTTGCCTTCCTTGATGATGTACATCTCTCGTCCAATATCCCCTTTCTTGCAAATGTAATCTCCAGGACTGTAGACTTGGGGCTGTAACTTCAAGACCAACTCCACCAACAGACCAGCTTCACAGTCGGCAAAAATGCGCACCTTTTTTAACGTGTCTAAGTGAACGTTGATGGCAATCTCCGCTCTTAGTTTATCAGGTAGATACTTCAAGACTTCTTTCTCATCCACTGTTTTCTTGTTGGTCCACAGATAGTCAAACCATTTAATAACTCTCTTTTCCATATCTTTGCTTACATTTCGAAAATGCATGTATTGCTTGATCGCATCAATTCTTGCTTGAAATTCCGCTCTGGCTGCATTCATGTTGGAAATCATAGAACCTATGTTACCAACAATGGTGGCAAAAATTAACACTCCAATTAGGAAATCAGCCACCACAAAGATATACTCAGAATCCCTCACAGGAGGTGGTGTTTCACCAATGGTGGTCAAAGTCAGTGTAGACCAGTAAAGGCTGTATACATATTTTCTAGCCAAACGGCCAAATTCAGGATCGTTAACATCAGGATAGACCCATGTATCATTTCCAAATCCAACAGCTTTGGAAATAGAGAAGTACACGCACGCATTCCAATGGATGATAATGACAATATACATAACAAGGTTAGAAATCCTGAAGATGTTTGGGTAGTTTGTCCTTGTTTCTGTTCTCTGGAAGAACTCAAACATTCGAGAGATCCTTAACAGTCTGTTTAGTCTAATTTCTGGATAGTTCCAGCCCAGATTAAAATACAGCAGATCCGTTGGTATCACTGATACAACATCAAGTTTAAACTGAAAGTTTGATTTATATTTCTCTATGAGTTTAAGCTCTTCCTTCACCAGTAGTCCTTGTTCTAGGTAACCTAAAATAGAAAAAAAAAAAAAGTAATGTTTTTTCCTTTTTATGCCACTGTAAATTTTTCTAAAGTGACTCTCAACAAACGTCACTGAGTTCCAAACAAGAGTTCATTCCAATAAATATGCTTTTAGCAATGTAATAAGATATGAGTACTGATCAACATATGGCTGTGGAAAATGTTCTTTTGCAGAAATAAAAAGTAAAACTTCGTAAGCACAGAAGTGAGAGCTTATATGCAATGTATATATACAAGGTATATATACAGACCTCTCTAGATTCAGCATCTTGTCCAGGTAAAGCTATGCCTTTTATGAACAGTGTTCCTGGAAAGTTTTCTTTTTCTAGCACTGTGCTTAATTCCTCATGCCACTCTTTTGTCAGAATCCCAGCCCCACCCTTGAAGCTTGGGTACCTCCTTGCTGCTTGACTATTGTGCATATTCTTGCCTTGCCCCTTCAATGTGAAGCATATGTCCTTTGAGGCTTCACTATCAGGCTTTCACTTCTCTTTCTTGCCCCTCCCAGGCTTCCTTAGACATCTGGGATTTTCCTTTCTACTAAGCTGCTACCATGCACCTTGTGCGTTAAACCCAGAATTTCAGTACTGTGATATATTTCACTAGGGAAAAATGTGTTTCTCTTCCTATCCTGGTTACCAGAGCTGTGCATAGAACTGAACTGAAGCACTGCTCCAGTGCACTGATATTAGAGAATGTCTTTATTTTACATAATGATTCTTAAAAGCAATACTCTGCGTACACAGGTTACCTTTGCATGTGGTAGTATAGAAAATGAGCTTATACCTACTTAACAAGAATACTTAAAGTCGGAAGCTATCAGATCCTGCCCAGATTATTGGTCAATAATGCCTCACCATGGACCACAAAGTTGAATTAAGGATGTACATCCTGTTTTTTATAAAATTTCTAGTACAGCTCTGCTGAGTACAATGACATTTTCCCCCATGCCTCTTCAAGGTATCTCTGTTAGGTAGCAATTACCCTTTCCCCATAGAACTGGCAGAATATTTCTGTTCTCTCTATTCCTCTCTCCTGGTATAAACCCAGTGAACAGAAAAATGGAGGAAAGCCATCAATCCACATCCAGAAGACTGCCTAGTAACATCCTTCTGAATCAGCTGGAGTGGCCTAAGCCTGTGGGAGGGTATATGGTACTCTTGCTTTCAAGAGTGCTTTTTCCTCTAAAAAAAATTTTTGTGAGTCTTTTTTTTGTTTTTGAAGAATACTTGAATTAAGAATTTTCAAGTTGGGCTTCCCTGGTGGCACAGTGGTTGAGAGTCCACCTGCCGATGCAGGGGACACGGGTTCGTGCCGCGGTCCGGGAAGATCCCACATGCTGCGGAGCAGCTAGGCCCGTGAGCCATGGCCTCTGAGCCTGTGCGTCTGGAGCCTGTGCTCCGCAACGGGAGAGGCCACAACAGTGAGAGGCCCGCGTACCACACACAAAAAAAGAAATTTCAAGTTATACATAGAGATAAAAGCATGAAATTGCAAAATATCCAAAACTGAACATATTTACCTGTCCTTGTTCGTACAAACATATCGAGAAGATAGACTATATCTGATAAGTAATCAAGAATGATCCAATATTCTAGGTAATCAGACTGAAGTTCATCAAAACATGCTCTGTAAAAGAAAACCTTGTATAAATAAAATGAAATGGGACCAATTTAAGTAAAAGTCCTCTTTGTATAATTTTTATCACGATGAGAAGTATAACACACTAAGGCGAGGAGGGGTCCTTGGAGTCCATTTAATCAACCATGGCTTTCCCAAATCTATTCCCACATCTGAGGGTTGGATTTAGTTTTCTCACACTTCTGAATTTCAACATTCTTTCCATTATGCTAGTCAGCTTTGTGAAAACATCAAATGAGAATAAATGACTTCAAGCTAACGTCAAAGTATTTTTGGATGATACACATTGATAGCCAGGTTCATGTTGACTATTTGTACCCAAAATGCCTTGGGAAATCATGCTTTGTCCTGGATGGCTGAGATGTTTACTGTCTAAAAGACAAGGAACCATAGATATCCCTTGGGAAACACATCTTGCTCTATAAAACCTAGATCCTTGATCTTTTTCCCGTCCTGGCAAAATTGTTTTCTTGCAGGCCAAAGAAAATAAAGTTTCTCCCAAAGTTCTAATTAAATGATTGAGCAATCAAAAGTTTAAAAGTATCCCCACCCCACCCCATCCCAGTACTGGATTTCCAAGGATATTGGGAACCAAAGCAGCTACTCTTGCTCTTAGGAAAACACATTGAGAATGATGTAACCTCTCTTCACAACCTGTGGTGGAGAAAGGAGGTACGTCCTAAAGAGCTCTAGGCTAAACTGTTAAGTCAGTTAACTTGGAAACTAGAAGTGGTTTGAGATCCACAAAAATATATAGACACCTTGCAATAATCATGGTCCAGTTGTACATGACAGGTAAGGTGATGCAAAACAGCCAGTTGTAATATGTGCTTCCTGAGGGATCAATAACCATGACTTCCTTCTTCTTCTCCCTAGCAGCAATTGGAAATAAAGGGGAAGGTTACCAAGAAACAAGAATCTTTTTATTTCAAATATCAAATATGGTGATGCCCGTCACCCACAACTGATGAATTAGAAATAAGCAGAAGAAGCTCACTCCACAGTGGGAAGACTAGCTTGGCATAAGTGCATTAGTCATAAGAAACTGGTTAGGGAGGGGTGGATAGATAGTTAAATTACTAGTCTTACATTAAACCATACTTTAGACTTTTATTGAAGCCCTTGTTTTACTGTGATGCTGCAGACACTTCTATCACTCCGGCTACTGAGAGAGAACAATGGCATAGATCATGCCGAACTCTGGATATCCCACAGACCCCTTGGGTAGGCAATGGTTGGTGAGACAATGATGATTTTCCCACTCCCCCTACCAGGTAACAAAACAACTGGGGACCACACTGTGAGGGGGAACTCATGGCTTCTTTCTCATCTGTATGGAGAGAAGAATATAACACAATCTAATAAAAAGTGCTTGTTCTTAAGTGTGTATGAGGAATTGAGAGGCAATAGAGGGCAAAAGAAAGAAGGAAGGAACTATATGATCAAATGGACATTTTTTAAAACTTTCTGGTATCAAATTTATATTTTTAAGGATTTTTTCTTTTATACAACGTCAACACATTTCTAACAGGCACAAATAAGTAAAGAGTTTTCTTTGAGTAAGTTTAGAAGACGATATTTTCTTTAATAAAAAGCAAAAAGATAGCTCTGAAAATATCACTCAGCCTTAACCTTGTGAAACTCTAACTCTCAAATGTTTTAAAAAGTTTCTTTCAAATAGCTAATGTTTTGACAGCATTCATACTGCCCTCAAAATTAGGCATGGCTTTTGCAATGAGACTACTTTACTTTGGATTATTTGCCATACAGTATTTATGACTCAAAAATGTTAATGAAATTATTAAATTTTTATTTCGGCCAAAAATATTGATGGTAAGATCCTAGAAACGCAATTTTCTTTGGATCTTAAATCTGTCCCAGTGGTAAGTTTATCTTCACCAGTGCTTAAGGAAGGAAATTAACCATGACGCCGAAAATTCTTGATGAGAAAAGTAAGGCTACCATTGCTAATGTTAAGGAAATTTGAAAAAAATTAAATTCACATTTGATGACAATTTATTTAGTCTTTACACCGGGCCTCTTTACTATAAACTTGTGGGAAATAATCCCTGCATCCTAAACCCATCACAAATGTATTCCTAATTTCAATGCCAGTAAAAATACTTACTCTTCTTTCTTGTCTTTGCCTTTCTCCTCTTTCTTTTTCTTGTCTTTGTCCTTTTCTTTCTTCTTTTCCTTTTCTGGGTCCTTTTTATTTTTATTTTTATCATCTGGCTTGCTGAAGAAGTGAGAGATGTAGTTGGTAAAATACAAAAATGTTATGGATAGAAAAATGTGGGGTTATTCATGCCAAAGTCTTACTTACCTCTTCTTTTCTTTTTTCTTTTTCTTTTTTTCTTTTGGTTCTCTATAGAAAAAAACCAATATATCACATAATCAAATTACATTCTCACCTCCATTCTTGTTTACCTTCCTCTCCACTGGGCAAGAATTCTGGGCTTTGTGTTCAAAGACCTGCCCCTGTGCTCAGAGACCAGAAATATGATCTCCTAATGGTGGGTTCAACAAGAAATAGACATGCACCCCAACAATAAACAAATAAAATTCCTGGGAATTAGTGCATGTGGAAAATTGGAGAAAATGGAGGTGGATAAAGGCATAAACCCAGGGAGGGAAATTTAAGAAACAAGAGCCCCCAAAAGTGTACTTTCAAAGTCTCAATGTATATCCAAAAAATGGGTACTTAAAATTTAAGCTTCTTGATGTCACTTGTATTTATACTTGAATAAGAGTTTTGAGAATTTCAAGAAAATGCCATCAGTTTTCTTTAGAGGGGTAATCCTGACTGAAGCAATGTTTTATGAGCAGACAAAAAGCTCTGTGGTAACAGAGTTACTTCTTGAGTTACAATTTCTTCTTGAGTGGAGAATATGGGATTAGCGGGCTCTTTCTGCAGTTGGCTTTCTCTATCAGCAGAAGAATGGATTCTGGAGTCAGACAGAGCTAAGGTCATAGTAGGCTGTCATTGTTGGCTCAGATATCTTGGGAAAATGTATTATTCAGACATGAGTGATCAGGCATCTCGTTACCACTGGGATAGTCAGAGAGGCTGTTAAAGGGAAGTAGCTCTAAACCTAGGCCTCAGAGTATGGGTAAGAGTTGGAGAGGTTAAGAAGAAGAGAAAGGATGTTAAAGGGAGGGAGATTTTCAGGTGCAAATATACAAATGAACTTAGTCTGGGTAGGAATGGCCCAGCATAAGTGGAAAGCTGCTACTAAGGAGAAATAGGAGATAAAATTGACAAGGAGATGGGGCTTGGCACCTAAGGTTGTCATGTACAAATAGAAACAGAACATAAAGTTAGATACGGTGGAGTTTTTTGCTATGGGAGTTACATTCCTATGATACAAGATTTAACACCCTAACATAGGCCCTGGGAGATGGTGCTGGCACACTTCTTGGATGGCTCTTAGAAGCTCAGAAAAGGTGACAGCTCAAACTAAGTGAAATATAATTTATAAAATGCCATGGCACATGGTGGAGGAAGGTATCAGAAAGATTCAGAGAAGTGGTAGGCTAAAATGGATATACTAAGTAAGAAAAATAGCCCACCAACTGATTATGTTCCCTAAGAGGGCTCAGAGGATATAAAAATGACAGGGAATGTGCTGGTGAGAGGGGCACCAGCATTACTGAGAAGCTCATTGGTGCTGTCCTCTGTAGACCAGGGCTGATAGTGAAAGATGCTGAACTGGGTACAGAACTAGACTTCCCTGAGAGCAATAGGGATGGCAGGATCTAGAAATCACAGAGACCAGTGGCAGTGCTTACCCATCAGAAGAGAAACAGGTCTGATAATTTTAATTATCAGTTAGGTGAGCATAGTAGCCAGGGTCTTAACCCACAGAGCGCTATGGAAGAGGTTAACAGAATACTGTATTCCTAGATAGATGGGCATCTTGTTGACTTGTTAGGGTACTGTTTTACATTTATAATAAAAAACAAATTGGGAATGGACGCTCAGGAGGTTAAGGGCAACGTACCCCAATAAAAAGTCACAACCACTTGAATAGTTTCTAAACCTGAGCTAGCTCTCAGAAATGAAACCACCAGTCAGAGGAGAAGCCCAGTCTCCATGAAGAAGGACTCTGCAACACCATGACAAGTATATTCAGTAATGATTTTCCCAGTCTTTCCTCCAAAGAAAACCAATGATCATTTACTTAAGTAACTGTACACTGGGGGTAAAAAAGAATACCTACATACATTAAAGGCCATTTTCGCACAGGACCCAAGTTGATATTGAGACCCAGGGACTAAAGCATCATCATGCCCCACCCCCATTAAAGTGAGGGACATATGGTGGTTTGGTAGTAATTTGTGGGGCCTCCACTGGGTCTAAGGATGCCCCCTTGTGGTCATTTGTCCAGTTCCTCCATGTAAACATGGAATGCATTTATTTGGTCATTGGCAGAATGACAATCATCTCCTCATCTCCACTAGTTCCTTGGCTTGTGGAATAAGAGCTAACACAGTGGGGAGGACCAAGTGGAAGCCCTGAAGCTGCCTCCTACCTGCTGGCAAAAAGCAATATTGCAACCTGGACAGGAAAGGAAATGCAATCCTTAAAGACCCAATGCATGCAGGGGTGGTGCTTCTTCATCACACCCCGTTTAATTCAATGTCTGGCCCCTATAAAACCAAATGGAGGGCTTCCCTGGTGGCGCAGTGGTTGAGAGTCCGCCTACCGATGCAGGGGACACGGGTTCGTGCCCCGGTCCGGGAAGATCCCACAAGCCACGGAGCGGCTGGGCCCGTGAGCCATGGCCGCTGAGCCTGCGCGTCCGGAGCGTGTGCTCCGCAACGGGAGAGGCCACAACAGTGAGAGGCCCGCGTACCGCAAAAAAAAAAAAAAAGAAAAACCAAATGGATCCTGGTGGATGGCAGCAGACTACTGCAAAATCAACCAAATAGTAGTTCCAATTGTAGTCACTGTGGCAGATGTGAAAAACAATACACTCACCCAATCAGTACCATATTCCTAAGGTTCCGGGTCAATCATGGTGAATGTGTTACTTTGAACCACTATCAGGGAAGAGGGTCAGAAACAGTTCATATTCACATGGGATGGAAAACAGTATGTATTTACGCTATTTTCCAGGGCTATGTTAACTCTCCCTCCCACTGTCATGACATAATCTAGAGGGACCTGGACCATCTGGACATTCCTCAGAGTATCACATTGGTCCACTATATCTGTATCAATGACATCATGTTAATTGGGTCCTGAAAGAGGATTATCTAACCATGGGACAGAAGATGACTGCTGACCATGAGCTGGATCCTGCCAGAACTAACAAGTCATAAGGTTGTATGGCAACCTATCACATGATAAAATGATGTACTTGGGACTGAGCAGGTGGCTCGGCACCCTCGCCCCATGTCGTCTACCGCTGCTGCATCAAGGCTATTCCTCCCCCCCCGACCCATGGCCATACATTGGGCTTATAGGAACAACTGATGGAGCATGATCTGTGGGTGGGTCAGCTTAGCATCTGGATGCAAGCCAAAATGAGCTGTTGCCTACAATACAGCCTTACCTAGAGGTGGCCTTAAAAGATAGTGAAGTTAATCTTACCAATAGCACAGCTTTAAGCAGTGCACAATCATCTACTTTGTGGGGAAAAGGCAGTGGCCCAAATTAAGAATATACAAGGTGGACTTCCCTGGCGGCACAGTGGTGAAGAATCCACCTGCCCATTCAGGGGACACACGTTCGAGCCCTGGTCTGGGAAGATCCCACACACCGCGGAGCAACTAAGCCCATGAGCCACAGCTACTGAGCCTGCGCTCTAGAGCCTGCAAGCCGCAGCTACTGAAGCCCGCGTGCCTAGAGCCCGTGCTCTGCCACAAGAGAAGCCACCGCAATGAGAAGACCGTGCACTGCAACAAAGAGTAGCCCCCGCTCTCTGCAACTAGAGAAAGCCCGCAAGCAGCAACGAAGACCCAACGGCAGCCAAAAATAAATAAATAAATTTATTATTTTTTTTTTAAAAAAAGAATATACAAGGATTCATGGGCAGTCACAATGCATTGGGTGGTTGGTCAGAGACCTGATGAAAAAATATTGCAAGATCGGGAAAAATAATTCTGGAGAATAGGCAGGCTGAATGGACCTTATGGGCATGAGCACAAGGTTTTAAAACCTTTGTATCCCATATTAATGCCCATCAGACAGCAGGTGCCATGGAAAAGAAAAGAACCACCAAGCAGACAGAATAAATCAGCCTGCTGACAAAGACAACCTCTGTCACTGGCATCCCCAGTGCTGGCACGATGTGGATGTGAATGGAGCAACCATGGTGGCAGAGATGGAGACTATACATGGGCCCAACACATGAGGTCCCGTTCACCCAGGCGATTTAACTGCTGCTATTGCTGAATGTCCAGTCTTCCAGGTACAAAGACTAATGCTATGACTCTAAAAGAGCACCACTACTTGAGGAAAGCAATCAGTCACTTGATGGCAAGTTAATTACACCATGGAAAGGGCATCAAATAATCTTGACTTGAATCAATATATATTATGGATACTAATTTGCTTTTTTGCCTCAGGGCTTTGACCAGTGCCACTATCCAGTTTGGGTTGCTGCCAGCTCATAGTTTCCCTCTCCCTTGGCTGGCCTTGGCTGAAGGAAGCCACCGTGCTCAAAATTATGCACCCCTTCCTAGAGGCAGTCCTCATACAATGACCGTGCAGGGGTACAAAGCCCAGTCCTATTGCCTAACTATGGAAGAACTCTGAAGGGCCATCCCTTCTCCAGAGCTCCCCATAGCATCACATCGCACATCAACTCTATTCTCTGAAGTTCAACTTCTCCCTCTACCCAAACCTACTCCCCTAACTCCCTTCTAGGTATCACTTCTGAGAGCGCTCCCAATAAAGCTCTGTATACAAAGCTCCTTCTCAGAGACTGTCTCCTGGGAAACTTGACCTAAGACACACTGGCTCAGAATGGGAAGGATTAATGATGTTTTATTTATTTTGTCAGCCACTCTAACCCTAACCACATGGTGGGGCAATTTCATATATGCTATAGACATGGTTTTTCTACACGTATTCAAATACATACATACGTACATACACATTACTTGTAACATGAGTAGCTACATTTTTCAGGAGGAAATAACCAAACGACAAAATGATGGAAAAACTTTGCCATTGGATTAGCTAGAGTTTGCCTAATCAATATCTGCAGTATAACACATTCACATGTATTTCTACCTTTTTACTGTCTTTCTTTAAAAACAAAGGTTTGGTTTACTATTGTCAATGTACTTACTGCTCTTTATTGCTGCTGTTGTTAACATTGAAAAGTGCAATGGCTCCCGGCAAGTACTGCTCCCTGGGAAATGAAAAAGCACAGTGAAATCATAATAGACACCATGTGTGTAATGTCCATAGTAAATAAAAAGTCTTAAAGTACAAATTCTTTTCAGGTTCTACCCATTACTAACTAATGCCTAGATAATTTTTGAAAATATAGAGTCTCCACGAAGCATGAGTTTCTGAATATCAGGACCATGAACCAAAGTAATTAATAAATGTTTATTAATCAATGCTCACAATGCATCACATTACCATCCTCCACACCCTGAGTAAGCCAGTTTGGATGCTACTAACTCCCAGAAAACGATTAAGACGTAGATTGTCCGGGAAGATAGGAAGGGAAGACAAGACAAATGAAAACAGTATGAAAGCTGAAGGTGGTCAGTGAGAAAAGAAACAGGAGGGGGGAAAAAAAGAGGGAAAAAAGCAAAGTAGAAGTAAATATGTTTGACAGAATGGGAACCCCTGATCCACACCAATACCGCACTCCTTCCACACTCTCAGGGTCACACGTTTGAAGTTTCCACAAGTGCTTTTTTCCCTAAGGATTTTTTAGCTTTTCTCGTCTCGTTACTCACCCTAGTGCTCTGCTTCCCTGAAAGGAGGATTGAATGGGAGAGAGCATTTTAGAGAATGACAGCTAAACCCTCTCACATATAATTGCTTGGAAGAAGGATCAGAAAGAAGGAGGAAATCAGAGAGGACTCAGGCATGAGGTTTCCTAAGGGACAGACATGGGTCTCAGGGAAAATGATCAGCAAGAGCTTGCACGGAGCCCCATGCACGAATTATCATCAGGCAGTGGCAGTTTCCCAAGAGAAGAAGAGGGTAAGGAACAGAAGTAGCAATTTACTCCCGAGATCCTGCAGAGTAGCTGGGTAGCAGGATTGTTGGCCAAGCCCACTGAGTGGAAGAGTAGAACACCTTTCTTTCATCTAAATAATAGTTTAAAAACTGATGGGGAGGGATAGATGATACTGCTCACCTCTGTGATGGCTGTCCCCTTCCATGTCTACTACTTCTAAAGGAATCCGTTGCATGAGTGTTTTCACTCTCTGATTCTTCAAATATAGAGGCACTGTCATCATCATCAGAAAAGGAGCTATGGTTCAATAGGAGGCAGAGATTAATTAGATCAGTGCTTTAAACCATTGTGGGGGAACAACATGTCTCATTTCTCATCTCTTCTCTTTCTCTCTCAAACGAACACAGACAACAGTTTTTAATAAGAGTGAGATGAGAACTGTTCAGAATACACAGAATTAGATAGAGTATATGCACAATCCAGTAAAATACATGCAATTAAGAAACTACTTTCTAGGCCTTCCATATTTGTATTGTTTGATGCATTGATTAGTTAATATCAAATCGAAAGTATGATATCTATACTTCAGGTCATGTTATACAGTTTTCTGAACCTGTAATAACATTTCCTTCCACTAAAAGTAAATTCGACCACATTTATACAAATTCTATTCATTTATAGGGTGGCCACTTTAAATTATACTTTTAAAACACGTTAGCATTTCACACTTTGTATTTTTTTCACATTTCTCTATGGTAATGTTATCTCTTTAGATGTGAAATGTCCCATGAGGAAAGGTCTTGCCAGTGACTAAGGAAATATTTGGCAAAGGTGCATCTAAAGAATCATCATTTGTTAGATAAGTAAGGCTGTCCTAAAGAATAAATAAATTCACTGAATTAAATAAAGTACAAAGTTCAAGGTTTCAAATTAAAAGTTAAACTGAAATTAAGCTTAGTTAAATTGAAGAACTTTGGCTAGTATTAAAAATACATAGGGACTTCCCTGGTGGTGCAGTGGTTAAGAATCCGCCTGCCAATGAAGGGGACACGGGTTCGATCCCTGGTCCAGGAAGATCCCACATGCCGCAGAGCAACTAAGCCCGTGCGCCACAACTACTGAGCCTGTGTGCCACAACTACTGAAGCCCATGCAACTAGAGCCTGTGCTCCACACAAAGAGAAGCCACCACAATGAAAAAGCCCGTGCACCACAACGAAGAGTAGCCCCTGCTCGCTGCAACTAGAGAAAGCCTGCATGCAGCAACGAAGACCCAACACAGCCAGAAAAAAAAAAAAAAAAACATAGAAAAAAGATGCACTTACCTGCATGCTCCATTTTCCATCCTTCTTATTTCCTTTTCAATATCTGGTACAATCACATTGGGAATGTTTACAAAAGAGCGCCGTGTATTGATGATAATTTTCTTCATGGTTAGCTTAATAGCTGGGGAGAAAAAAAGTCTTGTTAGTAGGAAGACTTTTTACATATTTACATATGTAATCAAAAGTTTCACTCTATCATTCTTCTAAGGCTGAAATAACAATCTTATTTCCAGTTATATGTAGGAATTATATTTTAATAGAATATAGTCATGATCCAAGCACTTAATGATCACTAGTCAGGTTTTTGTGTATTGTTTTAAATTCAAGGGTTTTGTGTAGTTTTTAAAATTCAGAGGTGTAGAACTCTTTTTTTTTTTTTTAATTTGGATTTACTCCAGCTTTGAAATATTTAGGCAATGTAGGTGTGGAACAAACCTATAGGGACCTCACAGGCACATCCAACAATTAAGTAACAATGAAAAGCAGTATAATAAAATACCAAAATGGGTGTAATCAACTGTGAATTTCTACAGGCATTCAGAAAAAAAAAAGGGTCTCAAGTGGTATTCAAATTTCGGAGTGAATAAAGATACAACTGATCCACATTTCAACAAGTCCCCCTAAATTATTCTGATACACATAGTGCTAAGCTTCCCGGGCAACCACTTCAGGCATCAGGAAAACGCCAAGAACAAAGTGATCCTGAACTCCAAATCTGTCCTGGCAGCAGGTTCCAGCCCAGCTTCAGGCAACATGAATGGCACGTGGGCACACTCGCGCTTGCCTTTTTTCCTGAGGCTCTGCCGGCGTCCAATGACAACGTCCCTGCACTCATGACTGGCCCCAAGTACTTCACCTGGTCTTCAGTGTGCTGCAGTGACGTGGCCTGGAACTTGGAGAAGTTCCTGGTGGGCCCCAACAATGTGCCTGTGCACAGGTACAGCCACTGCTTTCTAACCATGGACATGGAGCCCAACGTTGGAGCCCTGTCATCCCAAGGACCCAGCTGTGCCCAGGATGCTCCTCCAACCCCTGCTGCTTGGCAGTCACAGCGCTGTCCTCTGGGGATTTCATCTCTAAGGGTGTTTCCTCCAAACTTGCTCGGAGATAACACCTGATGTCCAGGAAAATGGGCCTAGATAGGTGCTAGGTATCCATCCCAGCCTCCCCTCTCCCAGACCAAGGCTCCCCACTAATAAAGTGCTAGGTGTCAGCAGAAAAACAAAAGGACACTGTGGATTTTTTAAAATGCTGCTGTTTCAGTAAACAAAGAATGTTGTCTGCCATTCCAGTAAACAACAGATGAATGTTGTCCGCTATCCAGCCATCAGCCACTGCAGACGCCAGGGTAGGTGCGCCCCTGGGGGAATTCAGGTTGGAGAAGACAGGATACTGGCCCTTGATAGTTAAGATGCATATCAAAGGAATAATTTCAATGAGCCCAGACTCTTGACTCTTCCCATACATAGAAAAGCACTAAAATCATTAACTTGAGAAGTCTGTCTTTTTGTGATTAGCAGTAATCTTTTGATGTTCGACTACATGATTTTTCTTTTTTCCCAGCAAAAACTATATATTCTTGTTCCTCCCTTACCTCTTTGGATCAGTCCCTCAGAGTTATCTGAGAGGTTGCCTTCCCGGACTATAGTCCTCAGTAATGTCCCCGAATAAAATATAATTCTCAACTTTTAAGTTGTGCATTTTTTCCAGTCGACAAAACAAAAACCCAGTATCTGTTCACGGGCTCCAAGAACACCAGCTCTTGTACTGAATGTCACTTGCTATGGTCCTGCTAATGAAGACCCACAGAAGGCCAACATGCTGAGAGGATGACGGGTGCTGGACAACTTCAGCAGGTACCAAACCTCCACCTAATCCTCTGTGGCTGGTTATCCATCCATCCCTCCCCTCCTCCACAACACACACCCCCTAACCTGCACTCCCAGGTCTTTATTATACGGATTGGGGATTTTTCCTTTGTTATTTTTCTACCACCGATCTCTGGGTTTTGGAGGGAAACTTGCCTTTGTTATGAATAAAATAGAAAAGCAAAAACCAAAAAAAGAAAAAAATCATTTGATGTGGAAAAATGTAAAAAGCACACTTCATTTTTTAAAACATTACATCTTCCAGTGAGGATAGCCATAAATAATGCTCTTTATTTCACCCTAGTATTCATACAACTAATGAAAACAACTAGCAGACAGTAGTCAATAAATAGTAAACAGAGAATTTTTGTAATGTCTGTTAATAAAAGTGTGCACATATTTTAAAATGTAATTAAAGTAACTTTTAAAGAAACAACCACTTTAAGAAGAGAATTGTTTCATTGACTCCTTTTCAGCAACAGCATGGATATTCTGGTTATATTGATAGCATGCTGGCTTCCTATTGTCATCAATCACCACTCCTTCTGGGAGACCCATGCCTTATGATTCGGAAAAGGAGAATATATGATTATTTCATCCATCACAACATAGAAAAAACTATGTGAGTAAAAAAGATTAAACAAGGACAACTAATATTATCCAATATGTCAGAATGAACCACACCTGGGCTTTGCTTAGACCTGAAGAAAAAAAGAATCACTTCCCTTGTCCCATAATTTCTTGTTGGCCTAAGTGCTCTACATAGGAAAAAACGTTTTTTACATCACACAATCACTTTTTAATACATATTCACTCTAGGAAGAAAGAAAACAGAAAATATAAATAGAAAAATAAAGATACTCAAAATTCCACACCAGACCATATAATTATTTATCAACACATTTTCTCCACTGCTTTTATGGTTTCCTTTTTCACATTTAGATTTTAATCTATCAAATTTATTTTGGTGTAAGGTGTGAGGTAGGGATTCAACTTTATATTTTCTAAATGACTAGTCAATAGTATAAATAGCACTAAATCAATAACCAATAGTCCATCTTTTCCCTACTGGTTTGAAATGTCATCATTCTAAATTTGCCTTGTCAACCGTAAAGATTTTGATGGAGTTTGCATTAAAATTATAAAATAGGGCTTCCCTGGTGGCGCAGTGGTTGAGAGTCCGCCTGCCGATGCAGGGGACATGGGTTCGTGCCCTGGTCCGGGAAGATCCCACATGCCACGGAGCGGCTGGGCCCGTGAGCCATGGCCGCTGAGCCTGCGCATCCGGAGCCTGTGCTCCACAACGGGAGAGGCCGCAACAGTGAGAGGCCCGCATACCGAAAAAAAAAAAATTATAAAATAAGTTGGGAAATTATTTTCCTCTATGTTTTTGAAAAAGTTTCTACATATCAATCCTACATTTTTATTAATTTCTAGATGTTTTGTATTTTTGTTTCTATTAAGATAGTTAAGATAGTTTTCCCTTGATATATTTTAACTCATTGCTTTTGCTATATCATAAAAATACTTTATTTATTTATCTTGAAACCAGCCAACTTAACTGAGCTTTACAAAAATTATTTCTAATAGTTTTTCTCTTAAATAATTTCTGTTTTCAGCAATGCAATCATAGTACTTACACAAATTATTCTTTCCTCTTTTTCATGAGGTATTTAGCTTTGATGCCTAGTTACCTTGACTAAAAATTCCAGAACAGAACAAGTAACAATCCTTTTCTTTTTTTTTTTTTTTTTTTTTTTTTTTGCCCACGCAGCATGCAGGATCCTAGTTCCCTAACCAGGGATCAAAACCATGCCCCCTGCAGTGGAAGCACAGAGTCTTAACAACTGGACAACTGTCTTAAGAGATACCTAGTATGGTTCTTGGCTTTATGAGAATGTTTTAGAGTTTCACTCTTAAGCATATTGCTGACTGTTAGATCATGAGAGATGTTTGATTCATGTTAGAGAAATCTCCATTTATTCACATTTTACCAATTTTTAAAAATTAGAAATTGGAATAAATATTGATTTTTATTAAGGCTCTCTTCCTTTTATAGAAATAATCCTTTTTTTCCTTTTAATTTACCCTATTAACATGACGAGCTACTTTAATAAATTATTTTAATAGTTATGGAATAAACTCTTCTTGATTATGGTAAGTTCTTTTCATATGTATTGAATCCTAGCTTCTAATATTTTATTTTTAATTTTTACATTAAAATTTTTTTCATGTATTAAAGGTAAAATTTGTAGTTTGAGAAAGGATTTTTAATAGTAATTGTTGATTCTTTTCATATACTTTTCAACTCTTTTGGTCTCACAGTATTGTTAACAAGACATCTGAAAAGAACCAAAAAATTCTTCTTTTAGAGAATTCATTGCTTTGCTGGTTTTCAAACATAAATCTTTGAATAAAAATTTGCAAATCAAAAGGAAACAACTGCTTTTAGAAAGTAAGTTTCAGATTTCATTTTTAAATGAATCATAAAACTTTCTCCCTTATGTGAGGCTGTAAAAAAAACTTCACAAAGCTAAAGCAAAGCAAATGATTGGGAAAATCTTATGAACAATTCAGGCAAAATTAACTTGGAACATAAACTATGAATGCCCAGGAAGCAGTCAGGCTCTGACTTGGGTTCAAAACCTGCCTCTGCCACTTATTTGTTGAATGAATTCAAGTGAGCGTTTTAACCTTGCTGAGCCTTAGTTTTTCTTTTTCTTTTTTTTTTTTTTTGCGGTACACGGGCCTCCCAATGCCGTGGCCTCTCCTGTTGCGGAGCACAGGCTCCGGACACGCAGGCTCAGTGACCATGACTCACGGGCCCAGCCGCTCCGCAGCATGTGGGATCTTCCCAGATCAGGGCACGAACCCGTGTCCCCTGCACCGGCAGGCGGACTCTCAACCACTGCACCACCAGGGAAGCCCTGAGCCTTAGTTTTTATGTTTCTCATATCAAATAGCAGAAAGATATGCTGTGCACCCACACACACACAAACCCACACATACAAACATAATTAATTATGAGGCAGAGGTTTTCTAAATTTAGTATGAATGATACCTGTGAAGCTTGTTTAAAATGCAGATTCCAGGGCCCTGCTCTCAGAGTATGAATGACGAATGACATGGGCCCCAGGAATCTACAGTTTTATCAAACACCGTTAAGTAATTCTATTTCAGTTCCTGTATCACACTTAAAAAAACATTACTCTATGCTATTGGCCCTTGGTGCACGACCCCAGTCATATCTGTATTTCTGAATACAGTAGTGGGAAAGATAAAATAATGGTCAAGAAAGGCTTCAAGGCAGGAGGAGGGGGGGAGGGGAGGGGAAGGACAAGGAGGGAAGGAGGGAAGGAAGGAAGGAAGGAAAAATGGAAGAAGGGAAGAAGGAAAGGAAGAAAGAAAGAATGAGGGTCTATATTGGAAAAAAGTGAAACTATATTTTCAGATGAAAGGATAGTATATGTAAACAACACTAAAAAATCTATAGAAAAATATTAGAACAAATAAGTGAACTTAGCAAGGTCACATGACAAAAAGTCAAAGTAAAAAAGTTCATTTTATTTCTGTATGTTAGCAATGAATAATTAGAAAATTGAAATTTAAATGAAACATCTACATTCCAAGAAATGAATGTCTGTGTCCAATTCAAGAAATAAATACTATGTACAAAGTTCTCTGCCAGGTGCTGTCAGAAAGAAGCCCAAATATGATTATGGCCCTAAAGAGCTCACAACTAGTATTGGGGAACAAGACAAGAGTACCACACTGAATAAAAGGTTTGGGACCCATAAAAGAAACTAAAATAAGTGTTGATAATTGTCAGTCACCTCTTCAATTTCGAAGATTATTTTTTCTTTGTTTCAAAATTAGTGAAATATTAAAATTATTATTTGAATAGCGTTATGAGAAAAATTTGATAGCTGAGAAAAGGGAGATTTGGACACAGAGGGAAGACTGTGGGGATACACAAAGAAAACACTATGTGGAGATGGAGGACTCAAATGTTGCATCCACAAACCAAGGAATACCTGCGGCTACCAGAAGCTAGAAGAGAGACGTGGGACAGACTCTTCCCTCGTGCCTTCGGAGGGAGCATGGCCTCACCAGTTTCCTGATGTGGTACTTCTGGCTTCTAGAACGGAGACAATAAAGCTCTGTCGTTTTAAGCCAATACAGGGTGAAAAGGGATCTGGAGGGTCAAACAGCTGCTCTCCAGCACACAGAGATGGCAGGCCAGGGGTGCTGTGGGACTCGTACTAAATCCTCTGCAGTGAGTTTGAGAGAGAGCTTCCTGAAAAGGCCAGGCTAGAGAGATCTCGGACAAAGGGCAGGTACCTGTCCAGCATACCACAACGTGGAGCGACATTCTAGGCAGAAGCAGTAGCAAGTACAGGAAAACAAACATGTGAGACAGTAGGGTGCCTTCAGGAAACCACAGCAGATCAAGTCATGGAGAATATGGCTCTGTGAGTAAATGACAAGAAAAGAGGTGGAGAGGAAGGCAGGGGTTGATTCACTACCTGCATTGGATGCTCTGTTACCTTAACAAGGATGAGGAGTCCCTGGAGGATTCCAAGTGGGGCCAGGTCCAGTTTTCCAATTGCGTGAGGCAACAGAAAAGAGCTGGGGTAGGAATCTGTGGAAGGATTACAGGTATCCCTGGGTCCCAACTGATGCAACAGTGCACACGGTGCTGCGATCTCTCACCATGCCTAGTAGTTCAGGTAGGAAAAAGCCCAAAAGGCAGATACCTGGAATGATCTGAGATTGGGGTCAGCAGTTGGGGTGGAGGGACGAAGGGGCAGAGGAGGTAAGGAGAGACTCATCTAAATAAAAAAAACACAGACCTTAAGCTGAAGGAGGGACAGGATGATAGGAAGGAAGGATTTATTAGGAAGTTGAAGATCAAGGGGACAAATATCTCAGTAAGGTTGAAGAACAGGTTTAGTGAGAAAGAGAGTAAGAGCTGGAAACAGAGGAAGCTGTGTTCAGGAAATAAGATGCTGTACTAGAGGTTACAGTTGTGGAGGTGAAGCACCTTGGAGTCAAGGACTCAGGTGACCACGGTGGAGAGGCTGAAGCAAAGGGAAGGACAGAACTTGTGAAGCTAGGGACTCAGATGTCTCGGATGCATCACATTTCATAGCTGCGGAGGCTGCCCCGAACGACAGTGAGACTCAGTAGGAAAGGGACGTCTGAACGGTAGGTGCCATTTTATTTGATGAATGTGGAGCAGCAATTGGCAGGTCAGCAGATGCCCAAGACCAGCTCCAGTGGGGAGACAGTGGAAAAAGAAAAGGGTGTAGTGAAGGATTTAGAAAAGGCAGTTGAGAGGTCGGAAAATGTCAGCTTCTTTCTAAGTGGATCAGGTGTGCCCAGTCCGTGCATCATCCGAATCTGTCCAAATTCTAAACAGTTCTTCAGACTTGAAGTGAAATATTTCTGATTGCTTCGGGGAGAACGCCTCTGGGAAGTGTACGTGAGTCCTTTCCACCTGGGTATGACAGATTTAGGCAGGATGAGAACAGGCAAGTGAGAAAGAACTATGTGCTGCCCATTCTCTGCATCAGTTCACCTCTTTCAGCCTCTGTTACTCACTTGGAGACCACAGAAAGAAAGAGACAAAGGTAAGAAATGTCTATGGAGAGCCTGCTCCAGGTCAGGCATTACATCAGGTTAGCATATTTAATCACATAAGAATCTGCAGCATGGCTTTATCTTCTCCATTTCACAGGGGAAGATATGAAGCTCAGAGAGGGCAAAGGATTTGCCCAGGGTCATGTGACCACGCTGGTATGCACAAACAGGTTGCAAAGCTCAAGCTCTTTCCTGCACTGCTCAGAAAAGGCGTTATATAGGAACTCAGTCACCAATGGCCCCAAGTGACACTTGTTTGTCCCTGCTTCATTCCTATCAGTGCGGGCTTCAATCTCCACAGAAGTGTGCTTTCTGGATTCAGTTAATTATTTACAATGCAGTGATATAAACTCAAAGAGCATGTCTTAAAACATTGACTTAAACAAAAGGGTGGCCTTGGGGGTTTTAACTTACAGTGATATCCTTGAGGAGCCCAAGCCACCCCCAAATAATACACTTAAAAAAAAACAAAAAAAACCAGTTGATTTGGTAAATAAATATAGGTTTAAAATAAGTTCCTAGTGCCCACCAGATGGCTGCCCTAAGCCCTTACTGTGTAGAAATTCTGAATCCACTATTAGCCTTAGGAAAAATACTGGAAAGGATTTTCCTGTAATTTCACTAGACTGACCACTTTAAGAGAAGGGCTACTTTTTGTTTTGTGTTTCATTCATATATATCCTTAGCTTTAAGAACAGTGCATTGAACCTAGCAAGTACCCAATTATGTTTGTGGAAAGAATGAATAAGTAAATGAATTAGTGCAGGTCAAAGGGAGCAGGGGTGGAAATGATGAGGAAATGAATCCAAATCATCTCTGATTTGCTTCTACTCCAACCTCTTTTTTAAAGTCTCCTTCCCCACTTCCTCTGTTTATCACTTTCTCCCAACCCATAAAACCCTGGTGCAGCGAGTCAGGACTGTAAGGACACTTGAATCTGATGACCCTGCAGCCACTAGAAAGGTGGCATGGATACGGATCTCACTTTTTCACCAATCAGTAATAAGTTCCAGACTGCCAAAGCGCCAGAGTGCCTCAGCAATTTTTTCCGCTGTGTCCCTCCATTTATAGTAGTAGGACCACATATTACACAGAAATTAGTAATACGCACAGTCCCACGTTCAACATCCTGCACTGCTGAGAAACAAACAGGATCGTACTTTCACCCATTTTCTTCCATAAAGTTCTACCTTCACTTCGATGCAGGTATCTCCCAATTTCACATAAGCAGCCCTGACCACCTTCCTTGGCTCCTATACTGTATTTCATTCATTAATTCACGGCAAACATTTTGAATACCTCCTATTAGCCAAGCTCCTTTCAGTTACTTTCTGAAGCAGCCACTTCAGAGCCCTGTGTCCAGTGTGTCCGAAAATGGACTTTCACTTCTTTCCCTGTCAAACCAGCTCTTCTTCCTGACTTGGCCATTTCTGGTTGTAGAATCATTGTTCTTTCATGTACTTAATTCACTGAAAACTTGGAGCTCATTATCTTTAACTCTTTCCTTCCCACCCAGTCACTCTGTCGAGTCTTAACATACCCTATTTTGCAATTGCTCCACCTACACTCCCACTTTTTCATTTAATTATCACTAAGGTTTGTTAGGTGCTTGTTACCTCTTATCTTTGACTAAGTCTGTTACCTGATTTATTCATCCCCAGCCTCACCCACCCTCCAATTAATCCTGCAAAGTACTCCCAAGTTAATCTTCTTAAGGAGCATATACTATCATATTCTTGTTCTAGAACCTTCAAGATTTCCCCATTGTCTACTGAATTATTACCCTTTCTTCTGCAACAGAGGCCCGATCTCCCTTCCTCCCTCCCTCTCACTTTCTTCCTCCACATTTATTCCTTCCAAAAAGACAGGATGAAATACTATATAGTCATTAAAAATAACAAAATATTTCTAGATGAACAGGTATTAAAAGTTCTTAAAGATACAGTATATTACCATACATAGGAAAAAAATATATATATATAATATATATATATATTCATGTGTGTTTGTGTGTGCAGAGAGAGAAAAAGATGCAACAAGAAAGTGGTAACAGTGATTTCCTGCCTCTGAAGAAGGCAAAACATGGATGAGACTGGGCAATAAGCGTAGAAAGGGGTATACTGTATTTTCTGAATATTGTATGATGTAAATTAATGACTTAGTGGATATGCATAGTGACCCCCATTTCAAAATGCAAAACAGTTCAAAAATTATATTATCTATACTTCTACCACCAGGAATTTATGTTAACTTTTGTCTTTTGTCAAATTTGCTTCCCCACCTTAAACAATAAAACTTTATACCTAAAGTTAAAGCCCTTTTATCAAGCTGCCACTTCCCAGTTCCAGCCTTGTCTTCCCTCTACCCTCTACCCAGAAGCAACCACTACTGTAAATTTGATGTGTATCCTTCCAGCCCATTCCACCCTTTTACATACTTACACAAGCATCCATGACCAATGCATAGCTTGGGACATGCTGTTTAAGTGTGTAAAGCAGTATCTTCCCCTGTGTATAATTCTGCAACTTGCTTTTCCACTCAAAATTATGTTTTGAAAATGATCTATGCTAATATACATAGAGCCATTTCATTTTATAATATTGTTTGTTAACATTGTAACATATACGTATCATATTTTGTTCCTTTTTTCTATTCGTCCTTCCTCTTTCTATTAATGAAAGATTGGTTCTTTCCAGGTTTTTTTGCTATCATGCGCAGTGCTGCAATAAAAATCCTTTGCATGTCTCCTTAGACATTTGTACAAGAGTGGTCCTTATGTCTACAACCAGAAGTGGAACTGCTAATTCTAGTTTCAGTTTCAGAGCCAGCCAAATTGCTGCCCAAGGTTGTGTATCATTTTACATTCTGTGAGCTCTATACAGGTATATTATTTCCCCCACACCTTGACCGACCCTTAATATTGTCAGATTTTAGGGGTTTTTTCCCCAGTTTGATGAGACAAATTTCTTTGCACTATGGCTTTTGATTTGCATTTACTAATGAAGTTGGACAAACTCTCATGTGTTTATTAGTTATTTGGATTTCTTCTTTGTGAATTAGAGGTTTATATTCTCAGGCTTCCCTGTTGGCGCAGTGGTTAAGAATCCACCTGCCATTGCAGGGGACACGGGTTCAATTCCTGGCCGGGGAAGATCCCACATGCCGCGGAGCAACTAAGCCCGTGCGCCACAACTACTGAGCTTGAGCTCTAGAGCCCGCGAGCCACAACTACTGAGCCTACGTGCCACAGCTACTGAAGCCTGCGCACCTATAGCCCATGCTCGGCAACAAGAGAAGCCACGACAATGAGAAGCCTGCGCACCGCAATGAAGACTAGCCCCCGCTCACCGCGACTAGAGAAAGCCCATGTGCAGCAATGAAGACCCAACACAGCCAAAAATAAATTAATTAATTAATTAATTTTAAAAAAAGAAGTGCATATTCTTGGTCCATTTTTTTTTCAGTTCAGTTTTTTTCATCCATTCAACACATATTTAATGCCTGCTATGTGTCAGGCATTATTATTACCCCTAAGGGAATATGTACCCCTGGCCTTCTATTAATTGCAATTTAATTTTACCTTTCTGAATTAAGCATAAGATTCTGCGATCTACTAATGCCATTCATGTACTTTACTAACATGTAAATCCCTTAAATCATTTAGCAACAAATATCTGTTTACCAGTGTATGGCGTACAAAGCAATCTAACTTCTATATTCTCATTTAATTATCATCACAACTATGTTGTGATTCATAATGGACTTTATCATGTCACCCAAGCAGTGAACTACTTCTGGATAAAACTGATAACTGAACTGAGGAATTCAGTTGGCAAGGCTGGCAGAGTTCACAGACTTTAAAGCATCATCTTTAAACAAAGACAGTTGTGTATTACACAGCTCAGAGCACCCACACCACTTAATTATTTGAAGATAGACAAAGATGATTCGACATGTATGAGGATTCCTGTGTATTGGTGCTTTCTGGAGTAGAATTCTTTGTGAATGTCCCAAAATATTGGATAAATGATATACTTGGTATTTATACATTATTTGTTATATTGACACTAATAGGTAAATATGTACTTTTTAAAGATAAATGATGCTCTCTTCTCCATTAGTGCAAAGCTTTTTTAAAGAAGGTACTCTAATCTGCCGACGCAACCAGTAAAATTCAGGCCTCACAAAAAAGTGCAGAACAATATGCAGTAAACTGTAAATAATAGTTACCTCTGGAGGCTGGATCTCTGTATTGTTTGAATTTTATACAATGAACACAAATTAATTTTATAATAAAAGGAAAATTTTTGTTATTTTTCTTCAAAAGAACAATATTTAACAACTTCTAGAAATCTTTGTAATATACTGTTAAGCAGAAAAAGCAGGTGGTTAAGCACTATTTATAGCATTATATTGTTTTATTAAAAATTGTGCATATGTGCATGGAAAGGATACACACTTTAATGTTAAACGTTAAGTTTTTAGTGATGGGAATCATCATTTTTGCATTCTTCTTTTTATTCTTCTGTATTTTCTCCTATTTATTTATTTTTTTTTGCGGTACGCGGGCCTCTCACTGTTGTGGCCTCTCCCTTTGCGGAGCACAGGCTCCGGACGCGCAGGCTCAGCGGCCATGGCTCACGGGCCCAGCCGCTCCGCGGCACGTGGGATCTTCCCGGACCGGGCCACGAACCCGTGTCCCCTGCATCGGCAGGCGGACTCTCAACCACTGCGCCACCAGGGAAGCCCCCTCCTAATTTATTTTTTAATGAGAAAGAAAAGGTAGTATTTTAAATGGGATTTTGTTTAGTAGCAAAAATAATTAATGTCTGCATTTTTGCTTTAAAATAAAGTTTTCCAGTCCTTGCCCAATCTCAGTATCCAACTGCAGAGCTAAGGTTATTTCTTACTATTTAACAATGTTCCCAGAGCTGTGTAACCATCCAGAACAGGCTTTGCTGGCTCTGCAACAGAGAGGCGACCAGTGCCTGAAAACAACCATCTCCTGTTCGGCAGACACTTAGGTTCTGGCCCCAGCTCTTCAGCAAAATGCCAGCGTGACCCTGACAGAGATCTTTCTGAGCTTCAGTTTCGTCTTCCGTAAGGTGGAGATGCTAATACCTGCCCTGCCTACTATAATGATTCTCTATGGGGAGCTAATGAAAACTATACACAAAGCAATATTGAAGGCTGTGAAGATTTATACAGATGCAAGTTGATGATGTTGTTATATAACCTCCAAGCTCAGAGAGAGAGAGAGACAACCGTCAACTTTCTTATGGAGACAAAGAGAGCTAACATGCTTAAAATCAGCTTTCTTTAACCCCTCCCTCTTTGAACTATCACTTTGAGAAGTCAAATCTGTCAAAGCAACTATTTAATTATTATCATTTAATTATTATCGTTAGACGATCATAAGCAAACTGTAATTCTCATGAAGACTAAAATAGAACTGACACAATACTGTTGCTATGTGTGCCCATAGTAAACACAAGGATGGATCCGGGCTGTTAAGCCAATTGTTATCAACTTACAGAGAAAACACACCACTTTCTCAGAAAGAACAATTTCACTAAGGAGGTCATTATTATCATAGCCATTATCATCACCTTTACAATCTACAGAAAATTTACAAAGCAGCCATCATTAAGCAAAATCTCAGTTCATCAAAAGGCGATTAACAAAACCATCGAATAACCAAATATATGTTCCAGACTCCTTTCTTTAGCCAAAACATTTCACAAGAAAACACGGTAATAGAACAGAGTGATATAAATGCCAGAAAAAGTAAGCATCATGAGAGCAAAAATTGCTACTCCATTCCTAGTGACCAGAACTAGGAAAATTTTTCAAATAAATTTAAAGTATTGATTATAACAATAAAATCATATATATTATAACCCTGGGGTATTGCAAGACCCTACATCATCGAAGAAAGTTTTCTCTAGAATCAATATGTTATACTAATCAAGGGTAAGAATGAAGACTTTCCACAATGGGTGGAAGCCTTAATGCATTATCCTTCCCACTTTCCCCACGGAATCAGAAGTATTCTGAATTCGAAAAATTGACCATAAAAATTAATAAATTCTGATTACCTGAAGGTTTCCTTGCCTTTTATGTTAGGGTGCCTCACTCAAATATTTGTTCCATAATGGAATTTCTCAGGAAATGCATGCTGATAAGAAGTCTTTGGGGAAAGTCTAACTTGGGGTCCCATCTTCCACAAAATCTATTGTGATTTTACCATCCATCATATGTACTGACCATATTTGAAATCATTCCATTAGCCATAAGCATTTACTTCCTTGTACATACATCTATGTTTGCATATGAATGTCCCACTTTCCCAATTTTTCTCTAAGCTTCCTAAGGGCAGAGAACTTTCTTTTTCTCTTTATATCCCCTGGGACAAAGCAAATACAAACTTTTGATGGAAACAGTAAAGGTGAGTAAACATATAAAAAGACAAATAAATACTTAGAACCCAGCACTGGAAGTCCCCTGGACTCTAATAACACAGAAATTTTGTCAGTCACAATGAGTATTTGAAAGTTAGGATAATTTTTTCCCTGCTTTTCTTACAAATCTATATCTTATGCCCAAAAGAACATGTTAAAAGTGCTGATATTTTTACTTGAAACAATTTGAAGATAACAGAATCCAATTCTTACTTAATAAATATTTTTATGCACCCTCATTTGGGGCTGCTCACAAGTCAGACTATCTTATGTTATTCCTTTGCTACTCTAAAAAGGAAAAAAAAAGGACTGCTCCTTTACTTCCATAATTCTGATGATGTGTGACTACAGCACTGTCTGGCTCCCAATCAACTTTATTTTGTCTTTTTTTTTTTTGCAATACGTGGGCCTCTCACTGTTGTGGCCTCTCCCTTTGCGGAGCACAGGCTCCGAACACGCAGGCTCAGCGGCCATGGCTCACGGGCCCAGCCGCTCCGCGGCACGTGGGATCTTCCCGGACCGGGGCACGAACCCGCGTCCCCTGCATCGGCAGGCGGACTCTCAACAACTGCGCCACCAGGGAAGCCCTATTTTGTCTTCTGATGAGGAAACTGGCCCTTCCATGAATGCTGTCAGCAATAAAGTGACCTGTCCTAACCTATATGTTTGGAATGAGAACTTGAAAATGTAGAGTAGCTGTTATAATTATATGAATGTCATTTCTGTGACTTTGAAGTAAAAAGTAGAATAAATTGTATTCTCCATTAAAAAAAAATAATATTTTTGCTTCTCAATACTTGTTGAGCATGTGCTATGTGTCATGTAGCTTGCTGCAGTGTGAAGGCAAGAAAGAAAAGAGGAAGGATGGAATGCTAAGACAGGATTCCAGCCCTAAAGAAGTTAACAAGAGAACACTGTAAGTAATAAAAATTCAATATGATAATTTTATGTGTACAAAGCCCAACTCTGTGGAGTTGGGAGATTCATGAAAAGCTTTCCAAAGCAGGGAATATGTAACTGGGTTTTGAAGGATGAGTACTACCTTTGCTAAGGTAGTAGAGGAAATGAGCATTCTTAGCAGAAGAAACAGCATGTGAGGAAGGTAATGGATGAAGAAAAAAGCAAATATTTCTAATGGCTGGGATTAGGATGCCTGGCTGCTTGTGGATTCCCCTCAGCACTCACACAATATGGAGCACTTATCATGAGTGCACCGACCCACTATTTTATCATGATCCAGTTATCAGTGTCTTTCCCACCAGACTTGAGAGCAGGAACCAATGAGCTCTGATTTTTATGTTTCCAGCCCCTTACATAATGCCTGGCTCCTAAGAAACATCCAAAAATGTTTTGCTTTATTTATTTATTTTATTGCACAAACACTACTCTCAAAAAATAAACATCTACACTCCATCATGATTTTAATGATCACATTTAAGTTACTATTGCTACAACAGTACAATGTGTACATTTATTAGTCCCAGTTGCCTTTCGAATAATTTTATCAAGTTCCCAAGAAAACAATGTGCTTTAAAAGGAGATTTCATTAGATTTATGGATTAATTTGGGGAGAATCAACATACTTAGTATATTAAAATATTTAATCATCTGACAAGTGACGTCTCCTCATTTGCTGATGGCTTTTAAAGTCTACTTTGTAAGTAGACTTTGTGAGTCTTTATAATTTTCATTAAATAAGCTATGTACATTTCTAGTTAAATGTATTCGATGTATTTAAATTTTGTATTTATAAATAAGATCTTTTTTATTATATTGTCTAACTAGTTGCTATTAATTTATAGGAGAGCTATTAATTTATATATTTATTTTGTAGCCTATCACCTTATTGAACTTTAGTTTTAATAGTTTTAAATTGATCCATTTGCGTTTTCTAGGTAAACAATAATATAGCCACAGGTAATGATAATTTTATCTCTTCAAATTGTATATCTTGTTTCTTTTTCTTATTTCATTGTGTTGAGTAGAAGTTACAGAACGCTGTTAAATAATAGATATTATATCCTTCGCTTGTTTCAGTCTCTAGAATTTCTCCTATTTTGCCCACTGATTTCAGATAAATTTTCTTTATTGTGTTAAGGAAGTTTTCTTTTATTACTAATTTGCTATTTTATCAAGAATATATGTTAAACTTCACCAGTTACCTTTCATCAGCTAAAGCTAAATGAATCGTTAAAGTTAAGTTGATTCGTACTTCAGAATATTTGTAACATTTGAGAACTATTAGGTGTAATTATAAGCACTTGTTCCACACTATAGAGTATCTCTATATTACCATAGTTCAAGATCTTGGCACGGTGGTTGTCTGCTGATGGGAAGGTACACACTGTTTTTCCCTTAAGGGAATGTAGGAATGTACCAGCTGTCTATTAGCGCCATAGCCAAAACTTAAAATATGCCAGCCTAATTCCCACATACTCTTACCTTAGGTGAAAGCCTCTGGCATTATGTGGATTTATCCCTTTGACCTATTGATGGGGACACAGTAGGAAACAAAGTTTCTGTCCAAGACAATCACCGGCACAGAGTAGGTACTAAATAAAATCTTTGTTGAATAAATTAACGAGTAAAATATATTTAAGGTACAGTGGCTTTTTTTTTTTTTTTTTTTTTTTTTTTTTGCGGTACGCGGGCCTCTCACTGTTGTGGCCTCTCCCGTTGCGGAGCACAGGCTCCGGACGTGCAGGCTCAGCGGCCATGGCTCACGGGCCCAGCTGGTCCGCGGCATGTGGGCTCTTCCCGGACCAGGGCACGAACCCGTGTCCCCTGCATCGGCAGGCGGACTCTCAACCACTGCGCCACCAGGGAAGCCCTACAGTGGCTTTTTGGAGGTAGTTTTTGGACCCCCTTTTAAAATGTCCATAATTTTTAATCGGTTTAATTTTTAATTTAAACTTAGACATCTGTTTATGCAGAAAATAATCTATTTCATCCAAACTTTTAAGTTTTCAGCACTATTAAACTTCATAGCTTAAAAAATTACCTCCATGAAAAAGAGAAGGATTTGCAATAGCTGCTTTGCTATTATTTTCAGCTAAAGAGTTATTTGATATTTCTCCCCCCACCATTTTTTTTTTATTTCTAAGGGGTCAGGTCCTTAATTTAAACTTTGCTTATTAATTTCTAACTTTATTTGACTGTGACCAGAGAACGTAGCCTGTATACTTTTTTGCCTTATTGAGATTATTTTTGTGATCAATATTTATAAATTCTCCAAGAGTAGAGTAAAGAGGGTGCATTCTCTATGGGCTATAAAGTGCAGTCAACAACTATTAGGTTTTTTATTGACAGTTAACACCCTGATGCTTTACCACCACCCCCCATTCTCTTTTGTCTGCCTGCTTCATCTAACAAAGACATGAGTGAATAACGTTTATAGAAAGAATGCTAAGTGGAAGAATGAATATAGTAGAACAAATTGATTCAGGGATATATAAACAGAAAAGGTCAAAAAGTGAAAAGCCAATTATAAGATATGTCTTTATCAGTAGGAACATTCTAAAAGCTTGATTTAATAATGTCTAACCCTCTGATATAGAATAAAATCACAAATATTTAAAATCCTGTAATCCTGCCAACAGGATTACAACAAAGATGATAAAGAGTAGTTTTTGAATGTATAAAAATAAAACTGTCAAGTAATTGATAAGTTTTTAAAAATCTAATTAAAATATACATGCTTATCATGGGGAAATAAAGGAAGGCAAGGTGATCTAAATTCCGGCTCCATCACATAATACGAATATGTTGCCTTGAGGGAGCCATTAAACCTCCTTAGACCACTTATCTCTAAAAGGGGGTGTGCAGGTTGTTATAATAATGCTTATAAAGTACCTAACACTTGAGAAGTTCTTAAGTATCTCCAATGACTTGCAGCTCATATTTTCAGGAGTTAATTTTTTGTGAAGATTTATATGAATTTGACAGTGTTCTACCTTCAAATATTTTAAAGAGAAAGAAAACCTAGCATATGATACTTCCTTTGGGGAAAGACATCTGCCAAAGGTATTGTTTTGACTTCTAAAAATGAACGTGAAGATAAACAACAAGGACCTACTGTATAGTACAGGGAACTATATTCAATATCTTGTAATAGCCCTTAATGGAAAAGAATCTGAAAAAGAATACATATACATATATATATACATATATATATATATATATACACACACACACATATGTAAATCAACAAAACATTGTAAATCAACTATACTTCAGTTTTTAAAAAATGAACTTGAAACTTGCAGAAAGGTAGTATTTACTATGTTGTGATATTCAGATTAGCAGAACCATATTGCCAGGCCTTATTTATTGTTATTTTTAACTAAAATAGCATCTTTAACTAAAACTGTATTTAGTAGAATATTCATTTATCTGTCAAAAATACAGAGAAATCAATAAAAATACAACCATCAGTTGTAACTAGAAAGCATGTAACATGAAAAACAAAGCAAATGCTGATGCTTTAATAAATCAAAACAGAGGTATAAACATATGTGAAAATACAATTGTAATTACCACTGAGTTCTTACCTTTGGTTGCTTAAGCAATGTATCTGTGTCTTCTAGAAATGCAAGTCAGTGGTGTATCCTAAACAAACAGGGATATAGTGTAAATCTGAACATTGTCAAAATTGAGGTCCTAATTTTTTTAAATAATAAATATGCTGATCTTTTTCCTTTCTTTAAAGATGTACAAACGGCTAGTTTTCTTAATCATTCCCAAGGAAAGAAACAGTTCTGTGGCACTGACAAAGGAGGATTTTCATGAGTCAGTATTGGATTTGCGGCTTTACATACAGATGAAAATAACAGCAAATCACTATTATCCTTGGCTACAGCCCAAGCTTATTAATATGTATGAGAGTTAGGGATAAAAGGGGTTTTCTCAGAACTACACCTCTTAGAAAATTTGCAAATAAACTTAACCAAAGGTAATGTTGACTGATGAATTTTATTGAAGTTATATTTTCAATTCACCCAGCGTTACAATCTGGAAAGAATTATCTAGGTTTTTACAAAGTGTGGCTAAATTTTTAAATACAGTGCCATCACAATAAAAACTACTGAAATATAAATAGGGTGCACTTATTTATTCATTGGTCTGTTTATTGTGTGTTTTGTGGAAGAACTGCATGTCTGAAACATATCTGGTCAGAAATAAAATAGGATGAGTCTGAGCTTCCCTGAAAGAATAAGTCATACTTTAGATGTGCAAAAAACATTAAGATATGCCAGTCCGTGTCTAAATGTTATTCTAATGACCTAAAAGTAAATTTCCCTCAGAATTTTTAATGAAATATTTGACAGTGTATATACTCACAAAACTTTTTTTTCTGATTTATTAGCCACCGAACAACCCAGTAACGTTTACTGCCTCAGTTAAATGGCTTCAGATTCCAGTGGGGCTAGTAAGCTCTTAAAAGAGGAGATACCCAAGACGCCTGGCAAAGAAAATTAGCAGAGTACTGAGTAATTTCAGAAAATTGGCTTTTGGTTCCAGAATTTTAAAAATAATATTTTATTTCTAGTTATAAAATAAAGCATGCTTCATAAAATTTGCACAATACAGAAAGGAAGAAAATAAAACATATATTCTTACCATTCTGAGATAATCAATATTAACATTTTGGTTTGTACATGTATAAATATAACTGTACCCATATAATTTTTAAATAAAATAATTCTGATTTCATTTATTATCATTTTTATATTACTAAATATCTAAAGCATCCTTTTAAAGACTGCATAATATTCTATCATATTCCATTATTCCATGATTTATTGATTGATTTTCTTGTCATTGGATATTTCCTCTGGTTAATTTCAAAATGAATATTCTTATTCTTAAACTGTTATGTACACCTGTGATTATTTACTATTTTCTTAGAAATGAGATTACTAGGTTAAAGTGTATTATCATTCTTATGACTTTAAATTTGTATTGCCAATATAATTTCCAGAAAATCTGTGTTAACCTGTTCGACTTTATAAAGTTAAATAAGTGTAAATCACTTGTAATTTGTTGACTTCTTTCAATTTTTCACTCATCAATCAATATTTTACCAAATACACTATTTTGACTTTTTTGCAATGTTGTAGTTAAACACAACCCTTTAAGCTGCTAGTGTGTGTGTTTTTGATAAATCAACTTATTGTAAACTTCCTCCAAACTAACCAATGCGGCCACTTGTGTCACAATTTACCTTTATGCTAAAATGTTATTGTGTCAGTCTCATTATATTATGCTCCTCTTTAAGCAGAGTTACATAATCTGCTTAGGTAAATAAGCCACTTGCTCTGAGTAATATTGCTGGACCTTAAACCCATCTCTATGAAATTACTTGTAAATATTTCAAAAAGCACAAAATGGTGATAAATGTTAAAATCACAGGTGTAAAGGAAAATAAGTGATGAATAGACAGACAAAGAGAAATTCTCAAGACAGGAAGGAATTTAATTTTGCTCAATGCTAAATAAATGATTTAAACCCCAAAACTGTGATACAGTATCTGTTTCATTTTATAGAGGAGGAAATGAAGGGTGGGACATGAAGTCATTTACTGAAGGTCACAGTGGCTAGTATAGCGTCAGTTAGCTGTGGTTCACACCCAGATAGGGTTGCCAGATTTAGCAAATAAAAATACAATATAAGTGCGTCCCAAATATTGCACAAGACAAGCTTATACTAAAAACTTATTTGACGTTCGTTTGAAATTCAAATCTAACTGGGTGTTCTGGTTTTTTATCCGGCAACCCTAAACCAAGGTCTATCTAACCCCAGAGCACCACACTGCCTTAGTGATCTGGAAGCTAAGATCATGAAAAATCAGGTCAAGCCACCCATTTTGGCAACATGTCTGTAACAGCAACAGCAAAGAGCACTATACATGAGAAACACTGCTGTTTCTCACCAACTGATTCAATTTCTCATCTATAAGTTGGTCACACCTGTAAACCCTTTAGCACATCACTTGCACATAAGTGCTCAAAACTGATAGTTTTTATTATTACCTTTCATATTATGTCTTTCACATCTAAGAACTTTTCTCCTTGAAATATTTTAAATGCTCCTTAATCACCTAATTGGTATCTATCATTCATGAAAGTACTCAGACCCTCTGTGGACCTCCTTAATATACTGAGTTAGATATTACTTCCTGGAAGTAAGGGTTTTCAGAAAATTATACTTGTTATCTAAAATGAAAGGCCCTTTTGTTCTTTTTTTCTGCGGTATGCGGGCCTCTCACTGTTGTGGCCTCTCCCGTTGCGGAGCCCAGGCTCCAGACGCGCAGACTCAGTGGCCATGGGTCACGAGCCCAGGAGCTCCGTGGCACGTGGGATCTTCCCAGACCAGGGCATGAACCCGTGTCCCTTGCGTCAGCAGGCGGACTTGTCAACCACTGCGCTACCAGGAAAGCCCAACCCTTTTGTTCTTAAACTCAATGTTCACTTTACCTCTGCCTCTCTTACACCAACTATGGCCACGTACCTTTCGGTGGAGTGGTTTCTGTGACACCATGCTAGGTTTATAGGAGGAGGTTTTGGAGTCACAGGCCAGGTCTGAACCTCAGCCCCATCGTTCACTAGCTCTGGGACTTGGAGCGTGGTAGTGAACCTCCTGGACCTCAGTTTCAGTCGCCATGGAATGGACATGATAATATCTTGCAGACTGTTCTGAGGATTAAAATGAGATATAGTAATATGAAGAATTTATTACACTTCCTAAAGCATGGTAAACACTTGATAAGTGACTATTACCATAATTTTTAAAAGACAAATAGCAGAGTTAAGCTTTAATTTACAATAATTAGTTTACTGTCATAAATTTGCATGTTTTCTTTTAAAAGTTGAAAATACATTTTCTTGGAAATTCCCTGGTGGTCCAGTGGTGAAGACTCTGTGCTTTCACTGCTGAGGGCCCGGGTTCGATCCCTGGTTGGGGAACTAAGATCCCACAAGCCACGTGGTGCAGCAAAAAAAAAAAAAAGAAAGAAAATACATTTTATGGTTAGGAAGTATACTAGCGTTATTTAGAGCAATCTTTTTCTAGTCTCACCTCATACACGAAAGATGTAACTAAAACAAATATACCTAAAGATAAAACAAGATGACAAGATTAGGAACTTGCTCCCACATACAGCTATGGGATATTCATTTCATCATGGATTGCTTGTTATTTGAAACTCTCTTAAATGATTCAATGAATTAAATAAAAGAGTTGAAGCAATAATTCTAATAACCTTTCTTCCTCCTGCCAACTTAACTCCTGGTGACCTCATAAAACTTCATAGAACTGGCCATTATAAACTAGTTCTTCCCCCAATGAATCACACACAACACAAACACTTCACCTCTTTGGAATGACTCATTTGTTTTATCTCGAATGCACCTTCTCTTACTAGCTCTCACACTTCCTTCATGCACTTTTCCCATTCCAAAACTGTAATTAAGGATGAACTGAATATTTTTGATTGTCGGGATGACACTTATTAGTTGTGTAGTCTTGGAAAAAAGGAAAAGCCTCAATTTCCTTATCTGTAAAATGGAAATATAAAACCTCCCTCAGTAGGTTTTTGGGAGGCAAAATGGAGCAAAATTATAGCATATGATACAAGAGGACACAATAATGTGCTCTCTCTTCCTTTCACTTTCCTCTAAACTGGAGCTTTTCAGCATATTGCTTAGGCCTTACCTGTATTCAACATGTTGCAACTGAACTTTTGATAGCCAGGTACATGTGGCCATTAAATAACTAACAGGTAAAGATACAGAGCCATTACTTATACCTTGTTTCTAAACAATTTATTATATAATTCTAGCAGAGTGACCAAATGAAATAATTCATTTCTGTTTTTTTTAAATGTAAGTCTGTGTCTTCTGTGTAGAGTACTTAACAATGTGAAATAATAATCCTTCATAAAGGCATAGAACTCATTCAACGTATAATTCCCAAGCACCACACTGTGCTGGGCGCTGTTCTAAGGTCTGTGAGCACACGCAAGCCCTTCCTTAAAGATTATACACAGGAGGGAGACAGGCAAAGGAAGAGATGCTTACAACACAGCGTGATTAAGTGCTGAGGAAGCACATACAAGGAGCCCTAAGATTTGGGGAGGAAAGGAGCTGGGCGAGAAAACTTTTGGGGAAAAATGATCTCTTTGCTGAAATTGAAGGTAAGTAGAAATGTTGTTTTATATATACAACACACATATTAGGACATTTTTCTGATTTACCCAAGTTTAAGAGGGTAAGAGTATGTTTAATTTTGTTTTGTTTTCCCCTTCAAAGTATGATTAGCTTGACCCAGTCTATCTATCAATGGATTTCTTTTCCTGGGACCTGCAGTAACCTTGACTGATAGAAAGAACACAGCCACACTGGATTATCTGGTTAGTAGGCTACTTTTAGTCTGGTTCCCAGCCTTGCTTTGTCAGCTCCCTCTAAATCTTTATAATCCTATTTAAACTGCCTCTAACTATAGATGCTCATTTGCATGATATTGATTCTTTTGTATTTTCATTTCAAAAATTGTGATTCAAGGGATTCTGGCTCTTGGTCCTAAATTACTAAATATTTGATTGTTTTCCAGCACACCAAGACCTGCAGTCAGAGTGGTCAATGATGTCTCCTCAACACTTATAACCATAATAATTAAATCTCATGTAAGTCATTGTTTAATGTCTGTCTCCCCTATAAGAACTGTAAACTCCACGAGGGCAGGGACTGTGTCTGTGTTGTTCATTACTGTATCTCCAGTGTCTAGCTCAATGCCATGCATAGTCATTCATTCAACAGATATTCACTGCCAGGCTCCCATCTAAGCACTGAGAAGTCAATAGTAGATGTAACTAAGTTCCTGTCCTTGTGAAATATACATTCTAATGGGGTAGGAAAGACAATAAACAAAGCAGTAAACACAGAAGAAGCCAGATGGTGAGTAGTAATATGATAAAGCAAGGCAGGGTGATAGAGAATGGTGTGGGGATGGGGCAGGACTGTTTTAGATGGGGTAGTCAGGGAAGATCTCATCTAGCAGAGATCTCAAGGTAGGCACAGAGCTGGTCATGCCCAGTCCTGGGGGGAAGATCCTGCCTGGTAAGAAAACATGTGCGAAGACCAAAGACAGGACTGTGCTTCCAGTATTTAAAGAACATCAAGGAGGCCAGGTGGCTAAGTTAGAGGAAGCAAGGGCAGGAGGGGTAGGAGTTAAGGTCTTAGAGGACAGATCACGTGGAGAACAGTTAGGAGGCTATCAGAGCAATTCAGTGAGAGATGGCAGTGGTGCAGACCAGGATGGCAGATGTGGAGGTGATGAGAAGGGGATATACTTTTAAGATAGAGGCAATAAGATTTGCCGATTGATTGGATGTGGGCTGTGAGTGAAAGAGTGGAGTCAAGGTTGACTTTAGAGTTTTTTAGACCTAAGCAACTAAAGAAGAGGTTGCAATTTAATGAGATAGGAAGGACACCAAGAAGAACATGATGGGGATAGAGGGACATGGGGGGTTCTGTTTGGAAAATAAGGCATTAGTGCATGTCAGTGCCTCAGTAACACTGAAATGGATGGATGAAAAACTTATGTATTTTCTTGTACCTGTACTTACTTTATTAATCGGGATTCCAGCAAGAGGAAGTGGAGGCTGTATAGTTCTGAGAGCAGCAATATTGATAAAGAGATAAACAGTAGAACTGCCTTCCACTGCCCTTTGAACGCGAAGGTTCTCAAACAAATTCCATTGGCAGAACTTGGGGGTCCAGGACCCCATGATACTGTAACATGATTTGGTATATACAGGAAAATTTGTTCTTTTCTGAGATGATCCATGATTTCCATCAATTTGCCTCCCCCAAATAGCTAATATGTGTCAATATACTAATTTAATATACATTTATTAAGTACCTGTTAACTCTTCTTTGTTTAGTAAACTCAGAGTCCAAAATATGTAAAATGTGCAAGATTGAGAAAACGCTATTGTTCTTATTCAGTTAAGAAAAAAATAATGGGTAGTGTTACATGCCAGGCAGGGGGGTCGGGAGTGTCCATAAGATCACTCACTATGAGAGTCAGTCAGGAATATCAGCTTAGGATGTTAGACACACTTTGGTTCAAATTCCAGCTCTTCCACTTGCTAGCTGTGTTACCTATATGGCAAGTTATAAAACTTCTCTATTTCTTATCATGTGATATCACTTACGGGTGGGATCTGAAAACCTGATACAAATGAATTTATTTACAAAACATAAATAGAAAATAAACTTCTGGTTACTAGAGGGGAAGCAGGGGAGGGATTAACTAGGAATTTAGGATTAACAGACACACACTACTATGTACAAAAGAGCTAAACAACAAGAATCTACTGTATAACACAAGGAATTATATTCAATGTATTATAATAACCTATAATGGAAAAGCATCTGAAAAAGAAGATATATACACACATATATATAAAACAATCGCTTTGCTGTACACCTGAAACATTGTAAATCAACTATACTTCAATTTTCAAAAATGAAAAAAAAAGAACAAAAAAACTCTATTTCTTAGTTAAAAGATCTATCTAAAAACAAGGTCCTACTCTATAGTGCAGGGAACTATATTCAATATCCTGTGATAAACCATAATGGAAGAGAATATTTAAAAAAAAGAATGTCTATATGCGTATAACTGAGTCACTTTGCTGTATAGCAGAGATTGGAGCAACATTGTAAATCAAGTGTACTTCAATAAAAAATAAACAAAAGCTTTGAAACACACAAATATATACATGTATATTACATTTTATATATATATATTTATATATATATATAAAATATAGTAAACTGTCTTCCACAAATGCGGTGCTCAATGTATGGCTAGATTTCTGCTAATGAGCAAACTAACTCCTTAATTATAATTTAGCTTCTCAGGTAAATTTGTTTACAGGGAGAAAACACACTAATTACAGATTATAAGCATCCAATCTGTAAAACCAGACCCACTGAATGAATAAATAAAATAGAATTTTAGAACCTACATAGCCACAGTCCTACCCCTAAGAATTGCACATACCAAGTTATCATCTTGCTATTGTAACTGAAATTACAAGACTCTTCATAAATTATTATGCAATTTAAAATAAATAAAATATGTATTATTATGTCTGAATTTAACTGACCTTAAAAACTGACAGACTTTTGATTAATTCTCTTATATATCTAGAAGAAGCTGAGTAATGGAATTTTAGCACCTGACGTTAACAGCTGCTTGGAATATTGAAAAGTTAATAGACTTTGGAGTTAAGCTAATGTAGACTTGCACCCTGGCTCTGCCAATTAGCAACAGTATTGAGGTCTTGGGCCTCTGTTTTTTTCATGGGTATAATGGTAGGGATCCTTTTTATCAGTTTATGGTAATTAGAGATAATCTACATAAAACTCTTCCCAGAGGTCTAGCACAAATCAGGACCTCAACTATGATAACTATTAAGATATTATTTACTGAGAGATAGTTCCTGGAGTTCATTATCAATTAATTAATGATTGACTGTTAGAGTATCAAATTTCTAGTTAAGCAACATAATTAAATACAGAAGGGCTCAGAGGGATTCAGAGCAGGGCAGGAATCTATCAGAGAGAGGGGGTTGTGCTCTACTGACAGTAGTGCCAAGTTAGATAACACTTCTTCTTTTTTTTTTTTTTTTTTTTTAAATATTTATTTATTTATTTTTGGCTGTGTTGGGTCTTCGTTTCTGCGCGAGGGCTTTCTCCGGTTGCGGCAAGCGGGGGCCACTCTTCATCGCGTTGCGCGGGCCTCTCACTATCGCGGCCTCTCTTGTTGCGGAGCACAGGCTCCAGATGCGCAGGCTCAGTAGTTGTGGCTCACGAGCCCAGTCCCTCCGCGGCACGTGGGATCTTCCCAGACCAGGGCTCAAACCCGCGTCCCCCGCATTGGCAGGCAGACTCTCAACCACTGCGCCACCAGGGAAGCCCTAGATAACACTTCTTAAGTCATCATAGATTTTTTATTAATTTCTATGTGGAGAAACTTTGTACTGTTTGTTTGTCAATACAACTCACAAAATGATGCTTAGGTTCAGAAATAAATCATGAATTTTAAATATCATGTTCGAACATTGCATTAGGCTCCCACAAATCACCTGAACTGTGGACTTAGCTTTTGCTCACGAAAAAGTAGCTTGACTCCAAAATGAGCAAAATATATGAAACAATTGTCTTCAAAATATTGGGCAACAGGCAGCACAGGAGTGTGATACTTGAGAAAGGGTGAAAAAATGAGTTGAACCCTGCTCAGAGGCAATGTATGAACTGTGGCATAAGAAACCAAGCAGAGCCCTACAGTCTTGCTCAGCTGAGGAGTCAGAAATTATCTTGGAGACCAAAGTAGCTAGAATTTGCAGAGCAGAGTACTAGAGAGGAGGAAGCTGTGTAGAGAAAGAGCTCCAAAAGTCTGCGGAGGGGTCTTTTCAAGTCTTTGGTGGAATACTGCACATGCCTAGGCTGGCACCCCACAGCCTGGGCAGTGAAAAACTGCCAGGGAACTAAATGTTAAATAATTTCCAGAGTTCATACAGACCGTGGATATAATCAAGTTTCTACCTGTCAGCGTGGAGAGATCTCACTGAACACCCAAGCATTAATAGAGTACACAGGAAAGCCACACTTTAGTAGTAGTGCTAAACTACATCTAGAGTAAAGGATATTTTCATCTACCATAACAAATCTTCAAACAAACTTGTAAAGGATCCAGCTAATCTCCAAGTAACTCATCTCCCTTTCTCTCTTTTAGGGAGGCAACAAAAATCCAAAAACTTCACAATGTAACTTTATAATGTTTGGCACTCAGTCAGAAATTACTAGACACAGAAAGAAACAGAAAAATGTGATCTATAAGAAGGAGAAAAGTCATTCAATAGTTGCAGATCTAGAAATGACAGAGATGATGGAATTAGCAAACAAGGACCTTAAAATATGTATCAGAAATATGCTCAGGAATTTAAAATAAAATGTACATAATGAATAAACAAATATGAAAGACATGAAAAATAACAAAGGGAACTTTCAGAAGTTAAAATTAGACTATCTGAAATGAAAAATTCATCAGATATCTATTCAGTGGAATAAAGAATACAGAAGATAGGCTTAGTAAACTTGAAGACATAGCAATAAAAGCTGACCAAACTGAAGCAAGAGATAAAACATCAGAGACTATATTAAATGGCTCAACATAACTGGTGTCCTAGAAGGAAGGTGGTAAAAACAAACATTTGAAGAACTAATGGCCAACAGTTTTCCAAATTTGATGAAAAGTATAAACCTACATATTCAAGAATCTCAAAGAACCCACACAGAATAAATACAAAGAAAATCACACCAAGTCAAATAAAAGCCCAATTACTGAAAATAAGTGGTAAAAATATATATTTTTAACAGCCAGAGGGGAAAAATAGGTGCATTACATACAGTGGGGAAAAAAACAAATGAATAGTCACAGCCTTCTAATAGAAACAATGTAAGCTAGAATACAATGGAACAATATCTTTGAAGTGCTGTAAGAAAAGAAATACTATCAACTTATACTTCTGTACTAAGGAAAAAGAGCTTTCAAAGACAAAATAAAGACTTTTTTTTCCCCAGACAAACAAAAATGGAGAGAAACTACTGCAAGCAAATCTCTACTATAAGAAATGTTAAAGGAACTTTTTGAGTCTTTAATCCAACCACATCAATAATTACAAAATATGTAATCAGACTATAAAGGCTAATTAAAAGCAAAGATTGTCAGTTTGGTTAGAAAAGTAAAATGTAACTATATTTCATTTCAAAGAAATAAGTTTTAACTACAAAGATAAGTTAGAAGTAAAGGGGCAGAAAAAGGTATAACATAAATTCTAATAATAAAACAGTTGGTTTTAGCTAAATTAATATCAAAGTAAATTCAAATCAAAAAGTATTACTAAAAAATAAACAGGGACGTTTAATAATGATAAAAATGTAAATTCATTAAGAAGACACAATAATCCTACTTGTATATGCACCTAATGACAAAGCTCCAAAAATTCATGAAGCAAAAACTGACAGCACGAAATTTATAGTCAAAGTCAAATTACAGGTGATCTTAATACTTCTTTCTTAGCAACTGATAGAACAAATTTCAAAATTGGTAATAAGCTGGATTTTGAGCTACCAGTTTAACCTAATTGACATTTATAAAACATTATACCCAACAACTACAGAATACACATTCTTTTCAATTTCACTTGGAACATTCACCAAGATAGAGCATATGCTGGGCCATGAACCAAATCACAATAAATTTCAAAGGACTGTTATTATACAGAATATATTCTGTGTGAAAACCAGAATTAAATTATAAATCAATAACAGAAGGATATCTGGAAAATCACCAAATATTTGGAAATCAAGTAACACATTCCTCAATAACCCATGCACCAAAGAAAAAAATCACAAGGAAAATTTTAAAATGTTTTTAACTAAATGATAATAACAACACATCAAAATTTGAACACCCAAAGTCATCTAGGAATAGGCAGTGAAAGAAAATACATTATAAAGGTTTTCAAGGCAACATTTAAAATGGGAGGACAATGACCTTAAATAGGCTTAAATACTTTTTCTGAGTGTTTTTCTCTTTATTTGCAGAACTAAAAGAGAAGAACTACATAAAAGTTCCTCCTACCTAAGACAGACCTTAATAAGAAACTAGAATTCGATTTTTATTAAAAAAAAAACCTCAAAGGTACATTTTTAGTTTTTTTTTTTAATATCCAATTAGCAAATGGGTTAAGAGCACAGACTCTGAAGCCTTAGTTAACATCCCAGCTCCACCACTCACTAGCTATGTGTCCATAGGCAAGTTACTGAATCTCTCTGTGCCTCCCTTTCCTCATCTGTAAAGTGGGGATTAATGATATCTATCAGTATGATAATTTTAAAAGCAAATATTTATAAAGTGCTTAGAATAATGTTTGCCCATATAAATGTTATATATGTGCCAGTTAAATAAATAAGTAATAAATAAATACTTTGGATCACTGTCTACAATCATCACCAATCTTTGATAAAGGTAAAATTTTCAAGTCTGATGTCTAAACCAAACGTTTAAACAGAAATCTAAGCTTTAAGGTTTGTTATCCAAATTGGGCATAAATCTCCCTCCCTTCCAACTTTCACCTATTCCCCTCCCCATGCTATTCCTTCTCCACCAAGCCAATCACCTGTGAAAGTGTGTGCCTTGTATTGCTTTGTTCACTGATCTTAACTCTTCACTCAGCCTAAGAACAAGAAAAGCAAGATTGAGGCCTCTGCTGTGAAACTCCTAGGTAAAAAAGTTAATAGCACTGCTCATCATTATCTAGAGCAAAGGCAAGATAAGCAGACAAGAGTTATTTCCTTCAGTGCTGAAGCCCCAGAGCACAGAGGCACCCCATTCCTGTGGTGAGGGTTTTAGCAGGAATTATGCCGTGTTGCATAATAATCAGCTACCAAGTCTTCCACTGAATAGTTAGTTAAATCATTTAATCTCACTCTTTTCCTCTGATCCTTCATCTGTAAACTAGGGGTTAATAGACTATGTTGTGAGATATAATGAGTTAATACATATAAAGTGCCTACATATGCACGGTAAAGCAAGAATATCATAAACATTAGCTATTATTATTTGGTAGGAATTAGTCGTTTCAGTTTCAGCATTGCCTTTCCTTTAGGGTTTATTGCAATAACTATATGATTTAGGAAAGGGGTGTATGGAAGGCGGGAGTTTGAAACCGAGGGACCGCAGGAGAAGCTGATACTAGCACAAAACGGCAAGGTCTATTGTCAAGCCCTGAGAATAAACTTTAGCATGGTAATCAGAGCAGAATCCCAGTGGCCACAACTTCCCCACAAAGCCGCAAACACACAAAGCAGGGCGCTCAGAATCCAAAGGCAGGAGACATCCCGACCCGGAGAAGCCAGAAGGGGGCCTCAGCACAGACGTTTACGCTGCTAAATTCCCAAGGAGTTGGCTCGGTGGCCTCCACGCTCCGAGAGACGCCTTTACCCTGTAAAGTGTGTCTGTGCTTCTGTACTGCTTGGCTCCCGCAGTGGTCCCGGGTGGCGGTCGGCGCTCCCACCAGCCACACCAGTAACCCGGACCGCAGCCGCAGCCAGCGCGGCGAGAAAGAGCACCCAAGCTTCGGACCTCGGGGGCGGGGCTTGCACGGCGGCCGCACCCCGCCGTCCCCATTGGCTGAGGCTGCCCGGGGCCGGGGTCAACGCGCACCAGTCCGAGACCCCGCAGCTCCGCCCCAACGCTGATCCATGCGGAGGAGAAGCACAGGTGGGTGAGGATCGAGCTTCTGTGCCCGGGAAGCCTCGTCGGGGGCCATGGGGGGCCAGGTGAGGCTGCCACCCGGAGAGCCCTGCCGAGAAGGTGAGTGTCTGCCCAGAGCCGGAGGATCTGGCGTTCAGGTGGCGATGAGAGCGGGCGGGCGGTCCCGGGTACTTGTGGAGACCAGAAAGGGATACGCCGACTCTTCACGGGCTCATTCATGCATTTATTCATTCAGTCATTCCGCCAGTCAGCCAGTCAACAAGTATTTATCGGTGCCTACAATATGCCAGACTCTGTGGGGATGCTTGAGTCGAACAAGACATACGTGGCTCCCACCCTGGTCCGGAAGAGAGATCCATGTAAAATACGGAGAGCTGAGGGTCGTGACTGGGTAATCAGGGTGCTGTAGGAAGACTCTCAAGTCTCATCTGAAAAAGACGCTTCCACTGACTCGGACTCACTTCCAGAGTCCGTGGTCGACGTCACCCAGTGGGCAGAGGGCGTGCCCGCGGACCGGACAGGAGTCCAGTCTTGCGTCCTGCCCAACTTGGCGAGGGTCAAACACGGTGCAGGGTCAGGCGCCCTGGACCACCCCCCGCCCCATCCCCCGGGGGAAGGCTCTGAACAAACCTGGGCTGCCCACCTCTCTCCTCTTCCCTGGTGATGAAAACGGCTCCAACCCCAGTACCCTCGCGTCTGACTCGCTGTGAAGTCACTTCTTGGCTGCTTAAGGCGAGAGCAGGACAGAGGAAGAGACCGGGAACTGGGTGCACTCATTTAGGTTTCTCACTGCTTTCTAGTCTGGGGTTTCAGCCGCCCCCTGCGTCGTGTAAACTCTTAGGGCGCCACCCCTTGCCCTGTGCCAGGTGTTTACAACACTCGCAGGCTTTCTACAGTCTCAATACCAAAGGCGCGCGTGAGTCCGGATAAAAGTAGGGACACGGCTGCGGCGGCGGGGAGTGGGCGCGGGCGGACAGTGTGTATCATATGAAATGACACTTTTCAATTTTTACAGAGTCCAGAGAAAAGCAGATTTCTATTTTACCCGGTAAGGATGTAAAGAGGGAGGGGCCAGTGAGAGGCGTGACAAGAACTATCTTTCCAAAATTGCTGGCAACTTCCCCGGGTTTTCTCTTCTCTTGGCTCTCCCAGTTTATTCCTTGATGCGGAGAGTTGTTGTTGTTTTAAGGGGGGAAAAGGCAGTGAACCAGTCAAAACTGTGCCACCAAGAGAAAGAAGACACACAAAGAAAGAGAAAAATACCTGAACAATTCACAAACTATTCAGAAGTTGAGGTTTTGGAAGTGGTTACTAAGGCAGCTGGATCTAGAATTATTTCCTAGACAATCAGTCAGTCATTCTTTGTCTAAAGAATTCCTAAACTAGTAAGTCAGACTGTTACTAACACGTCCACCCTTGTTTACCCAAGGATCTGTAAGTAAGGAGGATGTGTGAATTACATCCACTTGTTTGAATTTAGGGATGATTTTCCTGCTTTGCTCATGCATTAAGTTCCAACAAGAAATATTCAAGCTCCATGCTTAATACCGGGGGTTAATTAACTGTGGTAATTAATTAGGTGGGATGCTAGTGGGAAAGACTTGAGAGAAATCAGAATCCTTCTTATCAGTAGTGGGAAGAGATTAGGCTTCGGCACCAGTCTTCTCAGCTATGACGGCCTCCTTGTCTTTCTTCATCTGTAAATTGGGAATAATTCCTACAGTTTAGAGTTTGAGGAACAGATGCAGATGGGATTACACATGAAGCACACACTTCAGAGCCTGACATGGAGTAAAGGCTCCATTTTTCATTTGTTCATTTATTCAAATGACAAGAGTCCCATGTGCCAGACATTGGCCTAAGTTCTAGAACAGAGGGATTTGCAAGACAATCTGGTCCTAGACAGTCTGGGTCTAGAGGCCCAGATAATTGGTTTTCATAATTAGCAATCCAACCAAGCACAAAATTATTTGAGCCTTTGTTTTTTTCTGTAGGTGTCCATCCCCATTCTCTGGCCTCTTGGATGCAGTGGTATACATTAATAATTCTGAGATTTTACTCGTTAAAAAAAAATCCATATTATAAACATTTCTCAAAATTCCACCAAATGCACATAACTTTTATCAGCAGGACAAGTTGCATTTTCTACGTAAACTATAGCTTCTTTTATGTTACACTAAAAAAGATTTTCTCCAGATTTTTACAGGACGATTAAAAGCAGAAGTTGTTTTTTCAGCCTTCTGTAGATTTCCTAAGTGCTGAAATTCAAGTGCTTTAAGGTATTAAAAATTCTTCACTAAAGGTTGTTCAAAAAGCAATATGTTATTACTTGCAGCAGTTTATGTAGGAAATCTGATGGTCAACAGTCCTCATAGAGTATTTGACCTCCAAAAACACTGATAGTGGGACAATCTTGTTTAGAGATACAAATTTTTAACTTTTTAAAAAATCAACAGTATCTGCTCAAATTTATTTGGGTTACTTGAAATAATGTGCTTCTTGCCCAGTCCTATCAGAGTTCGTATGTAGATATATCTGCTAAATATATCTGCTTGATTTCCAAATTTACTCAAACTTATTTCTCATTCTTATCTGCTCCAAATTTGCTCTAAATTATTTCTCATTCCTATTCTACTCCCCTTATTCCTGTTTTTCTGTTCGTTTTCTCACTAAAATTGTCAGTTTCCATGAGAACAGAGACCTGTTTACCTGTCTTGTTGATCACTGTCTCACCAGTTCTTAGAACAAGACCCTGGCACACAGGAAGTGCTCAATAAGAATTTGTTAAGTGTTGCATGAATGTATACGTAACATGGTGCCTTGCATGGTAGGTGTTCAACAACTGATTTGTTGGATGAATAAATAAAATTGATATATGGATATACGATGTTGTTGCAAAGCCATAATTAAGCTGTAAGAAGAAGTGTTTGGTTGGCAGTATTAAATTGTATGATGGAAAGTGAGAAATTCCTTTAGATTGGAAAGGCAGAGAAGGCCTTTCTAAGAAAGTGAGAGCTCAGTGAAGAGGAGTTAGGCATGCCAGCCACTACTAGCACTACGTAACAAGTAAAGGCTACTTAAAAGCTTTAAGGTGAGAAGGAATTTAGCCTATGAAAGGAAGAGGGGGAAAAATTAGAGAATGAGGTTACAGAGAACGCTGGAGGCCAGGATTCTGGAGGCCCTTGTAGACTGTGGTGGGGATTTTGGATTTTTTCTGAATGAAAAGGGAAGCCATTACAGAACTTTGCGAGGAGAAATGACAAGATTGGACCTACTTATCTAAAAGCTCATTTCACCTGAGCTTGTCCCCGCTACTCTTTGACCTCATCTCATACTATCTCCCTTCTCTCACCAGCCAGCCTGGCTGGTGCAGTTCCTTCCACCCCCTCAAGCAAATTCCCAAGTCTGGGTGTTTGCATTTACGCTTAGCAGAGAGGTTTTTCCATTCAGTGCTGTTTTAAAAAAAAAATACTCCTTCATGCGGCTTTTACTGCTTTCCATGGCACTCAACATATTCTGTAGTTATTAGTTCACTTGTTTATTCCCCCCCCATTAGAATGAATGTAATAGAGCAGGAATTTTATTTTACTCACTGTTGTAACCCCAGCTTCTAAAAAATGCCTGACAGATAATAGATACTCAATAAATATATATTGAATCAAAGAATGAAAAAGACAACCAGTGTTTTTTCAGAGAATGAGAGAGAGAGAAAGAGTAATGCAATGTAATGTCAGAGGTGAGCAAGCTTTAGAGCATGTAAAGCTTTTTTTTTTAAGTCCAGGATTAGGAATCTAGACTTTGTTATAACTGCCATGAAAATTCATGGGGAATTAAGCAGGGGAGTGATATAATCTGATTCACACTGGCTGATACTTGGAGAACAAATTGTAGGAGACATGAGAGATTTCATTCACTCTTTCCTTTGCTAATATAAATAGGCAGGTGTATCAGTCACCTATTGCTGTATAACACACAACCCAAAACCCAAAGGCTGAAAGCAACAATCATATATTCTTGCTTATGTGTCTGTAGGCCAGCTGATGGTTGACTAATCTAGACTGGGTACACCTGGGTGTCTCTGCATCAGGCTACATACTCACCTGGGTTTGGCTCCTTAATGTGGGATGAGCTTAGGTCTGCTCCATATGTTTTCATTCTGGGATCAAGCTGAAGGGGTAGCAGCTGCTCAGGGAAGCTCTATTCCTGAAAAGTACAGAGGTGCAAGAGAGTAAAGCCAACCATAATACCAGGTGGTAGACCCAACCATGTAAGTACATTTGAACCCTCTCCTTGTATCACCTCTGCTGATGTCCCATTGGCCACCAATTCACTCCCAGCTGACATCAAGGGAAGAATACTCTGCCCTCGTCGGGAGGGGTAAGGAAGTGACTAATTGCTGAATAATAATCCAAACTAACCAGTAGAATGGATGGTGAGACAATGATTTTCTCAAATTGGAAATATCTTGCAGTGATTAAAAATGTAGTTTTATATAGTCACTGATTTCTCAGAAACCAAGATACCAATACCCTATTCCATGTAATAATTGGACTATATATATTATTATTCTCTGTAGACAAATAGGACTTGAAAAAATTAAAGCATTTCATCTTTGTATAAACAATAATAAATTTTAACTGACTCTATTTGTACTTTATGTGTTTACTTTTCTGAAATAGAAAGAATAGTAGCCTGGGAATTGCGTTACCTGGCCCTGTTTGGGCAGTTACATGACTTTGGCAAGTCACTTAATATCTTGGCCTCAGTTTCTTTAAAATGTCTTCCAGCTACAAGTGCCTATGAATTTAGAGCTGGTCCATCAGCAATATTTATGAGCTACCAGGATTATAAGTAACTTACTCTGGGAACCAAGATAGCTTATGATGAAACCACAAAATTAAGGAAGGGGTCTTTAGAATCATCAAGTCCAACTCCTTCATTTTAGAGATGAAGAAACTGAAACCAAGAGTGATGACTCAACTTGCTCAAGATTATAGATAATTTGTAATGGAGCTAAAGGTGGGAAAAGGCATATAATCCCATAGAAAATTTCACTTTGTTTTAAAATTTTTAAGTTGTGTGTGTCTGTAAGGAAACATTCACACCCGTACATAGAAGATACATATTAAGTTGAATCATATGAAACTGCTATTTATGTAGGGTCAAAAATTGTCAAATATCATCAATTTCATTTGGTTTAACATAACTGAGAACATTAGCAGCACTGTTTGTAAAAGCAAAAACACTGTAAATTATCCAATGTCCACCAACTATAAAATAGAAAAATTAATGGTGAGATAGTCATGCAGTGGAATTCTATAGAACTGTGGGGAAAAAACCAAACCTTACAGCCAGAACATCAAGATTGATAAATCTCAAAAACAAGCAAGTCACCAAAGAATACATACTATATGATTACATTTTTAGAAGGTGCAAAAAGAGGCAAACGAAACACTTTATTATTTAAAGATATAATCTTATAGGGGAAATCATTTTTTTAAAGAAAAGGAGTATTAGACAGAAAATCAGGACAGTTGAAACCACACGGCTTGCGGAATCTTAGTTCCACCATCCGTGAAAGCGCTGAGCCCTAACCACTGGACCGCAAAGGAATTCCCAAGTTGTTATTTCTTAAAATGGGTGGTTGATACATTGGTGTGTATTGAATTATTTTTTTCTTTATAACTGACATATATTTCCTAAATCTTAATTATCCAATATTTAGAACAATATATAATAACATCGAAGAAGTTACAACATCATGCTGTTTGCTGACAGGAGTGTAAATTGGTACAGACACTTGAGAGGGTTATTGACAGTGTCTATTAAAATGAAAAATAAAGGGGAATTCCCTGGTGGTCTAGTGGTTAGGACTCCGAGCTTTCAGTGACGAGGGCTCGGGTTCAATCCCTGGTCGGGGAACTAAGATCCCACAAGCCCGGGCAATGCGGCCAAAAACAATAATAAAAATAAAATAAAATAAAATGAAAAATGAGTAATGTAATAAATTTTCTGTGTTGAAGAAGGTTTGGATTAAACTCTGGAGGATTACTTTGCTTACTAGAATCATAAGCCACCTCTGATTTTGAGATATCTCTAATTCCTCTGAAACCTTCCAAAGTCCCTGCCCACACGTTCTGCTTCATCCATCTCTCCCCTCCTGCCCAGCACCACTCCACACCCACCAACCCGCCAGTCACTCCCTCCTTCAGTCATACCTGCTGTGGGCTCCCTCCTTAATATGCTCCCCAAACATAAAACAATTTAAGTTCTAAGGTCAGTAACTAGACAAGATTTTTATTACTTTTTCCTGCCATAAAACTTGCAGCATTGGGACTTCCCTGGTGGTTCAGTGGTTAAGAATCCGCCTGCCAATGCAGGGGACACAGGTTCGATCCCTGGTCCAGGAAGATCCCCCATGCTGCGGAGCAACTAAGCCTGTGCACCACAACTACTGGGCCTGAGCTCTAGAGCCTGCGAGCCACAACTGCTGAGCCTGAGCACCACAAATACTGAAGTCCGTGCGCCTAGAATCCGTGCTCCACAACAAGAGAAGCCACCGCAATGAGAAGCCCGCGCACCGCAATTGAGAGTAGCCCCCGCTCGCCGCAACTAGAGAAAGCCTGTGTGCAGCAACAAAGACCCAACGCAGCCAAAAAAAAATAATTAAAAAAAATTTTAAGTTAAAAAAATTTTTTTTTAAGTTTTAAAAATTTTTAAACTTTTTAAGTTAAAAAAATACCTTGCAACATTAATGTCCGCTTACAATGAGAACTTATAAAAGGCAACAAAACTTATTTGCACTCCCTTATCACCTTCTGCCTCCACACCCCCTAAAATGTTGGAAACATTTTGCTGTGTCAACAGCTCAGAAAGAATATTGTTTGATTGGAATGAGGTCCACCCACACTGTTTCCAGAGATAAAGTTTTGGAATGGTTATGTTAACTACATAGTAAGTGACACTAATGCAGCCATGGAGTTTACTGGACAGTCAAGTCAGATGTTTTCCCAAGAATTCACGTAATCAAAATCTTACTACCAAATATTACTTTGCACTCTTAGGGGTTGGATGAGATGAACAGTGCCTGGGACAGATTGCTAGATGCTAGCTTATGTGAAAATTTGCAGCAATTCTTACTAAAACAACCAGCCTGAATAATTCCTCAGTTACCATAGAATATCCCTGAAGTAATATAATTCTCTTCGGAATATTTAGAAGTTTTGTCCCAGAATTTATCCTGTATCACAGGATCAAAGTTGGTTCATTTTCAAATTACAGAGATAAATGAAATAGTAATCACGAAAAGATTGAATTCAATTATTTTACCTTTTGCTAGCCCTGAACTTTACGGTTGTTTCTCAACTGTGTATGTGGTAAGATTCACGTAACTTCATAATGCTTTGCCCAGGAGGCATAGATCCTGTTTTTAAAGTTTTGTTTCTAAGACATCATTTAGTTGTTCATGTGCCCTCTTAAGATTTTTGAGATGTAAAACAGATTTTCTTTTTTCAATTAATTCTAAAATTGTAGTTGATTAATTTTTCTTTGCCCATTTTTGTTTAAGGTAAGTCATGCTAGGGAAATATGCCTTTTAAATGGAACAAAAAAAGTTGAGAAGATGGTCAGAAAACCTAGTCACGGTGTCACCTTGTTTGCAGCTTTTTGAGTGGAGAATAGATTATAAAAAGTTTCTTAGTGTAAAATGTTTTTATTCTGTGTTTTAGTATTTAGCCTCAAAAAAAAAAAGAAAGGCACTTAATAATGGGTCTGGTTCAGTGGATTTACATGCTCATTTGAATCCTATTCAGGAAAAAAAAAAAACCTCCTGATATTAATTCATTTGTCTATTAGATTCTTTTTTTTTTTTAAGGAGGAAGTGAGTTAGTAGACCTGCAAAATTATTCTTTTTAGGAAAGTGGTCCAGAAAACTAAACCCGCTTTTAAACATGTTTTCTGAAATGAACAATTCGTACCCCACCAAGTGGGATAGCTCAGTTTCCTGTAACATGGTGATTTCTAGACCCACAGGGTTACTCTGCCCTTTTCCACCTTCAGTCGCCACATATGCTGCTGCTTTCCTGGAGACACACTGATGGCGTGAAGGAGAGAAGTGGACATTGTAGGGCTGTGATGAACCGCTGAGCCCAAGCCGGGTCTGAACAGCTCCAGGCTGCTCCAGCAGGCTGCTGCTGGCTGGAGCAGAGAACCGAGTACTGCTAGATCTTCCATTTTATGAGAGGAATCCAGACTTTCACGTGAAGTCTCGCATATTTGCATGATAACAGCTCAACAACTTTGCAGACATTTTGAAGAACCTGTGTGAGCCCAGCTGAACCTGTGAGCCCGTGGACCACGTGCTGGAGACCGCCCATCGGGCAGTAAAAAAACAGTGTGTCAGTACCGCCCACTCAAGTTTCTCTTTCTTGGAGAAAGAAAATAAAGATTAGTGTGTCTCCCTTTCGTCGGTTGACATTTCCCTCTTTCCCTTTTCCAGGCTACGTGCTGTCTCTGATCTGTCCGAATGCCTCCCAGGCTTGGTGTGAGATCACACGTGTGTCACAGCTGCTGGCTTCTCCTGTCCTCTACAGGGACCTGAATTCCAGCATAACCAACTGCAGCATTTCTGCAAATGCAGAGAACAAATACAGTCTTTATGTGGGCCTGGTACTGGCAATAAGTTCCAGTATTTTTATTGGCTCCAGTTTCATCTTGAAAAAAAAGGGCCTCTTACAACTGGCCAACAGGGGCGTTACTAGAGCTGGTAAGAAATGGATGCAGCTAACGAATTCAAGTTTCTAATTGCAGAAATCATCCTACTGTAAGACCACGGTGCTACAGGAATAACATTTCACTGTCTCTGTCTTCACCCCTATTCCTGTTCTTAGCAACTGTTCTCAGCAGTTTCCAGGATTGAGCCAGTTGTGTCTCCTTTAGGGTGAGACTAAAATGCAAGAGGTTTGGGGTGTGGGATGAGCTCTTCTTTCATAGCCTTAGTCTGAGATTCCAGGATTTAGTCAGATCAGGCGACTCCCCTGATTAAAACACATCAGTGGCTTTTCTTTGCACTCAGAGTAAAATCCAAACATCCTTGCACAGTCTCTGACCTCACCTGCTGCCTAAAATGGCCTGTGCTACCTCTCTAGCTTCATCTTCAGCCTCCTTCACTATCGTGTGCTTTTCTCTGGCTCCTGGAATGTACGGAATTCTCTCCCACCTCGAGGTCTTTTCCTTTGTCTGCAGCTCTCTTCTGCCTGACTGTCATTTAGCTGACTCATCCTTCAGACTTCAGCTAAACTATCACCCCTGCAGAAAGGCCTTCCTCGACCATCCTCTCTGGGGAGGTTTCACTCACCTCTACCCCTGCTATTCTCTATCACTGCACTAAGGGTTTCCTTCGTTGTACTTGGAATAACTTGTCATTGTACATTAATTGTCTATTTACTTGTTGTCAACAGGCTTACTTGTTTGACAGTAGATTCACAAGAGCAGGAACGTACCCTAGCATAGGGGTTGGCACCCAATAAGTATTGTCAAATCAGTAAATGGATTGCAGTAGAGTTAGGTTACTATTTGTAGTGACATTTCAGAAGCTGTGTAGCTCTGCTTGGCTATCCTTCATTAACCATGAGTTTTCTATTCATTCTTATCAAGAATAATGTCCTAAAAGAGTTAAATATCGTTCTAAGGTTCATAGGGGAAAATAAATGGCTATGAATTGTGCAAACAAGTTTATAAAAGAGTACTATTGAGGGGACATAGATAAAACAGTTTGGCATTAACAAAGATAGACAAAATAATAAAAGATAATTGAAAACTTATATAAGTACATACAGCAATTTAATATACAATTTTTAAAACTGGCATTTCAATCCACTGGAGAAAGGATTAATTATTCAATCAAAAGTACTGAGACAACTGGCAAAAACTAGAGGAGACAAATGTGAGAGCTTTACTTTATACCATTTGGTAAAATAGATTCCTCATAGTTTAGAGTTAAATTTAAAATGAAATATTTTTTTAAAAAAAAACCTAAAAGAAAGTCTTCCTAAGCATAAAGATAAAGGAAGAAACAATTCTATATAAAGGAAGAGATTATCTGGATTGACCCCCCACAAAAAAAAAATCCTACATGAAAACACCTTTAACTGAAACTAAAAAGGAAATGACATGTGGAGAAAATTTTCAAACTATATGACAAAGGGTAGTTAAGTCACAATATACAAAGAGTGATTATAGTCGATAAGAAAAAGATAGGTACATAACAGAAAAAAGGCAAAACACATAAACAAGGAACTCACAGAATAAGAATTGTAAGTGGCCAATAAACATCCCTAAGTAAATGTTACTTCACTAATACCCAAAGATATACCAACTATATAACATTGAACTCTTGGGTTTTACCTACTATTTTAACAATATTTGGTTTTTCTTTAAAAAATAATGCCCTATGTTGGTAAGGGAATTTGGGAAATAGATAGCCCTCTCAAACATTGGTGGAAGCAATATAAATGGGTACAAACTTTCCTGAGAGCAATTTGGGAAAGCTTAAAAATGTTAATATCTTAAAATCTAATAATTCTACCTCTAGGAATTTGTCTTAAGAAGCGAACGAAGCTACAGTACTATAATCAAAACAGTGTTGTATTGGCACAAAAACAGACATATAGATCAGTGGAACAGAATAGAGAGTCCAGAAGTAAACCCACACACCTACGGTCAATTAATCTACAACAGAGGAAGCAAGAATATACAATGGAGAAAAGACAGTGTCTTCAACAAGTGGCGCTGGGAAAGCTGGACAGCTACACGTAAATCAATGAAATTAGAATATTTCCTCACACCATATACAAAAATAAACTCAAAATGGTTGAAAGAGCTAAATATAAGATGTGACACCATAAAACTCCTAGAAGAGAACATAGACAAAACATGCTTGGACATAAATCGTGGCAATATTTTTAGATCAGTCTCCCAAAGCAAAAGAAATAAAAGCAAAAATAAACAGGACCTAATCAAACTGAAAGCTTTTGCACAGCAAAGGAAACCACCAAAAAACTAAAAAGACAACCTATGTAATGGGAGAAAATATTTGCAAACAATGTAACCAATGAGGGGTTAATATCCAAAATATACAAATAGCTAGTACAACTCAATATCAAAAAAACAACCCAATCAAAAAATGGACAGAAGATCTAAATAGACATTTCTTAAAAGAAGACATACAGATGGCCAATAGGCACATGAAAAGATGCTCAGCATTGCTAATTATTAGAGAAATGCAAAGCAAAACTACAATGAGGTATCATCTCACACTGGTCAGAATGGCTATCATCAAAAAAGTCTACAAATAAGAAATGCTGGAGACGGTGCGGAGAAAAGGGAACCCTCCTCCACTGCTGGTGGGAATGTAAATTGGTACAGCCACTGTGGAAAACAGTATAGAGTTTCCTTAAATAAAAATAGAGCTACTATATGATCCAGCAATCCCACTCCTGGGCATATTTTCAAAAAAGATGAAAACTCTAATTTGAAAAGATACATGCACCCCAATGTTCAAAGCAGCGCTATTGACAATAGCCAAGACATGGAAACAACCCAGGTGCCCATCAACAGACGACTGGATTAAAAAGATGGGGTATATAAATACAATGGAATATTACTCAGCCATAAAAGTAAATGAAATCTTAACATTTACAGCAACATGGATGAACCTAGAGAATATTATACTAAGTGAAGTAAGTCAGACAAATATATGAAATCACTTAGATGTGGAATCTATAAAATAATACAAATGAATATATATACAAAAGAGAAACAGACTCACAGACACAGAAAACAAACACATATATATTATATATACATACATATATATATATATATATGGTCTCATACAGGTTAAATTAATAATAATAATATATAATAGACCAGATTTTAGACTATTCAATCATTAAGGGCTGAGAAAGTATTTGTGATATTAAGTTTTTTAAAAACAGCATATGAAATCATATTTTAATTTTCCAATTTGGTTATTTGCAAATTTTGTAAGGCGAAAGTCATAAATAAACATGGTTAACTGCTTTGCAACATAATCCTCACAGCTAACATATCCTTTTTAGCTTAACTATAACAAAATCAGATAGGTCAAGTTCACAGCGTTAAGTATATTAAAATTGGTGAGAAAATTGCAATTTCTAAAACAATCATAACAATGACTTAAGCTCACAAATTACAGAGTGGGAAGATAACTCTCTGAATATCTTAGGAAAGGTTTTTGTCCTTTTCAGTAGACTAGACAAATTCAATTTCATGGTGCCAAGGTAGAGAATAAGTAGAATCCAGCTGGCCAATGCTGGCTATTCTCTCATTGACTATCCAAAATCTCAAAAGCTCTTATGTCAACCATCTTCATCCCTTTGAGGTCCTCCTTAGGTACCAACCTAATTTATGATTTATGGTTTTCTGTCTTTAATTTTTTAACTGTGGCTGAAACAAAGTATTTAGGGCTTATAATACTCTATGTCCATATCTGAATGGCATAAATATAGTGTGGACGAAAAATATAACCTGCCATATCAGTAAACAAAGGGTGTTGCCAACATCAGGCCATTAGCCACTGCAGCCACCAGCAGACAGTGCATCCTGAGGCCGTTCAGGATGGAGAAAACAGGATACTGGCCCTAGATAGTTAAAGTGCATATCAAAGGAATGATTTCAATGAGCCCAGACTCTTGCATCTTCCCATACATAGAAAAGTGCTAAATTCATTTTCTTGAATTAATGGTAATCTTTTGATGTTCCAACTACCTGTTTTGTTTGTTTGTTGTTTTTGCAAAAACTCCTATATATCCTGACTCCTCCCTCACTTATTCAGGGCAGTTGCTCAGAGCTGTCTGAGAGGCTGCCTCCTGGGCTGAAGTCCTCAGCAAGTCCACCAAATAAAGCATAATTCTCAACTTTCAGGTTGTGCGTTTCTTTTCAGTAGACAGTAGTAAACCTGATGACTAAATAAAATTTTCCTGCAAATGAAAAAACTGACTTTGTGTGAAATCAAAGACAATATAAAAAAAGATTTGGAAGATTTCTAAATGGAAGATTTACTGGAAATGACCAAGTAAATAAGCTAAAGGTGAGATATACTGACTAGGCCTTAAGCCTTGTGTTTTCCAACCATACTCCGGTGCCTTTTGTAGAAGTTAATTCCTCAAACCCTCTTCCTCCACTTTAGAACTTAATTTCTCTTTGTATCATTTTCCTAGGACAAGGTGGATATTCTTACCTCAAGGAATGGCTCTGGTGGGCAGGATTACTCTCAAGTAAGTCCTTAATGCCGAGAATAGCGTTTGCTTGTAAAATGATAAAGTACATGCAATTGTTCAAATTGATTAATTTAGCTAAGTGTTAAGGATGGCATTTAAGTCTAGAAATTTTTGTGTGGGCATAATGTCTTACATATAAAATAAATCACATGTATTTAGAATTAAGTTTTGCTCTTTCTTCCCCCCACCTGCACATTCTCAATACTGTTTTGGAATGCAAGTAAAAAAGTTATTGTCTGGAATCTTATATTTTATCACAAACTTCTCCTTCTCTTGTATTTTATTCCCCATAACAATTGAGGGAAATGCTTCCCTCCCACATTTTCCCAGCTCCTAATTCAATATGCGACTGTTCTCGCTGCATAGAGTAGGTACACTTTCCTGGCCAGGACCAAAATATGGATAAATGAAAGTCCCCTTGGACTGCTTAGCTCTGAACAAATGGAGAGAAGATGAAGGTTGCCAGCACTCTCCTTCCTCCTAGACTTGCCCTGAGGATTAAATGAGACTCTGTATGAGGTGAAAGCACTTTCTAAACGCTAATGTGATGTCCAGTAAGAAGGCAGTGTATCGCCCGCAGGCACTTTTGCAGATTTATATCTCCCACCTAACTCCTCTGAACTTTCTCAAATTCCTAGCCTGAAACTTCCAGGGAAAGGACCTCATAAATTGTAGTTTCACACTACTTCCAGCCATCTCTGCAGCCAAAAGCCTTAAAACTTCCATTGATTTTCTTGTACTAAGTAAGACATTTCAGTATTTTTGAGATCCTGTTACAAGAAAGAATTGGATAACTTTCCTTTAATAAATGGTGGTATCTAAAAGGCTTGTTACCTGAAAACTGGGTTCATCTCTTGATGGGTGTCAAAAGACACAACCAAGTCAGAGATTGGGAGAAGGAAGGATTTATTACTTGCAGCAAGTAAGGGGAACACTGGGGATCTTTCCCAAAGCAGTGTCTTCCCAAACAGCAAAATTAGGAAAGTTTTAAGCTAAAAGTACATGCATATTCATGAAGGGGCTTGAGCAGAGGAGAATTCAGCATAGAATTGGGGCAGAGGTTGACAAAATCCAAGCATTAACTGATGGAAGTCACGAGGGTCAGAAAAGGTCAACATCAGGACTTCCCTGTGGTGCAGTGGTTAAGAATCCACCGGCCAATGCAGGGGACATGGGTTCGAGCCCTGGTCCAGGAAGATCCCACATGCTGCGGAGCAACTAAGCTCGTCCGCCACAACTACTGAACCTGCACTCTAGAGCCCTCAAGCCACAACTACTGAAGCCCACACACCCTAGAGCCCGCACACCGCAACTACTGAGCCCACACGCTGCATCTACTGAAGCCCGTGGGCTCTAGGGCCCGTGTGCCGCAACTACTGAGCCCACATGCTGCAACTACTGAAGCCTGCGCACCTAGAGCCCATGCTCCGCAACAAGAGAAGCCACCAAGAAGCCCGTGCACTGCAACGAAGAGTAGCACCTGCTCGCTGCAATGAGAGAAAGCCCGCACACAGCAACGAAGACCCCACACGGCCAAAAATAAATTTTAAAAAATTTAAAAATAATAATTATAATACCTTAAAAAAAACAACTTCTAAAAAATAAGTGTTATATATGCTGGGGAAGCACCATGTTTCAATTAAGAAAAAAAGAAAAGGTCAACATCATCGTCCCTTGGGTTCAAGTTGATCTGGTGGTTGAGGGGACTTAAATTCTGCAAAATAGCTCAAGGAAGTACTTCAGGCTAATCTTTACCATTGACACAGAACTGGGAGTCTTTACAACTGATTTATCATCTTTGCTGCTGTTACTTCTCTCTGATATGGATACTCTCTGTATCTCTCTGATACAAACTCTGATAACAGTTTGTTCTTTTGTTCCCTTAAGATCATTAATTACTGAGACCTGTTTGAGGGCAAGCATTGTGGCCAGGCTTAGATCAAAAAAAGGCTTAGTCCTAAAATGGCTTCTCTTATGTCAAAGAGCTATATCTGGTTCTTTTCTCCAGGGATCCCATACCCTATCTGCATACAGGATGGTGAATAAAAATAATTTAAATTTGTATAGCTTTTTCAGCTTTTAAGGTGTTTTCACATCTGTTTTCTTACTTCATTTGAGTAAATGTTGTCAGGGACTGTGCTGGGAAGATTCCAAATAAATATTTGGATCATTCTTTCTCCTTTTCTCTCTCTCTCTGTCTGTCATATCTCTCCACCCTCTACCCACACAATAGAATGAAAGTAGAAGGAGAATATTATATGGCTATGTTTGTAATTTTAGTCTCACCATGCACAAAGTTTCTGCCAGTACTAAAGAGTGAAAAGCACAAGTCTTCAACATCAGAGATTTTATCTAGTGACAAACATATAGTACTTTAATTATGAAATCAGTATTTTCCTGGAAAGCTGTCTGTAATGATAAAAATATAAATAATGAAGTATTCAAGAAAACATGTCGATGAAAAAAATGAATCAGTCGATCTAAGAAAAAAATGGAAAGTTTTATTCACACCGAACTGAGGATTATAAGCCGGGAACAGCCTCTCAGAAACAGAACTGCTCCGCCTGTTAGAGATCAAAGCACAGTTATAAGTTCTTGAGACAGGGGGCATTAAATGCCATCTAATGGACAGTTTACGCAATCCAGAGCTGCACTTACAAAGAGAGTAGTGGGCCCTTATGAGATTAAGAAGGAAGGTCATCTCCTAAGGAGGTCTGGTTAATGCAGACGCACAACACACACTAAAGGGGAGGGAGGAGGCCCAGATGGGCCAAAAAAGAAAATTATGTTTACATTTTTCTCATCTTGCCATAAAGTATGAATTTCATTTCATTACTTACTATTCTGAGAAAACTACCACTGTTGCTCTGAAGAGAGCAGTCTCCTACCATTCTGTATGTTTCTATTTGTTTTATGATATTTTAAAGCTGATTACTCCTGTAGATTTGGCAGGGGCTGGGGTCGGGCTTGGGGGGTGGAGTGGATAGCAGCCAGAGGGAAAAAGAAAATGGGTGCTGGTGTCTTTTATCTGTTCCAGGAGCTCTCTCTACAGTGCGTCTGCTTGGCACAGTTGACAGCGTGAAATGCTACATTCTGTGGGCAAGCATTCAGTTGTGACCCATGAGAATAATTTGGCCCCAATTCAAGGGCCCAACTCTTAGAAAGATGTTCCCTCACTCTAGAAGTTAATTGCATCACACTATCTTATGGAAGCCTGGAGTTCCTCAGATAAGGATTCCAGGAGCATGTTGTTAGGACTTTCAAAGAGCTGCTTGGATATCCTTGAGCTACTGAGATACTGTCACTTACTTGTAGATCGTCTGCAATCCAGAGGTGCCTGACTACACAGGCCCGTGGTAGGCATCTCTGCCTATCCCCTGCCTAGACCGTACATCTCTAGAAAGCGTTCTAATTTTACAAGCTGCTTTATTGTTAATTTGCACAGCAGTAGGTATTCTTGAGCAAACAATCATTCTTACTTACTCCAAAGCTACCTCTTCTAGATTTCATCTGAGTGACCACATATGTTTCTGGTTCTAAAGTAACTAAAAACTTTATTGAAGGTCATTGAAAATAGATATTCCTCTGTCGCCACTTTTTGCATTAATTGAGTTTGTATCACCAGGTAATTACAGTTTATTCTTTTAATACCAAACCTTCCCCACCTTCCCTAAAAGAAGTTAAATTATTCCTTTTCATTAGACATATGAGTGTCTGTGGGATAAAAGACGACTGCTTTACATGTATCAGTTGTTTTTCTCATAGGAGCAATAAGCCTGTCTTTTATATTAATGCTGCTGCTTGCTTTCCAGTGGGAGCAGGCGAGGCTGCGAATTTTGCAGCTTATGCTTTTGCACCTGCCACCTTGGTCACCCCACTGGGCGCGCTGAGTGTTCTCATAAGGTACGTAAGCAATAAGGAACTTGGCTTCTGTGGGAGTTTAATACCATGATAAACTTAACCCACAAGAAACAGATGACGAAGCATACCTCAAAACAGAATTTTGAAAATTATAAAACTAATGTGAGAAGACTATACAATAAAGAGCAGGAGAAACAGGAAATAGATGGTCTTCCCGCAAAACACAGAGTAATTGTGCGTTTTCTTTGTGACGATGCAGTGGAGCCAAGCAGATTTTTTTTCCCTCTCACCTGAACAAATTGCTGCAGCCCTTTTAATGCTTTCTGTTGTCATAGTGGCTAATGACCGTAGTTGTCAGAGGACTTTACAAAGCATGGTGTTCGGGTTAAATTTCAACTTTCACTAAAACTCTTGCATTGTCTGCTGGATACTTGTGTTTGGAGATATCTTAGTTTCTTTTAGTACTGGAAACAGGAATCATTTTCCTGTCAATAAAAAGTGGATCTAACATTTCTGAGTTGGTCTTTATTATGATTCCAAATGAATGTGTTCCATGAACTCTTTTATTTTGTAACTAAGCAACTGTTTTGTTTGTTGTCTTTTTCTTTTCCTTTTATCTCCATTCATTACCAACCTCTAGAAGAAAGCTTATGACTAAGGCTACCCACTTCTTTTCACCGTCTTTGTAGGATTGTTGTGAGAAGTAAGTGAGTCCATACAGAAAGCACTAGAACACTGGCTATTAGTGAATGGTAGATATCGGTAGTAGCACTTTTTGCTGAGGCTGCCGTCCTCATCAGTGGCCACGTGAGAGTGACTCGCAGAAAGCACCTGGTAATTGACCATAGTCTTGGGTGCAAATGGATACTGATAATGCCCTGGTGGGAGTGCCAGGGCATCAGGAGAAGGGGCCACAGTGGACCTACTGGTTGAGCCGCAGGATGGCATCTGTGTCCGTGGTGGTGCCAACCTAGAACTTCCTGAGGCCATGGCAACAAGGTAGTGGGAGCAGTGAATAGGTGAAAGTATCAGAGCAATAGCAGCCGGTCAGGAAATATTTTAATATTTTGACAACCCATATGGTTGTACTTGTGTGTACCAGGTAACTATTGGCCCTGAGCAGAGTAATTCTTCTTTAGGTATATATCGTTCTTTGAAGCTTTCATGAGCACACATGTTCTAAATGTGTCATGACAGTAAGATGTAAAAGTTCTTCCATTTTGTTTGGCTTTACAGGAGAAAATGGGGAAATTCAAAATGAATTGAGTGGGACCTCTTAGAAGGTCATGGGAAGATTACAGGTGTATAGAATGCCTGTTATAACTTTTTAACTATAAAAGCAATTAAGCAGACTTGATTACTTGTATTTTTCTAGATACAAATTTAGTAATATATAACGAACTTCACACACAGAAAGGAAGGAAGGGAGGGAGGGAACGAAGGAAGGAAGGAAGCCAGCCAACCAGGGTTTTCAGTGTCACGTAGCATATTCCAATCAGTTGATTGGGATACAGATTGGTGCGCACTGCAGTGCGACGTCTGAGCTGCCATGGAATCCAAAGGTAACTGAACAAGAGTGATTTTTTTTTTCTTCTTCCAACAGTGCACTGTTGTCTTCCTATTTTTTAAATGAGCACTTGAACATTCATGGGAAAATAGGCTGCACATTAAGTATATTGGGGTCAACTGTGATGGTTATCCATGCCCCACAAGAAGAGGAAGTTGCTTCTCTGCATGAAATGGAAATGAAATTGAGAGACCCAGGTCTGTGATTCAACCAAAAGAAACACTTACTCAAATTCTGCTCCACTTTCTCTTCTCATCAAATGAATTGGTAATAATATTGTAATAGGCTTCCTAGAAGCCTAGTTGTGGGTTGAGATACAGTACAGTTTGACCGAGTGATACCAGTCTTCTGAAAATGTGGCACAACTTATTTTTGTGTCCATGCTTCCCCTCCACAAAATGAAAGGAAGAGATGGGGATAGAAAAGGGAAAAGACTTATACTCCAACCCAAACTTTCACATCTTTCTCCCTCTGAAAATAAAAAGTCAATCAGACAATACCCGCTGTACCTCATAGTGTTGTCTGTGAGGTTCAAATGATATGTCTGTGAAAGTCCATTGTGAAATATTGAGCCATGCAGTAAAATGTTGTTGTTCCTGTTTTTTTATTTAGTCTCATGTCTCTTTCTAAAACACCTAGGCTCCTAAACTCATGACTAACAAGATTTCAAAAAGATTTGATCCTATCAGCATTTTCTGAAGTCTAATTCTTTTCTCCTCCTAACAGGATTTATCTCCTTTGCTGTGATCATAACTGTGATCTCCTTGGTGCTGATTTTGATTGTAGCTCCCAAGAAAGGACAGACCAATATATTGGTCTACATTTCAATCTGTTCATTGATTGGAGCATTTTCAGTTTCTTCTGTCAAGGGCCTGGGAATTGCCATTAAGGAACTACTGGAATGGAAGCCCATTTATAAGCATCCCCTGGTCTTTGTTTTGCTGGCTGTACTCGTGCTTTCAGTGACAACACAGATTAACTATCTCAACAAGGCACTGGACACCTTTAACACATCTCTTGTGACTCCCATTTATTATGTGTTCTTCACTTCCATGGTAGTAACTTGCTCCGCCATCTTATTCCAAGAATGGTATGGCATGAATGCTGGAGATATCATCGGGACTTTGAGTGGGTTCTTCACCATTATCAATGGCATCTTCCTTCTGCATGCTTTTAAAAACACTGACATTACCTGGAGTGATCTGACATCCACTACTCAGAAAGAAGTCCTCTCTCTGAATGGCAATGAAGACAAATACGTCTTACTAGAGAATGTAGAATGTTCAGCCCCAGGATTTGACGATGACATTACCTTGTTTAGCAGGACTGATGATCAAAGTCCCTAGAAACCCTGAACTTTAACCGCTAAGAGACACTTGGAGAGGAGAAGGAATACCTGATTCTTGGAACAACTATTAGGAAAGCTGGCATTTTTAAAGTTCTAACTAATAATTTAGACATGAGGCCAAATAAAAATGCCTTTATTTTTGGCCATCAAATTTGAAAATCAGGGCTTCCCTGGTGGCGCAGTGGTTGAGAGTCCGCCTGCCAATGCAGGGGACACGGTTCGTGCCCCGGTCCGGGAAGATCCCACATGCCGCGGAGCGGCTGGGCCCGTGAGCCATGGCCGCTGAGCCTGCGCGTCCGGAGCCGCAACGGAAGAAGCTGCAACAGTGAGAGTCCCGCGTACCGCAAAAAAAAAAAAAAAAAAAAAAATTTGAAAATCAAAGTTTTGATCCTCCTCCAGAAGGCTGCTGCTGTTTTTCATTTCTGCAAACTTGAAATATCCCCTAAGCATGAACGAAGTCAAAGAGTTAGATAACTCTCAGAATAATAATCTCTTTCTTCTGGTCACAATATGTTTGGTTCTGCCTGGTGGCTCTTCATTTCTTTGGCCGCTATTCTTAGTCTCTCAGTAATTCACAGGTAAACACAACTGTGTGCTGATAAGCAGAATATCAGTCACCATTCTCTAATGAGTCATAGTTTCAAATTATTAAAACTGAGAAGCGAGATCACTGATGCCTCCCACCTTCTACAACTTCCTTCTTTCTAAACTAGGTAGCTAACGGGTAGAGTGTTAAAGAAAAAAATAGACATGTTGGAAATCTGCTGCTTGGTGGGCTAGAGTGTGTAACACACACATGCCCATGAAGGGCTTATAAATTGTAACTTATTGAGGAGTTTGAGGAGAATAGGAAGGCAAGTTAACTTCTTAGAAAACTCAGGGAATACTACAGGAAAATACCTTTTCCTATTAAAGCCTACATAAAATTTTCCTATCTCACTCCAGGTGCATGGCAGGAGTAACATTTTTGGTGGTCTCTACCGTTTATGGATAGATTAATCCATTAATCTTTTCTCATTGATTTAATGGAAAAGAAATTAGCTATCTTATTTCTAGACTAACTTATTTCTCTTAAAAAAAATCCTAACCAAAAAATTATGACATTAAAAACAAACAAAAACTCTTCAGGTTGACTGGATTATTCTCTTCTAATGTCAAATGTTATTAGTTTTGTTTGTTTGTAATCTACCTCAAGTCTACTCTGGGTAATAATAGTAGATTCTTTTCTTCAGAATTCTATTAAAGTGACTTTAGCATTTCCCCAGTTCGGTTGAACTGTGACTGATTTTCACGGTGATGACCTGAGATGACTGCAAAGCCCTAAAGTGCTGGCATAGTTTCTTCAGCATAGTTTAGTGTTGAGTGCAATTCAGTGCATTCTAAACTTTTGAAAATTGATAATCTGTGGAAGATTCACGGGTTGATACCTTAGGTCAAATATATGTTTACTGTGTTGATTGCTGTTTCACCTTAATTGTATATCAGATATATAAGCTATGAACACAAGTTTGTACAAAAAGTATTCTCTCAAAAAGCAGTGTCTGAAAGTTGTAGAAATTCTTTTAAGTTTCTCTTTTTCTGTTGAAAACTCTGTTGATTTCTCCAGGACACCTTCTTGGTGAGGAAATTAATAGCACCCAACCTGAGGTTGGGGTAGTCCTCCACTCGACTGTATCTTAGTGTCAGATATTTCTTCAACGTCACCTGTTGACAAAGCTTTGCCCTTGGTATATTGTGCCCAGGTTAAAGGTTCTTGTAACACAAGAACCCATGTGTACACTGGGTTGGAAAATGAACTGGTGTTGACACATACACCCAGGAGAAAGTCTGAGAAAGAGCTAATGAGCTGAAATCTGTTGAGAAACAATGAAGCATTTGAAAAACTCTAAAAATCTCTGGTGGGCATATGCATTGAAAAACTAAAATGTTGCAAATCCGAAACCCAGAGTACTTTTTCCCAAATAGGAAGATGTTGTCTAAGGAGGAATAAAATGCTGGATCCCTGTATTGAGACTAACTGTGTTAGTCTTAACTGGTAGTCTCATATGTATATATTTTAATATGTATACTTTATCTCACATAGATACCTTAAGATTTATTATGTGAATATCTGTACACATGTCATTAAGGATCACAAAGCTGTCCTCACACAGCCAAATAGAAAGCTTTTCCTAATTCTATAAACATAATAGTTTCATTTTATTTTTCAACTTACAATTTTATTCTTAGGTCAGTGGTTAATGATTTTATTTCTAGTTCAGATTTCAGAATGTTCATAAAACCCTCGATTTGGCAACATGCAATTAAATTAACATTTTTGTTTTAAGAGTACGAAATCAAATACATATATGTGGAAAGCACCCGCATCATGCCTGATATTGAGGCATTTAATACAATTTAGTTCTCTTTGAATCAACATTTTAATTCTCATAGTCTCAGTACTATATAGGTAAGGACCATTAGTTGCTAGTTTTCATATATTCTTTTTCTTTTTTCAATTTGTGTTACCTTAGTTCATTTTTAATAATCGGAGTGAAAATGAATTCCATTAGTATACTATCTCAACAATGCAAAATGATTCTGACAAAAATATTTTATTTTTCCTAATAAAACCAAACTAAATGCGATCTTCACATTCCAACAAAACTTTGTGGAAAAGTACTTTATATGAATATATATGAAATATTTTCAAATGTTTCAAAAAACTATGATCATGAAATCTTCTATTTTCAAATGTTTATAAATACTGTTCATTTTAGAAAGTTTACAACTTTTAAACTAATGTTTCTGTATGTTTTTCATTTGCAATCAAATAATGTGGTTTAATTATGCTTGTTGGAGTTCAGTTTTGAGTTTCTTGAAGTTAAGCTTACGTAAAGGCAAAAATACCCCTTGAAATTAAAAAGAAAATTCTGAGGTTTAAAAAAAAATCTGCACTTGTTTAATGCTTTGTCATTTTCCTTGAAATTAAAATCTGTTTTAGAAAAAGGCTCTCCACAAAACCATCTCCTGAACAAAAGGTAGGAGACACTATCTTATCTTTTGATAATTTTATTGAACAGTCAGTGTAATGAAATCTCCCCTCAGTTCAGAAATTTAAAAGAAAAAGGAGGAGGAGGAGAAAAAAGCATTATAACAATATTTGGTAGCATTGCATTACATGAAAATTTACATTTGCAAACCCTCAGCAAATTTCCTTCTAGCCCCATTAGAACTTCAGTATTGAGCACATCACCATGACTTTATCAGTTTTCCCTGTTCTGACTTGAATTCATGTTTGAGAATAACTCCCTCAGTTGTTTCTATGGAAATGAATTGTCTAGGGTACAGAAGGCCTCTTTCTTACCTGTGTCTGTTTTGTAAATGAACAGAAATAATTTGCAATTCCCTAAATCGCACAGTTACTTAGGATCAGAATGAGGACCCAAATCCAAGTCCCTCAAACCTCCCAGACTACCCACTCCACGGAATGTAGGCACATCTAAGGAGGCCTTGGTGGAGCACATCTCAGCAGAGTTAGAATGAATGACAGCTTCCCCCAGCAAGCTGTGTTAGTGTATACCAAACATTTCAGTACCCTAGCTGCGGTGTATAGGAAGCCTCCAAGAGGTAAGCTTAGGTTACAAAGAGTCTTAACTTTTATCTATAACAATGAACAACATATGTTTCCCAATGAAAGCTTTGCTTGAAAAAAACAAACAAAAAAAGTTTTTTGAGAGAGCCGACTACCTGAGATACCTTTTCCTACTTTGGTCACAAATCACAAAAAAACCTTTCTTCCTGAAGGAAAACTGAATCTCCATTAATGCCATTAGTATGGGAGAAAGCCTTTGAGTTAGAAGCCACTTTCATTTTTATATGTAGAACTTCCCCTGTGGCTTGGGACAGAGGGGGCAGAATCTCTTCAGGCCAAGCCCTACCAGCCTCAAGCTTGTCCAGCCCTCAGGAGACAAGGCCTCACACCAGTTTTCTGCACTGGGACCCTCATAAGACCACATGGCCCTCACTCGCACCCAGCCACATGTAGGCCCCAGCAACTACTTGACTGGGGGGAAGCACATGGAGGGGGTTGGTAGTGGAGATAAGAGCCATGTTCTGAGCACCATGTTCCCAGAATCCCTTCCCACCCCCTGCCTTCTGTGATCCAGCCAGTAACTCCTGACTGCCAGCATGCAACTCAATCTGGCCCCAAAGCCTGTGGCACTATTTACAATAGCCAAGACATAGAAGCAACCTAAATGTCCATCAGCAGATGAATGGATAAAGAAGATGTGGTATATGGGCTTCCCTGGTGGCACAGTGGTTGAGAATCTGCCTGCTAATGCAGGGGACACGGGTTCGAGCCCTGGTCTGGGAAGATCCCACATGCCGCGGAGCAACTAGGCCCGTGAGCCACAACTACTGAGCCTGTGTGTCTGGAGCCTGTGCTCCACAACAAGAGAGGCCACGACAGTGAGAAGCCCGCACACCATGATGAAGAGTGGCCCCCGCTTGCCACAACTAGAGAAAGCCCTCGCACAGAAATGAAGACCCAACACAGCCAAAAATAAATAAATAAATAAAAAAGAAGATGTGGTATATCTATACACAATGGAATATTACTCAGCCATAAAAAAGAATGAAATAACGCCATTTGCAGCAACATGGATGGACCCAGAGATTATCATACTGTCAGAGAAAGACAGACATTATATGATATCACTTATAGAAGAAATCTAAAAAAAAAAATAATAATACAAATGAACTTATTTACAAAAAAGAACTAGACTCAGACATAGAAACTTATAATTACCAAAGGGTGGTGGAGCGGAGAGGGAGAAATTAGGAGTTTGGGATTAACATACACACACAACTATATATAAAATAGATTAACATACACATACAACTATATATAAAATAGATAACTAACTATATATAAAATAGATAACTAACAAGGACCTACTGTACAGCACAGGGAACTATACTCAGTATCTTATAATAACCTATAATGGAAAAGAATCTAAAAAAAGAATAGATTTTATATATATATATATATATATATATATATATATATAAAATCACTGAATCACTTTACTATACACCTGAAACTAACACAACATTGTAAATCAACTATATTTCAATAAAAAAATTTTTTAAACTAGGTACAATAAAAGCATTAAAAAAAAAAGCTTGTGAACTGCATTGTGAATGACTTCTATAGGGACTCACCAACCATAGAAACCAAATACAGGGCCCTGATTGTTTAGCATCTATGGATAAAGTCTCTAGATCTTGCCTGGAATGGATCTGGGTAAAGGTATATGGCTCCTCCTTAAGTTAATTGTGCCTAACAAACATCCAGAAAATAAACTCAAGAAGATCCCATAGCCTAAGTGCAATAAAACAAGATTGTTTCACAGACCAGGAATGGACAAACTAGCTCTCCGGCTCAGAAGGTCTCCTTGTCTCTCAATTAGCTTTTGCCTTTGTTTTCACTATGAACATTGCATCATATTACTAGAAGAGATTTAGATAAAGTATAGTTGAATAAAAGAGATCACACTTCTTCTTAACCCATGGAACAGTAGGGCTGAGTTATAATGGGCAAGCATTGCAAGAAACAGAAAATAAATTCTTATGGATAGAATGCGGTTTTATTTACCCTTGTTACCTTATTTGCACTTAATTCCTTCTGAGTAATCTTGCATGCACAGAAAAAAGGGCAAGGCTTTGAGAGTAGGGATCATAGGAGCGCAGGGTGTAAACTTAAGGAAGGCAGTGATTCAGCCTTTCAGCAAGTACTGAGACAGACAGACACTCAGCAAAGGGAGGCTGCTGGATTGAGTCCACATGGGCAAAAAAGAGGATCAACATCAGTGGCATCACAATGTGGTTTCACTGTGAGAACCAATCTGGTTTAGAATCAGGCAGACTGAAGGAATTCAGTGCAATTCAGGTTACACGCAGCAGTTCCACTTCTTACGGGGACGTGCCTGCTGATGGGAGATTAGCCCGCAGCCAGAGGAAAAATAAAAAGCGTGGAGGAACTGGTCAAACAAGATCAAGTGTTATATTACTTGTTTTGCTGCACAGTGTGGAGTAGCTGGGGCTGGATGAAGCAGGTCCCCACGACACAAGCACACCTTTACCTTTACAACATCAGGATAACTTACAGTCCAACAGACTGAAGACTGAACACTTCTACCAAACACATGTGTGTGTGCAGTGTCTCTGAAAGTCCACGACTTCAGGATCGTCAATGAGCCATAAAGGCTGAGATCTAAAACATGCAGCTGAACAGAAACACGCCCAGTTTGGTTCCCAAGCAGACAAGAAAACGAGGCTTACTTTCAGAGTCAGAAGTCAATTCACCTGACTTTCATTTTCCCCAATCAATCAGCAGATTTCACAAAGCAACAAACCCCCTTCCTAAAATATTTGAACTTTTGGCTCTTTCCTGAGGTTTCATGGAATTCTGCACGTAGTGTGTGCCGCTACCCACCTCCCCCCTCGCGCCCCCACGAGATATACAGAGTAGAATCCTCTATTGGCTCCTTTAATATCTTCTCCAGAGACCTGGTAGGACTGCTATCAAGTGGGGAGAAGCTGCAGACTTCCTGCCTCTGGATTTCTGGCTCCTTGTAAAAAGCCATTGTATTCCCTCTGCTCTCCTTGGCTTTGATTCCCTGACCGTGCTGGTGTCTTAAGGCAGGCTGGCTAAAGCATCCAATGCTTTCCTGTTGAATAGCTGTTAGTCATCAGGCATCAATGAGACGTCTTTCTCCCTTAGTTCAACCTTTTAAAAAACTTCACAAGAAGCCTTGACCCAGAGGAAACACATCTATACATACATAAAGTATTTTATCTCGTGCAATGATGTTTGGCTCTAACTGCACATTACTTCCACCTGAGAAGGCTTTTGTACATTCCTGTGCCTGCGCCCCACCCTGGACCAGTTAAAGAGATCATTTGAGGGTGGGGTACAGCAACACTATTTGTTAGAAGATGATTTTTCACATGCAGCCAGGGTTGAGAACAGATTTAATCTAAGACCCCACCTATACAAGTTACATCCCAATTGCAAAGTTGTTTTTTTAAAAGTGCTGAAATATAATATATGCACATTCTGTGGTTGTGGTTATTTTCAATTTCTTAGACAGATTTCAACAATCTTTGAAGTGAGGTACATAATCTGTACCTGCGTAGAAGCGTATAGTAGCTTTCAACGGAAGAGCTCTAGATAACTGGCAACAGAAGAGTCAGTAGAGATGTATCATTTAGGAACAGGTTTGGCTTCAGGTAATTCAACATCTAACGTCTATACTGCTGTAAAGAAATGGGGATTCATTTGTCTCATAAACAAGAAGTCTGGAAGTGGGCAGTTCAGGGTTGGCGCAACGGCTCCACAACGACAGGAGAGACTCATGCCCTTTGTATCTTTCTGCTCTATAAATAAGGCTCCCAGATTTAACAACAACAACAAACACCACCCAGCTGAATTTGAATTTCAGACACACAACGCATCAATTCAGTCTAAGTATGTCCATACAATCTTTGGAACACACTTACTGTAACAAAGAGTCTGACTCCATTTTTGATGTTTGACTAATGAATGACAGTTTTCAAGCCCCATCAGTGTCTCCTTCTCTTCTGCCCACGCCTGAGCGAGCTGATAAGAACGGCTGCTCCCTCCTTCGGTACCAGCTAGAAGGTCAAACAACGCAAGCTCAGCCCCTTCCCCTCAGCTCCAGCCCTCCTCACCACAAAACCCCAAGGTGGCTGCCCCTCCCTGCTCTCTCAAGTCATTTTTGGGTCTGCTGGGGAACCTGTCCCCTGATGTCCCCAGAAACCCTCATTATGTGAGTCGGAAATCTTTCCTACTCTCTCGGTATGTGTATGATGTCAACAGTCACAACATTGGAATCAAATTTGTGATAGGGGTTCATCCATTTCTGGGGGTGACCACAACAGGAGAAAAGGCTACAACACTTTCACTAAAAAACTGTTTGTTGGGACTTCCCTGGCAGTCCGGTGGTTAGGACCCGGTGCTTTCACTGCTGAGGGCACAGGTATGATCCCTGGTTGGGCCGCGCGGCGGCCAAAAAAAAAAGATTGTTGATTATCTGAAATTCAAATATAACTGGGCTGCCTATATTTTATCTGGCAACTCCATCCATGGGCCTTCATCTTCATGCTTATTTCCTCAGAGTCCCAGATAGACATTATACCTTCAGGTCTCAAAGCCATGTTCCAAGCAGGAAGAAGCAACTTCCTTTTGGTGAGACTTGTTTTTTCCTGCAGGAAGGGAAGCTCTCATCAGGTGCTTGTGGCTGCATCTCGTTATGTGGAACTTTCTCACGTGGGTATGTTTGCCACAAGACAGCCTAGAAAATTGAGTATTTCAACCTTTCATAAAAGGAAGAATAAAGGGTGATACCTGACTTTTGGAAGGTAAACCCCCAACTCCTACAAGGACGTATGGAAGAGGTATACTATCTTCGAAATACCTTCACTTACCCAATACCTTCTCCTGACCAATTCAGGAGAGGCCAACCTATACCAGCCACCAACATGGTCTGCAAATGCCAGCAGAGCAACCAGGCTGATAAGGAATGTTGCTGAGACCAGAGGTGCCAGGGGACACTGCTCCAATCCAAGCAGCCCTCCCATTCACGTCACCACCTCGAGGTCACCTTGCCAGGGCGGACAGTCGCCATCTGCATCGGGGGTGGGGGGGGCTGGACGGATTATTGGCACCAGCATCCATTCTGATTGGTCTGTACCTGTACCAAATCAGCTGGTAAATATTTTGAATGTCACCCCCGGATAAAGCCACCCCTCTCTCTTCTATGCCCAGATGCTACCTTGGCAGAAACAGAGGGAAAGGCAAAATCTGAGAGACAACCCACTTCACCCACAGAGAATATTTTTGGTTTTGCCCTGGACTAAAGTTACAAGATTGAGCTAACTTGAGTTTTCCCAGCAAGTAGGGGCACCCGAGGAAAATAGGAAAATTACAGACAAAATAAAGTATCTGCAGGTTGCTTGTATATCTGGCAGTCGTGTGAGGAAATTTCCATCCTTGCTGCAGACATAAGGATTATCCACTTCCTCTATTAAATACTGATGTGTCTATATGGATTTATATTTCTCTGTAGATTTATTCAGGTATCTTTTTTTTTATTAATCTGATATCTATCCCTAACATAATGTATTTTTCTCTACGTAAATAGGGAAAGGGAGATATAGAAAATGTACATGTAAGTCAAATGTTCTGAAAAAAATAAGATTTCTACCAAAAAGAAGAATGGATGACCACCTGAGGTTATACACTACAACCAGAAGGAAAAGTGATCCACCATTGTGTGGAAAAGCAATGGATTGGCCCAGAATCCCAAGAGGAGAGCTGCTTATAAGACTGGTCCCCCACCTCTGGAAGACGAAGCCTCTGGATAATTCCACTGCTTTTATTTCATTGGGTTATTCCATGAGTCTTTATTTAGCTTAACTCTGTGTCAGGCCCTGTTCGAGGACCTGGGGATACAGCAGTGAACAACAGACAAAAATGCCTGAACTCACACATGTTAGAGTTTCAAGGGTAGGGAGACAGAAAATACACAGAATAAATAAGAATAAATGTATTATATTGTTATATAGTGTTAAGAGCTATAGAGAAAAATTATACAGAAAAGGGAGACAGGGAAAGTCCATGGTGGGGTAATCATTTTAAATAGGGTGATTCAAGAAAGCCTCACAGGGCTTCCCTGGTGGCGCAGTGGTTGAGAGTCCGCCTGCCGATGCAGGGGACACGGGTTCATGCCCCGGTCCGGGAAGATCCCACGTGCCGCAGAGCAGCTGGGCCCGTGAGCCATGGCCGCTGAGCCTGCGCGTCCGGAGCCTGTGCTCCGCAAAGGGAGAGGCCACAAAAGTGAGAGGCCCGCGTACCGCAGAAAAACAAAAACAAAAAAACAAACAAACAAAACAGGGGTTCTTCACATATATATGAAATCTAAGAAAACAAAACAAAACAAAAAAGTCATTAAGTACCTAGGGGTAAGACGGGAATAAAGACACAGACCTACTAGAGGATGGACTTGAGGATATGGGGAGGGGGAAGGGTAAGCTGGGAGAAAGTGAGAGAGTGGCATGGACATATATACACTACCAAATGTAAAACAGATAGCTAGTGGGAAGCAGCTGCATAGCACAGGGAGATCAGCTCGTGCTTTGTGACCACCTAGAGGGGTGGGATAGGGAGGGTGGGAGGGAGGGAGACGCAAGAGGGAAGAGATATGGGAACGTATGTATAACTGATTTACTTTGTTATAAAGCAGAAACTAACACACCATTGTAAAGCAATTATACTCCAATAAAGATGTTAAAAAAAAAACCAGGGGTTCTTAATTTTTTTAATGGTACGAATCACTTTGGAAGTCCAGTGAAACCTTTATACCCCTTCTCAGCATAATGTTTTTAAATGAATAAAATAAAAATATACACAACTAATAAGGTAACCAATTATACTGAATGAAAGTTATCAAAATATTTTAAAAACATGTGTGCCTTAGTAACATGTCTTGTTTACTGAGTTAAGTGACAAGATCTAGTGGCAGTCCTAAAAGCTGAGACTTTGAAGTAGTGATGAATGCAAATTCTTTCTCAAGAAAGCTGAGGGCTTCCCTGGTGGCGCAGGGGTTGGGAGTTCGCCTGCTGATGCAGGGGACACGGGTTCGTGCCCCGGTCCGGGAAGATTCCACATGCTGCGGAGAGGCTGGGCCCGTGAGCCATGGCCGCTGAGCCTGCGCGTCCGGAGCCTGTGCTCCGCAACGGGAAAGGCCACAGCAGTGAGAGGCCCGCGTACCACAAAAAAAAAAAAAAAAAAAAAAAAAAAAAAAAAAAAAAAAAGAAAGCTGAAACAACTCCCACATGATATGAAAATAACAGTTCTTTGCATTAAGACAAAGTCACAGACATTGCTAATATAATGTACTGGGGTTTTGGAGGTGCGGGGGGGGGGGTTGGTTGTTCTGGGGTTTTGTTTTGTTTTGTTTGCCTACATTTAGAATGACAGGAAATGCTAAATTTTAGTTAAAGGCTAGCAAAAACAAAGATGTGATTTTTTTTTTTTTTTTCCTTTCAAGTTCATGGATCTCTTTAATCTCAGGTCAAGATCCTTTTGTAACTAGATCAGTGGTTCCCGAGCAAGGGTGACTTTACCTGCCCGGGAACATTTGGCAATGTTCTAGAGACATTTTTGGTTGTCACCACTAGGGGGAGTGGGGTGTGTTATTGGCATCTAGTGAGTAGAGGCCAGGGATGCTGCTAAATATCTTACAATACACAGCACATCCTTCCACAGCAAAGAATTATCCAGCCTGAAATGTCAATAGCACGGAGACTGAGAAGCCCAGAACTGGAGGAAGATTTTCTAAAGGGAGATGGGAAGTCGGCCCCTGGCCCAAACCACATACCCAGTCCTTAGGAAGCCCCAAAAGAATATAACCCTCCACCCTCACTCTAAGTGCTGCTGGGTTTGGAAGGTGCTTCCAAGGGAACACTATTTGGGGCAGATACAAGGAAAGAGCAGAGGACAATACAGGCAAGGGAATAGGGTGAGTTATTAAAAGAACAGCAACCAACTGGTAAAAAGGCATTTGGGCTTTGGCACTATTTACAAAAAATGAACATAAACATATGTTTTAGCTCTGAATTCCACCCCTAGGCATATACTTCACAGAAATACATACATATTTTCACCAAAAGACATGTAGAACAATGTTCATAGCAGCATTCATCTTAATAGCCCAAAATTGGAAACAACCCAAATATCCATCAAGAGTAAAATAGATAAATAATTTGTGACATAAACAGTAGAAGACTATATGCAATGAGAATGAATGAATACAACTATATGCAACACGGACGGATCAAACAAACGTACTAAGTAAAAGAAGCCAGGCGCATAGGGTCCATACCATAGGATTCCATTTATAGAAAGTTCAAGAATACCTCATACTAATTCATGGTGTTAGAAATGAGGATACTGATTACTATTAGTTTAATGACTTAAACAGAAATGAGAATGGATTCTGAAATTCTAGAATGTAACCATTTCTTGATATGAGTGCGAGTTACACAGACATATTCGCTGTGAAAATTAAGCCATATACATATGATTTGTGTACTTTTGTTTATGTATATGTGAGCAAAGGGTTAACAGCAGGCCTGTGCTCTTTTTCTCCCAGACCTAGACCTTCCTGGGAGGATTTTAGGTTTGTCTTCTCCCAGCATCAGTACCCTAGATATGTCCCCAAGTTAAGACAGATTTGGAATGTTGGGTACCAAGGCCAGACGTGTATTTTACACACTGTGAAATCTCTGATCTGTGAAACAGCACATGAGCTGGGAGACCCATCAACTGTAGGCCTACGTGACGGGTGATAAACCCAGGGAGAAGCTTCTTTGTATGAAGATGAACCCCACACCCCATGGCCTCATCACCAGCAACTATATACAAGTCTCTAGGCAAGAGAGGACGGGCCCAAGCATCGATGCACATGGAGAATTGTTGGCTTCCACTGAGACTGAAGGGCTGTGCATGCTCTTTCCTGTCCTGAATCCTTCTAAAAAGCTAAGCAAACTAAGTGCTGGATCAAATGCTACTGTGTCTTATGAGTTTGATTGACAGTCAAACCTGTTACCCATGCAATAGTGGGACAGTGTATTGTACTTCAATAAAAAGTTTACTAAAGAAAAAAATTCCTTTGGCTATTCTTGCCAACCTATTATTCACACTGATCACATCTTCTGCTTGGCCTCCAAATTCCTTCCATTTTTCTGAGCTTCTCCTCTCTCCTCTGACCTCCCGTCTTCTCCTTTTAGGACTCTCACCCACAACCAACCCTTAAACTTCCTGTTCATTTCTAACGCAGAGCTGATTAAGTATTGCACTATCTCACCCCAAACTAGTTAAGCTACCCACAGAGAGCCCATATCAATAACTAATACTGAGATTCATTGCAAAACATAGTTCTCTTCCAGGGGAAGTCATGTGACTACTTCTTCTTTTTTTTTTTTTTTTGCGGTACGCGGGCCTCTCACTGTTGTGGCCTCTCCCGTTGCGGAGCACAGGCTCCGGACGAGCAGGCCAAGCGGCCATGGCTCACGGGCCCAGCCGCTCCGCGGCACGCGGGATCCTCCCGGACCGGGGCACGAACCCGTGTCCCCTGCATCGGCAGGCGGACTCTCAACCACTGCGCCACCAGGAGAGCCCATGTGACTACTTCTTAAAGAATTTTTTTCTTTTGCTAGACAGAAAATGCTGAATCTCTGTCCATAGACATTCCGAATTCACACATTATCTGGAGTCTCAGTTACCTATGTGACAATCCAGTTGTTCCTTTCCTAATTTGGTGTCTCAAACTTTCCTGACTTGTTAAAATGAATAGAATTTGCTTGCCAACACCAATATATGCTCTTAGAAGTGCTGGCTGCTGCCACATGATCCCCAGGCATAAGTCTACTCTGTACTGTCTCCCTGCATTGCATCTATAGGGATGGCAGATGCTCTATGTTTTCAGTGTTTGGGTTTGGGTTTTTTTTTTGGAGGGGGGAGTGGGGACTTCTAAGCTTAGCAAAGCCTGAGAAAGACATCTTCCTGCATATATTGATACTTCTTTATTTCCTATGTCATAATATTAACCTTGCCTCCCTTGGCTTTTGCTGTTAAACAGTCTCATGTCTTCTGGAGCTAGGCTTTCACATATCTCACTTGAACTAAGGTATCAGTAGTAGGAGCCCTCTGTCTCACCTCCCCATAGTAGGAATCATTAGGAGAAGGGAGATGATAGTTTCAGAAACAGCACAGTATCACAAAGATTTCTGAGACCACCACTTGCATGATCAAGATGGATAATTCTTGTGTCTGATGCTCACTGTTTCAATGCACACCGATTGAGTACCACTGATAGTCAAAGATGTCATTCCTGGAGTGGGGAAATATGATTTAAAGGTCACAACTACTGACAGCCAGCAACTTAGAATCTCACGAGAATCATAAAACACATTCCCCCAGAACCATGATGCAGGATGGGACAATCCACAAATAATAGGCTCCCATTGTTAAACCTAATGGTAATGACTCCAGCTTTCTGCAGCACCCTTTTCCCTATGTACTTCCAAAGCACTCAGGATGACAAAGATCAATTTCCAATCATTCCTACAAATGGTACATGAAAAATTAAGATTTAATTGTGATTCCTGGTTTTTTCATCTTGAATCCAATACCCTGGACTTCAGAAATAATGGAACTTGGTGTAATATTTGAATATCTTGTTTTTGCCTCCTCTTGTTCTTTTTTTAATTTTTTTTAAATTTTATTTATTTTTGGCTGTGTTGGGTCTTCGTTGCTGCGTGCGGGCTTTCTCTAGTTGCAGTGCGCGGGGGCTACTCTTCGTTGCGGTGCACGGGCTTCTCATTGTGGTGGCTTCTCTTGTTGCAGAGCACGGGCTCTAGGTGTGCGGGCTTCAGTAGTTGTGGCACGCGGACTTCAGTAGTTGTGGCTCACAGGCTCCAGAGCGCAGGCTCAGTAGTTGTGGTACACAGGCTTAGTTGCTCTGCGGCATGTGGGATCTTCCCGGACCAGGGCTCGAACCCGTCTGTGTCCCCTGCATTGGCAGGTGGATTCGTTTTTTTTTGCTGCAGTACGCGGGCCTCTCACTGCTGTGGCCTCTCCCGCTGCGGAGCACAGGCTCCGGACGCGCAGGCTCAGCGGCCATGGCCCACGGGCCCAGCCACTCTGCGGCATGCGGGATCCTCCCAGACCGGGGCACGAACCCATGTCCCCTGCATCGGCAGGCGGACTCTCAACCACTGCGCCACCAGGGAAGCCCTTGGCAGGTGGATTCTTAACCACTGCGCCACCAGGGAAGCCCTCCTCTTGTTCTTGTGCAAAAAGAAAGTCCTCTGCTAGAAAAGGTACTGGAGGTACTTCCTATGACAAAATGAGGCTTCTTCAATCGTCCAAGTTCACATGTACAGAGTGTGAAATCTCAGAATTGAGATTCAGGTTCTGAATTGTCCCGGACAATGGATCTCACTAGAAATAGAATCATCACCAGGACCTGTTCAAAGAAGAACTTTCTCCTCTAACAGTATTCAATACTGGAACACAGGAAACTGTCTCCAAAATAATCAGATCTGTGCAAAAATAATTTGTTAAATAACATAGGGAAGATTATGAAAGACAGTTTCCAGAATGCCCACATTCATGTGGTTTGTAGAGGTGCGTTTTTCATAAAGATCTGTACAGTTCAAAAGCATGAGACTCTGCATGGGTGGCTCCTTTATTCCAGGAGCGGGCAGAATTTATTTTCATCTTCCATGCATGGGCCACCAGAATAAAGAATGTTCCTCCTCTCCAGTCTTTTCCTCAGTGAAGAATCAGGTTTTCAGGTGTGCTCAGGGGCTCTGCTGCTCTCAGAGCAGCCACCATAATGACCACTATGGAGCACTTTTCCCTTCTTCACATATGGGACATGAAGAATAGTACAGAAAAATCAGAGTTTAGAAGTCACTCTCAAACACACATAGAAAAATTATTGTCAGAATATTTTCAAGCTTTAAAAAGTTGGAAAAGCCTGTGATCTCTGAACTGTTTCCAGGAGTCAGTGCCTCTAAAGGAAGATATTCACCATCAATGACCCCACCCAGGGTTTCCTTTTGTGACAGTCTTGCCCCATGATGCTCTGGGTTGGCATTCTCTCCAGGTCACCAGGTTTCTGCAATCTCTGTGAGAACCTGCAGCAGCTCAGCAAACGTCGGGCGGCCTTTAGGTTTCTGGAAAAGGGAAGTAGAGGTGGTCAGCTCAGCTTAAGACTCACTCAGACACCAGCTCTAGGACTTGCTGGCAGGACCTGGATCCAGGCTGGTTCACCACAAATGGAAGAGAAAGATATCTTGGCTGGTACGCAGGACATGAATGGCAGGTGAGCGAGGCATGAGTGTGAAAATGTAACGGTAGAGAGCGCTCCAAAAGTAGAATAGCTACAGCTGCAAACACTGGCCACGTGTGGCTATTTAAATTTAAATTACTGAAAAGAAGATACATTTTAAAATTCAGTTCTCAGTCACACTAGCCACTTCTCAATTCTTCAATAGCCAGGTGTGGCTACCATATTGGATAGTGCAGACATAGCACATTTCCATCATCACAGAAAGTTCCATTGGACAGTACTGCCCTAGGGATCGATTTGGATGACTTGATACACAGGGTAAAGGAAGAGCTGGGAGAGAGGGGCCTCTAGAGCCCCAAGCCCCCAGGCTCAGCCCCAATTATTCACTACACCTGACCCCCTGTAGAAAGATGGATTTTAGTCAAAAAGCAAAAGGCACGTTTTCATGAGGGACTTTGCAGGTCTTAGAGCACGGACTGTGCTGTCTTAAGGCTCAGTCAACAAAATCTCCAACCATGAAACCCAGGATTGGAGCCTTTTTCCTACTTCACAGTGGGATGCGGTTTGACTTTGGCTCCAAGAGGAAGCTCCACGGCATCTTTGAAATCCACAGGAAATAGAACTACTCGTGGTAGCCACATGCTCACAGAGGTCCCTGGCAGCAGGGTTAGTGGGGAGACACCACCCTTTGTGGCTTGTAAACAGAAGGCATCAATAAAAGGAGGGAGCAAGAAACAACCTAAATGTCCATCGACAGACGAATGGATAAAGAAGATGTGGTACATATATACAATGGAATACTACTCAGCCATAACAAAGATGAAATAATGTCTAGTTATTTCAGAATGAAATAATGTCTAGTTCCATGGATGGAACTAGAGATTATCATACTAAGTGAAGTAAGTCAGAAAAAGAAAGACAAATACCATATGATATCACTTACATGTGGGATCTAAAATATGACACAAATGAGCTTATTTATGAAACAGAAACAGACTCACAGGCATAGAGAACAGACTTGTGGTTGCCAAGGGGGAAGGGGGCGGCAGAGGGATGGAGTGGGAGTTTGGCAGATGCAAACTATTATGTATAGAATGGATAAACAACAAGGTCCTACTGTATAGCACAGGGAATTATAGTCAATATCCTGTGATAAGCCATAATGGAAAAGAACATGAAAAAGGATGTATATGTATGTATAACGGAATCACTTTGCGTACAGCAGAAATTAACACAACACTGTAAATCAACTATACTTCAATAAAATAAATTTTTTAAAAATAAAATAAATAAAATTTAAAAATTAAAGGACAGAGCAGAAGGATATGTGAGCACACGTAAAGCCCTCCTTGAGATCTCAAGAATAAACAGTGGCGCTTTTTGCTGGTGCTGAGGTTGTGCAGGTAGTAAAGCCTATGAAACAAGTGTTATCACTGCTAACATAATCACATTTGAATCTAGAGGTGCATAAGCGCCTCGTTTACTTCGTCCTCTTGTCAGCATCTTATTTACTCCTTTCTCTGTCTCCTCTCCACAGATATGTAAAATCTCAAAAAGTATTATATTGTATGTGCATGTACAAGTATATTGCTTAATATACAATATATATTCCTAAGCTATTTACATTGTTATTGAAAAGATGCTCTTAAGACATCTGTTTGCTACTAACAGCTCACTTAATATTTTTTATGTCTTTCAAGATTCCTTGCAGAACAGTTAATCATATGCACAGTATTTTCATACACTGGGGATCTTTATAAAATTAATACTTCTCTGGAATGGAAACAACCATGTCGCTCTTGAAATATTGAATTTTTTTAGTGTTTGTGAATTGGGAGTCAAGTGATTTCTTTTTCAGCCAGGAGGAAATCCTCATCCAGCTGTAGTTTTTTCTGGGCTGAAAGAGTCAGCTAGAAAGAGAGAACTGTCAAAATCACAGAGGAGTCTGATGAAGCGGAGTGGTGTGTTGAGTCAGCGCCCAGAAGAGACAGAGGTGGGATATAAACCCTCTGACTTTATTTTCAAGCTTGGCATTTCAAGTAAAAGAGAAACTGGCCTCCCAGGAGATAAGTTTCCCAGTAGAAGTTCCTGGCACACTTTCTGCCTTCATTCCTATTCTCGTTTAATCTCTCTATCAGGAGTCTTGAGTGCCATAGAAGAGATGAAACCCATTACTTTTAGCCTTGGAAAAGCAAGACAAATTAGAGTGAAGTAAATAAAAACACCATCCTTCTCTTTCAATGTGGAAATTGAACAAGCCTGATTCTACCCTTAGTTTCCACCCAAGCAGTTCTTAAAAGGAGTAAAACGTCTCATCACTGAGGCTTTAGTAACATCGAGAGTTTCTGCAGGAACCAACTTCAGCAAGGTAAGACTTGGAAAATGCACTGAATTCCTCAGATGAAAGGCCATTGTTAAAAACAAAATGGATTAATGATTTTGTAGTGGAAGTACTTCTGGCTCTCAGGGGTCATTACCGAGAAATAGACACCTTTTCCTGCCATGACGAAGTGCTGGAGTAATGTGGGTGATAAACAGATCTACTCTCAGATGCTGGAACTGCCAACCTTTGCAGGAAAGTAAGGGACACTCACCTCATGCCAGCAGCTGTACATGACTTCATATATGGAAATCGGTGCCAGGTGAGGTCGGTACAGCCTGAAGCCTTTAGAAATCGCTTCCACAACTTGCAAATTTGACTTATTTTCAAAAGGCATTTTTCCTTCTGTAAAAACCTCCCACATCAAAACTCCTGCAAATAAAATGCATGAAAATAAGAGGTTAGAGAAATGGTTACTTGGAACTGAAACAGCTGTTTCAAGTTACAACCCCTTATTTTCCTCCTGCAGTCACTGAGTTACAATCATCCAGAATGACAGCAGTTCTACCTAGGAAGCAGACCCTGTGCATCTTACTTTTTGAAGAGGCCTATGAACTGAATATATTCCAAGTGAAAACAATGCCTTTCCTTTTCCATTGGTCATGACTGCCTCCTTATTGGAAGAAAAATGCCGGCAGCATCTTCATTTCAAAGTACTGCTCATGTCTCCACACCCTGAAATCAATGAAACTTTGCCATTCCATAGAAAATGACAGAATTGTGTGATCCCCTGCTGCCTGCTAAAGCCAAGAGTTTACCAGCCAGTAGATAGCATGCGTTCCCATCTTCCCACTGAAAGACTGCTGGGTAGAGTCCCAGAAAATCTGGCAGGGGCTCTGTTTATAAGTAGGTGTTCAAAAATCATTGATTGAGTGATGAAACTCCTTCAAGGCTCCCAATTTGAGTTCATTTAATTACTCTACAAATATGTATTAGGTATTGATCAGAGGCCAGGCCTGTGCTAGAGCCAGAGAATTCTTAAGACTGAAACCAGTCTATGTGCTCAAGAAGCTCACTGTACAGTGAGGAAGAAAGACAAGTGGTCAGGGAAAACTCAAGGAGTTCTAAATGTTCTACAACCACCAGGTGAGATCCTTGTGTTGCTGTCCACTGGTCTCACAACTTAACTGCTCTCCCGTAGAGCTTATAATGTCACCTGCCGAGACTACCACATGTCAGTGGAGCGCTAATGAGATCAATACAAGCTTAACCTTATTGTGGGCAATAATATTCACACCTTTTGAGGGTGCAGATGTCTCTCCAAAGCCAAGAAGCCATCCAGAAAGGTACAGGTGAAAGAGAATAGATAGATTATTATACATTTGTTGCCATTTTTTGAAAGTCAGCTCAAAGAACAAACTCCATGGGACAGAGGTCCACAGTATCTCTTTTTCAATGAAGAACGTTACCCAATATAAACAGCAATGGATAGATCCCAAGGAAGCCTATGTCTAATTTCACAAAATAGGAAGGTGATAATGTAAATGAGATGGCATCACTCAAAGTCAGACAATGAAGTTTATTAATTACACTCAAGATTTAACGATGCCGTAAGATCAGTTTTTCTTGCAAGTCTCTGTGGTGTGGGAAAGTTGGCTGAGTTTGTTTTCTAGATCAGTAGACTCTGTTATGGTTTTACAGCAAGTGCTCAGTGGGAAGGGAAAAGACCCAAGAGGCAAACTTCATGTAAGAAGGTGTATGACACCAGTTGCCAAAGACAGCCTGATGTGTTTAGAACACCTAAGACAGAAACACAGTTATAAGAAGACCTTTAGCTACATCATATTAAGAAATCAAAGTTAAAACAGCAATCCCTATTTTATGAGAACCTACTGTATAGCACAGGGAACTCAGTGCTCTCTGGTGACCTAAATGAGAAGGAAATCCAAAAAAGAGGGGACATATGTATACATATAGCTGATTCACTTTGCTGTACAGTATAAACTAACACGATACGGTAAAGCAAATATACTCCAATAAAAAAATAAATATTTTTTTTAAAAAGAGCAATTTATTTTATTAAAATTTTTTAATTTTATTTAATTCTATTTTATTAAATATTTTTAATTTTATTTAATTCTATTTTATTAAATCAAGCTCCAACAAATGAACATCGAATTCACTCACCAAATGACCAGACATCAGATTTGCTGCTATACTTATTGAAATGGAAAACTTCAGGAGGGGACCACTTGACTGGGAACTTGGCTCCAGAAGAACTGATATATTCATCATCCAAAACGTACCTAGGGCCATCAGATTTCAGAGCACATTGTGTTAATTACCTCTAAGTTCAGTTTACTTCAAATCCTTTTAGTTAACTCTGATTTCTAAAATACAAAGTATTTTCCACAGAAAGGTTCAGTATACCTTCTCTTCTTGCTATCAAAGTGAGAAAGTAGCCCTTATAGAGTTTCCTCCTTAAACCAAGCCTCAATTGCATTTATTGTATTTGGATCTCAGAAAACCATAGCAATTCTTCAGTCTGAAACATGCTCCACTGATTAGTTATGATAAATTCTTAATTCTGCAAAGAAGCATGCTGAATGCGCTAACAACCAAGGTTATTTTTTTAAAAAGATAAATAGATGTGAAAGAATAAACTCGAAGTTTGATGCCTTATTTTCTTTCTATATACATATAATTTTTGCAGAACAGAGAAGGGGAAAAATAAAAGTATTTGAACGTAATACATTTGGTGTGTAAAATCTCTAATGCCTTTATTCAAATGGAAATAAATCAGGAACAACTATCATCTCCTTTAAAAAAAATAACAACAACAATAAAATTAAACCCTCTCTCTTTTTTGAAAATCATACACAGTAACATCCAAGTGTGGGAATCTGGAGAAAAGAGAGGATAGCTAACGTGTGCTGTGTAGCTCCTTGAGTATGCAATATAGTATTTTTGAAATACTATATATATATATATATATATATATATATATATAGTATACTATATATACTATATATATTAAATATAAAATTAATATATTTATTAATGCTTCCCCACACACCCACTTGTTTCGCACATACCTTACCTCACCGCACCTTTAAGTCCTTTATTGAGCCAGAGGTCATTCTACTAGAGGAAAGCATGAATAACAGAAAACGAAAGGAAAAGAGCCATTTTTTTTTTACAGCTTTTGAGTTTCAAAAGTCTAGACTTTCCAGAGAAGGAGAAGGACTGAGTTATGAACAAAATATCTGGGAGAATGGCTCATGAATATGAATGATATCTCACTACCACCACCATCCATTCTGCTACAAAAATATCCCTTGTGCTGGGGGTGTGGGAGAGATTCAAAAGGAAAGGGAAGGAGTATTAGACACTAGGGGGTGGCTGAGGTAGGGTCCTGTACCCTGCACCCTATGAGGGCTGCCCTAGTCACACTGCAGCGAAAGAAGACCCCACTGCCCTACAGTCGGTTGGTGGGATTCAAGAGCAAAACAGAACCTGTGTCCTCTTTCCCAGGCCAAGCCCTGGGAAACACAGAAAGATTCCAGAGGACAAATGGCTATGGGTGTGCCAAGGCAGACGGGGCCTTAGCCACGTGGAGAGCTCTAGACATGGCGAATGTCAGAAATGAAGGAATCTTACAGGCAGAAATTCAAGATGAGTCAGCGGCCACCTGTGTGGATGGCCAGCCAAAGACAAAAGAGGAGGATGGTGGCTGTAAGGAAGCCAGTGTCAATGGATAACAACAGGGACCAGACAGGCCATCTCCAGTATGTGGCCCCATGAGACACACAGAATTTGGACTATGACCCTGAAGAGCATCAAGGAGAAACCCTGAAATCTCTGGGATGAAATTTCTAGCAACGTGAAGGAAAGGAGATAAAAAACTGCACTGAGTTGCTGAAAATAAGGTCAGATGATTCACACTCTTGTGCTGTAGGCTTAGAGTCAGCTACTACACTTGATAAGAGAAATGCATGATGATGACAGAAAAATCAGAGCTGAGAAAATAACTTTATTCTTTCTCTATTTCAGAAATATACATATATAAGGAAAGTTTTTTTCTTAACCTTATATATATGACAAGTACACTGAGAAATTCTTTTGAATTTTAAGATATGACATAGTTTTATTAATAACCGCCTGAAAGAAGATCAGAAGAATAGCCCACAGCCTCCGTTTCCCTCACAGCTAACACTGGTGCATGTCCTAAAGTTCAAAGTGGGTCAGCAGGCCATACAATCACATCAACACTGCCCTCAGAGAAAAAAAAACAAAGCCAAAAACATCTTCGATTTGTCTGTAGACTAATGTAAGATTCCCTCCTGTGAGTAAACAAACAAAAAAGAATATCACATACCTTGTCATTCCAAAGTCCGAAATTTTTACTATACTTGTAGAACTGACCAAACAATTCCTCGCAGCCTATACGGAGAAGAAAAGAACCCACGTGTGAATACAAAGTTTCTCTTTCCAGAGTTTCTACTCTCCTTTTCCTTAGTTTCTTTGGGCCCCAGCACTACCTCTCTGTGTGAACAGCCATGTTATTTCATGGTGATACCTATCGATGCTACATATGATTTAATGTATCTGCCCTCGTGTGATGGATTTTAATGACTTTTCAAAGAAATGACAAAAAATGAAAAGAAATTTTAACACTTTTCCTTTTTAAAATGTGTAATCTTTCTCAAGAAGTATCCTTGGTAAGTGCATCTTGGTATAAAAAACAGTGTGTATTTAAAATTTTCTCTTCATAAATAAAAAGAGGAAAGTCCAATATGCATGAAAAATAACAGATCGTCACTATATCTCTTTGGGATAGTCATTATATACAATTGCTAATAAAAACAAAGAAACTGTATCTTAAAACTTACATGTCATTGAACATAACTCTTTACAATATTTTCATATTTATTAAATTACCACAGTGAGCTAAATATAGTACTATATAATTCAGAAACAATCTATTTGATGCCAAAACAATCCATTTTCAGTCAGCTTGGTCAGGAGAATCATTGACTTGGTTATTTAGCCTCATGTAGGCCAGTGGTTTGATAGAATTTTTCTCTTTTGCGCTAATTTGTGGTTCAGTTAGTTCAAAAACAAAGCAAAAAACTTGAAATGGAGAGCCAGAAGGAGCCAGTTTGGAAGATGTTGACAAGCGCCAGCAAATGATCTCAAAGCTAAACCACAAGGCAAACCCTCCACGGAGAAAAGACTCATAGTTGGCTAATATATTTTAAGTGGCATGTAGGTGGAGAAAACAGAACTCAAAGGAAAGCAATCAAGGAAGGAACCAAGACTAGGAGGGTCTGCAGGAAGCCACCTGGAGCAAATAGAATGACCAGAACTGTCACCCGACTGAATTCTGAATTCTAATCCTTATCAGGAAGGACAAACTGCAGAGACCAGGAAAGTGAGTTAGGTGGAATTGATACCAGATCCATACATTCAAAAATGTGCTCAATGGCTACTATGGGCTGGACCCTGGGGAATGTGCCACGAGGCACGCAAAACAATGATCGAGCATTGCTGAACTTTTCTATGTGCCAGACACTGTTCTAAGTGCTTACGCATATTAATTCATGTAATCCTCCCAACAAGTCCATATGTGGGAGCTGCTATAATTAACACCACTTTACTAGTTAACTAGCTTACTCAAGGTCACATGGCTAGTAAGAAACAAAAGCGAGATTTCAACTAGCTCTTGAGCAGGGCTCTCAATCTTGACTGCACAGTGGACTCACCAGGGAAATTTTCCAAAAATGCTGATGACTAGATCCTACCCGCAGAGATTCTGATTTTATTGGTCCGGGGTATGGGCTGGGTACTGTGATGTTTTTAAACCTCCCAGGTGATTCTAATGCACAGCTAAGTTTGAGAGCCATTGCTTGGCAACTTGTATTCTCATAATGCTGAACTGCAGCTCAGAAGTCTACGCCTTGATGTCAAGGAGTTTAGAGTCTAATATTTGTGTAAACAACTATTACAGGAAGTAGTAAATAATAAATGCTCTGACAGTTCTAAGTCATGTGTAGGGCAAGCAGTGGTGTTCTAGGGCCAATGAAATTATGCCTCCTTTCTCTCCCCAAAATATTCCAGCCTGAATGATAAATAATATGGTCACTCGTGATGGCTCATGGAAGTTCAGGATTACCTCTAGATGACAGTATCGGGGACCTCTCAGAAATTCTCAAATTCTCATTGGATTTAATTTGGGAACTTAGAAATGAGACATGGAAGGACATAGAAGGAATAGTATGAACATCATGAATAAATATGGAGCAGACAGAAAATGTTTTTCAAGGGGAGGTAGCAAGGCAGGGAAGCAGAGCTATTTGCTTTTGGGGCAAGTCAAACTTCAATCTTCTTTGTTTGGAGAGCTGTTCTGAGCACTATGCAACAGAATGGTTTAGCATTTTGACTCCTTCCCAATAATGCCAGTAGTGCTGCTGTGATACTGCAAGAACCTAACTACCTCCACCTGAGGCAGTTTCACCCCTGGGTGAGACCCACTGGGGTTCTTCAGCATTGTATCCAGCACCTGGCAGAGTGCGTGGCATATATAGGCACTCAATACATATTTGATTATTGGTTGAAAGAAAGAAAGATAGGAGGAAGGAAGAAGGGGGGGGGGGGAAGAGGAAAGAAAAGTAAATTAGTTTTAGTTAAGTTGATTAGTGTGGTGATTAATTACTTCAAGGCGTATTTAGAGTAACACCTTACTTGGCTCCAGCATCAATGAGCAATTAAAAATAAAGCTACATGTCGCAACAGGTTACACAAATAGGAAAATGTTTAAAAATTAAGTCAAAGAATGCATTATTCAAAGTATTGAAAGTCCTAACTGATCATGTCCTTCTGAATACAAGTATAATATATACATAATCAGCAAATTTGCACCGTACTTACTAAATCCCTGTGGATAAAGCAGTTTCTCTCCAGATACTCCATTCCTTCACAGATATCTTGACATGCACTCAATAGCATCTCCTTCCTAAGTTTTCCTTTCCTCTCTCTGAGATAGTTAAGCAGGCAACCATTTTCCATAAACTCCGTCACAATATAAAGGGGCCTCTGCTGTATACACACTCCATAAAGCTGAACGAGCCTTGAATGAGATAACTTCCTGGTGAAAAAAACACAGACCTGAATCGTTTTTGCATTCTGAAGTATTTGAAATCAACTGGTGATATTTACCAGCTCCATATAATGTTCATCATCAAACTATGATTAAAATTAACCCAACCACAGAGAAAGTAGAACAGTTTCCTTTCTACTTTATGTGCTGAGAAAGTGGGGTTGAGAGTTTACGCAGTACTTCCTAAGTCACTGTACATACAGAATAGTACATGCCCATGTTCTGCTTTTCTCTTTTCCATTTTGTAAGCCTTTTGCTTCCTCAGTACTGCTGCTCCTTGCCCAGTTCCTGTTCCCTGAGTTTCAACCTCCCCAACTGCAGCTGCTTAGACAAAAAATTCTGGACAGACAGGAGGGAGGAAAGATTGATTGATGCGCATTAAATTCTAAAGAATAAAGGCATTTAAAGGAAATTTTTAGATTAAGTTGAAGACTGAAAAACATTTACCAACGTGAAACCCTTCTCTGTATTTAGTAATTACACACACACACACACACACACACACACACAAGTCCTCAAATACTGCCTGTTAAAGTACACACACTAAAATAATCTTTTTTTTTTTTTTTTAATTTATTTTTGGCTGTGTTGGGTCTTCGTTGCTGCGCGCGGGCTTTCTCTAGTTGTGGTGAGCAGGGGCTACTCTTCGTTGTGCTGCGTGGGCTCCTCATTGCGGTGGCTTCTCTTGTTGCAGAGCAGGGGCTCTAGGCGCCCTGGCTTCAGTAGTTGTGGCTCGCGGGCTCTAGAGCGCAGGCTCAGTAGTTGTGGCGCATGGGCTTAGATGCTCCACAGCATGTGGGATCTTCCCGGCCAGGGCTCGAACCTGTGTCAGCTGCATTGGCAGGCAGATTCTTAACCACTGAGCCACCAAGGAAGCCCCCTAAAATAATCTTTTTAGTCATTTATACTTCAAAAGTTTATTGTTTCTTCTCGACTATAGTATTCAGGTTTTAGAGAAATTAGAATTACTTATATATTTTTACTATTATAAATGTAATTAATTCACATATTTTCCTATATGCACTGCTACTTATAAGCTACATCCAGAGATACAAACCCACAGTTGATCAACTAAAATAAAGGATCCTTTAAAAGCAATGCAGTGTTATAATAATTTAAAGAAAATGTCATGCTCCCAAACAAAAGAGCTGAATTCAAGTTGTTTTATCTCCTATTGATGCATGACCAGGAGCAACTTATTTAAAATTTCTAAGCCTCAGTTTTTTCACATGTAAAATAAGGATAATAAAACCTGTCCTTCTTTCTTCCAATGAATATTAAATGAGATAATGTATGTGAATGTATTATAAAAAGTATAAACCATGGTAAAAATATAAAGATAAAATTTTTAATTTTAGTAGAAATTTATGGGCTGAAAAAAAGACTGGTTTTCTTTCATCTTCCTAAATAATCTTTTAGCAGGTACTCTGGAAACACCATGAGTACAGGCCCCCAATTTAGGCTATATTCTAAAATATGGTAATTAAGAACACAGTAGAGATTTGAAGTTACTCTGCTAGTGCACTGGAAAAACTACACGGGATGACAATTTTGGTTAACAATTATGGCCCCTACTATAAGATCTGGCATATAGTAGTTGCTCAATAAATATTTGTTGATTACTATGTTAGCTAAGACTATGGACTTTGTACCCAGACAGTTCACAGTTTTGATTACAATTAGACACGACCAACGTTTTGTTGAGGAATTGTGGGCAAATTACATAAGTTTTCAAAATTTCCTTTTTATCATGTATAAAATTGGGGTCGTTTTTTTTCTTTTTTTTAATTAATTTTTTTATACAGCAGGTTCTTATTAGTCATCCATTTTATACATATTAGTGTATACATGTTAATCCCAGTCTCCCAATTCATCACACCACCACCACCACCCCCACCCGCCACTTTCCCCCCTTGGTGTCCATACGTTTGTCCTCTACATCTGTATCTCTACTTCTGCCCTGCAAACTGGTCATCTGTACCATTTTTCTAGGTTCCACATATATGTGTTAATATACAATATTTTTTTAAAAATATTTTGTTAAAAAACAATATTTGTTTTTCTCTTCCTCACTTACTTCACTCTCTATGACAGTCTCTAGATTCATCCACATCTCTACAAATGACCCAATTTCATTCCTTTTTATGGCTGAGTAATATTCCATTGTATATATGTACCACATCTTCTTTACCATTCGTCTGTCAAAGGGCATTTAGGTTGCTTCCATGACCTGGCTATTGTAAATAGTGCTGCAATGAACATTAGGGTGTATGTGTCTTTTTGAATTACGGTTTTCTCTGGGTATATGCCAAGTAGTGGGATTGCTGGGTCATGTGGTAATTCTATTTTTAGTTTTTAAGCAACCTCCATACTGTTCTCCATAGTGCCTGTATCAATTTACATTCCCACCAACAGGGCAAGAGGGTTCCCTTTTCTCCACACCCTCTCTAGCATTTGTTGTTTGTAGATTTTCTGATGATGCCCGTTCTAACTGCTGTGAGGTTATTACCTCATTGTAGTTTTGATTTGCATTTCTCTAATAATTAGTAATGTTGAGCAGCTTTTCATGTGCTTCTTGGCCATCTGTATGCCTTCTTTGGAGAAATGTCTATTTAGGTCTTCTGCCCATTTTTGGATTGGTTTGTTTGTTTTTTTAATATTGAGCTGCATGAGCTGTTTATATATTTGGGAGATTAATCCTTTGTCCGTTGATTCATTTGCAAATATTTTCTCCCATTTTAAGGGTTGTCTTTTTGTCTTGCTTGTAGTTTCCTTTGCTGTGCAAAAGCTTTAAAGTTTCATGAGGTCCATTTGTTTATTTTTGTTTTTATTTCCATTACTCTAGGAGGTGGATCAAAAAAGATCTTGCTGTGATTTATGTCAAAGAGTGTTCTTCCTATGTTTTCCTCGAAGAGTTTTATAGTGTCTGGTCCTACACTTAGGTCTCTATCCATTTTGAGTTTATTTTTCTGTATGGTGTTAGGGAGTGTTCTAATTTCATTCTTTTACATGGAGCTGTCCAGTTTCCCAGCACCACTTATTGAAAGGACTGTCTTTTCTCCATTGTATATCCTTGCCTCCTATGTCATAGATTAGTTGACCCTAGGTGCGTGGGTTTATCTCTGGGCTTTCTATCCTATTCCATTGATCTATGTTTCTGTTTTTGTGCCAGTACCATATTGTCTTGATTACTGTAGCTTTGTAGTATAATCTGAAGCCAGGGAGTCTGATTCCTCCAGCTCCGTTTTTTTCCCTCAAGACTGCTTTGGCTATTCGGCGTCTTTTGTGTCTCCATAAAAATTTTAAGATTTTTTGTTCTAGTTCTGTAAAAAATGCCATGGGTAATTTGATAGGGATTGCATTGAATCTGTGGGTTGCTATGGATAGTATAGTCATTTTCACAATACTGATTCTTCCAATCCGAGATCATGGTATATCTCTCCATCTGTTGGTAACATCTTTAATTTCTTTCATCCGTGTCTTATAGTTTTCTGCATACAGGTCTTCTGTCTCCCTAGGTAGGTTTATTCCTTGGTATTTTCTTCTTTTTATTGCAGTGGTAAATGGGAGTGTTTCCTTAATTTCTTTCAGATTTTTCATCATTAGTGTATAGGAATGCAAGAGATTTCTGTGCATTAATTTTGTATCCTGCAACTTTACCAAATTCATTGATTAGCTCTAGTAGTTTTCTGGTGGCATCTTTAGGATTCTCTATGTATAGTATCATGTCATCTGCAAACAGTGACAGTTTCACTTCTTCTTTTCCAATTTGTATTCCCTTTATTTCTTTTTCTTCTCTGATTGCCATGGCTAGGACTTCCAAAACTGTGTTGAATAATAGTGGCAAGAGTGGACATCCTTGTCTTGTTCCTGATTTTAGAGGAAATGCTTTCAGCTTTTCACCATTGAGAATGATGTTTTCTGTGGGTTTGTCATATATGGCCTTTATTATGTTGAGGTACGTTTCCTCTATGCCCACTTTCTGGAGACTTTTTATCATAAATTGGTGTTGAATTTTGTCAAAAGCTTTTTCTGCATGTATTGAGATGATCATATGGTTTTTCTTTTTCAATTTGTTAATATGGTGTATCACATGGATTGATTTGCGTATATTGAAGAATCCTTGCATCCCTGGAATAAATACCACTTGATCATGGTGTATGATCCTTTTAATGCGTTGCTGGATTTGGTTTGCTAGTATTTTGTTGAGGATTTTTGCATCTATATTCAACAGTGATATTGGTCTGTAATTTTCTGTTTTGGGAGTATCTTTGTCTGGTTTTGGTATCAGGGTGATGGTGGCCTCATAGAATGAGTTTGGGAGTATTCCTTCCTGTGTAATTTTTTGGAAGAGTTTAGAAGGATGGGTGTTAGCTCTTCTCTAAACGTTTTATAGAATTCACCTGTGAAGCCATCTGATCTTGGACTTTTGTTTCTTGGAAGATTTTCAATCACAGCTTCAATTTCATTACTTGTGATTGGTCTGTTCATATTTTCTATTTCTTCCTGGTTCAGTCGTGGAAGTTTAAACCTTTCTAAGAATTTGTCCATTTCTTCAAGGTTGTCCATTTTATTGGCATAGAGTTGCTTGTAGTAGTCTCTTAGGATGCTTTATATTTCTGCGGTGTCTGTTGTAACTTCTCCTTTTACATTTCTAATTTTACTGATTTGACTCCTCTATCTCTTTCTCTTGATGAGTCTGGCTAATGGTTTATCAATCTATTTATCTTCTCAAAGAACCAGCTTTTAGCTTTATTGATCTTTGCTATTGTTTTCTTTTTTTCTATTTCATTTATTTCTGCTCTGATCTTTATGACTTCTTTCCTTCTACTAACTTTGGGTTTTGTTTGTTCTTCTTCCTCTAGTTCCTTTAGGTGTAAGTTTACATTGTTTTGAGATTTTTCTTCTTTCTGAGATAGGCTTGTATTGCTATAAACTTCCCTCTTAGAACTGCTTTTGCTGCATCCCATACATTTTGGATCATTGTGTTTTCATTGTCATTTGTCTCTAAGTATTTTTTATTCCCTCTTTGATTTCTTCAGTAATTTCTTGGTTATTTAGTAAAGAATTGTTTAGCCTCCACGTGTTTGTGTTTTTTTACGTTTTTTTCCCCATAACTGATTTCTAATCTCATAGCATTGTGGTCAGAAAAGATGCTTGATATGATTTCAATTTTCTTAAATTTACTGAGGCTTGATTTGTGACCCAAGATGTGATCTATCCTGGAGAATGTTCCATGTGCACTTGAGAAGAAAGTGTAATCTGCTGTTTTTGGATGGAATGTCCTATAAATATCAATGAAATCTATCTGGTCTATAGTGTCATTTAAAGCTTGTGTTTCCTTATTAATTTTCTGTTTGGATGATCTGTCCATTGGTGAAAGTGAGGTGTTAAAGTCCCCCAATATTATTGTGTTACTGTTGATTTCCTCTTTTACAACTGTTAGCAGTTGCCTTATGTATTGAGGCACTCCTATGTTGGGTGCATATATATTTATAATTGTTGTATCTTCTTCTTGGATTGATCCCTTGATCATTATGTAGTGTCCTTCCTTGTCTCTTGTAACATTCTTTATTTTAAAGTCTATTTTATCTAATACGAGGATTGCTACTCCAGCTTTCTTTTGATTTCCATTTGCATGGAATAGCTTTTTCCATCCCCTCACTTTCAGTCTGTATGTGTCCCTAGGTCTGAAGTGGGTCTCTTGTAGATAGCATATAGATGGGTCTTGTTTTTGTATCCATTCAGCAAGCCTGTCTTTTGGTTGGTGCATTTAATCCATTCACGTTTAAGGTAATTATCAATATGTATGTTCCTATAACAATATTCTTAATTGTTTTGAGTTGTTTTTTGTAGGTTCTTTTCTTCTCTTGTGTTTCCCACTTAGAGAAGTTCCTTTAGCATTTGTTGTAGACCTGGTTTGGTGGTGCTGAATTCTCTTAGCTTTTGCTTGTCTGTAAAGCTTTTGATTTCTCCGTCGAATCTGAATGAGATCCTTGCCAGGTAGAGTAATCTTGGTTGTAGGTTCTTCTCTTTCATCACTTTAAATATATCATGCCACTCCCTCTGGCTTGTAGAGTTTCTGCTGAGAAATCAGCTGTTAACCTTATGGGAGTTCCCTTGTATGTCGTCATTTTTCCTTTGTTGCTTTCAATAATTTTTCTTGCTTTCTTAATTTTTGCCAATTTGATTACTATGTGTCTCAGCCTGTTTCTCCTTGGGTTTATCCTGCCTGGGACTCTCTGCACTTCCTGGACTTGGGTGGCTATTTCCTTTCCCATGTTAGGAAAGTTGTTGACTATAATCTCTTCAAATATTTTCTCGGGTCCTTTCTCTCTCTCTTCTCCTTCTGGAACCCCTATAATGAGAATGTTGTAGTGTTTAATGTTGTCCCAGAGGTCTCTTAGGCTGTCTTCATTTCTTTTCATTCTTTTTTCTTTATTCTGTTCTGTGGCAGTGAATTCCACCATTCTGTCTTCCAGGTCACTTATCCGTTCTTCTGCCTCAGTTATTCTGCTATTGATTCCTTCTAGTGTATTTTTCATTTCAGTTATTGTATTGGTCATCTCTGTTTGTTTGTTCTTTAATTCTTCTAGGTGTTTGTTCTTTAATTCTTCTAGGTCTCTGTTAAACATTTCTTGGATCTTCTCAATCTTTGCCTCCATTCTTTTTCCGAGGTCCTTGATCATCTTCACTATCATTATTCTGAATCCTTTTTCTAGAAGGTTTCCTATCTCTACTTCATTTAGTTGTTTTTCTGGGGATTTATCTTGTTCCTTCATCTGGCACATAGCCCTCTGCCTTTTCATCTTGTCTATCTTTCTGTAAATGTGGTTTTTGTTCCACAGCCTGCAGGATTGTAGTTTTTCTTGCTTCTGCTGTCTGCCCTCTGGTGGATGAGGCTATCTAAGAGGCTTGTGCAAGTTTCCTGATGGGAGGCACTAGTGGTGGATAGAGCTGGGTGTTGCTCTGGTGGGAAGAGCTCAGTAAAACTTTAATCTGTTTGTCTGCTGATGGGTGGGGCTGGGTTCCCTCCTTGTTGGTTGTCTGGCCTGAGGCGACCCAACACTGGAGCCTACCCAGCTCTTTTGTGGGGCTAATGGCGGACTCTGGGAAGGCTCACGCCAAGAAGTACTTCCCAGAACTTCTGCTGCCAGTGTCCTTGTCCTCATGGTGAGACACAGCCATCCCCCACCTCTGCAGGAGACCCTCCAACACTAGCAGGTAGGTCTGGTTCAGTCTCCTATGGGGTCACTGCTCCTTCCCCTGGGTTCCGATGCACACACTACTTCGTGTGTGCCCTCCAAGAGTGGAGTCTCTGTTTCCTCGAGTCCTGTCAAAGTCCTGCAATCAAATTCCTTGAAAATCTGATTCTCTAGGAATTCCTCCTCCTGTTGCCGGACCCCCAGGTTGGAAGCCTGACGTGGGGCTCAGAACCTTCTCTCCAGTGGGTGAACTTCTGTGGTATAAGTGCTCTCCAATTTGTGAGACACTCACCCAGCAGTTATGGGATTTGATTTTATTGTGATTGCGCCCTCCTACTGTCTTATTGTGGTTTCTCCTTTGCCTTTGGATGTGTGGTATCTTTTTCGGTGAGTTCCAGTGTCTTCCTGTAGACGACTGTTCAGCAGTCAGCAGTGATTCCGAGGCTCTCGCAAGAGGGAGTAAGCACACGTCCTTCTACTCCGCTATCTTGGACCAATCTCTAAAATTGGGGTCTTAATAGAACCTACCTCATAGAAATGTGAGGATTCATTAACTCATTCAATAATCCACAAATATTTGTTGAACACCAACTACATGCTAGCTATTATTTTAAGCACTCACCCGGTTGTAGAAGAGAGATAAATAAGGTCCCATTATCATGGAGCTTACATTCTACTGGGGGAGAAACAAAACAAATACACGTGAAGCTTGGGAGTAGTGACAAGTGCTTTGATGGAACTAATACAAGGTGATACAACAGAAAGCATTTGGGGGTGGGACTGCCAATTAAACAGGGTAGACAGGGGAGATCTCCTGGTAGAGGTGACATTTAAGCTGTATGCTTACAAAAAGGAAGGTAATATGCCAAGCTGTATATTCTTGGCAGATAGAGCACAATGTATGTCAGCTATTTAACTTTTTAAAGATGAATGTATTTGCAAAAGGACATTAGAATGGGACTTTTCCTGCCTCGCTATCAAAAAATCAGGAAAAGGGCTTCCCTGGTGGCTCAGTGGTTGAGAGTCCGCCTGCCAATGCAGGGGACACGGGTTCGTGCCCCGGTCCGGGAAGATCCCACATGCCGCAGAGCGGCTGGGCCCGTGAGCCATGGCCGCTGAGCCTGTGCGTCTGGAGCCTGTGCTCCGCAACAGGAGACGCCACAACAGTGAGAGGCCTGCGTACTGAAAAAAAAAAAAAAAAAAAAAATCAGGAGAAAAAATCAACTGTGTTCAAACCCAAGAACACATTATGTCCATCTGAAATGACTTAAAAATAAGCATGTAGCCTCATTCCTGCCTCCATAAACTGCCAGGAACTATTTCTCTTCTCCACACTCCACTCAGACACTCAAGTAACCAGAGAGCAACAACCCAAACATTCAAATAAAAAGAACTGTACTTTATCAAAAGGGATCCTAACAATGTATTATGATATTTGAAGTAAAAGTGATACCTTTTCCCCAAAAGTTTAAATTGCCTTTACGAGATGCATATATTTATTTATTTGTTTGTTTATTTATTTATTTTAATTTTTGGCCGCGGCATGCGGGATCTTAGTTCCCCGACCAGGGATCAAACCTGTGCTCCCTGCCTTGGGCGTGTGGAATCTTAACCACTGGACTGCCAGGGAAGTCCCTAGATGCATATATTTAAACATTTCAGAAGGGGGATTTAAATTCTGATTCTTTCTTTTTGATAGGGATTCTAATACGACTTCAACTTTCCCTGAATCATATGTCTCCCCTTCGTTCTTTTCTTCTTGTACCTATTTAATCCAATACACAGGAATATAATTTTTGTCTGTCCTTTAGATGTAGGAAAATCATGGTCTTATGCAGGCAGTATCAGGGAGCAAAGGCCAGTAGGGTAACCAAGGGGCACAAAAACATCTTTGAGAAACTGATACCACTGGTAAGTTGTGTTTATCATTAACTTCTCTCAGAATTCATTTTATTCTAAGTGGATGGAAAGAATATTTTGATAGTACTTGGAGTATGGGTTGAGAGCCCCAAGAGACACATTGCTCTGCCTTCAAATAATGGATCAAGTTAATCACCACTGGTTTTGGGGGGTTTGCTTTTGTTTTTGTCAACTGGGGTCTGCAAATTTGGAAGAGAACTAAATCGCTTTGGATAATAAAACAGAATCTAGGTAATGCCACCTGCGGTCTTCCTTTTTTACCACATTGCTCTTCCTCTAAGTAAATGTTCAACAAGTACTTAAAGAATATTGATTTGAATTGTGCCAAATTATTGGCCTATCCTGGTCCAGCCCAGGTTACTGACATAAACCATAGCCACAGGTTCGACTGAGGCAAAAGGCTGAATCTGGGAAATTCCAGAAGCTAAGAGCAGCGTCCAATGATCTGCAAAGAGCCACTTCTGTTAGACCTCATGATTCTTGAATTCTCTGAAAGCAAATAGTATATCCTTATATTACTATTTAGACAAAATCAAGATTTTTGCTTCTGGGAAAAGGAAAAAAAATGTAGTCATTAAGCACCTATTATTGAGCTGAAAAGAACACATCTACTTGTCATTTTCATACATTATCTCATTCAATTCACACACTGATCCAGTGAGTGAGGTATTGTTATCCCCATTTTACAGGTGAGGAAATTGAGGCTTAGAAAAGTGAAATAACTCACCCAGGTCACACAGAGGTCAAATAATTTGCCCAGGTCCCACAACTAGTTTGGGCAGAGTTGTGACACAAATCCAGATGTGACTGACTCCAAAATCTGTGTTCTTTCCATGACACCAGGATGTTGCACGATACTTATCTGGGTATTGTATGTACTTACATCATCACTTTAGCCTCTTCAATGAAATCCTCTTCAGACATGGAGCCTTCATTGATGGCCTTGATAGCTACCTGGACATGTGCTCGCCATTGGCCTAAATAGACCACCCCAAACTGGCCGCTTCCAATCTCCTTTACAAAAGCCAACTCAGATGGATCTATCTCCCACTTTTCTGGAAAAGTAAAACATGCACATTACAAATAAGGAAAAACATGTTAAATTTTTAGAGCTAGAAAAGATTTAGGAATTTTCTTGACCTATTCTCTTCTTTTTCAGAGAGGTTTAAAAAATTTATAAATGAGTGGAAAGGACCTGTAACCATTTTTAATACTCTTATTGTGGCTTAAAAGTATAATTCCAGAATTCAAGTATAAAAATACAAACCTCACTTACTTGGAGAGGAATTATGGATATCAAAACATGCTTTCTCTTTCCAGAGAGACCCAGGATGAAACAGTTCTGTGCCTTTCTAAACTAAACCTGCCGAAACCAGACCTGGAGCCTAAATATTTATGTCCCCAGTCTGTTTTTATCCTGGTGAGTAAACTTGTGAGATTAGATAAAATTTGGGGTCCCCCATCTCAGTTTCTATTATTGTTTCTTTGCCCACTTCCACCCCTAAAGGGCTTTCCTGCCCTTTCTCCTTTGCGAAAAGTCTAATCAATTCACCTGATAAATATTTTCAATATTAAGATTCTAACCCATATCTAAGTGTACGTTTGAAATGATGCTTGCATTACTGAATATTTCTCACTCTACAGAAGTAAATCAAGAAAAAAAGAACTGTTTTTAAAATAACCCTTTGGAAAACTGAGAATTAAATCTTAACTTTTTAGTAACCACTTTTATACAGTAACACCACCATCTGCTGGAACTTTAAAATAATGCATTTAAAAGAATTGTAATGGCCAGTGACCCCTTGTACCACCAGGCTTTGCAAGGGACTCCCCTTCCCAATAGTAGGTGTGTTTTTAAAATAACATGGGAGAATATATTCATGACCTTGGGACTGACATAGATTTATTCAACAGAATATAACTATAAAGGAGAATACTGATAGATTAAATTTCATAAAAATCCTATTTATCAAATACACCCCATTAAGAAAATGAAAAAGTAAGCCACAGACGGGGAGAAAATATTTCTTAAAACATAAAACCAACAAAGAATTCCTATTCAAAGTAAGAATAAATCGATTAGGAAAAGGCAGATAATCCTATTCTTTAAGGGTTAAAAATAACTTGAATAGTATATTCTCTCACAAAAGAGAATGTCCAAATGGTCACTGAACCTATGAGAAGTTGATCAACATAATTAGTCATCAGGGAAATGCATATTTAAACCAAAATGAGATACCACTACACATGCACCAGATTGGCTAAAATGAAAACAGAAACCAAACCAAACAAAAACCACAAGAATACCAAATACTGGCAAGGGCAAAGATGTGGAACAGCTGAGACGTCCATACACTCTTCATTAAAGTATAATCTGGTATAAATTCTTTACAAAACTGACTAAATCTGAGTATGTTCATACTCTACGACCCAGCAATGCTACTTTTAAGTATATATCCATCATTGTCGGGGCATATGTGTGTGTTAAACGTTATCAAAAGGCATACAAGAATGTTCCTAATAATATTATTTAGAAAAGCCAAAAATTGGTTAGAACCCAAAAGGCTATCTGAAGAAGGATGGGCAAATCCATTGCGGTGTAGTCATGCAACGTAGCAGTTCACCGCAATGCAGGTGGACCAACCACACCCAGCATGGTGGGTGAATTCACATGTGGAAGGATGGAAGAAAGAAGCCAGACGTGGATGCCCGGTGTCCAATTTCATTTATATAAGGTAGTCAAAACCAGACAACATTACTCAGGCTCTAGACTTACGAACTGTGCACTCTTCTGGATATTGAAAAATTGAAAAGTTTATTTTTTAATTAAAAACGACCATGTTTGGGCTTCCCTGGTGGCGCAGTGGTTGAGAGTCCGCCTGCCGATGCAGGGGACATGGGTTCGTGCCCCGGTCCGGGAAGATCCCACATGCCATGGAGCGGCTGGGCCCGTGAGCCATGGCCGCTGAGCCTGCGCGTCCGGAGCCTGTGCTCCGCAGCGGGAGGGACCACAACAGTGAGAGGCCCGCGTACCACAAAAAAAAACAAAAAAAAAACGACCATGTTTAACTTAGATAAATGGCTAATGATAGAATTTTTTAAACATATAGTATTTATGGGGCAGAGGAATAATCTAGGCACCCATAACACCCTGAAATCACCTTTCCAGCCCAATTCACAGCGACCCTCAGTCCTGCTTATCTGCTACACAATAATTGTGTTATCTTTTTTTTTCAGTATATTCTGAGTCCCCCTAATGAGATAAATTTAAGGAAATAAAGTATCAACAAATTAGAAAGCAGGATTCTTTGGCTCTTATTTATTCTCACAGATTTGCAACTATCACATTCACTAGAAAATAGTTCAAATCAAACTTGGTCCAAGTTCTATTCGAAAAAGGTGACAAGGACACTTTTAGCAACTCATTTTAGCAGGTTCTCTTGGGGAGAAGTCATTTCCCAGCCACCCACATAACCAGAGAGCAACAACCCAAACGTTCAAATAAAAAGAACTGGAATTTATCAAAAGGGTTCCAAATAATGTATAATGAAATTTGAAGTAAAAGTGAAACATTTTCCCCCAAAGTTTAAATGCCCTTAGGAGCTGCATATATTTAAACATCTCAGAAGGGAGATTTAAACTTTGAGGAGAAATGTAGCTAGACAGGCTCTACCTCAAAAGAGCTGAGAATTTAAAGAACACAGAGGGAACTTGGGATAGGCTCTTCACTGGATTTGATTTTTACTTGAGCACATGTGCATACTTTACCATAGCTAAAACCAGCTGTGGCCGGCAAGCAACTGCCCATCAGCCCAACTGGGTGGCGGAGACGGGACATGAGCCCTGGGGAGAAAAAAAGTCAGCATTTCAGTCCTAGTTACTAGCACAAAAGAAAAAGCCAAATATACTAGAATATAGTGCTATTCCTTAAATAGATCAGGCAAAAAAGCATTCTACAGTTAGTCTGTTTGCTTATTTTTCCCATTAGAAAAACACCTTTCGCAAAATAATATATGCTCATTGAATAGAAACTAAAGAATCCAAGAAAACACAAAGATGAAATAAAGGTCCCTTACAAAATCTTAGTATCCAGAGATACACTGTTATCACTTTGGTGAACATTTTCGCAAAAATTTCCTTATGCGTGTTTGAAACATCTGATATGTTTCACAGCAATGTAAATGTTTTGCTCCAAGATTTTTACACTCAAAATGTAATTGACATGTGTCAATGACTATAAATAGACCTTAATATTATTTCCAAGATTTCACTATTGTAAAATATGCTGTATATTTTTGAACATATATCTGTATGTACCTCTCAAATTATTGCCTCAGGCATAAATTTCTTAAAATGTGACTTCATGATCAAAGAGTGTCTAGAAAGTTTGTACTAATTCATTCAACCACCAACAGTGTCTAAGTGTACCCATTTCCCCATCCTCCTCTTGAGAGTAGTTTATTATTATTTTTTAATAGCATGGTAGAGTAATGAGACTTCTTTTGATTGGGTCCACATGTAGTATTCCATAGAGTCAATTTCAGTTTTTGTTCAACAAACATTTATTATTTATTTCTTCAACTCACATTTCTTGAAAGACTGCTTTGTGCCAAGCATTATCTACATGGTGGGAGACAGCAGTGAGTAAGACAGCGATGGTCCCTACTCTCATGAAGCTTACATTCAAGTGGGAACAGAGAAAATAAAGAAGTACATGCACACACAAGAAGAAGCAGATGATGAGTCGATGAAGCAGATGAAGTAGAGTGGATGAAATACAGCTTCTTTAGAATGAGTGCCCACAGAAGGCCTTTCTGACAAGATGACAGCTATGCTGACATTCATGGATGAGTAGCCATCCTACAAGGATCAGAAGGAACAGCATTCCAGGCAGATGGAACAGCATGTGCAAAGGCTGGAAGACAGGAACAAACTTGGCCAACATAAGAACAGAAAGCAGCATTATTAAGTGCCCAATGTGTGTAAGACACTTCTCTAAGTAGATCCCAAAGATTCCAGAGGACCAAAGATGAAGAAAATGAGGACTCTACACACAGGGGCTCCATCTCAGTGAGGGAAGACAGGCAGAGAGAGGCAATTTCAATGTAAAAGGAGTAAGTTCTGTGATGAAGATACGCAAGGTGCTCTGGGACACAGAGGAAGAGCACCTCGCACATTGTTGGATTCAAAGAAGTCTTCTGTCAGGAGATGATACCTGAGATGGATCTGACAAAAGGAGTCCACATTGTAGGCAGACGTAGTAGCATGAGATGATATTGATACTTAGAGGTATGATGCAGGAAGAGCTATTTGAGCAAAGAGTGAGAGGTAGAAGGGGCAAGAAATTATACATGAGAGGTAGGTTATATTCTGGTTGTGGTCAAGGCCTTGTATGCTTTGCGAAGGAGCATTACATCTTCCTGCAGGTGGGAGGGAGCCATTGAAAGATCCTAAATAAGGGAGTGGTGTAGTCAGATTTACATTTTGATACATCCTTCTGGCATCAGTATAGAGGATGGATGAGGGGAAGTCAACCTTGAAGGCGACAAGACCAGTGAAGAGGCCACTGTAATTATCTAAGTGAACAATGATTAGGGCAGTACACAGGGAGAGGCAGGGACCTCCATGAGACATATATAGGATATGAAATTCATCGCACTTGATAATTAATCAGAAGTGCAAGGAGAATGGATGTATCTATTCTGACTTCCATGTTTCCAGCCCCTGTAATTGGCAAGATGATGATACGATTATCTGATGATGATACACCAGGAAGAGTAAATTTGGAAGGAAAGTAGTAGTATAAGATGAAGAGCTCCATTTCCTCATTGAAGTTCAGGGCATGTGGGATTGCAGGTATCTGTGTCTACCAGGCAGGAGAATCATGCAACTGAAGTATAGTTGATGTACAATATTATGTAAGTTACAGGTGTAGTGTAGTGTTTCGTAATTTTTAAAGATTGTACTCCATTCATAGTTATTATAAAATATTGGCTATATTCTCTGTGTTGTACAATATATCCTTGTAACTTATTTTATACATAATAGTTTGTACCCCTTAGACTTCAATTTTCTTAATGAAGTAGATGGTTAGGCAATTTACTCATGGGCAGTGGATAATACTAGAAAGGGGGTCTTGAGGAGAATGGTAGAAGTTTGAACAGAAAACAGGAAAGGATGCTTACCAGTGACTCTGAAGACCTAGTTGGGGTTAGAGCCCTCATGAAGTTGGGACTCTATAACACATGATCAAAATAAAGAACATAATAGGAATTTCCTTAAGACCCTAACACCTTCCTCTAACTTCAAAGTTTTTGTTTGCCAAATGTTTTTATTCTGTGAATTACTACCAGTGGTTTAGTGATGGTTTGTCTCTCTGATAGAAAAAAAAAAGTCTGTCACTCTCTTTGCATTGTCCTTACTTCTGGTAAAGAGATGGACTGTCATGAGCTAAATTGATCAGAAGTCAAAAACTAGACGGGATAGTCATGGGTTTCAATTCACAGCCTCATCTGGATCCTCCAATGATCTAAGTTGCCTCTTTCTGGAGGAGATGACAGTCATTAAACGCAGACCCCGGAGTCAGTAGGTTCTACGGCTCCAACGGTTTCAAAGATTTCTGTGAATTCAAATCTCAGTGCAAATACTTATTAACGGTGTGCCTTGAGCACAACTCATGCCTCAGTTTCCTCTTCTGTAAGATAGAGACATCAACAGCATCTACCTCATGGATTTCTCTGAAGATTAAATAAATAAATATACATAAAATAGGGTCTGGTCCAAAGTAAGTCTTCAGTAAATATCAACTATTTCTGAGTCCCATGCCTTTCCTCTTATCATCCTTCTTTCTCTTTGTCTTATCTCTTGTCTACTTTCTTTTCTCCCTAATAAACAGCCACCGTAGTTAGAAGTTCTCAAACCCTGTTTTTCTTTCTTTTATTGTTTGATCTAGCTTTAATTTTAAAAGTTATCTGTGTGGTATTTCTTACATTATAAGAATAATTTATATACATTGTAATTTTTTAAAACCCTAGCATAATCTACAAAGCAGAAAATAAGTTTCCCTTACCCCCAGTCTCATTCCCCAGAGGTAAACATTAACAGCTTGTAGTCTGTTATGATCTTATTAGTTTAAAAATTATTACCTAAACTGTAACAGGATTTTTCTATGTATGCACGTATTTCTATATATTTACTTTTCAAAAGTAAGACTATAAATATACTGTTTTGCACCTTTTTTTCTTTACTAAGCAACTTATCACTAACATCTTTTCAGGTCAGCGCATCCTGATCTGCCTCGGTATTTTTTTTTAACGTCACCACCACCACCACTCTGTTTCTTAAATTTTTTCTTTGAAGGAAGGGGAAAGAAGAGCGTGACGAAGAAAACTCCTGATTCTAAGGGTTTCTATCTCTAACCACAAATATGTCCTCACTGGCCCCACTCAGACATGTTGCCACTTCCTCTCTAACCAAACGCCCAGTGACCATCAGGAATACCCAGGTGGACTCACTCCATAAGAGAATAAAAACTTCCTTGGATTTATTCCTGATATTTAGAACCAGTGTAATGGAAAAGTGGCCGCTTTCCAAAAGGGATTTGTTTGGGCATCACAACTTTTCATGAGAAAAATCTAAAAAAAGTACTGCATGTCAAGAAGTCAAAAGAATATGGAAGTTACAGTGGGTTCCAAATTCTATAACACTGAGGTAAGGAGATTCCCCCCATAGGCTCAGAGTAGTCCAGTACAGGTTGGACGAGGGCTGAAGACCAGAGCTGTGGTTGTAATCGTGGTGGAACTTTCTGGAATTCTATATCTTTCCATAGATGATAGGTTTGCAAAAATAGCCATTATTGCAAATTACAGCTGGGAAAGGGGGTTAAATATGCCTCTGGTATATTCAAGTCAAATTGTAACTGTGTAAGGCTGTGTCCTGTGTAAAACATTTTCTGTTTTCCATACAAGAAAGAACAGACAATGAGACATTTAAGGGTAATTTTCTATTGCAACTTTCTAAAGTTAAGAGCAAATTTAGAGGGGTAAAGAGAAAGAAGAATGAGCCTTTAGGACATTTGAAATTTTATTACATTTAGCTCCATGTAAATTTCAAGAACAGATGCATAATGACTAAATGGCCTTTTGCTTCCTTGTCATCTATCATTTTTCTAACCTGGCAGAAATGTAAAAAAAAATCAACCTACCTCTTGCCACCTGACTAGAAAAAACAAAAACGCATCAATGAGGAGGAGAATTGCACAGAAGACAGGTTGTATTTCGACTCTTAAACATTTCTACAGGGATATTTGGTCCTGTTAAGTGTCTGACCAGAGATACATTGCCTCTCTGGGGCCTGGCTCCCCGACTCTCCCAGCCTGAAGTTTCTGACTTACCAGCTGCGTTGTGCTGGTGATACCAGATCAACTCGGGGATTGATTGAAAGAGGTGTCTTTCAGTCACGTACCACTGTCCTGAGTCCTTCCTTTTAATCTGATAATGTTTGATGGTAGCCTCCATACTTCTACAATCAGTAAAATGTGAGTTCATAAACAAGCAAAAGACCACGATGGAACCAAGTCAATCATTAAGCAACAGGACTCCACCTCTAAAACTCATATCCTAGTAACACTACACACTGAAGAGCAGATAGGATTAAATTCAACAGGTGCAACCCCAGCCCAGGAAAATTCCTCAGCTATGGTACTGGGGTCTTAGATTCAAACATAACTTCAGCGAAAGTTGTCTAGGTGACAAGTCTAGTGTCCAAAAATGTACAGCTCGTAATGGACACTTATGAGCATTTATTGAATCAAGTATCAGTTCAATGAATGAATAAATGCACTGTGAGAGATGTGAGACAAAGGAGGGAGGAAAACCAGTATCGGGCGTATTGATGAGCAGGTTTGCTATGGGCAGCTGGGGCTTAATCCCTCTAGGAAGAGATGAGAGTCTGTGGAACATACCTCAGAGTCTTCCCACTAAAGTGCAAAGGAGCTGAAGGGCTTATCCTCCACTCCTCATGGATGGAGGGTCACCTAGGAAGCTAACTCTCAGGTACTTCCAGTCCACCCCTGGGGACCACAAGAACCCGCAGCCAGAGAACATCCTCAGGCAGAAAGAAACAGGAAGCTTTCTGAGTACAAGAGAGCCCTCTGCAGGGTAACCCAGGGGTAAACCAAGGTGAGGAGAGAATCGCACCAGCAGTGTCTTCTACAACTACTCAAATCTCCTTACTTGATGCTTGAGAAAAGGAGATGAGAGAGTTTAAGTAACTTATCCAATGTCACATGCAGAGCTCGTTAGGGGATAAAATTTGAACCAATTAGTTGTCCCAAGTTCCAGGCCAGCAATTTTCTATGTTAGGCTCTCACTTACATTCTCTATGTGATGGTGTCTCCATAACAATGACTGTCCCAGGGATTGCTATTTCTAGAGAGATCAAAATCACAACTGCTTACCTCCCAGCTCTTATAAACACAGAAATGGTGTAGCATCCCAAATGTCTTGAATCTCTGACAATAAATGCACCTTCTTTAGACTGCAAAACAATTCATTCATTTACAAGTTTATTCCTTATTAGGAAGAAAGACAAACATCTCAATAATGAAAACCAAAGCTATACTGACTTACTATAAAAGGATGATACTGTTTTTACAAGTACACACAATGTTATCTCTTAAACCCTTTATAGACTTAAATGTCATAACTATAAAATAAAATATAATTGGGACAAGAATTTGCAATGCATGAGTATTTTAAAACTTTGCTCCTGATTTTTCTAAGAATTCTGCATTTGACAGCCTTGTGCCCCACCATTTAGTTATTTTTGTTCTACTGATCAAGATAATAGATAAAAATAGCTGATGAATAAGAAGAACTCTGAGACAGACTGACAGGATTGTTCTTTAGAGGAAAAGAAACAACATGGTAAGTGGGGGTGAAGGAGGCAGAGAGGAATACATCTGGGAAGATGAGGAATGGAAAGAGAGACCAGAGCTCATGATGTGCATGGAAAGAGAATAGACTTGGGAGAGTCTGGAGAGAAGAGCGAGGACAGCCATTCTGCTTGCTCTAGGGGTACAGGAGAGGCAGAAGGAGAAATGGCAGGAGGGAAGAATATTATAATAAGTTTGATGGTACATTATCAATTGGATCCCCATGGACATTCTTTGGGAAACTCCACTAAAGCTGAAAATTGCTTTCAAATAAGCTTAAAGTTGACTGTTTGGTTTAGTTTGATACCGTAAAAAAAGTTTTCCCCTTATTAAGTGTGCTTACACTCATGAAGAGGAAAATATCTCAGAATCTTGGCAGACCCGTGAAAGCTTACACTTATCAAGTGCTAGTGGGTTGCTTGAGAACTGCACAATCCAAACAGCATGATACGACTCCTCAAGATGAACATAATACATCTTCTCCTTCTCTTTCCAGATGCTTACCAAGAAACAAGCCTCATTTTCTGGTCAAATTTTTTAACCAATAGAAAAGAATAGAGAGCCCAGAAATAAACCCACGCTTATATGGTCAAATAGTCTGTGACAAAAAAAGACAAGAATATACAATGGGAAAAAGACAGCCTTTTCAATAAATTGCAATGGGAAAACTGGACAGCTACATTTCTCACACCATATACCAGAATAAACTCAAAATGGATTAAAGACTTAAATGTAAGACCTGAAACCATAAAAGTCCTAGAAGAAAACACAGGCAGTATGCTCTCTGACATCGGTCTTAACAACATTTTTTTGGATTTGTCTCCTCAGGCAAGGGGAACAAAAGCGAAAATAAACAAATAGGACTACATTAAACTACAAAGCTTCTGCACAGTGAAGGAAACTATCAACAAAATGAAAAGGCAGCCTACTGAATGGGAGTAGATGTTTACAAAAGATATATCTGAAGAGGGGTTAGTGTCTAAAATACACAAAGAACTCATACAACTCAACATCAAAAAACAAACAATTCTATTTAAAAATGGGCAGAGGACCTGAATAGACATTTTTCCAAAGAAGATATACAACAGACCCATGAAAAGATGCTCAACATCACTAATCATCAGGAAAATGCAAATCAAAACCACAATGAGATATCACCTCACACCTGTAAGAATGGCTGTCATCAAAAAGACAACAAATAACAAGTGTTGGCAAGGATGTGGAGAAAAGAGAACACTTGTGTACTATTGGTGGAATTATAAATTGGTGCAACCACTATGGAAAATAGTATGTAGATTCCTCAAAAAATTTAAAATAGAACTACCATATGATTCAGCAATTCTACTTCTGGATATTTACCTAAAGAAAACGAAAGCACTAGTTTGAAAGGATATATGCACACCAATGTTCATAGCAGCACTATTTGCAATAGCCAAGATATGGAAGCAACCTAAGTGTCCATCAACAGACGAATGGATAAAGAAGATGTGGTACATATATATACAATGGAATATTACTTAGCCATAAAAAAAGAATGAGATCTTGCGATTTGTGACATGGGTGGACCTAGAGGGTGTTATGCTAAGTGAAATAAGCCAGACAGAGAAGGACAAATACCACATGATGTCACCTATATGTGGAATCTAAAAAGCAAAGCAAACAAGCCAACAAAAGAAAAACAGACTCATAGATACAGAGAACAAAAGGGTGGTTGCCAGATGGGAGGGGGTGGGAGGGGGCATGAAATAGGTGAAGGGGACTGCATTACAAACCTCCAGTTATAAAATAAATAAGCCACAGGGATGTAATATACAACATAAGAAATACGGTCAATAATATTGTAATAACTTTGTAAAGGGACAGATGGTGACTTAACAGTGATCGTTTCATAATGTATGCAAATATCAAATCACTATGCAGTACACCTGAAACTAATACAATATTGTGTGTCAACCATATTTCAATTAAGAAAGGAAATTCAAATTAAAATGAAAAAATCTAGAAATTAATAAGGAAACACTACATATCAGGACCTCTGTTATATCGGTCAGGCAATACTCAGAAATAAATTCACAGTCTCATTATTTATATCAATAAATGAAAGGAATACAAAATAAACAGATCCAACTCAAGAAGTTAGGTTAAGAATTATAAAATAAACCCAAGTAAAGTAGAAGAAAAGATCTAGAGACTGTCATATAGAATGAAGTAAGTCAGAAAGAGAAAAACAAATATCATATATTAACGCATGTATGTGGAACCTAGAAAAATGGTACAGATGAACCAGTTTGCAGGGAAGAAGTTGAGACACAGATGTAGAGAACAAACGTATGGACACACCAAGAGGGGAAAACCACAGTGGGGTGGGAGTGATGGTGTGCTGAATTGGGCGATTGGGATTGACATGTATACACTGCTGTGTATAAAACTGATGACTGATAAGAACCTGCAGTACAAAAAAAAAAAAAAAAAACAACTAATACTAATCTTTCTTTGGGTTATTTGTATGGAAATATGTTAATATAAATGTTTCAGACATTACATGAAATTTCTAAAAATCTTATATGTTCTGACATAACGATATAAGTCATAATTCTAGTTATTACTTTAAAATGTATATCTCAGAAATAACTAAATTTCCTTATCAATTGCATTATTATAAAAAAAATAAAGACAAAAGCAGAAAATAATAAATTATAAAAACAAAAATATAATACAGCAAGTAATTAAATTCAAAGTCTGGTTGCCTAGGGAAAAAAAATAAAATAGATAAAGTACTACTTAACCTAATCAATAAATAATGGGGTGAATCTATTAAAAAATAAGTCATAAGCATCTAGAAAAAAATTAAAGAATCTTCTTGACTCTATAAAGTACATTTGAAAACTTGAATAAAATGGGTAATTAGCTAGCAAAACATAAAATTTATCAAAATTGATTCCAGAAAAGCTAGAAATCTTACTGGACCAATTGAACTGAAACACGGATAAGGTTTTAAAAGAGCTACGACATTAAAAAGCACCATAGTTACACATTGTGATGTTACTAAATCTTAAAGAAATGATAGATCAATTAAATAATTCCAGAGCATATGAAAGAAAAACTTCTAAATTATACAAAGTGGTTTAACATCCATACCAACAACACAGCAAAGATTGTGTACAAAAGGGAAAACAACTAACCAGTCTTCACTTATATCAATGCAAAAATCCTAACTAGGGGCTACCCTGGTAGCGCAGTGGTTGAGAGTCCACCTGCCGATGCAGGGGACGCGGGTTCGTGCCCCGGTCCGGGAGGATCCCACATGCCGCAGAGGGGCTGGGCCCGTGAGCCATGGCCGCTGGGCCTGCGCATCCGGAGCCTGTGCTCCGCAACGGGAGTGGCCACAACAGTGAGAGGCCCGCGTACCGCAAAAAAAAAAAAAAAAAAAAAAATCCTAACTAAATGTTAACAAACTGAATCCAGTAGAACAATAAAAGAATAATACACCATGACCAAGAGGGATTACATACAAGAATGCACAAGTAATTTAATATTAGGGATTTTATTAATATGATTCATCATTTAATAGATCTGAGGAGAAAAATCTCATCCAACAACTCCATAGATGTTGAAGAAGCATTTGACAATTTCAACTTATATTATCAGGATTTTCTTATTTTTTTATAAAATGGTAATATATGTGTACTTCTTTAACACAATAGTCCTTATTTACTTTAGTCCCAAGTCCAGCATCATGTTTTATGTAGAAATCATTCTAACTAAAACCAGGAAAAAAGAAATACCCACTGTCAGCCCTGGTACTTAATTCTGTTCTGAGATACTAGCCAGTGCAATTAAATGAGGCAGAAATGAACAACACTGATTTAAAATTGTAGAAGAGGGTTGAAATAATCACTGTTTGTTGCTGATAAGATTACATACCTGAAACCCAAGAGAATTGCCTGAAAAAATACTACAAAAATTTTCTGAATTCATCTAAGTCATCAGTTACAAACTAATTCACAGAAATCAAGAGCTTTCAAAAGTAAAAATAACAAGATAAGCCCATTTATAATAGCAACAAAAAGATAAAATACCTTAAAATAAACTTAAAAATCCATGTGCAAGGGCTAAATGAAGAAAACCTTAAAATGCTCCTGAAAAATACAAAAGTATTTGCTTTTTCTTATTAGGTCTTAACTCCATCTAAGATCTGTTTTTGCTTGATGTAGGGATCTAATTTTAATTTTTTCTATATGAGTAATTAATATATGGGTCCTGGAACAAATTGGTCCCTAAACCCCACTGATCTGTAATGCATGAACAATTTTCTCTAAATTAATCTGTAAATTTAATGCAACCAACAGGAAAGTTTTTTTAAATGAGGCAAAGTAATTCTGAAGTTCATATGGACAAAATATGTGCCTCCAGAATGTTTCTAAAAAAGAAGAAAGGAGGCTAGCCACACCAGAGAAAGCTTCAGTGGTTAAAACATTATAATGGCAGAACATGAATAGACAGGCTGATCAATGAAACCATGTAGTAAGTCCAGACACAGTTTTTTGTGTTTATGATGAAAGTGGCATCTCAAATCAATACAGACAAGAAGGACACTTGGTAAAGAAAAAAATTAACTTGGATCCAAACCTCATGATAACAGGAAAAATTATAAATGGATCAAACATGTATACATAAAAAATAAAGTCACTAAAGTAGTCAAGAAACATGGGAATTTTTTTTTTATAACCTTGGAGTGGACAAGGCAATTCTAACCTGACACAAACCCTGAAGGCTTACAAAAATTTGTCTTAAAAATTCAAATACTATTCATGGCAAGAAAAAAAACACAAAGCAAAAATTGGAGAAAATATTGCCACATATCACAAAGAGCTAATTTCCTCAATATAGCTACCTAGGTCCTACAAATTGTGAGGGAAGCATCAAAAAAACCCACAGAAAATCTTGCAAAGGATATGGACAGCTACAGAAAAGGAAATACAAATATATAGACTTTAATATAGAAAAAACTGCTTAACATTCCCAGAATAAGAGAAAAGCAAATTAAATCACACAGAGATGAGATGTCAGAGAGCAAAGTTCCAAATGTTTAATTAAAACGCTTGCTGAAGATGTTGTGGGAAAATAAGCACTCTCTTACATGTCTAAATGTAAGACAGATATATAAATTGATACAACTCTTATAGAGGGCATTGTGATATCTAACAAAATTGGAAATGTGCATTCTCTTTGACCCAGAATTTCCTCCTTTGGTGATTTATCCTACAAATATTCTCACATAAATGGAAAGAAGACAAACGTGTTGGTTACCTACGGCAGGACTGTTTTAATAGTAAAGAAGTATATACTACTTAAATTTCTATGATGAAGGATCGGTTAAATAAATTGTGACAGGGACTTCCCTGGTGGCGCAGTGGTTAAGAATCCACCTGCCAATGCAGGGGACACGGGTTCGAGCCCTGGTCTGGGAAGATCGCACATGCCGCGGAGTAACTAAGCCTGAGTGCCACGACTGCTGAGCGTAGGCTCTAGAGCTCGCGAGCCACAACTGTTGAAGCCCGCACACCTAGAGCCCGTGCTCTGCAACAAGAGAAGCCACTGCAATGAGAAGCCCGCACACCGCAACGAAGACCCAACGAAGCCAAAAAATAATTAATTAATTAATTAATTAAAAAAATAAATTGTGACACATTCATGCTAAGAAATACTATGCAGGTGTAAAATGAATGAGGACACTTTACATACTGATGTGGAAAGATTCCTAAAAGATATTATTAAGTGAAAAAAAGTAACGTACAGAAAAGTATAATAATTATGTTACCATTTGCATAAAAATAACACAAGAAAATATTGATATATTGTACTTGCTTGCATATGTAGTAAATATCTGTGAAAGGACACAAAACAAACTAATAATAGTAGTTTGGAGGGAAATTGATGGGTTGGAGACAAGGATGAAAGAAAATTCAAAGTCCTTCCTTTTGATTTTTGAAGTATAAAAATTTTTTGACTATTGAAATATGAAATTAATAAAATTATAAGATACTTCCATAAATAATTTATGCAATAAATTTGAAAATAAATATAAAATAGGCAATTCCTTAGGTAAATATAAATTAAATCCCCCCAAAAAACGCAAACAGGGGCTTCCCTGGTGGCGCAGTGGTTGAGGGTCCGCCTGCCGATGCAGGGGATGCGGGTTCGTGCCCCAGTCCGGGAGGATCCCATGTGCCGCAGAGCGGCTGGGCCCGTGGGCCATGGCCGCTGGGCCTGCGCGTCCGGAGCCTGTGCTCCGCAACAGGAGAGGCCACAGCGGTGAGAGACCCGCGTACCGCAAAAAAAAACAAAAAACAAACAAAAAAAACACAAACAGAAAAGGAAATTAAATTGTAATCAAATATCTATCTGTTTGAAAATGCAGCTTGCCAGACTATTTTACAAAAGATATATCTAACCTTCAAGAAACAAATAACTTCTATCTAATATAACAATTCCAGAGATTGGAAAAAGAGATAAAAACCCCACATGCCAACTCATTTTATGATGCTAGTATAACTTTTATGCTAAAACCAGACAAAGAGGACAGAAAATTAGAAGCCAGGCTAACTTTGAACTTGACAGGACAAATGCTAAATAAAATATTAGGAAACCCAAACAAGCAATATATTTTAAATGCCTCATAACCAAATAGGATGTAAACCAGGCATATTTTAAAAAATAAAAATTAGAAAATATGTAAATTACAAAAAATATTTTAAGATATAGAGGAAAAATATGTATATATTTAAAATATCATACACAGGACTTCCCTGGTGGCGCAGTGGTTGAGAGTCCGCCTGCCGATGCAGGGGACACGGGTTCGTGCCCCGGTCCGGGAAGATCCCACATGCCACGGAGCGGCTGGGCCCGTGAGCCATGGCCGCTGAGCCTGCACGTGCGGAGCCTGTGCTCCGCAACGGGAGTGGCCACAACAGTGAGAGGCCCGCGCACCGAAGAAAAAAAAATCATACACACTCTTCAGACAGATTAAAGATCTAAATGTGAAAAGCACATCTTTAAAACATTTAGGGCTTCCCTGGTGGCGCAGTGGTTGAGAGTCTGCCTGCTGATGCAGGGGACATGGGTTCATGCCCCGGTCCGGGAAGATCCCACATGCCACGGAGCGGCTGGGCCCGTGAGCCATGGCCGCTGAGCCTGCGCGTCCGGAGCCTGTGCTCCGCAACGGGAGAGGCCACAACAGTGAGAGGCCGCGTACCGCAAAAAAAAAAAAAAATTAAACACATGGACAAAATGGGAACACACCCTTCTACTGTGGTTGCCTCTGCCGAGTGAGTGAGGACCAGAAAGATGAGGGAGGGGGTGGGCTTTAACTGTATCTGTAATGTCTTATTTTGTTAAAGAATGTTATGACCCAATGTTACTATTGATATTTACGATATCTGGGTTGTGGGTATGGGAAGGTTTGCTACCAAATTCCCCATTCTAGCCTTTGTAGGGAGGTCAGACACTTGCCCCATTCTGGTTTCCTCTCAGATGTAGGACCTCACGTAGGACCTGCCCAACCCAGAGATTCAGGCCATATTACCTGTGACCAGCTTGCTTACTGTGGACCTACTTTTCGACTTCCCTTCTCCACTTCTGCCTGCCTGTCATCACACCTTCTTTGTCCATTCTGCACCCACTAATGTATAATGTCACCATGCCAGGCAGATATTGCATTTGCCGCCATGCTCCATTTCCTCGCGGCCAGTGAGGCCAGGCCAGACCTCCAGCCTCTGTCCCCACCACCACCTGAGGCTGGTCTGTGTCCCTCGTGCTCAGCCTGTCCCCCAGCTACTAACTGGACCATCCCTGTGTCCTAAGCCATTACTGGCACTGAGTTTTGAGATACAGACCTGATTCTCGCTCATATTTCTAGATTTCCTCAACATCCGACACCAGGTCATAATGACACAAATACTTCTCACTTACTTTCTAGTTCTGACTGTACATTTACCCACAGTTGATATTTACCGTCAGTTGGAAATTTAAACTATACACAGTTTTGTTTTGTTTTGACCTAGATGAGCAGTTTTGATCTGAGTTTGATATTTTGGCTACTCCACTCTTCCTTTTGTTCCCAAGAACGAAAGTGCAGCCCCGTGTATTTTTCTATATCTGTGTTTTTCATGAGTCTAAGCTAAGCTCAGGAGGGCAGACTATATATTGGATTGTCATTGATGCAAAGGTACACAGGCAATCCAAACAGAGACCCTTCTGGCAGAATGCACTTCAGAGTGAATGAAGGAGTTTTAGTATGTTAGAGTCGGAATCATTTCAGGAGAAAGACATTTCTGAAATTATGGTGAAAATCAATGAAAAACATGATTTGACACAAAGATATCTAGTTTACGACTTAAAAAATGTATAGTAGAGATGAAGCTGTAACAATATTTTAAAACTAAAAAAACAAAACCAGTGAGTAATACAACTCTTTAGTTGGGTAAAGTCTTTATAATGTGCCTCTCTCAGAAATTTTGAAAATATTCACAAATTTATTCACAAATAAATTGAATTACCTCTTGTCTCAAAAGACGTTCTGTCTGATTTCTGGTGATATTTCTATGGTACCACCTGTAAAAGTAATAAAAATAATTTTTAAATGTTATGTTCCATTTCTTTCCAGAAAAAAAAAAAACAAAAAACCCCAAGCTGCTCCATTTCCTTCATTTTTAAAAACTTTCTCCAGAACTGATTTTAGAAAACGGAGTGATTTTTAACTCAGATAAACAATAACGTACTGTAATGTGTCCGTTAGTTTAATACAGTTTTATTGATTGCAAGCCAAGATCTCACTTATTCTATCACATCTCCATTCAACTTTCTGACACACACTTAGTATATAATTTTGAATGATATAACCTCCTGAAAATTCCATAAAAGGTACGTGGTTAGGAAGTCATCATCTTCAATAAACACCTTACAGAGCTTTGGTTAAACAAACTAAAAAATAACCATTTCTTTCCCCTCAGGAACATCTTGTTTACATGCTTATATATGTGTTATGTTATCTTTCTGAACTTAAAACTCACACCAACTTATCTGACTCTCCTGAGTTTGTTACCTTGTGGTAAAGTCAGTGGTTTGATAGCGTAAACAACCAATATACAAATCACCCTGCCCCAATCCCTCACGGGCCTCATGGTGGTCCTCTTTTTCCCCTCGCTTACTAAGCTTGGGCCACATTGGGAATCTTTCCTGGCTCAAACTCACGAAGCCCTTTTCTGCCTCCGACCTTGCTGTTATCTCTGCATGAAGCCATCATTAAATGACTTTAAAATACCAGAGCTACACACAGTGATCGTAATTAAGTAACACTGTAATTTAAACATATGGTTTGGTATAACAACACAATCAGTAGGCAAATGTGGTACAGGAAAGAGAGAGGAAACGGTAGAACAAAGGCGAGAGACAGAAAAATGGAAAAGCTTTCATTTCAAAACAAGATTTTAAAAAGGAGTTAATCTAATTTTACCAGAAATAATATTTTTGTGGACAGTGGAAGGAAGAGTGCATATATAACCATGCAGTAAGTCAAGTGGGGGGAGCGCAAAGGTGGCTGATTGAAACTCAGACCTGCCTTGGAGGATGGAACCTATCTCATCATGTGGACTTCCCCTAACCTTCAATAGTAGAAAGTTGCCACTAAATTAGAATGGTCAGGTTCTTTAAATACTAATGCCCTCAAATTGAAAACAGTCTTTTAAAAAGATGAACCACAGAGAATAGGGGATGATTACAGATGATTCTAATCAAAGTAATATGACTATATGACTACTTACTGCTAGTGGAAACAAGAGTAACTGTGATGTTAAACTGTGCATATCATTCAGTACTTTTTAATGACTATTCATATTGTGGAAGGGAATTTCAAGATGAGTCTGAGACCTCTTGCTGTAGAAAGAAGAAATTCTTTCAAAATAAATGAGACAGAGTTAAAGACACAGGGAACCAGTTTAATGGGGCCCCCCACTGGCTAAGTTCTGAAATATGGGTGCTAAAAGGAGAATGATGATTATAGCTCACTGAAATAACTGAAGCTGTAAAAAGCCAAGACTGCATAATGTACTCGAAAGGGGAGAGATTAACATAAATTGATTTTTTTCTAAATAGTGTTTTTTACCTGCTATTGTGTTGGTGTTAATTTTGTTGCTTTGTACTTATTTATTATAGTGATAAATAAAATAAATATATTAATTTTGACTAAATATAAATTAAAAATCCATCCACGTGGAAGTCATACTTAGAATGACTTCAAAGTAGTAACAAAAGAGCCAGATAGAAGTATATGATGAATTTAAGACCCTTTAAAATAATGCAGAATTCCATCTGCATTATTATAATGATATATGTAAGGCAGGAAAAGATAAGATGAATGCAATTTAGAGGAGGTGGGAGCATGGTATTTCAGAATTTCATCTCTTTAAATCAGTTGGTAAAAATTAGAAGAGTTTTTGTTCTGTTTTGTTTTTTTCAAATAGGTAAGGCTGTAACTCCTTTACTGAGACAACACTGATTATAAAACTTATATTGAGGGGCTTCCCTGGTGGCGCAGTGGTTAAGAATCCACCTGCCAATGCAGGGGACACGGGTTTGAGCGCTGGTCTGGGAAGATCCCACATGCTGTGGAGCAACTAAGCCCCTGTGCCACAACTACTGAGCCTGTGCTCTACAGCCTGTGAGCCACAACTGCTGAAGCCCACGCACCTAGAGCCCATGGTCTGCAACGAGAAAACACCTCAATGAGAAGCCTGCGCACAGCAACGAAGAGCAGCCCCGGCTCGCTGCAACTAGAGAAAGCCCACGCACAGCAACAAAGACCCAACGCAGCCAAAAATAAATAAATAAATAGTAAATAAATGTTTAAAAAATTAAAAAAAAAAACTAACATTGAATGATTTCAATAGAAGCCCCAATACACAGGATTGTGGTGGGCCTTCTACTGACATATTAAAAAAAATCCTGGCTCAAACTCACCAGGATTGGACTCACAGTACGTCCAACTGTGGTTGGGTACAACCATCTTATATATATGTAAGCCTCCCATGTGCCATTCCTAGATTTCTGATCAATAAGTAACAGTATTGTGGTCTTGAGTTTTAGCCCTAGAAACCCTATTAGGTCTGAGAAGGTTAATCTGCTTCACTGAGTGACTTTCTAACCCTGAGAAGGTTAAGCACTCAGTGTAGAGACAATTAGATAAATCAGACTCATATTTCCATAGCTCAGGATAATCAATCTTTGCTATTTAAAATATCTATAATTTTAAGAGAATCTGGCATATCAGGTTTTTGTCTTTGATTTAAAATTTAAAATTAATCTTAAACTTGTTATTTGAAGTTTGAGGGAATTGAACCAATTTTTAAAATGACATTCATATGGATAAGAGAACTCGATTTACCACATATATCTGTTTAACTTATTACACTTCCAGGATCATGTAAGGACTTACAAAGGGGTATTACAATTGCAAATTTGCTGTCAGGCATGTGACGTACAATACTTAAAAAGAAAACTGAATTTATTCAGTTTATCAATGCAAGTTAGATATTTCCAGAAATTTAATTAACTGAGCTTATAAATAGCATGGATTGTTTAAAGACATTTCGTATGTTGAGTATCAATTAAGGTGACTTCTTAACTTTTTTAGATTTATGCGTAGTATATCAAGACTTACAAGTTAAATCTGAAGGCTTACTGAAAACCAGGGTTTTACGTTGTAATATTGATAATTTAATTTCAAACCAAAGTAGCCATAAATATTTCTCTGAATAAAGGTTCCCCTGAAATGTCAGAAGCCCATGTGGACACAGCATTCCTTCCCCCTTCGGCCCCTAACTCCCTCCTGCCCCCTTTAGCCCTCAAGTCACTTCCTCAGAAAGGTCTTCCCCACCCAACACGCTCATTTAAATTATATCCCCTTCCCTCTCCCTGTGCCCCATACTGTTCCTTCATAATACCACAATTTAAAATGATATATTTATTTGTGAATTTGGGGTTGTTTAATGTCTATTTTCCCATGAAGCTGTAAGTTGCATGAAGGCAGGGACTGCTTCTGTGTATTCCGTATTGTGTTTCCAAGGCCTGGAACAGCTAACATCTGGTACATCCTAAGTGCACGATAAAAAAGACTGAACAAATAAATTGACTGGAGGACTGAAGTATCTATGAATGTAGTACACCTGTAATACTAGGCAAGGTGGACCAAACTGTAAATGCCTTACCTGTTCATTTCACAGTTCAAGACGGGTTCGAGCCCTGGTCCAGGAAGGTCTCACATGCCACGGAGCAACTGGGCCCCTGCGCCACAGCTAGTGAGCCTGCTCTCTAGAGCCCACGAGCCACAACTACTGAAGCCTGCGTGCCTAGAGCCCGTGCTCCACAACAAGAGAAGCCACCACAATGAGAAGCCCGTGCACTGCAACGAAGAGTAGCCCCCGCTCGCCGCTACTGGAGAAAGCCCGCACGCAGCAACAAAGACCCAATGCAGCCAAAAATAAATAAAAATAAATAAATTTAATATCTCAACCTTAGTTTCTGATCTGCAGAATGAGGGGCAGAATGATCTGCAGAGTGACTGCTAAGATTTCCATCTTCTAAATCTATAAGGGTAGCAAGAATGTATTTCTAAGCAGAACTCTAGTAACATACCAAATGTTCTTCCAAACTACATTAGCCTACTTCTCAACTTCATTGATTTCTAAAAGATTTCAAAACATGAGCTAAATACAGTAATGTGTCTATATATTAAGTCTAATTTCATTTATGCACAATTAATGCCATTTTTAATTTTTTTAAATGTTTTGACCACGCTGCATGGCATGAGGGATCTTAGTACCCTGACCAGGGATCGAACCCATGCCCCTTGCAGTGTAAGTGCAGAATCTTAACCACTGGACCACCAGGGAAGTCCCCATTTTTTAATTAATAACTTTTCCATTTAGGACATGTATTAAAATAAGTGCAAGATGAGTGTTTGGTTTCACATTGTCACTGTCAAAAATTTTTTTAATTGGCTGTACAAAACAAAAGTGATTTTAAGAAAAAGAAGTTTCTGAATCAACTGTTATAAGCATCAAAGATCTCTTAGGCTAAAGCTGCCAACCGTGTTACCTTCTTTTCCTTACTTTGGTCTTACAGACCAAAACCACTATGTATACTTATAAGCTGCCCACATGTACATAATTTTCATAGATTAACCATAGGACATATTTTGGAGGACACTTACTCGTATATTTCTAAGTTGCTTGGTTTGTTTTCAGTCACATAGTTGCTTGGAATTAAGCCTTCATTCCTACAAAGACAAAGCAAAAATCAAAACGCTTGGCACATTTGTGGCATTATTGTGGCAAAAATCCTTTTAAAAACCTCAAGGATGCAGGGGAAAATCAAATTCATTTGACTACTTAAATTGTTGAAAGAAGAAAGAAAAGTTTTTTCATTTCAACTAAAATCTCTGCATGATAAATACTAAGTTTCTGACTTATAATGTGAATAGTTTAAGACGTTTTCTGACAAAAATCTTTGCAAAGAGGAAAAGGTGTACTTACGTGATCACTGGGACATCATAGTGACTAGATTAAAAGCATACCAATTACAAAGATATTGACTTAATTCTTTTTAATTGCCACAGAGTATTCCACAGAATAGATATTCTAGTTTAGCCACGCCCCTATTACAGCAAAGCTGGAAAGAAATACTTGAACATGCCTTCTTGTGTACAAGTAAAAGTACTTCTCTAAGACAGATACCAAGCAGGGAAACTGCTGGGTCACGGAGTCTGTACATCTTTCAGTAGATACAGTAAATTGCTGTTGAAGGGAAATGTACCAATTTATACACTCATCGGCAGGGGAGGGGTTTCTCTTTTCCTATACCTTCGCCAATGAAATCTGAAATTTAAAATTATGAAAAGATCTCCAAGACATTTTATTGAGGAATACAAGCAAGTTGCAGAGCAAAGCATAAAGTATGGTCAGACTTAGCTAAATTATATCTGCAAACAATACCATATGTTTCAATGAGTGCATTGAGAATGATCTGGACAAGTACTCACTAAATGAATAATGGTGCTTCCTTTTGGGAAAGAGACTGGGTTTGGAGGTGTGGCAAAGCAGAATTTGGGTACTATTTATCACGTATGAATCCAAAAACAAAAAAACTATATTCAGTTATTAACTTTGAAGTTAAAAATTGCTGTTGTTTCTCTTTAAGTCTGAGTCATGCCAATAGGCCACCTGCAGCAGTAGCTAATTACACAGCCCTGAACCTACTAACTTACTGTGATCACTGGGACATCATACCTCTTTTCCCACTGAAAAGTCTCCATCACATGTTGAGACTCAATCAAAAACTGGTAACACAGCCAAATCATCAGGAAAATATAAATAAAGAGGTATGTATGTACTTCTGATGCTTAGACACTTATAATCTCCAAATCTTGACAAGGATCAGAAATCAATGCCAGCATTCTTCCCCAGAAAGCTCACCTACTCCTCAGAATTCTTCTCTACCCAGGACTCCAGTCTGGCATTAGCAATCTATTGCAACGGACACAAAGAAGTCTTATTGCATCCCAGGGTCTTTTTTCTTTCCAATTTAATTCAGAAACTATTGCAATGTTTACTTCTAAAACTAGTCATTGTAGAAATATGAAAATGAATAAGATACTGTTTCTGTTTCTATCTCAGAGCTTAACAGGAAAAAAATTCAAATTGCCAAAGAAAGCATAAATTAGAATAAGAACTTGTATGGTAGGAGCTATCATTCCCATTTTACAAATAAAGAAACAAAAATTCATTAAAAATAGAACTACCATATGATCCAGCAATTCTGCTCCTAGGTATTTATCTGAAGAAAATGAAAACATTAACTCAAAAAGATATATGCACCCCCACGTTCATTGCAGCACTATTTACAATAGCCAAGACGTGGAAACAACCTAAGTATCCACTGACGGATGAGTGGATAAAGAAAATGTGGTATATATCTCTACAATGGAATATTATTCAGCCATAAAAAGAAGAAAATCTTGTCCTTTACAGCAACATAGATGGACCTGGAGAGCACTATGTTAAGTGAAGTAAGTCAGACAAAGACAAATACTATATGGTCTCACTTACCTGTGAAATCTTTTAAAAAATGAAAAATTGAAGAAACAAACAAACAAGCTCATAGATAGAAAGAACAGATTGGCGGTTGCCAGAAGCAGGGGTGGGTGGGGGTGAAGTGGGTGAAGGGGATCAGAAGGTATAAAACTCGTGCTACAGAATAAATATGTCTTGGAGATATAATGTATAGAATGGTGACTGCAGTTAATAGTACCGTATCACATGCTTGAAAGTTGCTAAGAGAATAAATAAAAGTTCGTAAAAGTTCCTGTCACAAGAAAAAAAACTTGTAACTATGTATGGTGATGAATGTTAACTAGACTTGTAGTGAGTATTTCACAATATATATAAATATTGAATCATTATGTTGTATACTTAAAACTAATATAATGTTATATGTCAATTATAACTGAGAAGAAAGAGAGAAAGGAAGGAAAGGAGGGAAGGAGGGAGGGAGGGAGGGAAACAGAGAGGGTAAGTGACTTGCCCAAGGACACACAACAGTACGCGGCAGCATCAGGATATAAAGCCACGTGTACCTAGTTTGGAGAGTCTGCCTGAAATCACGGTGCTATAATGCTCTTTCATACAGATGGGGAGGTGTGGGAACAGCTTCTGTTTCATTTACGAGGAAGAGTTATAAACCTGGATTAAATGAGCCACTACATGGAGTCTATGTCATGCTTCAGAAGTCTTCAGAGAATGAGAGATGAGAGATTTGGTAAAGACTAAGCCATCAGTCTTACCCCAAGCGGTCTCTTGCCTTCCACCAGTGAGGATTACACTTCTCCAAGATCAGGTATTCCTCTGCTCTCTTTAAGGCTAAGTCACAGGGCTCTCTGGGCAGGAAATCATACAGTGCTTTGACTTGGATCTTCTCTTCAGCAAACTCAGAGGGTGGGAGGGGAGGAAGCGGCTTGCGTTTTGATGGCTGCACTCGGCCCCTGTTGGACTGTAAAAACTAAAGAGTGAGTCGTTGTGCTATTGTTTTAGTGATCTGTACTAAAAAAGAATCGGGATAGAGCCTATTTGCCTGCCCCCTCACTTTTCCCAGCCAGCTGCACCAAAGCAGAAGCCCAGGTGGGATAAAGGTAGGAAATGACTAACTATAGAACAACTTCCAGATCCAGCAACACACTCATCATTTTGTAAATTCTCAAGATCACCAATTCTCTTGCCAGCATTGCACTGAATTGTTTTCATGTCACAATTCTTAAAATTTTATTTCCTCCTTAATAGTTTCACTTCAAGGATTTTTCTCTCTTGGAAAAAGAAAAACGGCTCTTCCCTTTCGCGTGCTGTAAGCTTGTGTTTGGGTTTAACACAGTTCCCAAGAAAACTGATTCTCCGCCACTGAGCTGAAAATTAATCCTGGCCTCAAAATGGCAGTAGCCAGGATACATTTTTTCCCAATTTCAAGTTCTGCCAAAATATAGCAGAGTAGTCTATTTTAACTGTTTTTGTTGGTTGGTTGGTTTCTGTCTTTCACTTTCTTCTAGGACATCGATTCACTAAATGTTTACTGAGAACTCATTATGTGCCAACCATGATACTAGGTTCTGGGCATGGCAGAAAACGGTACCTCATGAGGCCCAGACCCTAAAAATGCCACCGTCCTCTACCCCTTCACCCCCATCAAAATGATACTCACTTGCTTCTTACTTGGCAATTCACTGAACCATGGTCTGCGACGCTGCGTGTATTTTTCTGAAAGTTCTTCATCTTTGCTAAGGCTTATTTGTGTCCTCACTTGTCTGACATTGAAAAATAATCATGTTACAAATGATTATTTGTACTCAAGTTATCTATGAATCTACTAGATTATCACAAACTAGTAGAAAAATCTCCTTCCTATTGTTTTTTTTTTTAGAAGACTTCCAAACTTCATTTCCTTGAACAAGGTACTACCTCTCAGAACTTCATTTTTTTTAATCTGGAAACTAGAGATGCTAAGAGCGTATAGAGTTGTTATGAAATAAAATTGAGAAAACATCTCATGTGCCCAATACAGAGTCTGGTGCATATTAAGGGTGTACAATTATAATCATGATAATGAAGATCTTACTCTGTGTCAGGCACAGTGTTTATCATTTTACATGCATCACCTGATTCGATGGTATCTATTGTTATAAGTAGACATGGTGTAGCGATAAGAACATGAGTTCAGATCCCAGGTCTACCATTTTCATAGTGTGGCCTTGGGTAAGCAATGTAACCTCTCTAAGCCTCAATTTCCTCATCTGTATAATGGAGATTGTAAAAAAAAATGGGTGGTTTTGAGAGTCACTTGAGCTAAAATATGCAAACTTCTTAGCACAGTCTGACATATAGAACACTCCCATTAAATGTTGGCTCTTATTATTATTATGATGCGCTGGATTTTATCCTTATACGTCATTTGCTGGGCACCAAAGTGTAAAACGCACTGATAGTTTGGGGGAGATACTCAAATAAACAAGACAGGATTCTTACCCTTAAAAGGTAAAAATTACAGAGTGAAACACAGACATATAAATAGCATACATGAAATAAGTATTAAATAAAGAACCAAGCCGCGTGCTCTGGGAACACAATGGAAGGAGCAATTAAATCCAGGAGGATCAAGGAAGCATCACAGACCTGACATCTGACCTACAGCTAGCTTTAAATGAATGGCCATTCAACAGGAAGAAAATGGGGAGTAGGGTTTCCCAGGCAGAGGCAACAGCAGATACAAAGAGATGTGGAGACTCGACAGGCAATAGAGAAAAGGAATGAATTAATTTCCGAGAAGTTGCCCTCGGAAGAAGACTTACCGCTTCTGCACGGAACAGCAACAGCAGAAAATCGACTGGACGGTATTATCTGAAAAGCAGATCATTCTCAACTGTTAGAAAGCCGTGAGTCCGTGATATTGGATAGAGGAGGCTGCTGGTGCTGGTCCAAAGGAGGAAATCCCTGAGGGTACGGGTGACAGAAAGTATTGCAAAGCATATGCAAAGTCTCGACCGTGCCCTTCTTCACTAGTAGAAGATGAAAAACTGTCACTAACACAAAAAGAAGTTACTGGCACCCCGGCCACTGTGGTTTCCCTTCTCAGGCTCTTGTTCCTGGGTCTGGTTTCATGCATTTCCTCAGTCTGTGAATGATAAATGACCACTGTATTCCTCTTTACCTTGATCAGGGCTAATGTCAGTTGACAAGTATACACAAGAATATGATTCCAGAAACAATGTTCTCCTAGGAAGTCTGTTAGCAGGGATTTTGAATTAGGTCCATCGCATTTCTTCAAAAATATTTTAATATATATTTTATATATTTACATAAAGTAATATAAATATATTTAATATAATATATTATATAATAATGTAATTTAACATATTTATTTTATTTTCATATATTATGTATCAAAATACATTTATACCTTTTTGGCTCTCAAATTTTCTATGGATTAGGTCCAAACATAAACTGAATATTTAAAGAAAGCACTAGCTATCTAGTAAATCTGGGTCATGCTTACACTTCTACTGTCAAGTTTAATCTTTATTTAAGTTAAACCATTTGCCTTTTTCAAACCATAAATTTTGAATTTATCAAAAGCTGTTTTATGTTCATAGAATCTGCATTTCACAGCGGCACTTTTCTCATACTGACCCCTGAAAATGAAGCACTGTTAAGGAAGCAGAGTACATTAGACATGAGCATTACGTTTGAGGTTAGAAAGACCTAACGATGAATTCTAGCTGGGGGTGGGGGGGGAGGGTGCTGACTATATCTGGGATAAGTCCCTTTACTTCTCTATCTCTTTATTTTCCTATCTGTGAAAACAAGATAATCATACCTACCTGCTTTGAGAAGCCTTAGGGGGCAGAGGTTAATCTCCAACTTTGTGGATTTGGGCAAGTTACTTAACTGTTCTGTGCTTAAGTTTCCTCATCTGTAAAATGGGAATAATAGGACACTAGGCATGTAAGGCTACTATGAGGATTAATTGAATGAATTCATATAAAGCATGCAGAACAATGCCAGGTATATATCAATAGTAAGAGGGTAATCAAGAAGACCTAATATCATTATAGGGTTGTTGAGATTAAATTAGATATTTTCTCTAAAGTCCTGGAACATGGAAGAGGGGTACAAGCAGAAAACACCCTGTACGAGCAATCTACCCCTCAGCATCCACTCTATGCCTCCAGAACCAGGGATGAAATAGAGCTAACATATTATCGCCAGGTGATGTCAATTTGATCATATTCCTACCGGAAACCTAGTACATTAACCACCATTAGGATTCTTAAGTCAGGTAGAGAAGGAAACGAGGAGAAAAGAAGAGTAACATAGGACATAGCTGCTACAATTCCCACCTCTTAAGCTGTCCTGAGTCCTAAGCTGATCACAGATACCTTCTGTCACCATTCATTCCTTGTGCCCCCTTGCCTCTGCCGACACTTTGGCCAAAGGAGGTACTTTATCTAATGGAATTGCCCAAATGTTCATTCCTGTGGGATTTGGGTCCTTAGTTGGTATTGTCTTAATGGGGTTGTTACAGTTTTCTACTGACCAGGACTATTATGAATTTTAAGAAATGAAGCTAGTGAATTCCCTGAGTTTCAAAGTCCTCATTGTACTCATTGTGAAGAATGAACCAATTCCTGGTAATCAGGATATTCATCCCAGCTACTCTGACACTTTCCTGTGCCTATCAGTTCGCTGATACAAGGAATCCCAAAATGGTTAGAGGGCAATCTCAACTTCCAATGTTCCCTAACAAAAGGATTCTTCTCTCGGGCACTAGAATCTCCAAACTCACCAAACCCAAAGTCACAGGGAAAGAGAATAACAATATCCAGTGGGTTATTAGGTGGTGATAGGGGCCACTCCAATCTCTACTCCTTAGTTCCCAGACTCAGACATCCTGGCTATACGGAAACAACACCACATTTGCTGTTGGCTTAAGGCATTTACTGTATATGATAGGACACCACTCCAACTTTGCAAGATGCTGTCTCCCAGGTGTCATAGCAATTGAGCCTTTAGCAGGCCATTCCTCTGTACTATTAAGCCAGCTGCTTCTGAATTACGGGACACATGGTAAGAGTATTCAGAGAACCACTGTACCAGCACCAATGAAACTAAGAAAAGGCTGACTCCACAAAATGTATCATCTTGTAGACCTCTGGTTACATCTTCTCATTTTGTCCCCATTCCAAGAGTTTCAAACACATTCCTCCCCAGATCTTTCACCAACCTCCCAATCTTGTTCTTTCCACGTTCCTGAACTAGCAGGGCAACTTTTTTGCCATTGCATATGAGTCAATGTAGATCGATGCCTCAGACTAACTGTCCCTAATGAAGTGAATAAACTGATGTACTTCTTGAAGTTCAAGGAGAATGTTATTTCAACACCATCTTTCAGGCTACCTCTGAATAGGGCTGTAGCATGATGGCTGTTCATTTCCTGCTCATGTGGGTTTGGGATGCAGATCTATCTGTAAATCAGGCCTGATGGGAAATTCCTCTTGAGGTCTTGGGTGTGAGGTGAAGGAGAAGCAGAAAGAACAGGTACTATGTGAATGTCACCTGCTCATGAAGTTTTCTTGAGCCTTCTGGATCTACGGGGGCCCACTTTCACATATACCATTTCCATATTATTATGGATTACTCCTACACATGCCCAATTTCTTGGTTCAGTGAGTCAGATAACACTCAGCTCATGACAGGCTCACTCAGTTTGGATCGCATAAGCATTTCATGGCATGGTTGGAGCATTCAGTCTTCACCAGTAGGAAGCCAGGAGCTACTTTTCAAATCAAAAATAGTGGGGACTTCCCTGGCGGTCCAGTGGTTAAGTCTCCTCACTTCCACTGCAGGGGGCACAGGTTTGATCCCTGGTTGGGGAACTAAGATCCCGCGTGTCACGCAGTGCGGCCAAAAAAAAAAAAAAAAAAAAAAAATCAAAAATAGTTATCAGCAGAGGGTCAAGTCATTACTCCCAATTTCTGAGGGTTTGTGCTGTGATTCTCATAATGGGACTTTCAGAGGCTCTATATAGCCAACATTTTGCCCTTCATCCCAGGCTACCACCAATGATAACTGGAGTAATGGAAAATTGAGTTATTTCTCCCAGCAATAAGGCTATGCCTGGACCTCTAACTATATGACCAAATAAATCCCAGATCCAATTTTGACTCTGTTTCCTAGAGCCACTTATGATGCCAATTATGGTATCAATCAGACCTATAATATAAAACAAGACATACTTAAATTAGAATACTTTTAGAAGGGTTTATTTACAAAGAGACTAATTACAAAGGTGCAGAAGGGGGTAAGGTAACGATAAAGAATGTGCAGACGCCTGGGTCCAGCAATAGTGGAACTGTCACCATCCCCATGTCCAAAAGGCCCAGGAAAGTGAGAGAGTTAAGTAGAGCAGAGACCATTTTACAGGAGCAATGATCTGCTGTAGAGGGACACAGCCAGTTCAAGGTAACCTCACCACAGCTTCCTTCCAGGGCTCCCCATGGGTGTAGTGTAAGCAGAAGCCAGAGAGCTCAGAAGCATGCCGAACAGCCCTACAGATTCCTTTTCCAGGATAGAGTGCGAGGTGGAGAAGAATGAATACCAAGAGGTCGGGCTCACTGAGCCACGATGGAGGCTGGCTTCCACGTTTAATCCCCACAGGTCATCCTTCCAGGGTAGAATAGGGTGGATAAGAATAAAGATATCCAACATAGTAATCAATATATACTGGTTCCTTTGCCTTTCACCTTCAAAACCTAGATTCATGCATTAGTTCCTTGCCTTTCTCCGGTTTGGATACTGCCGTTATTCAATGTTTGGGCTACAGACACACTGGTGGTGTCCAGGGGTAAACATCTCATTTCTACTCTGGAGATACAATTCCAGTCCAATTTTTAAATACTCCTTCCCTCTTCTACATCACCATTTTCCCCCTCTCTACTGGATCCTTCCCAATAGCATATAAGTATACTACTACTTCACCCCTTAAAAACAAAACAACAAATGACCCTTGATCTTATTTCTTCCATCAGCTTTGCGCCCCATTTATAGTAATTAGCAGTCTTTATTTGCTGCCTCCAATTCTTTCCCTCCTACTTTCTCTTAACCCATCCCAGTTAAGCTTTTGATCCTACTACTTCCCCAAACTGCTCTTGTTAGGGTCACCAGGGTCCTATGCACTGCTATAAACAATGGTCAATTCTAAGGCCTCATCTTACCTGTGCTCTCAGCAGCATCTGACACTATGTCCTACTGGTCTTCCTTCTTCTCAGTCTCCTTTACTGCTTTCTTCTCCTCCCTGCTAACTTCTTAGACTGGATCTAATGCTAGGCTGCCCCAAAGCTTTTGATTTCTTCTTTACTCTGCCTTATTCACTCCCTTGATTATCTCATTCCTTCCTGTGTCTTAAAAGCCATCTATCTGCTGATGACACCAAAATGTACACCTCTATCCCAGTTCCCATGAATTTCAGACTTGCATAGCCAAAGGCACTCTCAAATTCTCCACTTGGATGTCTAGTGGACACCTCAAATTCACAGGAAGAAATCTGAACTCCTCTCTTCTTCCTCCCCAAACTCGTCTATCTACTCTTCTCCATCTTGTCAAGAGCAACTCCATTTTTCCAGTTGCTCAGGCCAATGATCTTGGAGTTATCTTTGACTCCTCTCTTTCTCTCACACCCAGTCCAATCCATCAGGAGAGCATGCTGACTCTTCCTTAAAAATGTATCCAAGGGCTTCCCTGGTGGCGCAGTGGTTGAGAGTCTGCCTGCCGATGCAGGGGACACAGGTTCGTGCCCCGGTCCGGGAAGATCCCACGTGCCGCAAAGCGGCTGGGCCCGTGAGCCATGGCCGCTAAGCCTGCATGTCTGGAGCCTGTGCTCCGCAACGGGAGAGGCCACAGCAGTGAGAGGCCCACGTACCACACACACAAAAAATGTATCCAAGAGTTTCTGCTTGAGATGACGAAAAAGTTCTGGAGATGAGTAATGGTGATGAGTGTACAATAATGTGCTTGGACTTCATGCTCCTGGACTCTACATTTACAAATGGTTAAAATGGTAAATTTTATGTTAATTACATTTCACCACAAAACTCACACACACACAGAATGTTACTGCTTTTCCCCACCCTTCTGTTACTACCAAGGTCTAAGTCTCCATTATCTGGATTATACCAATAGCCTCCTAACTTCTTTCTGCTTCTACACTTAATCCCATCCCCCCCACCCTTTATGGCTTATTTTTCAGCTGCCACAGTAATTAATTTAAAACCTAGGTCAGATCATGCTACTCCTTGTCTCACAAACCCACAATGGCTCTCCATTTCACTGTGCGTTACAGCCAATTTTCTCACAACTGTCCTTAAACCGTCCACGACCTGGCCTCCTGGTGCCTCTCACCTTCTCTCCAATGTGCTTGTGCTCATTTCACCCCATCCACACTGCCCGCGCAGTGCTTCTGGACCAGGACTGCTCTCACCCAAGGCTCTTCGCTTTTGTTCTGCCTGGACCATTCTTCCCCCAGCTGTCAGCCCTCCCTACTCTCTCCACTCCTTCACTCCTTTAATTAAATTAATAAAATAAAATAGACTCTCAATTACATATGGCAACAAGATTATATCTTTCCTTATTTCCGAGGCCTTCCGTAATCTGGCCAGCCCCACCCTGACGCTTAGTGTTCACCAATTCCTATTACACCAGCTTCTATTCTTCTGTTCACTGTTCTCACAGACACCTTGCACATTTCTGTCCCCAGCTTAAAAAAGGCTTCCATTGCAATCCACTCCCACCTAATCTTCCTTCGGCTCCCAAAGCACTGTTATCTGTCTTGCTCTGTGGCTCATAATTAGGTACCATCTTCAATGGTTATTTACTTTTCCTTGTGTAGCCTTCATCTCTCACAGGGCTTCTCAATCTCACCACTACTGACACCTTAGAGTGATGAGTGCTTTGCTGCGGGAGCTGTCCTGTGTATTACAGTATGTTGAGCAACATCCCTGGCCCCTGTGCACTAGATGTCAGTACCAACAGCACCTCACTCCTCTGATACCCACCTCCCACACCCAGGTGTGAAGACCAAAATGTTTCCAGGAATTGTCAGATGTCCCCTGTGGGTAAAAATCACCCCTTGTTAAGAACCACTGAGCTAGATTGTGAACTCTTCAATTTCACGGTCTGAGTCTCATGGTTTTTTGTCTTGTCCATAGCATCCAGCATGAGAGCCTGGTACAGAGCAAGAACTCAATAGATAGCTGTTAAATAATGCCTCCCCAATATCTACACCATCACATTACACTTAGGCTCTATTTGTCAGTAACTCATTCTGCCACATGCAATCTCACAGCTCGACGCTGGCCGGCCGCAGAGTAAGCTAGGTTGACCACGTCCTTTTGACTAAGTAGAACAGTAAAGTTGAAGAAGACAGCTTCCGGAGCTTGTAGTAGGTCATAAGTCTAACCTTTTGTTCCAGGTATAGTAAAAAAGAAGAAGGGGGCTTCCCTGGTGGCGCAGTGGCTGAGAGTCTGCGTGCCGATGCAGGGGATGCGGGTTCGTGCCCCGGTCCGGAAAGATCCCACATGCCACGGAGCGGCTGGGCCCATGAGCCATGGCCGCTGAGCCTGCGCGTCCAGAGCCTGTGCTCCGCAACGGGAGAGGCCACAACAGTGAGAGGCCCGTGTACCGCAAAAAAAAAAAAAAAAAAAAGAAGGAAGAGAGGGAGGAGGAGGAGGAGGTGGGAAGGAGAAAAAGCAGTGGCAGCTTATCCAAAATAAAGCATCAATCCACGAGATGCTAAATGAAATGGTTAAAACCCGGTGTTCAAATGTTCTTTTTTCTGTATAAGGACAGCATGTGGGGTTGAGCAGTCACTAGGGTCAGGGTAACCTGAAGTCAAATCACGACTCCATTTTCTTGTAGCGACAATATGATTTGGGGCAATTACTCAGGAGCCTCATCTGGAAAATGATAGAAATAAAACCTACCTTCTAGGAAAGGCAGTTCCCCACTGCTACCAACAAAGCATTTACCATATGGCGGGACTACAGGAAGATCTTACTATCCTATACTAACTCACTCGCTACACACTGAAATAGGTCCTGTAATTATCCCCATTTCACAGATGAAGAAATTGAGTAACAGACAGGTTCAGTCATTTGTCCAAAGCTACATACCTAAAAAAGCAGCTGAGATTGAATTTAAGTCCACAGAGCTTGGCTGAGTCCACGAGCATAATAATGAGACAGTCCTTGTGGATGAGAAGATTGCGTAAGACAGCAGAGATGAAATGTCTAGGACAGAGCAGTTGCTCATTTAATGTCCAACCTTTTCCCTCACTCAGTTCCCTAGAATTCATTCAGCAAGTATGTATTGTGTATTCAAAGAGCAGATTTGAGGTAAACAGATAGAAGCACACTATGGTCCTCCCTCTGAAGACAAAATGGGAAGAAGGTCAAGTAAACCAAAGCTGACCTTCAACCCCACAACTCCTGTGTTCTGAGCCCATTCTCTACCCCTGTTCACCCCGCTCAGGACTCTAAGGGGTCCTCTCTCCACTAACAACACAGCTCTCCGGAGGTGCTCTGAAGCTTAGTCTTGGCAAGGTGAAAATGATATGATAGTAAACTGATATAACAGTAAACATGTATGGCAGTGCTTCTTTTAAAGGCGTTTTCATATCTGTAAGCATGACAACTGTATTTGTCAGCGTGATCAGAGAGAGAGCAAGATAAACTGACTTAAGGAATTGGCTCACACAATTGTGAGGGCTGGTGAGTCCAAACTCTGACGGGGTGGGCTGGCGACTCAGGGAAGAGCTGCAGTTTGAGTCCAAAGGCAGTCTGCTGGCCGAATGTTTTCTTGCTTAGTGGAGGTCAGTCTTTGGTTTATTAAGGCCTTCAACTGATTAGATGAGGCCCACCCACATTATGTCTTGGTAATCTGCTTTCCTAAAGATCCACTGATTTAAGTGTTAATCTCACACAAAAAATATCTTCACTGAAACATCCACAGGAACATTTAACCCACTACCTAGGCATCATGGCCCAGCCAAGTTGACCCATAAAATTAACCATTATTATACCTTAAATTAAACATATAGAACTTTCAAAGAGAAACTGCTGGTATTTGTCAGCAGGAATGATATCTGGAGACTAGGAAAAGGCTCCCCCCCGCCTTCGCTGAATTTACCATCCATGACTACACACCAACAGAGTGGACTACAAATCCAACAGCAATCTCTCGGTTATCTTTACTCTCTTCTGCAGCCTGGAATGTAGGAGGAAGTTTTTTCAGAAGTATTTATTTGTCCTCACTCAGTAGCAAAGACAGCTGCCTTCAAATAAGGGTACTAGTCTGCCACAGCTTCAATTATGACACGGTTTTGTTCTATCTCCCCTGAAGACCAAGAATAGCTGTGAGCAGCGAGGACAACCTCTGCCTTGTTTATGGTTCAGTTCTGCCCAGCACAGTTGCTAGCAACTAGTCGCTGCCCAATAAATAATTGATGAGTGAGTAAAAAACAAGTTGGGAAAGTCAAACAGCTTCCTGGTGTTCCTTGCTTGGCTTGACTCTTCAAGACACTAGGCCTCTTTATTTACAGACTGAAGTAATGATTCATGCCAAAGCAGATAGCAATGATTATTAGACTTGTGGTCATTTTCTATTTACAGCATCACAGGTCTTCCAGGTGAGTGGGTAAATGGAGAGTCACTGCCACACGCCTGCTGTGGTTACAGAAGCCATTCTTTGAATTGCTTTTCTCAGTAACCTGCAGAGAGAAAGCCCTTTTTCGCCTTTATAAAATCCCCAATGAAGGCAGAAACTCATGCATATCTGGTCTTTGCCAGAGACAATCTAAAATGCCCCAGAGACGGGCAATGACTATTTGCCTGCTAGAAGGTTATATTCGGTGTTGAGGATTAACGCAGGAAGAAGCCAGAGCTTCCCCTCCCAGGCTTACATCTGCGCTATTCTTTTCATCTGCTTCTTATTCCCCAGCAAATACCTTTAATTATCTATCTTGTACCAGCAAATCAGGAAAAGGGCATCACATCCCGGCGTAATCTCCGTGACCTTTAGGAACTGGCACGTCCCTCATGGGTAAGGGCGTCGAACCTCTTATTTTATTTAGTGTTCGCTTACTCTCCTGGGAAGGCTTGCTTCCCCCTTCTCCCACCCGTGCAGGTCTCCTAACAGCCTTCTGCTTGTGTGCGTGGCTGCAGCAGGGCTCGGCTTGGGGACGGGTTTCCACCAGGGGGCGCTGGAAGGGAGCGAGTGGGAGAAGCACCACTTCGAACAGCTCCCCGCCGCTCACAGTCCAGCAGATGAACGGTAGCTGAAGGGCTGCTGGGTCACCGCCGTCTGGGAAGCGAAGCTGGTGGCGTTCCCTCCGTTTCGAATGTTTTCAGATTTATATCTATGTAACCTCACGTATTTACGATGGCAGAGTTTCGTTATGAATCAGTGCTTCAGGCGAAATTCAGTCCTCCTGAATTTGCTTAGAATAACTGGCAGAAGGCTGGCGATTTTTATTTGAAAACATGAATAACTGGCTCGTTTCAAGAAGTGCCTTGAGCCAAAGACTAGGCTAGTGGCCCAACGCACACAATCCAGGTTGTGGTTTTAGGATGAGGAATTCCAGGGCAGCTGCGCTCACAGCTGAAGGGCTCGGGGAACTGGGAAGTGTGGAAAACCTGTGGCTTTGGATAAATGGCTCTGGGCAATTGGAACTGATCCTCTAAGTTCACTACAGGAAGCGCCTTATTTTTTTTCCAGAAATTTACAGAAAGGTCAAACCTCCTCATGACTGTAATAAATTCCCACCACTAGATCTATTTAAGGGACTTCTGAAGACCAGATACATGTTAATGGACTTAACCCTTATCATCTGGGAGGTGTGACACACAGCTAGCTTTTTTTTTAACCTGAATTTCTGCCTCTAAGCAGGCACCAGAAAAGACTTTCTGAAAAGACACCAAACCAAGAATCCACGCCAATGAGGGAAAGAAAGAAAAGAAAATAGAAACAGAGGGAGAGGGGGAGAGAGGGAAGGACGGGGAGGGCAAGACAGAGAAAGAGAGAGAAATACACTGAGTTTTTCACGGAAACATTTATTCAATTTAAGAAGTTATCCTTGATACAAACTTATGGTTACCAAAGGGGAAAGGTGGGAGGGGGATAAATTAGGAGCTTGGGATTAACATATAAACACTACTATATATAAAACAGATCATCAACAAGGACCTACTGTATAGCACAGGGAACTCTACTCAATATTCTGTAATAACCTACAGGGGAAAAGAATCTGAAGAAGAGTTGATATATGTATATGTATAACTGAATCACTTTGCTGTACACCTGAAACTAACACAACATTATAAATCAACTATACTCCAATATAAAATAAAATTTAAATTAAAAAAGTTTTAAAGATATCCTTGATTCTGAATTTATGCTCTTTATATATTTGAAGCATTAAATTATCCCTGCTTTGTGTGTGTGCCTCCTTTGATATTAAAAGGGCACTCCTTTCAACAGAATTACTGAAAGAACACTGTTTCCTTTTGATATTAAAATGTCCGTTCTTCTAAGAGATGATAGTCACCAGAGATGTTAGTGTTTTTGAATGTATTGACAAAATAAGTTAGCAACCCATTATTAGATCACAAACTGGTTTCTGGACATTATCCTGTCTGTGAAACCTTCAAGTAAGGGGAACAACTCCATTAGGGATTTGTTGGTTCCTAACAGAAAACAGGCAGCTAGCTCATGGGACAGTAACTGATAATCTGGGTGGAGGAGAAGAACGGTGCTGGCCTGGCTGAGCCTGAGGGGTGCTGTGTGTGGGGAAGGGGTGCAGAGACTCTGGAAGCCTGCGGAGCTGCATGGGGCGCTGGGCACTAGGGGAGACAGGGTTCCAGGGGCAAAGATGCTGAAGGGAAAGGCAGAGTTTCCCTGAAGACTGATCGCTCCTCTGTTCACAGCTTCAGCCAGCAAAGCCCCAGGCACCAAACATTCCAGCACCAGAAGCCCTTGTTTGTTCCACACAGGAATTTTATTCTTTCCCAGTCCTGAGCTGGCATGAGGCGGACTTTGCAGGCATCTTGCCCACATCTCCTCCATCCCCTGGTCTCAGAGCAGTGTTTCCTAGGAGACTGTGGCCCGTGAGCTCCAAGTTGATGAGCAGCTCACAGACATCACAACCAAGACACCTGGCCAGCTTGGGATGTAGGTGCTTGGCCACCAGACCCGCTGGCAGCCAGCACTGGGCAGCACCCCGCCCCCCGAGGGCAGGAAGGGGACAGATGCCAGCCAGTGGGCTTCACTACACAGAAAGGGCATCTGCCGGTCATACACAAGAAGGCGTGGAAACCTCACAGACGCAGTTCCAGATGGTGACTGCTGTTAGCATTATTGCTACAGGTTTCAGGCAGTTGCAGGAGGATAGAAGTGAAGTGGTTTAGAAACAAAAGGAAAGACACATATACTAGTGTCCATATTAACACTGAACCTATTTTTGAGAAAGGGGACCAACTCCAGCCTGAGGCAAAGTGGCAGTAAAAGTGGCCAAGTCTTTTTTTGGTCCATGGCTCTCCTAGCTTTTGCCACTGAATTAGGTATCTATTGTTGGAAACAAATTAGCTCCAAACCTAGAGGCAGAAACTGTTTACTATCTCACAGTTTCTGTGGGTCTGGGGTCCAGGCACTGCTTAACTGGGCGCCTCTGAATCAAATTGAGAAGTTCATGAACCTCATGAAATTGTAGTAAAGGGGAGTTGGGATTTGCTGGAGAATCTACTTTCCAGTTCAGTCACATGGCTGTCGCTGGCCTTGGTGGCACGGCTCCTGGTGATGGGGATTCTCCACAGGCTGCCTGAGAATGCTCACAGCATGGCAGCAGGTCACCCAAGAGACAGGGAGCCCAAGAGCACTAAGAAGCCACAGTCTGCCGTAACCTAACCTCCCAGTAACACTCCATCCACCCCTGTTACCATACTCCATCTTTCCCCAAGGAGAAGGATCGTGTGAACAGCTGGAGGGGGGACATCACTGGGGCCACCTTAGAGATGCCTGTGCAGCCACCCTCGTTATCTCTGTATTAATTGTAAAAGAAATAACAGAAGATACTAACTTAAATGGGTTGGCGTGGGACTCAAACACAACGAGGAATAAGGGAGGGCTTTGAAAGCGGAGACCCAAGAAAAGCAGAGTGACCAAGGGGTCCTTACCTCACCCTCCAGATCAAATTATGCGTCCAGAAAACTGCATTTTAACAGTATCCTAAAGCACACTTCAGGCACACCAACACTTAAGAACCACCCAATTATTATTTTTCCTTCTACTTTATAAATTGGGAAGAAAAGACAGAGAAATTAGGTGATGATGAGATGGAGGGAAGGGAGGTGGTTAGCTTTTCGAACCCCCAGCACATCTCCCTGGTCCCCGTCCCCTAAACGATTCTCCTGGGCTGGGTCTGTCCTCAGAGCAGGGGTTAGTTGGGAGAAACGACCACTTGTGTTTCACAAACTAACCCTCATAGGAGCAGTGCCCAGGTACCACTCCCAGGCTCTGCCCACCAGTCACTAAGATCAATATCGCACCTTCCACAAGGATCTCCTCCTGCCCTACAGCAGCCTATGAGGCCAGACTTCTATGACAGCCCTTAAAACAACCAATGTATTTCCCAAATGACTCTGGCCCAAAAAACACCTATAAACATTTTTTTGATTAGTAGTAACACACCCTGGGGCACCTCTTAAGCTTTCTCTGGTCAACAGTAAACACTCATTGTTTTACCCAGAAGAAAATGGAGCCACGGCTTCCCTGGTGGCGCAGTGGTTAAGAATCTGCCTGCCAATGCAAGGGACATGGGTTCGAGGCCTGGTCCGGGAAGATCCCACATGCCGTGGAGCAACTAAGCCTGTGCACCACAACTACTGAGCCTGTGCTCTACAGCCTGTGAGCCACAACTACTGAAGCCTGCACACCTAAAGCCCGTGCTCTGCAACAAGAGAAGCCAACGCAATGAGAAGCCCATGCACCACAATGAAGAGTAGCGCCCGCTCACTGCAACTAGAGACAGCCCGTGTGCAACAACAAAGACCCAAACGCAGCCAAAAATAAAAAATAAATTAAATTAATTAATTAATTTAAAAAGAAAGAAAGAAAATGGAGCCACATCTAAGTGCAATCTGTGGAAGAAATAAACGGGTGAGTCTTACCGTTGAATCAAATGATCAGAAGCTGGAAAGGACAGTGATAGTTCATCAAACCCATGCCCTCCCAGGCCAGATAGACTGATCCTCAAAATATCCCCACTAATAGGTGGTCTCTTATTCAATACTTTGGGCAATCTAATCCTTGTCTCAACCCTCACTGTTTATTTTATATATAACTGAATCCTGCCTGTTATCATTTACAACCTTCTCTCGAGTTCTGACCTCAGGAGAAACGAAGAACAGATGCCCACATGGCTTTTAATGAAAAGGTTCTTACTAAGTCACTGCTCACCTTTGTCCTGCCATTGGGGGAAGTGGGGACATGGGTTACTGATTCTTAGCTCTTTCTGCTTCGCTCTGCTTGGCCTGTGTTTCTGATCATGGGCACCCCGTCTTGATCTATGCGTGGACCCAGACTGTAAGTTATAATTCAGGTAGATACAAGTGGAGTAGCCTGGTTTATTTTTTACGAATCCTACCCACAAGTGTTGGGTCCTAATGAGGTGATTTGGTTTAAACACATGACATTTAAAAATGGCAAAAAATGTTTCCTAATGCCACTTAAAACTCAGAAGTGCAAAAACTGTTGTCAGCAGCCTTGACTGCTTTATTCTGAGGTGACTGAGCTTCGTTGAAGCTTGTTTCCATAGTCATCCAGGATTAAAATCAGTCTTTTTCTTCCAGATTTTTAATTATTTGCATGATGAGGCTCTCTGAGTCTTCGAGGTAAATCAACGAGCATTTCCAAAACTTGTACATGGGACTGAACAGTCTTCCAAAGCAACTCCAAAATTAAGTTCATGAAGAACCTGTCATTTTAATCGACTGTTTCTCTCTAGTATCTTGTTGGGAGGCAGGCAAAAAGAGAGTGCCCATTGTACAGACAGGGACCTAATCTAAAGAACTTACCAAAGGTGACCCACTAATGTTGCAGCAAATCCTGAAGTGGAACTTGGTCTCCTAGACTTTCGCTCTCAGTTCTTTACACTAAATATTCTAAATACAAACACTGTTCAAACGGATTGCATTTCTACACACACAGGTAGACTTAAGGACACTATTTTGTTTTTTTGTGTGTGCTTAATGCTAAACATTTTCTAAAATTACATCACCACCATGGGTATTTAAATAACAAACAAAACACTGCCACAACATCTGGGGAAATTATCTTCCACACTTCACAATTTCTGCCGTTCAAGACTAACCACCATGCCCAGAACAAGCCCTGAAGATAAAGGACAAAGCCATCTTACTTACAGGTGGAAAGAATCATGGCTGCACTTGTGCGGGGAGCAAACAAAACAGCCTTCAGGTCTTCAGTGATGCTCCTGTCACAAAAACACATCTTTTAACTGAAATCATAGCTCACCCAAGACGTTTCTCACAGGCAAAGTTAACCCCACCTATTTTCCTGTTCTAAAAACCTCAGAGAAGTGTGTGAATGACAACCCGATGGCCTATATAAGAGAAAGCTTGATAATCTACATCCAGATCTCTGAGGGTAGCTGCTATCAGTTCTTCATTCCCGAGTGTGTGGGTGAGTCCAGCAAACACCATTTTCAAGAAATCACAAGATTTGGGTAAAAGGGACCTTAAAAAGGGCATGAATTCAAATTGCTCTCTCTGGACAGAGAAAGAATTGGAGGCACAGATAGGATAAGGGACACCGTTAGGGGTAGAAACAGAATTAGATTGTAAGTTGTGAAGTACCACGTCTAGAATATTCTGTCCTCCTACTCAGTACTAACACTTTAGGCACCGTACGAGGAGAGTTTATTTTGCGGGGCAGGAGGGAAAACACTAACCCATCCCCAGGTGACTGGGGCATGGCCGAGAACTACAAACACAACAACATCAACAATAAAAACGCACTTAGGAGTTGCACTTCATCCCACGGAAAAATAACCAAAAAGTAACTAAAACCAAAGGGAACCACTGCACTGAAGACACAGCAGATTCACGTTGCCCTTCCTACCCCCTGCTTTCTAGATTAAGATCTCTTTACACATTCTGGGTGGATTCTTCTATTTTTACTTCTCCTTTAGCCGTAGCTATGGTTTTATATAAAAACTTTTTTTTTAAGTTCTAGTGAAATATTTAAAGATTTTTGAAGAAAATATTCCCAAATGTTGCCAAATCTTGTTTTCCCATCAAAAGTATACATAACTATTAGGTTAAGGGCTATACTTTCTCCTCTCTCTTCAAAGCGACCTAGCGCTCTAAACACAGTTCCTCAAGGTCAAAAGGGAAGTATGGGATGGGGCTGGGAGGGACGAGAGGACTCAAGGTGAGAGACGAAGGAAGGAGGAAGGAGGAAGGTATGACAATGACAGTAGGGCACGGCGCGCATACAGCCAACCTCTTGAATGAGCTACAATTCAGTTAACAGGTGTGTATATTTTTGTGATGGGGTACAGGTAAATAGGAAGATGAGAAGGAAGGTGGCAAACAGACTGTGACAAGACTTAGGATAAGTATTTTATTTTTTTCCATTATAAGGGGGACAGGGAAGGATAGAAGACAGCCTTCAGGGGATGAACTGACCAGAATGGAAAGATGATTCTCCATGGTCATATGAAGGTGCTACTCAGAGTAGCCAGCCACAGCCTGTGTTCCTTAAAAGGTCTTGATTTTCCATAAACGCAGCCATGTATAATAATTTTTTTAACCATTAAAGCACTTAGTGAGTTAAATGGTTCTAGTACCACTGCTATAATATTCAAGCCAGTGCAATCAACAGAAGAGGGTAGATGGGTCATTCACCTCGACTGCCTGCTCTTGCCTCTAGATCCTTAGTGGAAACATAGGGAAATGAGAAGTCACACGCAGAGGACATGCTATCCGGGTCCCAACAACCTGGCATGTGACAAAAGAAGCCACTCCCTTGTTAATGAGACTTGAAGATGGTAGAGGAAGTGGGCCTTGAGTATGTAGCTTAAAGAAAATCAAATGTAGAGGCCTCAGCTCATTCTTGGAAGCAAGAGCCATAATAAATCCTCTGGGATCCTGAGTCCGGCTGTACGCAGGTTCCTTTGGGCCCCACGTGAATGGGTAAGACTTCTTAGTGCTTCAAACACAAACCACAGGGATGCCTTTTTCATGTCCCAAGGTCTACAGGGAGTCCTCGAGGAAACAGGCAGCCAGAGAATAGTATTAGTGTTATTCTGAGGCCATGGGCACAACTTCTGGCCCATTACTTGCTTGGGAAGCCAGGGGGGTAAACTCCTGAACCCAGCATGGCCCACCTGTGAGCTGTTTCCTTGGCAACACTGTGGTTTAACCTCGTCAGCTGTTCCTGGAGAATGTTCTGTGGGATGCTGTTGACTGAGACAACTCGTCGCTGGGCATTAAGTAGCTTCTTCACATAAGAACTACTTATGTGAACGCTACGTAAAGAGTGTTCACACAATGCTCCACAGCATGGGGGGGAGACCACGGCCCCCCAGAGCAGACGAACTCCTGAAGAAAGGCCCTGTGTCTTGCTGGGCTTTCGATGCCCACAAAACCAACAATACAGTGTGGGGCAATATATGGCCTTGCTTTCATCATGATGGAGACTGTCGTTCTTTACCCTGGGCTCATGAGTAAATGAGGCTCTAACTCAGATGGTGTCCTGGTCAGAAATTATAAGGGTCAGAAACCCACTCAAATAAACTCAATTGCAGGGTCTACTATGAAGCTATAACCGACAATCTCTCTGATGCAGGAACCCAAGTCCAGCCTGGCCTCCTGAAAGCCATCTGGGAGACAGCTCAGACGCCACGCTCTCCATTTTTCCTGGCTGCTTCCTGAATTCTGCCAGAACTCGGCCTGTTCCTGGGTCCTGCGTGCAGTTGGGACACAGCCTTTGTGGTGAACATCATCTGTTCCTTCTGCTCCAGAGCTCACTTTCACATTTATGTCCAGGGACAGATTCTTAAGACACAGAAACTGATGGATTGCCCCTAGGCTCAATTTTCCATCCAACTCCAATTAGCTGTGGATACCGTGGGCAGGTCCACTTAGCCCAAACACAGCCCCTGCTGGGGGCTTAAGCTGGATAGGCACCTCAAACATGGCTACCCAAGTGAGGAGGGGGCATTAACGATAGAAGGGTCCAGACATTTTTCTCTTCAGTAGGGAATATTAGATCATCAGGGGAAAAGGAATTGACAGCTGTAAGGGAAAATCCCTAGTCCTAAGAGGGTTGGCTCATATATTACAGAATTAAACATTTCAATTAAAAGACAACTCATAAAATCAACTATACTCCAGTAAAAATCAAATTACAAAAGAGACGACTCATGTTTCTTATAAATATATAACTTTATATATTGTATATATTTACAATATGTACAGCATACAAATATGTTTTAATGTAATACTAATGGCAGTCTTGAAAACAGATGTTTCAAAACAAACGATGGGTACTTAGCCAAGGTGGGTTCCTGATCCATCCGGAACCCATATTCTAGACAATGCCCCAGCCCAGATTTCTGCAGAAGTCACAGGAAAGAGAGGGGTGGCTGGAATGTGGCTCGGATACCCTTCCCCCTCCCAATTACCCTGGCCTTCCACCGGCACCGGCTAACACGACCCCACATGCACCCCTAAAATGGGCAGACCCTGGGGCCTGGGCACAGTGCCTGGCCCATAGTGGGCACTCCAGTACTTGTGGAATGAATAAAAGTGGGTGCTTTTAACCATCGTGTCTAAGGCAGCATTTCCATAATCCAGAAGGTTCGGTCACAGAGCTACAGCTGGTGGAGAAGCAAATGTTTTAGGTGTTTCCCCTTTATAAGTAAAACAATCTACACGTCCAAGTGCTAAATAAATTAAAAGTTTGCCACAAAGTGCCATTTCTTCCTCGTGCTTTGGAATCTGGAAGCCATCGCATCATCCGGTCACAGCACTCATCTTCCAAAAGTTTCTGTACATTCGACTAGTTCATCTATCGTGCGCAGCAAATCTTCAAAGGAAGGCCTTCCCTCTGGTTTCTACAATTCAAAATCAAGTAGAAGCTGTGGGTTCCAGAATCCATCCCCAGAATGATTTTTCACCGCTCCAACTCAGATAGCAATGCATACCAGAGTAAGGGACTCCTTGCTTCGGGGCCGGAACACACATGCATCTCCAGACAGGTCTCATCGATCCTGCACGTGCTGCTGCTACACTAACCTTTCTGCCACATGGCTTTGGCATCCCATTCAAGAACCTAACAGAGATCCTAACTGCCTGCAAAATCAAGTCCTGCTAACTCACAGGGCCCTCTATAACCTGCCCCTCCCACAGGCCCTTGCTACCCAGTTTTATTTCCCACAAAAACCCTCCCATGGGCCCTATGCTCAATGAGAACAATCTCTACCCTTGTATACACACACCAAGTTCACTACCACCACCCTACCTTTGCTCACATTGTCCGCACTCCCCTTAGCGCCACTTCTTGGCCAGAAGGCCTCTGTCCATCCCAATCAGTGCTCTTGGGAGGCATGAGAGCAAGTGACCAGGGCATGGGCTTTGGAGTCAGACAGGACTCTGCTTCTCTGTAGTTAAGTGGCCTTAGGCAAGCGACAACGTGATATCCTCATCCACAGAGTGGTCATAGTAAAAGTATGCACACTTTGAAGGGTTATTTCGAGAACTAAATTGAAAGCACTTAGCACAGTGCCTAGCACATCATACCTCTGAGCTAATGTTACTGTTATCTTTCAAAAGTCATTTTGGTGTCTAATCTCTTCTATGAGGTGACATTTTAACATGGGGCGAAGGAAAACTTCCGAAGACTGAGAGTAAATGACCTGAGGAAGCTGAGGCTTGGAGAAAAAAAACTTCTCTGGTGAAAGAGTAATATTTCGACAACACTAGAGATCCACTGAAAGAAGAGCTACTTCTCTGGGCTTATCCCCAGAGCCCCCAGCTCAGGCGACTGTGGCGGGAGCCCCACTTGGGAAGGGAGCGGCAGTCTGAATTTACTATCTTAATTATTAGTGTTTTCCACTTCTTCACATCTTCTTCCCATTATTCAGACTGAGTTGAGAAGACCGGCTTCCTACTTAGGAGTTTGAAATCATATAAAACATGCACTCATTCACTAGGCTATAAAGACCACACAGTTTGAATCTACCAAGCCCGGATCCCTGAATGCTTTAGAGATTGAAGAAAAAAGCACCCGAAAAATGTTATACCTCCTGCCAGCATCTCAGCATCACCTCGTATACATATCTGGACGCCAACTTCGGCTGATGGAGTCGGTGGCCGTGACTAACCATGGTTACCACTTCATAGTTGGTGTTTTTCTCAAAGGGCATTCTGCCTTCAGTGAATATTTCCCACATTAAGACACCTGGAAGAGGAGAAGGATTGCCAAACGATGCACCCAGTGCCTCTTCAGGGCAGAGTTGAGGGGAAGTGGAGCGTGACTCTTACCAAATGACCAGACATCTGATTTGCTGCTAAAGCGGCTGTAATTAAACACCTCAGGTGGACACCACTTCACGGGAAATTTAGCACCGGAAGAACTCGTGTACTGATCGTCCAGAACATACCTAGAGGAAGACACTGAGTTACGGTCTGTATTTTGTACACGTTCTTTAATTTTCTTTCCCCCTTAAAATCAAAAGCACAGTTGACTGAAGTCCAACAGGCATCCGGTTGAAGCTGGCTGTTTGCCTCTGCAGCCACGCCTCTGCAATTGCCCTCTTCCTCTAAGAGCTTGAGATGCGTGCACTGTAACATTCTAACTGCGCTTTCACTTTTCTGTTTTTCTTTTTTATAAGGCATTGGAGGCAGCATACAAGAAAAGAGTTTGCAAACTTTCTTTTTAAGAAGCAGTTTTGTTCTTTAAACAAAAAGTTTGCCCGAAGGCCCCACATGTAAAACATCTAAAGCAGAGCTGCTCTAAAGGAAGTGGTGCAAAGCGCTTGGAGCACATGTGCTTTTGCCCCCGTGATTCCACAGAGCACAACTTAAAACTATAGCAAATAAAAAGAGCAAACTGCAAAATGATGTACGCACATGGTGGTGTATATATGTATATACCATGACGTTCATCCTCTACACACACACACTCAGAACAACACTATGTAGTTTCTCTATGGGAGCATACTTAGGTCCTTCTGGAAGGACACACACAAACTGGTAACACTGGTTACCCCTGGGGAGGATCTTAATTGGGGTGCTAAATACGGGTTCTTCAGCCCTTTCTGTAATGTGTTCAGTATGTATTTACAAGAGGAAGGTGTTCATGTATTATAGGAACATACCAGGTTAATTTCTGCAAGCTCCATGGGAAAATATTCAAATGACTTTTGCACAAACTTCCTTCGCTGTACAGACAAAGATGGTGACAGTGCCACCATGGGCGTTTGTCAGTCAGGGGAGTCTGAACTGAGTGTAGAATGAGTGTTTCAAAGGAGCTGATGCAAAAGCACAGGTTTCTTGAAAGCCAAACATATGAAAATCAAACCTGAAATTGGAGGCCTGCCTGTTAGATACAGAATATCTTCACAGAAAACAAACAAAGAGCACTGGGTCCTTACTGCCCTGACAGCCAGCAGTTCTGGTCCCATTTCGGACAGTAATGGCTTTCTAACCTCCCTCGGCCCGAGTTTCTCAGGACGGAGGCCTGGCCTGCCTTTATAACCGCCCTCATGCTGGCCATGGGCTGACCACCCTGACCCCCTTTCGATTCTTGAGCAGGCCAAGCTCATCCCAAATTTCAAGCTTTTGGACTCGGTGTTCTGCCACCTGGAATATTTTATCCTCAGACTTTCACCTAATTGACTACTTCCTGCCTTTTGGGTCTCTTTTCAGATATCCTGGTCTCAAAGAGGCCTTCCAGAGGCACCAGATTTGAAGTCGCTACCGTCACCCCTGCCCCGCGCCATCACTCAGTACCCGCCCGCCCCACCAACCCCAAGTTATCGCTATCACAGGGGTCGGCAAACTTTTTCTGTAAAAGGCCAGACAGTGAGTGTTTTAGATTTTGCAGGCCTTTGTAGAGTGAAAGCAGCCAGACAACACATCTGTGAATGAGTCTATGTCCTATTAACACTTCATTTATGGACACTGGCTTTTGACTTTCAGATAATTTTCACATGTCATAATATTTTTAAAGTTTTTTTTTTCCCCAACCATTAAACAATGTGAACACCGTGGTTGGCTCACGGGCCATACAAACGTAAGTATTGGGTCAGATGTGGTCCAGAAGCCGAGGTTGGCGGACCCCTGCTCTGTCACCTCACTCTGTGCTCTCCCCTCTTAGTGGTTCTAAGGTCTTATGTTTCTCTCTCCTCCTGAATTTAAGCTGCACGTGGGCAGGGACTCACATGGATAATGTCATCCTCTTCTAGGGTTCAATCTCTACTGTTGTGCCTGGCACAGAGCAGGCACCTAATTTTGTATGGCTGGGTGTACAGATAAATGAATGGATGAAGGAAGGAGGGAAAGAAAGGACAAATGAAATACTCTTTAAAGGACTTTTCTAACACCCTATTAGGATTACAAAAATTAAGAGAATAAAAACATTACAGATTTGCGTATTCTAAAAACTTACCCCAAACACATTTCTATCAAAACAAAAGATTCTAGAAATTTAATCCACACCAGGGAGAAAAGAAAGTAGTGTATTTAACGGGCTATACTACCACCTAGTGGAGAGAATGATTAACAATAATTAACACAATGTATACTGTGTTATTTTAATATATTTATTTTATCTCAGGACACCTAATAGGGTTTCCTTTTTGCTTTATCAATGCAGATTATTTCCATGCTTATCAATTCTATAAGCTAATGTGAATATCAACTAAAGCCACATAATGAAGTATTAAGTAATCATAACTTCTCAACAGTTTACCTGAGAAAAAGCCAAAGCTAACAGTAAAAAGACAAATTCAGCAAAGAAATCTTTCAAAATATAGATAATCTATTTTCTAACCTTATACAAAAAACAATAAGAAGCAGAAAAATCAATCTGTACAAAAATGATGGGGACTTAAAAAAAAATGATGGGTACTTCTAATGTTTTGTTAAGGGAACAAAAGATGTTTCAAAGTAGCTCTTAAACAGGCATCAGAGGAAGAAGCTGACACAAACTGCAAAGGAAAAGTCAAGTACTTTCAAGGGAAAGGCCACAGTCTTACATTAATTTAATCCAAAATGTATAGAAAATGTTCACATATACTCAGCCTTACCTAGCCATTCCAAAATCAGAAACTTTCACAATCCCTGCCTCATTTACTAGACAATTTCTGGCAGCCTGGAAAACAACATTATAAAGGTATATTAGTTGCAAAGTTCCACAATAAAAGTAGAAAAATATAAGTTCTGTTTATATTAAATTTAGTGTAACCCAGTCAACATTTGCAGAGGTGGTGTCTCTTATAAATTTTTTTTTTACCCCTATGGAAACGTCTTCAACATTTATATGAAAGAATGGATAGAAAGACAGGTCAAAAGTCTCACGTGAAAAAAGGCATTATTACATAATCTTTGCCAACTGTCATATCTATATGAGGACTAAGAGGAGGGTCAATCAGCTTCTTGCCCACCCATTTCTATTCTTATTAAACTATCTGATTTTCTTATTGGTAGTGACAACATCTCTTAAAGTCCTTAATTCAGGTTCTTACTAGGCAAGCTTTATAACACACAAGCATCAGAGTGATGGGTGAACAATCTTTTACCCAGTGGCTTTGCTCAATGATTGGTCTTCTCTAACCCAAAGAGTCAAAAGAACAGCCATATGTAACATAGTTTGCTTTGTCATTTATGACAAACACAATTCTAGATTACTTATACTTTCTTCCCCATTCTTTAAGGTTACAAGGTTCAAGAAAATAGTTTGGAAAAAGACATAGTATTTCTCAGAAGGAAGACATGATGACAATCTTTTCACATGCTATAACCCATAGACTAAGAATGTATTTTTCTTCCTTATGCTTCAGAATTTTATTCTCTGTACGACGCAAATTCCATTTACACGAGGTTATTTCCTGTTGAATGCGTTTTAAGAGTCTCTTTTAAAGTATGAGTTAATACCCGTTCCCTGGATTATCTCCGTCTTCCTATAAAGATACCTTATCATGCCTTTACTTGATAGTCACCAGGATTCTTCACCCAGGAGACAGAAGCATCAAAATCTTCCCTTAAGGGATGACAAAAACCTACCCTAATGATGTCAGTATCATAGGCACAGACATATCAAAATTGCCTTCACCACAGTGAGGTATGTGTAGAGAGGTGTAACCTGTCATACTCACGTAGACAACAGATTTCCATCAGTTTTAAAAGTCAAAAAAGAGGAAGATGCTAAATTCACAAGTTTCAATATGACAAAGAGATGTTCTTTATCATCACTGAGCATAATAATAACTAACGTTACACATATCACATCATCTTCTATTTTGCAAAGTCCTTTGCCCCAATCATAAAATGTGATCTTTAAAAGTTTTGTGAAAGAAAAGCCCAGGACTGGATGGCTTCACTGGTGAATTCTACCAAATATTTAAAGAAGAATTAACACCAATCCTAAGTTCTCAAACTCTTCCAAAAAATTTTAAAAGGTTCACTTTCAATCTCATTTTATAAGGTCAATGTTACCCTAACTCCAAAGCAAGATAAGGACATGATAAGAAAATAAAAATATAGGCCAATATGCCTGATGAACATAGATGAAAAAATCCTCAACAAAATATTAGCAAACAGAATTCAACAGCACATTAAAAGGATCATACGGGCGTCCCTGGTGGCACAGTGGTTGAGAGTCCACCTGCCGATGCAGGGGACACGGGTTCATGCCCCGGTCTGGGAAGATTCCACATGCCACGGAGCGGCTGGGCCCATGAGCCACGGCTGCTGAGCCTGCATGTCCGGAGCCTGTGCTCCGCAAGGGGAGAGGCCACAACAGTGAGAGGCCCACATACCACAAAAAAAAAAGGATCATACACCATGATCCAATGGTATTTATCCCTGGGATACAAGGATGGTTTGACATATGCAAATCAAAAACATGATACACCACACTAACAGAAGGAAGGATAAAAATCACATGATCATCTCAACAGATACAGAAAAAGCGTCTGACAAAATTCAAAATCCTTTCATTTCATGATTAAAAACTCTCAACAAGTTAGGTATAGAAGGAATGTACCTCAACATAATACAAGTCATATATTACAAGCCCACAGCTAACAACATACTCAATGGTGAAAAGCTAAAAGTTTTTCCTCCAAGGTCAGGAACAAGACAAGGATGCCCACTCTTGTCACTTCTATTGAACATAGTACTGAAAGTCCTAGCCAGAGCAACTAGGTGAGAAAAAGAAATAAAAGGCATCCAAATTGGAATAGAAAAGTAAGATTGTCTCTGTTTGCAGATGACATGATCTTATATATGTAAAACTCTAAAGACTCCACTAAAAAACTGTTAGAAGTAATAAAAGAACTCAGTAAAATTGAAGGATACAAAATAAACATAGAAAAATCAGTTTTGTTTCTATACACTAACAATGAACTGAGAGAAATTAAGAAAGCAAGTGAATTTCAATGGCATCAAAAACATTAACATATGTAGGCATAAATTTCACCAAGGAGGTGAAAGACCTGTACACTTAAAACTATAAGACACTGATGAAAAAAACTGAAGAAGACACAAATAAACAGCAAGATATCCTGTGTTCACAGAGTGGAAGAATTAATATTGCTAAAATGTCCATACTACCCAAAAGGATCTACACATTTAACGCAACCATAACAAAATTCCACTGCATTTTTCAGAGAAATATAAAACACAATCTAAATTTCATATGAAACTAAAAAGACCTTGAATAGCCAAAACAATCTTGAAAATGAATAAAGCTGGAGGCATCACACTTCCTGATTTTGAACTAGATTACAGAAATATAGTAATCAAAACTGTATGGTACTGGCACAGAAACAGAGACATAGACCAATGGAACAGAACAGAGAATCCAGAAATAAACCCATGTATATATGGTCAACTAATCTTTAACATGGGCACCAAGAACACACAAAGGGAAGGGATAATCTCTTCCATAAATGGTGCTGGCAAATTCAAATATCCATATGTAAAATAATGAAATTGGACCCTACTCTTACACCATACAAAAAATTAACTTGAAATAGATTAAAGACTTAAATGTAACACCTGAAACTATACAACTCCTAGAAGAAAACATAGGGGAAAAACTCTTTGACATGGTCTTGGCAATGATTTTTTGGATCTGACACCAAAACACGGGCAAAAAAAGCAAAAATAAATAACTAGGGCTACAACAAAGTAAAAAGTTTTTTCACAGCAAAGGAAACAATCAACAAAATGAAAAGGCTAACTATAGAATGGGAAAAAAAATATTTGTAAAACATATATCTGATAAAGGGTTAATATCTAAAATATATAAGGAACTCATTCAACTCAACAGCAAAAAAGCAAATATTCGATTGAAAAATGAGCAGAGGACTGAATACACACTTGATCAAAAAAGACACACAAGGGAATTACCTGGCGGTCCAGTGGTTAGGACTCCACACTTCCACTGCAGGGAGCAGGGGTTCAATCCTGGTTGGGGAACTAAGATCCCGCAAGCCGTGTGGCAGGGCCAAAAAAAAAAAAAAGACACACAAATGGCCAATAGGTACGTGAAAAGGGGCTCAACACCACTAATCATCAGGGAAATGCAAATAAAAACCACAATGAGATATCACCTCTCACTTCTCAGAACAACTATCAACAAAAACACGAGATGACAACAGCTGGCAAAAAAGAAAAGGCAGAGAGCAGAAGAAAGAAGAACTACAATCCTGCAGGCTGTGGAACAAAAACCACATTCACAGAAAGATAGACAAGATGAAAAGGCAGAGGGCTATGTACAAGATGAAGGAACAAGATAAATCCCCAGAAAAACAACTAAATGAAGTGGAGATAGGCAACCTTCCAGAAAAATAATTCAAAATAATGATAGTGAAGATGATCCAGGACCTCGAAAAAAGAATGGAGGCAAAGATCGAGAAGATGCAAGAAATGTTTAACAAAGACCTAGAAGAATTAAAGAACAAACAAACAGAGATGAACAATACAATAAATGAATGAAAACTACACTAGAAGGGATCAACAGCAGAATAACTGAGGCATAAGAACGGATAAGTGACCTGGAAGACAGAATGGTGGAATTCACTGCTGCAGAAAAGAATAAAGAAAAAAGAATGAAAAGAAATGAAGACAGCCTAAGAGACCTCTGTGACAACATTAAATGCAACAAAATTTGCATTATAGGGGTCCCAGAAGGAGAAGAGAGAGAGAAAGCACCCGAGAAAATATCTGAAGAGATTATAGTCGAAAACTTCCATAACGTGGGAAAGGAAACAGCCACCCAAGTCCAGGAAGCACAGAGAGCCCCATACAGGATAAATCCAAGGAGAAACACGCTTAGACACACAGTAATCAAATTGACAAAATTAAAAACAAAGAAAAATTATTGAAAGCAGCAAGGGAAAAATGACAAATAATATACAAGGGAACTCCCATAAGGTTAACAGCTAATTTCTCAGCAGAAACTCTACAAGCCAGATGGGAGTGGCATGATATAGTTAAAGTGATGAAAGGGAAGAACCTACAACCAAGATTACTCTACCCGGCAAGGATCTCATTCAGATTCGATGGAGAAATCAAAAGCATTACACACAAGCAAAAGCTGAGAGAATTCAGCCCCACCAAACCAGCTCTACAACAAATGCTAAAGGAACTTCTCTAAGTGGGAAACACAAGAGAAGAAAAGGACTTAAAAAAACAAACCCAAAACAATTAAGAAAATGATCATAGGAATATACATATCGATAATCACCTTAAACGTGAATGGATTAAATGCTACAACCAAAAGACACAGGCTTGCTGAATGGATACAAAAACAAGACCCATATATATGCTGTCTACAAGAGACCCACATCAGACCTAGGGACACATACAGACTGAAAGTGAGGGGATGGAAAAAGATATTCTGTGCAAATGGAAATCAAAAGAAAGCTGGAGTAGCAATCCTCATATCAGATATAATAGACTTTAAAAGAAAGAATGTTACAAGAGACAAGGAAGGACACTACATAATGATCAAGGGATCAATCCAAGAAGCTATAACAATTATATAAATATATATGCACCCAATGTAGAAGTAACTCAATACATAAGGCAACTGCTAACAGCTATAAAAGAGGAAATGGACAGTAACACAATAATAGTGGGGGACTTTAACACCTCACTTACACCAATGGACAGATCACCCAGGATGAAAATAACTAAGCAAACAGAAGCTTTAAATGACACGACAGAGCAGATAGATTTCATTGATATTTATAGGACATTCCATCCAAAAACAGCAGATTACACTTTCTTCTCAAGTGCACATGGAACACTCTCCAGGATAGGTCACATCTTGGGTCACAAATCAAGCCTCAGTAAATTTAAGAAAATTGAAATCATATCAAGCATCTTTTCTGACCACAATGCTATAAGACTAGAAATGAATTACAGGGAAAAAAATGTAAAAAGCACAAACACATGGAGGCTAAACAATACATTACTGAATAACCAAGAGATCACAGAAGAAATCAAAGAGGAAATCAAAAAATACCTAGAGACAAATGACAATGAAAACACGACGATCCAAAACCTATGGGATGCAGCAAAAGTGGTGCTAAGAGGGAAGTTTATAGCAATACAAGCCTACTTCAAGAAACAAGAAAAATCTCAAATAAACAATCTAACCTTACACCTAAAGGAACTAGAGAAAGAAGCACAAACAAAACCCAAAGTTAGCAGAAGGAAAGAAATCATAAAGATGAGAGCAGAAATAAATGAAATAGAAACAAAGAAAACAATAGCAAAGATCAATAAAACTAAAACCTGGTTCTGAGAAGATAAACGAAATTGATAAACCACTAGCCAGACTCATCAAGAAAAAGAGGGAGAGGACTCAAATCAATAAAATTAGAAATGAAAAAGGAGAAGTTACAACAGACACCACAGAAATACAAAGTATCCTAAGAGACTACTACAAGTAAAATGGACAACCTGGAAGAAATGGACAAATTCTTAGAAAGGTATAATCTTCCAAGACTGAACCAGGAAGAAATAGAAAATATGAACAGATCAATCACAAGTAATGAAACTGAAACTGTGATTAAAAATCTTCCAGCAAACAAAAGTCCAGGACCAGAAGCCTTCACAGGTGAATTCTATCAAACGTTTAGAGAAGAGCTAAGACCCATCCTTCTCAAACTCTTCCAAAAAATTGCAGAGGAAGGAACACTCCCAAACTCATTCTATGAGGCCACCATCACCCAGATACCAAAACCAGACAAGGATGTCACAAAGAAAGAAAACTACAGACCGATATCACTGATGACTATAGATGCAAAAATCCTCAACAAAATACTGGCAAACAGAATCCAGCAACACATTAAAAGGATCATACACCATGATCAAGTGGGATTTATCCCAGGGATGCAAGGATTCTTCAATATACGCAAATCAATCCATGTGATACACCAAATTAACAAACTGAAGAATAAAAACCATATGATCATCTCAATAGATGCAGAAAAAGCTTTTGACAAAATTCAACACCCACTTATGATAAAAAAGTCTCCAGAAAGTGGGCATAGAGGGAACCTACCTCAACATAATAAAGGCCATATATGACAAACCCAGAGCAAACATCATTCTCAATGGCGAAAAACTGAAAGCATTTCCTCTAAGATCAGGAACAAGACAAGGATGTCCACTCTCACCTCTATTATTCAACATAGTTTTGGAAGTCCCAGCCACGGGAATCAGAGAAGAAAAAGAAATAAAAGGAATACAAATTGGAAAAGAAGAAGTAAAACTGTCACTGTTTGCAGATGACATGATACTATACACAGAGAATCCTAAAAATGCCACCAGAAAACTACTAGAGCTAATCAATGAATTTGGTAAAGTTGCACAGGATACAAAATTAATGCACAGAAATCTCTTGCATTCCTATACACTAATGATGAAAAATCTGAAAGTGAAATTAAGGAAACACTCCCATTTACCATTGCAACCAAAGACCTGTATGCAAAAAACTATAAGACACTGATGAAAGAAATTAAAGATGATACCCACAGATGGAGAGATATACCATGTTCTTGGATTGGAAGAATCAATATTGTGAAAATGACTATACTACCCAAAGCAATCTACAGATTCAATGCAATCTCTATCAAATTACCAATGGCATTTTTTATGGAACTAGAACAAAAAATCTTAAGATTTGTATGGAGACACAAAAGACCCCTAATAGCCAAAGCAGTCTTGAGGGGAAAACAACGGAGCTGGAGGAATCAGACTTCCTGACTTCAGACTATACTACAAAGCTACAGTAATCAAGACAATATGGTACTGGCAAAAAAACAGAAATATAGATCAATGGAACAGGATAGAAAGCCCAGAGATAAACCCACGCACCTGTGGTCAACTAGTCTGTGACAGAGGAGGCAAGGATATACAATGGAGAAAAGACAGTCTCTTCAATAAGTGGTGCTGGGAAACTGGACAGCTACATGTAAAAGAATGAAATTAGAACACTCCCTAACACCATACACAAAAATAAACTCAAAATGGATTCGAGACCTAAATGTAAGACTGGACACTATAAAACTCTTCGAGGAAAACATAGGAAGAACACTCTTTGACATAAATCCCAGCAAGATCTTTTTTGATCCACCTCCTAGAGTAATGGAAATCAAGCCAAAAATAAACAAATGGGACCTAATGAAACTTAAGAGGTTTTGCACAGCAAAGCAAACCATAAACAAGACGAAAGACAATCCTCAGAATGGGAGAAAATATTTTCAAACAAATCAACAGACAAAGGATTAATCTCCAAAATATATAAACAGCTCATGCAGCTCAATACTAGAGAAACAAACAACCCAATCCAAAAATGGGCAGAAGACCTAAATAGACATTTCTCCAAAGAAGACATACAGATGGCCAAGAAGCACATGAAAAGCTGCTCAACATCACTAATTATTAGAGAAATGCAAATCAAAACTACAATGAGGTATCACCTCACACTAGTCAGAATGGGCATCATCAGAAAATCTACAAACAACAAATGCTAGAGAGGGTGTGGAGAAAAGGGAACCCTCTTGCACTGTTGGTGGGAATGTAAATTGATACAGCCACTATGGAGAACAGTACGGAGGTCCCTTAAAAAACTAAAAATAGAATTACCACATGACCCAGCAATGCCACTACTGGGCATATACCCAGAGAAAACCATAATTGAAAAAGACACATGCACCCCAATATTCATTGCAGCACTATTTACAATAGCCAGGTCATGGAAGCACCCTAAATGCCCATTGACAGACGAATGGATAAAGAAGTTTAGTACATATATGCAATGGAATATTACTCATCCATAAAAAGGAACGAAATTTAGTCATTTGTTGAGACGTGGATGGATCTAGAGACTGTCATACAGAGTGAAGTAAGTCAGAAAGAGAAAAACAAATATCATATATTAATGCATGTATGTGGAACCTAGAAAAATGGTACAGATGAACCAGTTTGCAGGGCAGAAGTTGAGACACAGATGTAGAGAACAAACGTATGGACACCAATGGGAGAAAGCCACGGGGTGGTGGTATGCTGAATTGGGCAATTGGGATTGACATGTATACACTGATGTGTATAAAATTGATGACTAATAAGAACCTGCTGAATAAAAAAATAAAATTCAGAAATTAAAAAAAATAAACAACTAATACTAAACTTTCTTTGGGTTATTTGTATGGAATATATTAATATAAATGTTTCCGACATTACATGAAATTCCTAAAAATCTTATATGTTCTGGTATAATGTTATAAGTCATAATTCTAGTTATTACTTTAAAATGTGTATCTCAGAAATAACCAAAAAAGAAAAGGTGGAGAAAGAGGAACCCTTGTATACTGTTGGTGGGAATGCAAATTGGTATAGCCACTATGGAAAGCAGTATGGAGGTTCCTCAAGAAATTAAAAACAGAACTACCATATATATGATCCAGCAGTCCCAATTCCTAGTATGTAGCTGAAGGAAACAAAATCAGTACCTTAAAGAAATATCTGCACTCCCATATTCATAGCAGCATTATTCACAATAGCCAAGATATGGAAACAACCCAAGTGTCCATCAATGGGTGAATGAATAAAGACAATGTGGTGTGTATATATATACACAGACAGAATGGAACATTATTCAACCATAAAAAAGAAGAAGGAAATCTCATCAGTTGCAACAACATGGATGAACCTGGAGGACACTATGTTAAGTGAAACAGACCAGACAGAGAAAGACAAATACTATATGCTATCACTTATATATGGAATCTAAGGGGAAAAAAAATGGAACTCACAGAAAGGAAGACTATACTGGTGATTGCCAGGGGTTGGGGGTTTAGGGGAAATGGAGATGTTGGTCAAAGGGTACGAACTTTCAGTTACAAGGTAAGTTTTGAGGATCTAAGATATAGCATGATGACTATAGTTAATAATAGAGTATTGTATACTTTAACAGGGACTAAGGGTTCTACCAACATACTGAAAATAGACACATTTGGGAAGAATAGGCAGAGAAGAAAAAGAGAAAGAATAAATGAGTGGAGAAGAGAGGGAGACAGAGTAAGAGAGAGGAAAAATTAAGAAGCGTCTCCAGCACAATAATTTAGAACCAGTAACAGATTATTTTTTCTGGTATTTTCTGGAGTTAACGTCGACTCCATCTCTTTCCAGTGAAGAAAATGAACGAAAGGATTTCTGTTATAATTTCAGCTTCTAGTGTGTGAGATGGAAAACAGCTTAGGACTTAGTCAAAGGATGAGTCAACCCTTAACTTCCCATTTATCACCAACCCTTAACTTCCCATTTATCACCATTTATGCATGTCATTTCACTTCTCTGATGCTAATTTTCTTATCTATAAGACAATGGTGGTCAGAAAAGCTGTTATGATTAGCTATCTCATGGGATTCTTATGAAGACCAAATGTAATGCATGGTAACTAACCTGGAAATATTACCTATGTAATTATGTATGATTTAATAAGCAGGTACCTATGTAATTATATACTACATGTATTAGATTTAATAAAGATCTTTCTGTTAAAACTATGGGGCAAGTTAAATTTACCACATTTAAAAGTAACAGTGATATATTGTTGAGAACAAAACTTGGGTATGAACACGTCATTCCTCATTTGTTGACCCAGATTACAAAGGAATTTGGCTGGCGATGGGAAGGCAGGTGGTTTGCGATTACCAGGTCTCTGTGGATGAAGCTGTTTCTCTCCAGGTACTCCATCGCTTCACACACATCTTGACACATGCTCAGCAGCACATCTCTACTAAAATGGCCTTGTCTCTGTCGGAGGAAATTCAGAAGGCATCCCCTTTCCATGAACTCGGTAACGATGTAAATGGGTTTCTGCTGGGTGCATACACCATAAAGCTGTACTAACTTCGGGTGTGTCAGTTTCCTGAGAGGGAAGTCATGCATACACAGAGTTACTGCAGGGAAAGAAACCACCAGGGGTGTTAGCTGGCAAGGGGTCACTTTTTAATACAAAAAGGGGAACCAGAAAAAATGTAGAAACTTACATCATTACTTTAGCTTCTTCTATGAAATCTTCCTCACACATGGCACCTTCCCTAATAGCTTTGATGGCTACTTTGTACTGAGCTCGCCACTTGCCAAGCCTTACTACTCCAAAGAGTCCACTCCCCAACTCCCTCATAAAGGTCAGCTCTGAAGGGTTAATCTCCCATTTTTCTGTGAGACAGAGGGGGAAAGTGATAAAATTTAATCAGGAGAATACAGTAGGAATCAGTGGAAAACAAAGAAACTATAACCAAGGTCAATCTAAAACTTACAAGGTAATACAATTACCAACACAGAGCAGACTTGCAACCTGCCCATAAGCGAGAGAAGGTGGCTTTCCTCCCTCTGGGGAGGATGGATCCCTTCTCAGCTGTCACAGTAAAAGCAAAGTGAACTGAAGAAGGCAAGAAGATGCTACACAATAGGCTAATAATAATGGAGCTTGAAACTTAAAGGTACTTTTTTCTTTTTTAAACAAATACTTCCTCCTTTACCATTCCTCCCCCTGAAGTTTTTTTTTTCTGTTTCAATTCCATCAAGTTGGAAAGAGTTTAACCTGTTTAAAAGGCTTTCACCAGTAGCACAAAGACAATCAAGTTGCATGTCTTCTCTATTACCTCCATCTTTACTTTCCTGTGAGTAGCCAACCAAGCCCAGTGAGAAGGAGGAAAGGCTTTGATTTATTTTAGGAGTAACATGGTAATGCTTATTTTTCACTGACGGACAGTTTTCTACCAAATAATAATGAATAATGATGAAAACAGAAAACCTAGGGTTACTACAGCTATAAGTGTAATCATCTAACATCTCACACGGTAAACTTACATAAAAACAGTTCCGCTATGTGGAATTCTACACATCTAAACTGGTCTTGTCATAACGGGTTCAAGAAAAATTTGCCATGCAACTAAAAAAGGAGTTACCGTAGCTGAATCCTGCAGTGGTTGGTGCATTCTTTGTGCTAACTGGGTACCGCAGCCTTGTGACAAGTCCTAGACATCAAAAAGAGTATTACAGTTGAATTCACTCAATCATTCTGCATGGTAAAGCACTAAACTAGAAACTCACTTACAAAATTCATTCATTTATTCACTTAGTGCTCATCTTCCTTGTGTATATATAGCCCTCTGCTATATGCTAGCAAAAACTAAAGGAAGGCAGGAAGGACGATGATCCTACTGTTGTCAAAACCAAGCCTGTGTGCCTGATGCAGTGAGGCCAAACAAACCAAAATGTCGGAGTCTGGAGCAGAAAAAGGTTTATTGCAGGGCCAAGCAAGGAGAACGGGGGGCTTGTACTCAAAAGACCCCAACTCCCCAGTGGCCTTCGACAAGGGTTTTTAAAGACATTGTTAGGGGAGAGGGTAGTAAGACAAGTGATCAGCTCCTGGACCTTCTTCTGATTGGCTGACGGTAGGTAACAGGGTGATGTTTCAGGAATCTCAATCATCAACCTTCTGGTTCCAACCAGCCTGGGGTCTACCTGCTTGTGGTCAGCATGTAGTCACCCTCCTCCACCTGGATGGGGGTCTTAGCTTCTGCAGAGCGACTCAAAGATACGCATCAGATCGTTATCTACATCCCTTCAGGAGGAACTAGGAGTCCTGTGACTAATCATTAACTGCTTCAGCCTGCTCTTTGGAGCTTGCGGAAGGCTTAGGAGACTAAAGCCTTTTTTTTTTTTTTTTCAAGCAAGAAACGGGAAACACAGAGGAGCTTTTGTACCCAGGAAGGCCCCCACAGGGTCCTGCTTGGTTCCACTACTCTCTGAGCCGACAATTTCATATTTTTAAAATATACGTTTTTATTCATTCAACATTTGTTTTTTAAATGCAGTGTTTGTCAGGCACTATGCTAGCATGGTGTCTTGCAAACACCTTAAAGGATGTTCAAAGGTTTCCAACAATTATTATCAAGTATTATTTCACGTTCTTTTCCAGTATGAGATTTGAATTATGAAATGGAATTACAGTAGTCTACTAAAATTAAAGTGATGCACCTGACATAATTCAGCATTTGTAATCTTAGCATAAAAACTGGACTCTACAATATTAACGACTGGGAATAACACAACTACTGGAAATAGGTGAGGTACCTTAAATCCTTTAACTTAAGTTGCTTACAATACTAAATAAGAAATCCCAGGTATTTCTCCTATAAACACCTGTAGCCCTATGTATTTCTTCTAATACAGCGTATCTCATAGTAATTTAATATTGTTATGTACTTCTCTTGTCTCCCCTACCAGATGGTAAGATCTGGGAGAGACAAGATCAATAGCCATCTAGTTTCCCCATAGTATCCCTACCGTCCGGCACAGTTCCTGGCATGCAGTAGGCACTTAATACATGTTTCTGAAATAAGGGACTTGGGATAACGGTGAAGCGTAACAATTCACACAAGAACAAGAAGAAAGGAATAGGGGAATGTGAATGCTGAAAAAGACTAGAATAAAAGATAAGCAAAAGTTCTTCAGGGGATAAATTGATATGAAATCAGTTCCTCAAATGTTAAACACAGTTATTACATGATCCAGCAAATCCATTCCTAGGTTAGTACCCAAAAGAAATGAAACATGGTTCATGCAAAAACTTGTACACAGATGTTTCCAGCAGCATTACTCATAATGGCCAAAAGGTGGAAACAGCCCAAATGTCCATCAACTGAGGAAAGATACAAAATGGATAAACAAAATCCACACGATGGATTATTATTCATTGTTAAAAAGGAGTGGAGTACTTATACAGGCTACGACATGGAGGAATGGCAAAAATATTACGCTCAAAGAAGCTAGTCAGAACAGACTGCATATGGTATCATTCCATTTACATGAAATGTCCAGAATAGGCAAATCTATAGAGATAGAAAGTAGATTAGTGGGTCCCTAGGGCAGGACTGGTGGAAGGGGTTAAGGGGTGACTGCTAATGCATGGGGGATGCTGAAAATGACCTCAGATTATGGTGATAGTTGGCACAACTCTGCAAATATACTAATTTACAGACCACTGAGTTGTACACATCATGTGGGTGAACTTTATGGTGTGTAAATTATATCTCAATAACCATTCCTATCATTATCTGAGAGACGTGAAGAGAGTCACAAATAGCAACAGACTTGGCAAAGGCCTTCGATAAAATTTCAAAAGTTAATTTTCCATAGATTGGGCTGGACACTTGGCTAACCCCTGCTCAGTTACATCTTTGAAGTCAAAGGCTAGAAATCTTTCTATCTCATCCTCTGGAGCTTCCAAGGGCACAAATGTGGTTTCTGGTTTTGTTTTTGATGTTTGGTTTATTCCCACTCTGGTGGTGAAGTGTAGCAAAGATTTGGGAAGATGGAAGACGTGTCTGGGACATTCTTACGCTAGTCTTTGGAAACCTCTAACACAGACCTAAACCTAAGCTGCTCATCTGGCAGCTTCTGTGATAGCTGCGACATAGACATACATTGGAGTTTAGTTTGGTACTGTTAAAGAAAAAAAAATATTCAATGACGCTTTTAAAGATGGTCCAGCAGGCTTTATTCAGGACCACTGTGATAGGTATAAGGACCACTGCAATGGGATTTTAAAGTGGGGGAGAGAGATGGGCCCGACTCTGAACACAACCTGGACAAATGAGAACTCACAGCCAAGGAGAAGGATGGGGAATCAGTGGATGGAAAATTATTAAAAGAAACATCAATGCAGGGAGGGCTTAGAGTGGTTCTGGCCAAACTAATCGAACAAGATTCTTGCTGAAATAAGCCAGGGTACCCAGACATTACCCGGGGGGATGGTGGAAGGAGAGGAACCCGACCAGTTATTGAGGGTGATTAGACATCAAATCTCAAGGGTAAGGGGTTCTGGTTAAAGTGACTTAGCAGGGTTATTGCCAAAAGTGGATTTTATAAGAAAGTGTACAGATGGGCCCAGGAGATGGTCCAGGAGCCTGACTAAAGTTGGGTCAAGCAAAGAACCTTTGTCAGTACCAAGGACGTAGACCTTGTATTGTATGTGGCAGATGTGAACGTTTGCCACACACGATAAGGATAACTTGTGTTTTAAGGTCAAGACGGGGCTTCTTTGGAGTTATTATTTCTGATTTCTCTTTGTATATATCATTTCCTTAATATGCAGTAATTTTAAATCAATCACTTTCTACAATTAACTACAACATAAACCTGCTCAAGGTTTATGAATTAACCTTTATGAATCAGAATTCATCACCATGTCTAATCATTTTAATCACTACTTTATATTTGAAATAGGTTTTAACAGCTCACTTACCTGCTGCATTGTGCTTATGATATTCAATAATCTCAGGAATTGAACCAAAAGCATGTTTTTCTGCCAGATAATACTTCTTTGGAGATGTCATTGTCTCCTTTATATGATAATGCCTGAAACCTGATGAACCTTCTCTGTAACAAAAATCAGAATGTGTTAGAACCAAGTTGGAATAATGTAACTTCACCCTTAAGGTGTTTTCTACCAGGGTCCCTACATATGGCCCCCTCTATTCTCTACACAAATTTTATTTTCCCCCATGTTCTTCTTAGCTTCACCTTTCAAATTAACGGATGGAAGTTATAAAGTGGTCACTGATAACTGATACTTGGTCCCTTGCGTGAGATCGTGAAAGAGAACATTTACCAAAACTCCATTTACCAACAATTAAAAGTCTTAAAATAGCTATTAGCTGGATACTGCTTTTTGTCCCTGCTGTTGGTGTTGCAAATGTCCAGAAGACCTCTAAAAGTTAATAAACTAGATGTACAAATCATGTACACATTCTATTTTAGGTATCTTAGATCTTCCAGAGTCATCTCTTGCTGAAAATCCTTTCCAGAGAACTCTTGCCGCTGTGAAGATAAAGTTCAAACTCCTTGACATGGACATGATGTGTCTTCCACTTCTACCTCTCTGGCTTCTCTCTCCTCCCTTCCCCCTGCCCCTCCCATTCTACAATCCAGCTACAATACACTGTTGTCAGCTCACCAAGTGCTTGCTCACTTCCAGGTCCAGGCAATTTCCTGTGTCAGAAACACATTTCCCTCTCTCCAACTTTTGCCTGCCTCACCCGTCAGGTCTCACATTGGATGTCAGTAGACAACGTTAATGCCTAACTCAGATGTGTCTGGGCTAAGTCCCACCCACCCCCACCCCGACACACAAACACACACACACACACACACGTTGCCCTCCCTGCATAGCAGTCACTCACATATACCATCACTGCCTGTTTGCCTGTCTGAAAGAAGCCCTCGCTAAGCTACTGGAGGGCTGGGTCTGTGTCTACTTGGCTCAGTGTGGTATCCTTAGTACCTAGCACAGTGCAAAGTAATTATCTGTGGAATGTTGCTAAAGTTTCTGTAGTCATTCAGAACAAATATATATATGGAAAATGAGGAAAATTACTAGATATGAATATAAAAATGGTATAGACTTTAGAAATCAAGTTCAGATTTTTTTAATGCTCAATTGTAGCTTATTTTCTGAAAATTAGGAATCCATATACACTATATAAGAACTTCATATAAAAACTCTGATTTTAAGCAGAGAGAGAGAGAGAGAGAGAGATTACTTACCCTCCAAACTTTGTATAAAGGGAGACTGTGTACATGCCTGGTTGACTGGAATCTCTTACCATAAAACCACCTTCTTTATCCTAAAATCCAAGAAGAAAATTTTTTTCAATCCAATAATACCAATGCCACAGAGAAGATCCAAGGGCCCAATCTTATAATTTTATGATTATTATCCTCTGCCGAGAAAATCTGCTTTGGAGAAGCGCAACTTACCAACAGGTAAGTCATCCACGTGACCGTCTCCCATCCATGTGACCTTCCACTTCACATTACTGAACCGTGAGATTAGTTAAAGAAAGCACACTCATAATTCCCCACAATCACAATTCCTCACACACACTAGTACGAGACATCTCAACAAGACAATCTCTCAGGGCCCTTCCAGAACCAACAGACAAAATTTTGCAATTCCCTTATGTCCTGGACATGTGGGGAAACAGTTACTGAAAAATGTATTTCTTAATGACTGGGTTTCATTTCATACATTTTTCATATTTGCTATAAGGCTTGAATCCCGACTCAATATCATCTTCTATCCACACAGCATTTTTCCTGTAAATACCTCAGTGCTCTTTACAGGAAGATTTTTTTTTAAATCCTCAATTCCCCTGGAAATCGATGTTAAATATCACTCTTTATGAAAGGAGAGACAGAGGCACAAGCAACTTAAGCAGAGAAACCCAAAAGGCAGCAACACGCTGAATGACAAAAAGCTAAATCCTCATCAGGTTCTTAGCCTAAGAGCAAGAAACAGAAGCTAGGAACCTCAAATACCTCTCCACCATTAATGCCACAGTCAATCTCTAGCACTGAAATTGCTTTAAAATGAAAGTGTGTTTAACAGAACAAAATAAATTTTCTTCTTATTCCTAGGAAAGACAATGGAATGAAATAAAGGTCCACAAATAAATCTGATAAGAACAATTAGGGACAATGATTATAACAGTTAATTGATCAATAAAACATGTTTATTGAACACTTACTCTGTTTTAATATGTTCTAATATGTGGATCTACTCAGTCCTCAGAACAGTCCTATGAGGTAGGTACTATTGTTACCTCCTTGCCTGTTTACTTTACAGGTAAGGAAATGGGGCACAGAAAAGTTGGACATTTGCCCCAACTCAAACAGCTAGTAAGTAGCAGAGCCAGGATTTGGACCCCAGGCCTTCTAGCTACCCACTTCCCTAGAGCTGCCTCTCATTGTGAGGTCACCAGGGAGGCGTGTAAAAATCCTGTAGAGGGAGAGGGGCAGGGAGGGGCAGTGACGTGTCATCTGAAGCAAGCAAAGTCACCTGCTATTGCTCTCGTAACATAAACTACAGAAAGAAGTTATACCCTGAGAAAACTGGGCATATACTGGGCATATACCCTGAGAAAACCATAATTCAAAAAGAGTCATGTACCAAAATGTTCATTGCAGCTCTATTTACAATAGCCAGGACACGGAAGCAACCTAAGTGTCCATCACCGGATGAATGGATAAAGAAGATGTGGCACATATATACAATGGAATATTACTCAGCCATAAAAAGAAACGAAATTGAGTTATTTGTAGTGAGGTGGATGGACCTAGAGTCTGTCATACAGAGTGAAGTAAGTCAGAAAGAGAAAGACAAATACCGTATGCTAACACATATATATGGAATCTAAGAAAAAAAAATATCATGAAGAACCTAGGGGTAAGACGGGAATAAAGACACAGACCTACTAGAGAATGGACTTGAGGATATGGGGAGGGGGAAGGGTAAGCTGTGACAAAGCGCGAGAGAGAGGCATGGACATATATACTACCAAACGTAATGTAGATAGCTAGTGGGAAGCAGCCACATAGCACAGGGAGATCAGCTCGGTGCTTTGTGACCACCTAGAGGGGTGGGATAGGGAGGGTGGGAGGGAGACGCAAGAGGGAAGAGATATGGAACCCTCAGAATGGGAGAAAATATTTGCAAATGAAGCAACCGACAAAGGATTAATCTCCAAAATTTATAAGCAGCTCATGCAGCTCAATAACAAAAAAACAAACAACCCAATCCAAAAATGGGCAGAAGACCTAAATAGACATTTCTCCAAAGAAGATATACAGACTGCCAACAAACACATGAAAGAATGCTCAACATCATTAATCATTAGAGAAATGCAAATCAAAACTACAATGAGATATCATCTCACACCGGTCAGAATGGCCATCATCAAAAAATCTACAAACAATGAATGCTGGAGAGGGTTTGTAGAAAAGGGAACCCTCTTGCACTGCTGGTGGAAATGTGAATTGGTACAGCCACTATGGAGAACAGTACGGAGGTTCCTTAAAAAACTACAAATAGAACTACCATATGACCCAGAAATCCCACTACTGGGCATATACCCTGAGAAAACCATAATTCAAAAAGAGTCATGTACCAAAATGTTCATTGCAGCTCTATTTACAATAGCCTGGAGATGGAAACAACCTAAGTGTCCATCATCAGACGAATGGATAAAGAAGATGTGGCACATATATACAATGGAATATTACTCAGCCATAAAAAGAAACGAGGTTGAGCTATTTGTAGTGAGGTCGATGGACCTAGAGTCTGTCATACAGAGTGAAGTAAGTCAGAAAGAGAAAGACAAATACCATATGCTGACACATATATATGGAATTTAAGAAAAAATATGTCATGAAGAACCTAGGGGTAAGACAGGAATAAGGGGCTTCCCTGGTGGCGCAGTGGTTGAGAGTCCACCTGCCGATGCAGGGGACACGGGTTCGTGCCCCGGTCCGGGAAGATCCGACATGCCGCAGAGTGGCTGGGCCCATGGGCCATGGCCGCTGAGCCTGCGCGTCCGGAGCCTGTGCTCCACAACGGGAGAGGCCACAACAGTGAGAGGCCCGTGTACCGCAAAAAAAAAAAAAAAAAAGAAAGGAATAAGGACGCAGACCTGCTGGAGAATGGACTTGAGGATGTGGGGAGGGGGAAGGGTAAGCTGTGACAAAGCGAGAGTGTGGCATGGACATATATACACTACCAAGCGTAAGGTAAATAGCTAGTGGAAAGCAGCCGCATAGCACAGAGAGATCAGCTCGGTGCTTTGTGACCGCCTGGAGGGGTGGGCTGGGGAGGGTGGGAGGGAGGGAGACGCAAGAGGGAAGAGATATGGGAACATATGTATATGTATAACTGATTCACTTTGTTGTAAAGCGGAAACTAACACACCATTGTAAAGCAATTATACTCCAATAAAGACATAAAAAAAAAAAGACTGGGAGCAATTACTAAATAGAATAACTAGATCATAAATGCAGAGAACTGCAGAGGTCATCTTCTAATCCAACCTCTCTGTCTTACAGATGCAAAAAACACTAGAAAAGTCACAGCTAGACTCAGGTTGTCTCCTCATTAAGTCCACTTAGTTTCCTCTATAGTAGATTTCATCCTTCCACTTTATTTCTTTGTAAAGTGTAAGAATTTTAGCACATTTCTTAAGGCAACTATATATGGTATTAAAACTTAATTTATAAAAGATAGCACGTAACACTGATGTAAACTATTTTAAAACAAAGAACTTCAAGCAAAAAGGAAAAACACATGTCAAGTACTAATATCAAGGTAGCAAATGATAAATCAGTAAGAAACAGTAAAGAAATGTTGCCCATGTATAGCTATTACCTATTGTTATCAGTTTAATTCTTTCCCCCTCAAAAAACATACTTCGGAGTTCTAGCCCCTGGTACTTCAGAATGTGACCTTCTGTGGAGATTTACAGAGGGAATCAAGTGAAAATGAGGTCATGGGGTGGGATGGGGGGCTCATCCTATATGACTGGAGTCCTTATAAAAGGGAAATTTGGACCCAGAGCCAGGCATGCATAGAGGGAAGAACCATGGGGAGAAAAGGAGAGGGGCCTGGGACAGATCTCTCCCTCACAGCCCCCAGAAGGAGCCACGCCCACTGACATCTGGACTGCAGGCTTCTAACCTCTAGGTCCATGAAACAACAAACTTGAGCTGTTTAAGCCACTCAGTCTGTGGTACCTTGTTACAGCAGCCCCAGGAAACTAATAGAGCAGTCTTCACTTTTAAATGATTTCAAAAAACCAAAATTTGTACTTACGCCATAGTATTTTTTGGGCTTTAGAAACAGAGGTAGGTGGAATTACTAATCAGGGATTCGTTACAATTGATTTTGTGCTGAAACCAAACCCACAAGACAAGTACAAACACTTACTTCACTTCTAAGGAGTTGCTCTGCTTTGCTTCTATTCATATTTCTGCAATACCATCTGAAGAGAAAAAGGTATGTTTAGGGCCTCAGGTTTTTAAAAGTGTTCTTTTTTCTTTTTAGGATTAGCAAGGTATTGATAATATTACTCATCAATAACAAACGATACATAAGAACAAGGCCTCATTCATAATCTCAATAATATAGACAACCACTAGTAACATCTGGATACACATACATGCAGACTTTTTCTACCCATATTTTTATGAAGACACATATGTATGCCAACATTCTTATTTGCTGTAGTAAAGTGAGGTCAGCTACACGTGCTATATCAGAACCTGAATCTTTCATATAACGGTACACGATACACACCTTTGCAAAGCGATGTAGTCCTGTGCATCACGGTCTGGATGCACCATCATTTATTTAAGCGACTCGTCATTATTTAACATAAAAATCATTTCCAATTTTTAACTATTATAATAATAGCAAGAATGAATTTTACCCCACTGACTCAAATACGCAGGAAATGTCACCACGTCATTGTCTTGGATTCCAATTAAATCTAATCCCAAGCCCCCAACAGGCAGGAGATTTCATCTCCAATCATCATGAGGCCTCCCCCGCAAATTTCACGAAGGTCCCAAGTATTGAAAGAAACAGAGCAAAACAGAAGAGCAGGCCTCCTGGGTCTTCCAGACTTACTGGTTCCAGCACAGCCCCGACCCCTGGCAGTCCTCCGAAGGTCTACTGTAGGAATCCCACCAGGGCCAAGCAGTGGCACCTGCCCTGCCACCACTCTGTGCCAAGCCCCTACATATCGGTGCCCCTGCTTAACCTTTGAGAAATCTTTCCTAAGGAAAGATGGATACTGCCATCTCCCACCTCATCCTCAGAGGTACTCCCCTCTCCCTGCTTCCCCTAGCCCATGCTCTCCAGGGGATTATGAGCAAGTTGGCCAAAGAAGATGAACTCAGACTGTCAGCTTTAAACTTGGGTTTTTGTTTTGTGTTGTGTTGTTTGTTCTAGATGGACTTTAGTGGGCAGAGAATCCTCCATCCAGTCCTATTTCCCAAGGATTCCAATGTTATGAAATCAGCTTGGCCCCTCTAAACCCGTGAAGTTTCCACCACTGCCTCAGCCTTTTATAAAAGAAACAGCACCTGCTTTTGGCCCAGCAAACACCCCGAGACAAGCGAATACAAAGGCCTTCCCTGACTGAGGAAGGGAAAAATACAAAGAAAAAAATACAAGATCATTTTTGGTCTGGATTCTTTCATGCAGTTGGAGGGGACAAACACAAATTATAATCTCAACACAAGCCAAAAACTGTTATTTTATTTGGAGCCTGAAGTGATTAACCAGGCCTCAGAATTGTGGGTATTAAGATCTCATTGTCGTGGACCCCACTTTATGAACTGAGACCAAGTTCAACAAAATTACAAATTTAAATTCTGATCAATTTCTGAATGCAATTGAGGGATAAAATAAATGAGGAGAACAGAATGGATTCTGTCCCTAAAGCTTTCCCACTGATAGGAGAAATATTTGTCAGGATACCAAAAACAACCATAAAAGTTAATTAGAAAAGGTAGCTGCAGCTCTCATTATGCATTATAAACCAGCAGGACCTGAAAGATTGAAAAAAAAAATTCTCTTTATTAATCACAGGAGATCCAAGCCCACATCTTCACAGTGAGAGTAAGTGATGGAGGCTCAGGCTCACGTTCAGATGCAAGAAATCAGTAAAGCTAGATTGTGGCTCTCAAGAGAAATTCGATATAAGATACTCAGAGAAAGAAAAAGGTCCTTTCCTCACTTGGTATATTCAAGCTCCTGGGAAGGGATAAAAGAAATAAGGAAAGAAAAAAAAAATCCACAGCACAAATCCTATTCTAAGTGGTCATTTGTATAGTATTTGCAGTTTCCCCAGAAAGGATGTTTTCCTCCCTAGGATATAAACTCAGACCCTGAAGGGTACGTTGAAGGAAGGAAAGGAGGAAGGAGCGATGAACAAATCAAAAGATGAGTCATCGGGCTTCCCTGGTGGCGCAGTGGTTGAGAGTCCGCCTGCCGATGCAGGGGATGCGGGTTCATGCCCCGGTCCGGGAAGATCCCACATGCCGCGGAGCGGCTGCGCCCGTGAGCCATGGCCGCTGAGCCTGCGCGTCCGGAGCCTGTGCTCCGCAATGGGAGAGGCCACAACAGTGAGAGGCCCGCGTACCGCAAAAAAAAAAAAAAAAAAAAAAAGATGACTCATCTCGTGGTGAGTATTTCCTAACGGTTCTTTGTGGCTTCTCTTCCTCTTCCATGATACCTATCACCAGGCAAGGAGGGAAAGACGAGAGTGGCTCTGCTGAACGCATCCTGTCGGGAAGAACGATGCACACGTGGTGAGCCGGAGAGCTGCCGCCGAGACGCCAGCCCGCGTGCGTCGCCCACGAGCCCGGCCCAGAAATGCCTGTTGGAGGTTAGTTAGCGTCCCCTGATGAAGGAACTATATACTTCTAGAAAGAATACCCAGGATTTGTAAGTAACTTGTCATTCCATTCTTAGATATCAAAACCCTAATGGGAATGAGGGTTTCAGATTGGCTAGTCACTTCAAACACTCCAGAGGGACAGGACTTCATAGTGCTGTCTGAATAGAGGGGAAAGCAGCTTTGGGGACAACCTTCTGGAAAGGATGGATCCTGGCCAAGCTTCTTGGAGAGGGTGGGTTGGGTAAATTAGAAAATGGAGGCAACAGGTATAAACTAACAAAAAATTGAAAACAACCAACCAACGAGCTATATAATCTTTGCCGGTTCTCACTTTGGCCTTTGCCTCCTGGATCACCCACGCAAAGCCTTGTCCTAGACTTTTCCTGTTCTAAGGGTCCTTGCATTCCTGTCACCTTCCTCCTCTAGCATACTTCCATCAAGAACATCTTACTGACCACAACGAGCCCAGTTTCTTTCCTGCAGCACTTCTGATGGTCCTGTCTTCCCCCCGCCGGGATCTGGGTGAGGGGGTGGGAACTAGGGTACTGATGGCCCTGGGAGCTGCAGGCTGCCAGTCCTGAGCCCAGCCCAGTGGACAGTTATTGCCCGGACGCCTCCTGCCCACAAACAAACAGCAGAAGGGCTCTTGATTCAGCAGCTGGCAAAAGGCTTTTTAACCCTGGAGACATTTAAGACGTGTTACAGGATGGGCTTTAGCAAAATCTAACACAAACAGTGGAGTGGAAAGACAGCAGGAGTGACTGTCAGCACCGAGAACAGGTTTTTCCTTTCTCATCCAGTCAGGGCTGGCACCTCGCCACATGGAATCCCCAGTCCCTGGGCAGCTGGCTGAGGGGACTCCCACGGCAAGTTCACTCGGTCATGCCGAGGTGGAGTCAGGCACCCAAAAATGGCATGGCAGTGAATCATAAACTTCCTAAAACCCTTATTTGTAATCCCATGAGTCATAAGGGGAGTCCTCCCATTTAGATAAGGATTATCTGGTTTCCAAGCACATCCCTCCTGAAATCACCAGTTACTTCTCGGTCAGATTCCTTTAAAATCAGGTCCAAGTTTTTACCTTTTAGCATCTTCCCTAATTCTAAGGATTTACTCTATTTTCCTAAAATTTCTTCAAGAACAAAACCACTATTTTAGGTACATGCTTTTTATACCCTTACCTACTTCTAAAACAACTTTTTTTTTTTTTTTTTAGTTACATGCTTTTCATACCCTTACCTACTTCTAAAACAACTTTTTTTTTTTTTTTTAGTTACATGCTTTTCATACCCTTACCTACTTCTAAAACAACTTTGAGGGGTCACACCACCGAGTGCTAGGACTTTTGAATCTGTTAATCCTTTTCTAGACTTTTAAGGTACACTCACATTACAGGAAGTAACATGGACAGAGGAAACAGCTTGGTGGTGGTGGTGGTGGTGGTGACAGTGTTGTGTTTTTTTTTTTGACAGTGTTGTTTTTAAACAAGTGAATGAAGCATCAGTATACCACCTCAGAATGACCACAAAAGGCTCATATATATTTGGTATATATGAGCCTCTCACTAAAACCTGGCCATGCACTGCTAGTGAGCATATAAACAGCAGCCCATTGTTTCTCTGAAAAGTAATCTGACAGCATGATTAGGAGTCTTAAGACGTTCATAACTAGCTTTTAGCTCAGTATGTAGATTTTTAGAGATCTAGTTTAAGACAATAAGCAGGAAGAGGTATCCCAGTATTTTTACATAGTAAAGATGCCTAAACAACATAATGCCACACAAATAAGGAAATGATTATATAAATTATTGCACATCCATGTGCTGTATGTCTGGTTGTACTCCTTAAGGCCTCACACAGTGCCTGATACACACTAAGGTCTCAGTAAACATTTGAAGAATTCACGACTGAATGAAATATAATGCAATTATTAAAATGTTTTCGAAGTACATTTAATGGCATGAGGAAATACTCACACTCATACTATTAAGTGAATTAAACAGGATGTAAAACAGTATATACAGCATGATTCTAAAGATTGAAAGGAAATATATGAATGTTGACAGAGGTCAACTTTAGTTGATTTCTGAATAATTTCTCTTACTAACATTTTTCATATTTTCAAAGAATTTTAAAACAATAATCACATATTGTTATTATAATTAGAAAAAAGAAACAATCAAATGTTTTTTTAAAGGCCACTCGGGGAAACTGTATTTTGATTTCTTGAATGAATGAACAATGAGCTGTATTTCAAAGTCAGCTAAAGCTATGATTCGTTTAAAATCAATTCAATTATATTCACTTCTGTAATTCTATTCACACATAGTACCTTCAGGTAAAGTGTATTATAGAAACTAATTCTCACAACGTCTATTTACCATCCTAGACAACTGAGTTAAGTTAGTGCATCCTTCTAAAGATAATGAAAGATAACCATTAATCTCCAAAATGTCTTACATAAGTAGGAAAATAAAAACATTTTCTAGTCCTCCACATTCACAAAATAATCTTTTACTTACTCATACTGATCTAAGTTGTTTGATTTCTTTCCTGTCACGTAATTACTTGGGATATATCCTTCACTCCTAGAAATAAGAAAAATACTTTAGATAAACTGAAATTATTTTACTGAGAGAGTACTAAAAGAAAAATTACTGCCTTTCCGGAATAAAGTATAAAACTGCCTAAAGCTTATAAGAAAGACTAGCTGACCCCCAGTAAGTAAATATAGCTACAGTATTTGATGCTTTACAAAGGACTTCCTCATTTGATCCTTACAAAAATTCTGAGGTAGGCAGGCATTATTGTACCCACTTTTTGGTGGGGAAACTAAGGCTTAGAAAGGTTGAGAGACTTTCTCAGGTCTCAAAGCTAGCCAGCAACAGGGCCATACGTTGAATTCTGAACTTGTGACTAGTTTCAGAGCCCTTCCTAATATTCCATGATGCTTCTTTTGAATTCACAATTTCTTGGGATGTTTTAACGAAACCACTACTTCAGAAAAGTTGAAGTGTTGGATAAAAACACCCATCACTCCAATACCTCAACAGTCTGTGTAGTGCATTGTTTCACAGAGGGTCATGCCTGACATCTACATCAGTATCATCAGGTCACTTGTTAAAAAGGCAAATTCTGGGACTTCCCTGGCGATCCAGTGGTTAAGGCTCTGTGCTTCCAATGCACTGGGTGCGGGTTCGATCCCTGGTCAGGGAACTGAGATCCTGCAAGCCGCGTGGTGCACAACCAAAAACAACAAAAAAAAAGCAAATTCCTGGGTCATACCCCAAGAGATCTGAACTGAGAAGGCCTATGTGGGCCTACGGAATCTATGATTTTACCCCAGATGACTCCTATCTCCTATGCACATTACAGTTTAAGGAGCGATCATATCAGGTAAAATCTTGGTTAGAGCCAAGAATTTCAGCATAAAAGAGATACATGTATAAAATTTCTAAGTTGAATAAAAACCTCGTAATCTTAAATTTGAACTATTAGTAAGAACTCATAACACACACACACACACACACACACACACACACACGTACCAGTGCATACATGTAGCTCTGTTGCACTGAGAAAGACCTAGAAGCAACACCAGTCCAGGAGCCATTAGAATCCAAGCACCCCAACTGTTGTCTCTAAATATTGCTTCTTACTACAAGGAGCCAGAACTCCTTGGGGAAATGGCAAACTGCAGGTTTGGCCAGGAAAAATACAAGATGAAGCTGAGCTATTTTATTTTATTCAGAAAGCAGGGTAGCTGAGAAAGACTAAAAGCGTCCCCAATCAAAAATAGCTACCACTGACCCATGATGGGACAATTCAAGTAAAAAGAATAATGACTGCAATAGACTGAAACCAAATATATAAGCATCTATAATAACACAAAACATTATTGGTTACCATTGCTATCAACAGAGGAAGCTTGGTCATCAACTCATTATTTCTGAAAAGTTGGTAAAAGATAAGAATCCAAAATGTATCTTGCCTTTCCTGCATGAACTAAATGAACTGGTTCATGAGGCCGTTCTTCTTTAGAGATTTAATAAATGCAGATGGAATGACAGAATTAGAAAAATCACCATTTTGCTATCCCTAATGGATCTAAGCAATAATCATCAATGGATGCCAAAATCATTAGGTGAAACACTGATAAAGAACTTTGTGATAGAGGAATAATGTTGACACCTGAACCAATGAGTAATCCTGGCATCATCAGAAGCGGAACAACCAGATATACAGGACAGAGATGCATATTAAATGACACCATATGGAAGCAAACAGCTTAATCTAGATTGTGGCTCATTTCATAGAGAAATAAGCTGGTTTTATCAATAAATCAAAAATGAGAAAAAAAAGGCTAGGGATTGTTACAGAATAAAAGAAAGACGTGAGACCTATCAGCCAAAATGCAATGTGTGGACCTTGTTTTAACCTTGATTAAACTGTAAAATACAGATTAGAGCTAATCAAGGGAAACCAGAATTACAGAGTTGGTACTATCCTTAGACCTGGGCCAGAGGGCCCTTGCTCTGACCTCACACTTTCGAGAGGATGCTAAAGCCCATGATCCCTCAGCCCTCCTCTGGACCATCATCTGTGTAACTAGGGTCCCAGAATTCTCTGCCCACTACCAAGCCCTACATGGGCCTTCCCAATGGGTTTCATCCTTTGAAAAGCAAATGATGCTGATTGTGTGCACCCACTCCAGCCCAGGTCCAAGGAGTGACCAAGTTGGGGGGTGGCTTTTGCAAACCATGTGGACAGAGTTTGGATGTACGGCTGGGAGATTTACATGGTACACGTGAGATGGAGCCCAGGGCAGAAGGGAAGAGAGAAGGGAGACACCTCAGGGAGCTGGCTCTCTGTGCACTAACACATTCTGGCATGGAACTCCAATCCAAACCTTGCCTTCCTTGTCATTTTGAAGGTATGTTTGTCAAGCTGGAGGATAAGTTATATCTTATTTACCAGTTTGTTAGCTTGACTTATAACTTCTAAATATTTAAACATATGATATCTGGGCTTTTATTTGTACTCTTCTTCTAGTCCTGAAAATGTTGCAGGAAAGCCTACAGATGATGTTTTTTAACTTATTATTAAGTATGATAATGACACAGCAGTTGTTTAAAAAAATCTTAAGCAGTTAGACTTAGGGGTGAAATGACATGATGATTTGAATTTAGTTTTAAATACTTGAGAAAAAACAGTTGGGAAGATTTTAAAATCAAGACTGGCCAAATGTTGGTAATTTCTGAAGTCAAGTGACAAGAGGCTCCATTATACTATGATGTACTTTTTGGATATCTGAAAATGTCTATAATAAAAAATAAAACTCAATATTCTACAGTGTTTGGCAAAAAAAATCAGTGATGACCTTCTTGTAAACTTGGATTAAAAGGTTTCCAAAAAGGTAATAATGCACAGCAAACCAGCACTCAGGAGATCTACTACTGCTGAGAAGTGAGCAGAAGACACGGACCCTGCCCAACCCAGAGGCTTCCACTGCTTCTCCAGAAGTGACCTGAGGAACACAGAACTAGAACTGGGGGTGGGACAGGAGGTGAGAAAGCAGACTTGGAGGGAGGACATGCTCTAACCAGGACAAAAAGGTCCTCCTCTTCCTATCCACAGGAACTCAGAATATAAACAGGATTATATTTCAGAGGTAAGCTCAGGATGCAGAGCTTTCTTAATGAAGCCGAAGGCTCATCCCCTACGTTTATCCACATTTACCCATTATTTACCAATAATAAGATTGAAAGGACTATTCTCTTTAAATCCTAAATTATTTTGTATAAATAATGTTTGTTTTTAAATTTCTTGAATGTATGTATTTTAGACATAGAGGCATATGCACATACATATAGACAGAAAGACACACACACACACACACGCACGCGCACACACACACACACACACACACACACATTCTCTCTCTCTTAGACAAATCTAAGATTACTTTACCTTGGGGGTGGGGTGCGGGGGGAAGGGACCTAAAATGTAATTTCCCCCAAGAGCAAACAATCCAATTAGACATATAATGGATGAGAAAGAGACCCGTGTAATGGATTCTAATTTCTGGAAAGGAGTGGTTGATTCATTTATATTTATGGAGTCACTACTAAGAATACATTGTGTTACTGCAAAGTAATAACATATATTTTCATTTATGGCCGCTGAACTAGCCTCATTACATGACAGTTACAGGTTATCCTCTTCTCACTCAGTATTTCACTCCCAGCCACCCACTGTGTATCATCCACAGAGAGGGAATACCTACCCATATTTATCTCTTGCTTTCCACCAATGAACATCATTCTTTTCCAATATGATATACTCCTGGCCTCTCTCTAATCTGAGATCATGTGCTTCTGTCGCTTGGAAATCATACATGGCTACAACTATTTCTTCACTATTACCTTCTTCTTCAGGTGGAATTGGTGGGGGAGGCCTTCGCTAAGAAAAGGAGGTAACATATAAAAGTTTAGTCTTCTGTTTGAAACTGGGTGTGCAGTAAAACACCAAGCAATACGCACGTCCCCACAGTATAAAGTCTGCTTTAGATAACCTGGTGAACCCGCACCATGAGTTCGATGATATTGATGCTACTGGACCTCTCATGGGCTTCGGAATTTAGGACAAGAGCAAAAGCTGTCTTTAAACATCAAACGGCTTCTGCTCAGTGTCAGGACTAGCTTTCCAGGGAGAGGCAAGGGTAACGTGAGTAGAAACCAGGAGGACTAAAGGCAGACCCACCATTTAACGGCCTGCAGGGGGGAAAAGCAGAACTACTTCTGTCAGGTCTCCTCCCACTCAAAGGAATCTGCACTGCTTTGTGCCTGCTGTGTGCAAGGCACACTCTTAGTACCTAGCTAGCATACGGTTTCTCATTTCTTTTTAATTGAAGTATAGTTGATTTACAATGTGTGAGTTTCTCATGTACGGCCAAGTGATTCAGTATATATTCTTTTACATATTGTTTTTCATTAGGGTGTATCACAGGATATTGAATATAGTTCCCTGTGCTATACAGTAGGACCTTGTTGTTTATCTGTTTTATATATAGTAGTTTGTAGCTGCTCATCCCAAACTCCTAATTTATCCCCCTCCCCCTCTGGTAACCATACGTTTGTTTTCTACATCTGTGAGTCTGTTTCTGTTTTGTAAATAAGTTCACCTGCATTCTCATTTATTCTTAATCCTAATCCCATGACGTAGAGTATATAACTTCCATTTTACAGCTGAGGAAGCAATGGCTGAAGTATCCCACCCAAAGTCACTCATATCAGATTCATGCTGGATCAAGGCTCCTCGGGAGTCCAAAGTGCATGTGTTTTCTACCATACTCCACTATTCACAGTCACTCCTTCGTCATAATACTGTGGTCTTAAGACTGAAATATTCCTTTAAAGTCCCATGCCTCTTGTATAATTCTCGAAGCCAAAATACAGGCAGAATGCCAGATGGTAATATCTGATACAATTAAATTGACATTATTTGACACCAAAAAAAAAAAAATCAAGTGAGCCATAGTCTATCCATTTCCGATGTGATCCTTGCAGGGAGCAGCATCACAGGAATGAACATAAACATACTTAATAAACTGCAAATGTTTCCGAACGTTAAAGACCAGCTTACCTTCTTTGTTTCTGGTGCTGGTGCTCGAGGTAGTGCTTTTCTTATACCTGAAAATGACAACGACAAAAACAGGTCAAAATGCCATCTATCAGTGATTGATAGTTTTAAGTAAAAATGAACCCCTAACAAGAAGTCCACTCAGACTCTCTCACTCTGGTGCATTTTGCTTGTAATACTATTTTAGAACAGATTTTTTTAAATGCTGTTAAAGCCGGTTTGTATTTCTGCCTTCTTGAACAGACTGTAAATGCCACAGGGATTGGGGCCATGCCTTGTTCACTGTAAACAAATGGGACTACATCAGAACCAAAAAGCTTCTGCTCAGCAAAGGAAACCATCAACAAAATGAAAAGGCAGCCAACAGAAGGGGAGAAAATATTTTCATCCCACATATCTGAGAAGGGGTTAACATCCAAAATATACAAGGAATGCACACAACTCAATAGTTAAAACAAATAATAATAATAACTCATTTAAAAGTGGACAAAGGACCTAAACAGACACTTTTTAAATTTTTTTTATTGTTATTATTTTTTTTTTTTGCGGTATGCGGGCCTCTCACTGTTGTGGCCTCTCCCGTTGCGGAGCACAGGCTCCGGAAGCGCAGGCTCAGCGGTCATGGCTCACGGGCCCAGCCGCTTCACAGCATGTGGGATCTTCCCGGACCGGGGCACGAACCCATGTCCCCTGCATCGGCAGGCGGACTCTCAACCACTGCGCCACCAGGGAAGCCCCAGACACTTTTTTTTAAAGAAGACATACAAATGGCCAACAGGTACCTTAAAAGGTGCTCGACATAACTAATCATTAGGGAAATGCAAGTCAAACCACAATAAGATACCACCTTATACATATTAGGATAGCAATTATAAAAACCACACATGATAACAAATGCTGGTAAGGATGTAGAGAAAAGGGGATGCTTGTGCACTGCTGGTGGGAATGTAAACTGATGCAGCCACTATGGAAAATAATATAGAGGTTCCCCCCAAAATTAAAAATACAACTACCATATGATCCAGCCATCCCACTTCTGGGTATATACACAAAAGAAACAAAATCAATACCTTAAAGAGATATCTGCACTCTCATGTTCACAGTAGCATTATTCACGACAGCCAAGATATAGAAACAACCTAAGCACCCATCAACAGATGACTAGATAAAGAAAATGTGGCATATAGAGAGAGAGAATGGAATATTATTCAGCCTTGGAAAGAGAAGGAAATCCTATCATTTGTGACAACATGGATAAAGTTGGAGGGCATTATGGTAAGTGAAATAAGCCAGACCAAGAAGGACAAATGCCACATGGTATCACTTACATGGGGAAGCTTAAAAAAAAAAAAAAAGTCAAACTCATAGAAATAGAGAGTAGAAAAATGGTTGCCAGGGGATGGGGGGTGGAGGAAATAGAGATGCTAGTAAAAGGGTACAAGCTTTCAGTTATAAGATGAATAAGGTATGTTAATTACAACTCAATTAAAATATATAGAGAGCAAGAAAAAAAGATAAATAAGGTCTGAGGATCTAACGTATAACATGATGACTATAGCTGACAGCACTGTAGTGTATAACTGAAGTTTACCAAGAGAGTAGAACTTAAATGTTTTCTCACACACACACACACACACACACACACACACACACGTAAACATGCAAGGTGATGGATGTGTTTATTAACTCAATGGGAGGAACCCTTTCCAATGGATAGATAAGTATATCCAGTCACCTCACTGTAAAATTTAAGTATGTTACAATTTTGTTAATTATATCTCAGTAAAGCTTAAAAAAAAGAGAAGAGAAAAGCTGCTGATGGTGCTACATTAGGCTCACAGTTTTAACAGAGTCATTTTTAGTAGGCTTTCATATTGTGATAGAAACTCCCAAAACAGGGCTTCCCTGGTGGCGCAGTGGTTGAGAGTCCGCCTGCCGATGCAGGGGACACGGGTTCGTGCCCCGGTCCGGGAAGATCCCGCATGCCACGGAGCGGCTGGGCCCGTGAGCCATGGCCACTAAGCCTGTGCATCCTGAGCCTGTGCTCTGCAACGGGAGAGGCCACAACACTGAGAGGCCCGCATACCGCCAAAAAAAAAAAAAAAAAAAAAACAAAACTCCCAAAAACAGACCTTCTGATTCCATGAGATGGTCCTACTGCTCACTAAATAAAAGTATTCTTACAAAAATACACCTACACTATGTTTACACCATGCTAGAAAGTGTGAAGGCCATATTTAACCAACATCAAAATCAAAATCATGTCACTTTCTCCCAATAATACCAACAGTATGTACATCCTGAGCACAATATAACTACAGAATAAAATTAATACTTACTACTTTCAAACAGATTATATCTTTCACATCCAGGCGCTAGTTTTTCAGTTTGTCTGCAACACTGATAACTTCCGTCTGCCCAAAATTTAGGATGATATTTAATCATAATATTATTGTTGTTCTGTATTTCTGTAATTCATAGACACATTAAATGATGAGTGAAATGTACAGAGATAACAGAATGTTTCCGGTTGATCATTCTTTCTCAAATACTACGTTTATTATGAGGAAACCTTCATAACATATAATCCAGCATTCAGAAAATCCATAGAGTTCTCTTTCACAAGGTGAAAGGGTGAGGCACCCTTGGTAACAGAAGTGACCTCTGCTACACCGTGATGGATAAACACAAAAGTCAGCCCACCACCATTTTGTTCTGCAGAAAAAGCAATGAGGATTATGCAGGTCAAATCACTGATTAATATACTTTACATACAAGTCAATTCATCCGCATCAAATGTTGACTACATAGGCAATTTCTTAGAAAATACCAAATCCTGTTACCATAAAAGCCCAGTGCTTAGTCACCTCCAAATGTATTACACATTAAATGAAAGCATGTTCTTCTTAAAAACTATGTATATGCCACTAGAAGGAACCAGATTATAAAAAAGGAAGTTAACTTCAACATGTGTCACTTACAGTAACAGAGAACGTTCTTGGAGAAACACTTATTGTAGATTAAAAGATTATAAATGCAAGATACACTAGCCGTATCTCTTTCTTAGTGACAACAATGTTATATTCTGAAATTATGTACAGATTAATATTTCATTATATGAGTTTTACCTTCTTTTAACTTCTTCACCCACCGGTCCCTGCTTTGTGCACTGGGTGCAAAAATGTAAAGTGTGTTGGCATCATGCACAACCTGAAATAAGACAAAAGATGGAACAGGTGAGAAAAGCTTAGACACAGCATCTTGCCTAGCACAGAGCCCTTGGCACCACAGGCATCAATAAAGGATTCTGAAATGACTGACCAAAAGTCAATTACTTCCGATCCAAAGAACCTAGATTCCCTTCTTACAAAAACACATCTATTTCTTCATGTCTCCATCCAGTGGGATACACATTTTACAAAGGACTGTGTTTCTACAGAAAAAATATATATACAGAGGCCAGGATGCCTTGCCAGTCTTGTTATTTCTTGCGATCTAATAAACTAAAGTTCCTTAAGTAAACTTGGTGTAACAGGGACTACTCCAATCGAATATTTTTCTGAATAATATTTGAGATGAATGGACTACTGTTTCAACATCACTCCTATACCTTCCTTTTGCCACTATAAATAACTGCAGTAGGTAGCTTAATTAAGCACTGACCACCCCAACTCTATACTTTGTGCTTTACAGACATTAACTCAACTAATCCTACCATCAAGGTATCAGTATTTCCATTTTACAGAGGAGGAGACTAAGGTCTATGCAAGACACCCCAATTCTAGATCACTCCCAGAGGCAGTATTCACATAGAATGCACTGCAAATGGTGTCCCTTAAGTTACCTGTCCATCAGCATTTGGCTGGTCATCCAGAAAGCCAGGATTCTGGCTCCAGAGCCCAAACTTTTAACCACAGTACCTCTTTCAGAGGTACCTCCAGGTAAGCAATTAAACTGTCTTATTCTTAATATTCAGAATAAAATTAAGCATGGGAAAACAATCCAAGAATTTTGTCTTTGGTCTATCACTTTATCCTTGATGGTCAGTCACAAGGCAGAAACACCCCAATTGACTAAAAAAATATCTGGGGACTTCCCTGGTGGTCCAGTGGTTAGGACTCCATGCTTCCACTGCTGGGGGTGCTGGGTTGGATCCCTGGCCAGGGAACTAAGGTCCTGTAAGATCCCACAAGCCGCTTGCGGCCAAAAACAAAAACAAAACAAAACACAAATCTGGCTAGAAACCTCCTTTTACCATGTCACTGGATTGAACACACATAGCTCTTTCATCAATAATTGGCTGTTCCTGACCATATTCAATAGATAATCCTGTGGAATAAAAGTCATATTTTTATGGCAAGACAAGAGAAATTTAAACAAAAAATTCTTCTCTGCCCTTTGGCCTCCTCTCTCCCCGCACTGTGCATTGTATAACTCTATTATGCATCACCAAACCCCCCCATCAGCAGAAATACCTGCTCAACCCTAAAGAGCAACATTCTCCTAGCAGCAACAAGACAACTCCTTAAAGATAGCATTCCTGGGGCATCCCTGGTGGCGCAGTGGTTGAGAGTCTGCCTGCCGATGCAGGGGACACGGGTTCGTGCCCCGGTCCGGGAAGATCCCACATGCCGCGGAGCGGCTGGGCCCGTGAGCCATGGCTGCTGAACCTGTGCGTCCGGAGCCTGTGCTCCGCAATGCGAGAGGCCACAACAGTGAGAGGACCGCGTACCGCAAAAAAAAAAAAAAAAAAAAAAAAAGATAGCATTCCTTCCTGATCTTGTAAGGGGTCACGTGACCCACTGTGATGCCACTTAGATCTGGAATACGTAAACTGCCAATAATACGTCATACGATGTCCAGCCCTCTGCCTCAAGAAACTTACATAACTGTGTCTTGACTTCTAATGGGCAGAATAGTTCTCAGAGCTTTCTGAGATTCTCTCCCCAGGTTATAATCCTCAAATTTGGCTTGAATAGAATTTTCCATTTCTTTCTTAGATCGACTGATTAATTTTTTGTTGACAATCCCTTCTCATTCACTTTAATCAAATAAGTGCGGTCAAACAGCAATGGGAACACCATAGAACAAATACTGCTATATTCTGCTCAGTGATTAACTCATCCAACTAGCACTTTGCTGGGACTACATGAGATACAAAAATAAATCAAATACCTTGCTACAAGACAGAAAATGAGATGTGATAAAGAAGTAAAGATAAAGCTCTAAGAGGGACGTGGGGCTGTAGTTGCCTCATTTGGCCCATGACTTTCATACCTGTGATACCGTGATTCACAATAAGAAATATATATTTGGTCTCTCCCCTGGTTCCCAGCACAGAGCTCCTAGAAAACTCTTGGAATTTCCTGTGCTGAGAATGATACGGGTGTCTTTTGTTATACTAATAAAGTGACTACTGGAGAGCCCCTAGGGATGGGAGCTGGTTGCCAGTGAAGCCAACCCCATGATTAGAGGGTTGGAACTTTCAGTCCCACTACCCCCCACCTCTGAGGAGGGGAGAGGAGCTGGAGATTGAGTTCAATCATCAATGGCCGATGATGTGAACAATCATGCCCATGTAATGAAGCCTCTATGAAAACCCAAAAGGGAGCGGGTTCTGAGAGCCTCAGGTTGGTAAACATGAGGAGATGTCCGCGGACAGATGAATAAATAAAGACAATTGATATACACGCACATACACACACACACGCACACACACACAGTGGAATATTATTCAGCTCTAAAAAAGAAAATCCATCCACTTGCAACAACATGGTAAACCTGGAGGACATTATGCTAAGCAAAATAAACCAGAAAGAGAAATATTACATGACCTCAGATGTAGAATTTTAAACAAACTCTTAGAAACAGAGAGCAAAAAAGTGGTTGCCAGGGGCAGGTGAAGGGGGGCAATGGGGAGATGTTGGTCAAAGGGTACAAAGTTTCAGTTATGCAAGATGAATGAGTTCTCGAGATCTAAAGTACAGCATGGGGACTACAGTTAACTACACTGCATATATGAAATTTGCTAAGAAGGTAGCTAAGTATTCTCACCACCAAAAAAAGAAAACAAAAAAAGAAGGGAAGAAAAGAAAATGGCAACTATGTGAAGTGATGGATATGTCAGTTGGCTTGATTGTAGCAATCATTTCACAATGTTTACATATACCAAAACATCAAATCATACACCTTAAATATATATAATTCTTATGTGTCAATTATACTTCAACAAAGCTGAAAGAAATCAATCAACAAAGCAATGACAGGAAACACTAACGTCAAATAGTAAGCATGACTAAAAGCCCAGAATTTCACTGTCACAAAAATATGCCAGCTCACCTGAAATGGATATTTATTTTGACAGGGAATGACACCATCATCATTCTTCACTATTTCCACACATCTGATTTTTGACACATCAATAAATCCCTTTCTGTACTTTTTCTGTTAAAAGAAAAAAAAAAGGAGAACCATTCCAATCATAAGTTAAGGAAAAAATGTTATTAATAATAATATTTGTTTTAAAAAAATCACTGATTCAAAATATTACGATTTCCTTAATAATTATCTAAATCATGTCTCCCTATATTGTTAAAATTATTCAAAATACTAACACTGAGGATTGTAATCAAAATAATTAAGTTCTTTAATTTCCAAAGATGAAATTGCTGTCCTTGCCCTCCTCCAAAAGCTCTAGATCTGTTTAGAAAGAGAGTCCCTTTGATTGTGCCTTCCTCTCAGACACACACTGCAACTTCTTCAACTTCTTGATGACAGCCACCCCCTCTCCCCCGAAAATGAAAGCATCAGAGACCAAACCAAACACTCAATCACAAATGCAAACTCCACCAGTTACATCTTCCACTCCAGCACACAGAACTCAGGAGGATGTGAGATGGACACAGGGCGCTCACACAAAGCCTCCATTCAGAGTCTATATTTGAATTTTCTTTTTCTTTTTCTTTTTTTTTTTCCTTCCCTATTGCCCTTCCTCCCTGCTCAATGCAAATCTCCCTACAGCAAGTAACTAATGACATACCAAGACTCCCTCCTCCGAATCATTCAGTCTTGAGCACAGTAATCTCACATCTGAGAATTTATCCCAGGGAAAAATCCGGAAGATACAAAGTAGTATGTGCAAAGATAACTTGATATACCGTATCCGTGAAAAATTATTACAAATACAATGAAGAAATAAAAAATGTTTACTGAATTATATTAACTGATACATCCCACACAAAAAGCTGTATAAAGACTAAGGTTATTTTAGGAGGGGGTGTAGATAGTCATATGACAAAGAACAGAAGAAAAGTAGAGAAATGAAGATGAAGAACATTGGATTATTTTGGGTGACCCAGCCCTCCCCTGGCCCTAGTCATTCAAAATTGCTTCATCTAATACTCTGAAACTCCCCTCTGGCCACAATCTTTGGGGTCCCTATCCTGCTCCCAGTAACCAGCGCTGCATCCTCACTGTGACCATGGTACCTTCAGACCTGCCAACCCTCCCAGGCCATCAGCTCCCATGTGACGTCTGGCTGTCATTTCACCAGTGCATCCTCCCACCCTCCCTCTCTCCCCCTGCCACCCACCCCCCAGCACACGAATCCCCGTACCCCGGCATTTCCGTCAGCCCCCAGTTCTACGCACACCTTTTTCGACTCATGCGTGCCTGGCTGCAGAAGGTCACGAAACAATCCTAACTGTCCTCTTTGTGCTTAGCCAGGCCTTCGCTGCTGTCCTCAGGTCTTCTGTGTATCTCTAGTGGAGAGAACCTGGTGGCCTCTGTGGAGCCCACCAGTCTGATCAGAGCTACAAACCCTTCCCATTCCCCTACTTCATGGAGAAGAGAACAGCTGTCCCAGGAGCACACCCCCAACTTCTTCCTTCTGCAGGTCTAAAGCACCCTAAGATTTACCCTTTTTTCTTCTCTGTCATCCTGCCTCTATGAGAAGGTTAAAAGGACACAACAGCTAAGGACGCTGTAGTAGCACTTAACAGATATCATTTCCTTTCATGCTCACAAAATTCTCATTTTACAGATGATGAAACTGCAGCTCAGACAGGTTAAACACATTACCCAAGGATCCCAACTGAAAGCTGGGGTCCTAAAGCTCCCCAGACCTTGGATGTCCCAGCTGCAAACAGGTGACAAAATTAATGGAGCCAAGTCCCTGAGGGGGCAACCTGGATTCTGAGCATGGCCTGAGATTTTACTTCTCCTGCTTATAGACACCTTCAGGCCTCTGCCATCCATACCAAGAACCTTCTTCTGGCCCTGCTACTGCCCTAACTCTGTTCTTCCCTTGCTGAAAGAGAGATTATTACACCACCAGTCTTCATTTCCTTCCCACCCACTCCTCCTTAACCACTTGCGATCTGCCTCCCCTCTCGTCACACCTGCTAAAGCTGTTCTCAAAAACACCACCTATGACCAAACCCAAGAGCCTTCGCTCAGCTGTCTTCCGCTCAAGCTGTTAACGAGGCATTTGGGGGTGCTCCGCTCTCTTCTCCTGCAGTGGCCTTGACTTTGGGTCACCCAGGCTTTCCTTCTGCCCCTTCCACTCAGTTTCCCACAGGACAACACCTGTTCTGTGCCAGCAACTGTGTCAAGGAATATATCAAGTCCCTATAGGAAAAGCTCATTTCCTGAGCATACGGTCCAAATATGGAGCCATTTAATCCTCAGATCCTCTGTGAGATAAGTGTTATTAGACACATCTGACAGACGGAAGAAACAAAAATTAAGTCACTTGCCCAAGTTTACCTGTGGGAGAGACATACACAGCAACTTTATCATCCAACGTAGTAAGTACTGAATATTAAAAAGATGCTAAGAGAACATAGAGGAACCAAGACTTACACGATAATTTCAGAAAAGAAATTCCGATAATATCATAGGGAGGGAATGAACAGCACAGCACGTGGGATGAAACACAAATTCCAGAATGACCTAGGTTGCCTCATCTATAAAATAGAAATAATAATAGTATCCACTTCATGGATACTATTAGATAGTTATGAGAGTTAAATGAGTTAGTATTTGCAAAGTGCTTAGAAGAGTGACCTGTAGTATCATATCTATGAGTGTTTGCCACATAAAATAAATAAGTGGAAAAAAAAGGTCAGTGTGGCTGAAGGACAGGGTACATGGCAGGATGGAAAGGTGAGCAGGGACCAGCTTGTAAAGAACCTGCTGCACAGTACCAAAGGGTCTGGTCAGACAGGGCCACCTACCCTGCTCCTGGGCCTATGCCAGTTAGTGTGCAAAAGAAACTTCCAGAGCGCCATCCTCCTATTAATAAGTCACACGGGTTCACCGTAGAAACCTTAGAAAATACTAACAGCACAAAGAAAATCAAATGACCCTGAATCCCCCAACTCTGGAGAAAATCCCTGTTGACATCATGGAGTTTTTCCAGACACTGCTCTGGGGTCATTTATCACCTACCGGCTCTCTTTCTTGAGCAGCAGACTGTGGTCGGCTTCTGAGATGCCTGTCTCCACTCACCACTTGCCCCTGTGACTAAAAGCAGCTGTCAGATGTCAGTCAATCCACACAGGAAAATTTGAGATGACTGGTATGCTGGGCTGGCATATGCCCCCTAAATACATGTTCCATGATATATCATATATTGTATTATGCTAATATTTTGGCTTATTAATCCAAATACTTTGCTATGAAGTTTGCAGATAAAGGTTCACGCTTAAGTTGGCCATTCATTATTTTACCTATCCTGCCAGCAAACACTGATCAGACACGAAGCACAGCACTGTGTGCTGCAGCTTCAACGTTATGCAAGGGGGCTGAGGGTTTCCTCAAGAGGAATTCACAACCATATGGTAGGTGGAAGGGGAAGAGGGGAGTGATTCATCATCCAATAAAGACGAAGTCATGCGCTCATGGTATACTACGGAGTGAGACAGTGATTGGGCCAGGAAAAGCTGGGGAAGCTTTTGGGAGGAAAACTGATATTTTGGTTTTGAAAGGATAAGTAGGAGTTTTTCTTTAGAGAAAGTGGAGAAGAGAATTCAGGCAGCAAAAACAACAAAGCACTGATTTAGGGAACAGGAAGAAATGCATTATGGCTGAAGTTCAGGGTGGTTCAGGGGAAGTGTAGGAAAGGACACCAAAATGGTTATTTGAGACCAAATTAGGAAGAGGTAAGTAATGGCCATTTCACCCATTTGTAAACCAGCTTAAATGGGGAAACTAGACAAAGAGATGAAATATGACTTGCTTAAAACCACACATCAACTGAACGGCAGAACTGGGATTTAGGTGAAAGAGATCCTGCCCCTGGGCAAGTCTTACAAGATACACAGTTTTCCTTTAATTTCCAGAATTAAAATACGTTTTAAAATATCAATAACAATCCTAAATTAAACTAATTTTTTATAATTGTATACAAATATCCAGGGCTGACCCCAGGTGTATCTACAGAACACCCAGACTCAGGTCCTCCTTTCTACACCCCTCTCCCAAGGCATCCTGAGACCCATTACACGCAGTAAGAGTTTCCCTCCAGTATTACAAGGATCCCTCCCTTTCCCTTATATCACAACTTTTGTTCCTAATGTGGCTATTCCCAGCTGCCTGCCACAGAAGGAATCTACTGGATGAATCACCTGTGCATTGCAAAGGGACCTCAGGTCAGGCGCATGGGCTTTGGAGGCAGGCAGATCCTGAGCCCAGCCACGCTCTGCCTTCTCTCAGTTCCTCTGTCTTCAGGAATAGGATAATACTCCTCACTTCATTAAGCTATAAGCAGGAATAAAGATAAGGTACGTAGGTGCTCAGTACAGTGTCTGGCACAGGGAAGTCACTCCCTAAATGGCAGCATTTACTATTAATTAGTCTTCACAACAACCCTGGGAAATTGTTAGGAAACTGAGCGTCTGAGAGGTAACAAGACTGGCTAAGAGGCTGAGCCAGAACTGAACCCAGATCTCTCAAAATCGCAAAAGCTTTTACCTGACTCCCGGTCTCTCAAGCCTGAATATTTCTGGACTCTTATTTTAGAAAAAGAAAATTATTTTATGTCAAAACCTAACAACTACAGAGCATTCACTCTGAGCCAGGCATTATATGCACCTCTCACATGGTAACTCAATGAATCTTCACATAATTATGGGAACTCTTGTAACCCCATTTTACAGATGAAGAAATCAAGACTTAAAGGGTATAATTAACTGGCTGAAAGTCATACAACAAACCAGGACCTGAACTCTTAATTCCAACCCTGAATTCTTAAGTGCCACGTACACTTTAGTAACTTGATACCACTTAACTAAGTACAAACATAAACTCAGTGGAAATTTCTCATGCTTATAACTCTTAACAACTATAAGAATGTTAAGAGTTCACAAGTTAAGTGCAAACAAACTGGACAATAAATAAGATTTAAACTAACAGCTTACTTGATTGAATGTGACGGCTGGGGTGTTTGCTGGAATTGAATCCCTCTCCCCAAACCAGTTCGTCTGGCGTCCTCAGGCTTGCAATACTGTGTGCCATGTGACGGCCTCTTCCTCCCCTCTCTTACTTCCAACTATCGAAGTACGCACATCTGTTTGCACACACGCTGTCAGCCTATCATTAGGCCTCCATTTGGTCCCACTAAATTGTTTAGTCAGCCTCTGTTCTTTCTCCATAGGACACAACAATTGAAACAGACCATAGGGCTTCCCTGGTGGCGCAGTGGTTGAGAGTCCGCCTACTGATGCAGGGGACGCAGGTTCGTGCCCCGGTCTGGGAAGATTCCACATGCCGCGGGGCGGCTGGGCCCGTGAGCCATGGCCGCTGAGCCTGCGCGTCCAGAGCCTGTGCCCCGCAACAGGAGAGGCCACAGCAGTGAGAGGCCCGCGTATCGCAAAAAAAAAAAAAAAAAAAAAACAGACCATAAATACAAACACAAATATGGCTATGTTTAGTGACAAGGGACCATCCAGAGAATACAGACAAAAGATATGTTATATACAATAAAATATAAAATAGAATTCCTAGATCTTGCAGTCCTCAGCAGACGGACAGCACCAAAGCTTACTACTGCCATTCACTGTATTCCATCATGATCATTTCTTCACTCAGCCGCATTGATTAAAGATTGATTCTGGCTTCCTTTCTTCTACCATCAGCGAGGCACAGAGGTACCAAAGAACCATGATACAGACTTAAAAGAGTTCTAGTCAACCCTTGAAAAAAGAAAGAAAATGATGTATTCTACCAAAAATCTCCAATGAGCCAAAGGTCTATTTTATACACGAAGGTTCTTTTCCCTTTCTACTCAGAACACAGTTAAAAGAAAGAGTTAAAAGAATGGGCCTCAAGGGCAGCAGGACACATTAATCATGAGAAAGAAAGAAAACCTCAAGATGGATATGACTTTTTTTTTTTTTTCAGGATACTGGGAATAATTTTGATGTAGATCTTTCTGGTATCAGGAGAAGTAGAATAAATAAAATAAAGGCATTTCCAACTTGGTGATTCTATGATGAAACATCCCCTCTTTGCTAAGTACGAAATTCTAGTGAAAAGCAGAAGAAAGCAAAACCAAAAACGTGGCATCCTAGTATTGTTTTCCTCCCTTTTAATCAGCTCATAATAATAACTGACATAGTGGCTTTACATTTTATAAAGTGATTTTACACTAAACAAACACATAAAAAGGGTACTTTAACATTAAGAAGCCAGTAGTTACATACATAAGCATGGCTTAATTATGAAGATTATGGTTTCTAAGATAACATCCAGAATAAAAACAGGATAAATTATAAGGAATCTGAAGGCAAAAAATTTCATTTTCAAAATCACACAATAATCTTCATATAAGATTGTGCTGATATAGGTAATTATAAGGTTTCTGGAGATAGTTTTTCACTGTATTCAAAGTTAGAGTTTTTATTCCCCCCTGAGTGATCACTTACTCTTATGATTCTTCTATACTTCTGGCAACCCTCATGCCAACTCCCTTCTGCGACCCAAGGGAACTTTTAAAAACTAATACCAGGTATGTTTTATTATAGTTGAAAGCAAAACTTACTAATGTAAGTATTTTCAAATAAGTCTAAAACTGATTTACCTAGCTTAGTTCTTTTTTTTTTTAAATAGAGTCACAGATTTATTTATTTATTTATTTTTGGCCACGTTGGGTCTTCGTTGCTGCGTGCGGGCTTTCTCTAGTTGCGGCGAGTGGGGGCTACTCTTCACTGTGGTGTGTGGCCTTCTCATTGCAGTGGCTTTTATTGTTGTGGAGCACAGGCTCTAGGCACGTGGGCTTCAGTAGTTGTGGCACATGGGCTCAGCAGTTGTCGCTCGCAGGCTCTAGAGCGCAGGCTCAGTAGTTGTGGCACATGGGCTTAGCTGCTCCGTGGCATGTGGGATCTTCCCGGACCAGGGCTCGAACCCGTGTCCCCTGCATTGGCAGGTGGATTCTGAACCACTGCGCCACCAGGGAAGTCCCAAAAGTGACTTTAAATACAAAGTCAGAAGTTATTAGGAAAGAAACTTGTCAAGTCAATTAACTTTTAGAAATATTTATGTGAATAATACGTACAACAATTGACTTTATTGCTAGACTCAAGGCTCTCTTTACTTACCTACATGGACTTTTTTTTAACTTACTAAACATGCCAAAATATTTTGAGTATTGTTTAATATTTTAACACAGCAGAGTCAATGTGTCATAATGGTTGAGAGCACACCTTCATTATCAGGCAGACCTGCATTTAAATGCCAGCTTTGTGGCCCAATGCAAATTAATTGACCTCATTTAGTCTCTATTTCCTCATTTGTAAAATGGGGTTATTAAAATAACTTATCTCCTAGATTATTGTGAGGATTAATTGTGATACACTCATAAAGCACTCGACACAATATCTAGCCCATCGCAATCACTAATATGTTATTAGTATAATTTTTTTGCCTTTAGATAAAAGATTTCTAAAATTTTTCAGCACTTAAACCCTTTTTTCCCACAAATATATCAGAGGATTTAGATATTTTAAATACTTTACTGGCTTTTACATTGTGTCTTTAGGTAACATAGCAATGCTTCTCTACTCTCTCCTCAGAGGAATTCAACAAACACTCCAAGAACTCAAAAAATCTAGGAGTAGACAATTAAGCTATAATGCATAAAATATTGCAGAGCAAACTAGGGAACTAGGATCATAGCAGAAGCGCTCTTTCTCTTGAAATAAAACAATATTTTAAGAAGTTATTTTTTAAGAGTCATGTACCACAATGTTCATTGCAGCTCTATTTACAATAGCCAGGACATGGAAGCAACCTAAGTGTCCATCAACAGATGAATGGATAAAGAAGATGTGGCACATATATACAATGGAATATTACTCAGCCATAAAAAGAAACGAAATTTAGTTATTTGTAGTGAGGTGGATGGACCTAGAGTCTGTCATACAGAGTGAAGTAAGTCAGAAAGAGAAAAACAAATACCATATGCTAACATATATATATATATATATATATATATACACATATATATATATATGGAATCTAAAGAAAAAAATGTTTATGAAGAACCTAGGGGCAGGACAGGAATAAAGATGCAGACGTAGAGAATGGACTTGAGGACACAGGGAGGGGGAAGGGTAAGCTGGGACAAAGTGAGAGAGCGGTATGGACTTACATATACTAACAAATGTAAAATAGATAGCTAGTGGGAAGCAGCCGCATAGCACAGGGAGATCAGTTCAGTGCTCCGTGACCACCTAGAGGGGTGGGATAGGGAGGGTGGGAGGGAGACACAAGAGGGAGGAGATATGGGGATATATGTATATGTATAGCTGACTCACTTTGTTATAAAGCAGAAAGTAACACACCATTGTAAAGCAATTATACTCCAATAAAGGTGTTAAAAAAAAGAGAGAGAAAGAAGCTATTTTTTAAAGTAATTAGGCCCTATCTATTGATTACCACAGAAATGCAGGAAAAGTCCAGCAACTACTTAGGACAATATTTTCTGAGCATCTAATAATTGCTAGAAAATGTGCTAAGCACAAGAGACATGGAGATTATAAAATATGGCCACTGTATTTACCCGAGAGAAATGAAGGCATCTGACCACACAAAGACTTGTACAAGAATATTCACAGAAGCTTTATTTGTATTAATTGAAAACTGGAAACAACCCAAATGTCCATCAACAGGTGACTGGACAAACAATGAAATACTTCACAGTAATAAAAAGAAATGCAATATTGATACAAAAGATGAATGTATTTCAAAATAATATGCTAGGTGAAAGAAGTTAGCTTTTTAAAAAGAGTACATGCTAGGGCTCCCCTGGTGGCACAGTGGTTGAGAGTCCACCTGCCGATACAGGGGACACGGGTTTGTGCCCTGGTCCGGGAAGATCCCACATGCCGCGGAGCGGCTGGGCCCGTGAGCCACGGCCGCTGAGCCTGCGCGTCCGGAGCCTGTGCTCCGCAACGGGAGAGGCTACAACAGTGAGAGGCCCACGTACCGCAAAAAAAAAAAGAGTACATGCTATATGAGTTTATTCTAAAATTCTCATACATGCAAACTAATCTATAGTGTCAAAAATCAGATCAATGATTACCTAGGGATAGTGGGAATGAAAGAGGAGGTATGAATTACAAAAAGCATGGGGAAATTTTGGGGGTAATGGATATGTTCATTATTTTATTGTAGTGATAGATTCACAAGTGTATACATATATCAAAACTCCTTAAATACTAAAAATAGCATTTCCTTTGCTGCTTGTGTTACAAACTACACAATGAAGTTAGTGAGTTTCAAATGTTATATTAGTCATATTGATGCTTATATACATGTTTAGGCACAGGTAGCTATACCGTGAAAATGATAGTAGTTCAGTAATATAAAATAATAAAAGTCACATAAGTGTCATAGGCAGATTTGTATCTGGTTTTTTCCCCCCAGAAAATATTTACTGTAAATTATTTTCTACTTTGGGATAAAAAAAATTTTGTAATTATATTCAAACTATAAATATGTGTGTGTGTGTGTGTGTGTGTGTGTGTGTGTGTGTGTGTGTGTGTGTGTGTATACGCCAAAAATTTCTAGTGCTGGGCACAATAGTCATTGTTCCAGCAGGAGGAATAATTCGATACTCTAAACTGCTGAAAATCTTATAAGTCTCCTTACATGATCTGTCTCTGGTGCAATTCCTATTACAGTATAAACAGTAGAAATTTGATGGATATTTTTCTTATTTCAGTAAGAAACAGGAATGGTTAAGGGAAAAGTTACTTTTTCTTATGTCCTATAAAAGGACAAAAATTCTACAATTTTGATAAAATTTGTTAAATACCTGGGAATAAACTTTATAAGAAATGAGTAGAACATATATGAAGAAAAATAGAAAACCTCACTGAGAGATATAAAGGAGAATTCTAGGTAGGAAATCTAAACAACCATAAAAAAAACCTCCTCAAATAATATAATTTAAATACATGCAGTTAACTATATATTGATTATAACCTCAATAGAGCTGAAAAAAATATGGCTGCGGCCATCAGGGACCTTGACATCTGGGAACATTTGGAAACTAAGAAATTCTTTGCTAATAATTTAGTGTTACAAATCATAGACTTAAAAAAGGAAAACCGCAATGACAAAAGAAAAAAATAGGTATAAAAATTAAGCAACATAACTTCATAATGGGCCAGAAGTAGGCAATCAATCAGCTCTCAATTAAATAAAGGCTCTGCCTTAGTATTTATTCTGATTTAGAAACAACTTATCCATTCACCTGATTCATCTAGTACTAAATGAATTTCTGGTTAAAAAATAAAATTAATTTAATACCTTCCCCCAAAGCTGGTGCCCGGTTCTACACTCCTCTTTCTTCCTTTCTCATCATCTGCTTCTTCGAGGCAGGCGTGGTAAAGGTCATCAACTGGAAGGTCAATGAAGACACACCCACCTCCTCTTCAGCACCTGGCACGTGCCCAACAACTTTTTGCATAAGTGCATGAATGAATGAGGACATAAACGAACAGGAGGCGATTCAGCTAAGTGGACAGGAGGCCTTCCTTAGGTCTGATTTCACAATATCCAGTCACAGCCACCACTTTTCTGTGACTATGCTGTTTCAGAGAATAATTTCGGCTAGCTTTATTTCTGCCCCTGCTCTCTCAGACATATGCCATCCCAGGGGGGCATAGGCATGCCACAAATCACCAGGACCTAAGAGACCCTTCCTCTGCCCCTCTGTTCAATCAAAGCACACTGCTGCATGTGTGAATACCAATTAACAGAGTAACTGTCACGTTACAATCCTGAGACACAACTCTATCAAGGGACCCCTCCTCAACCACAGAGATGGTAATCCCTGGATATGTCTCTGCAAATCTCTGCCTTTTTTGTTTGTCTGTTTGTTTAAGTAGGAAAAGAGAAGAAACAGAGAAAAAAGAGAGAAGGAAGGTCCTTTAACCTAGGTTTCAGTTCTCAAGTTTCTACGGTTAACAGTGACTAGTAGAACTTTGCTTCTGTGTGCCTGTGTGCCTGTGTGTGTGTGTGTGTGTGTGTGTGTGTGTGTGCGCACACGCATGCATTCTGAGGCTCTCCAGTAGACACTTCGTGTGTTCAGGGGTTTTTTTTAATGACATTTTATATCTTTATGAAAGTGGAAATAACTAGAATCACACGAAAGTGATCTCTTATCAAGAGGAACTTGGGAGACAGAAGCTTTGTGAGTTTCTGGTGGGTGAGAATTACAGACAGCAAACAGGGCAAAATAGAAAATTCCATTTCCAGGATGGGTGGTAGGTGGCAGAGGCAATTAGTAATGCCAACACACGAGGCAAACTCTGTGGCTTTTGCATGTGGTATGAACCCACAGCTGCAGCACGAGTAGGGGTACGATTCTCATCCCCACTCCCAGTATCCCCATCATGACCAAAGGGATTGATGAATCCAGAGAAATCACAGCCCCATGAGTGGGAAACCCCTGTGGCAATTGCCCCACACAGCCTCACACTAGGAGGCTGACCCGTGATATATACGCAGGACTGAGTTTCTGGACAGGGAAAAGGCTGGGAGGCTCACAGCCTCTTGGGAAATTGACCTCCACACTGTCCACACCGGACCAGTTCCGCCACTAAGAAAAATCTGTCTGCTTGTCTGATGTGAGTGGACCACAAAGGTGTTTCCAGACAAGTATGAACTGGAGATGTGATTTCTTTAACACTGAACCGAGCTCTGCTAGGGTCCTGCAAGACCAGAGCATTAGCTTGGTCTTTAAATAAGCTTCCACTGGACCATATACAATATTTCTCTAGTTTTCTCCAGTGTTAAAGGGATCACCCTGGAGTTTGTTTTCTAAATACCTTTAAAATATTCAACGGGCTATAACAGTAGCTTCCCTAGACTGCTTGCTGCCCCTGAGAAAGCGACATCCCTCCTTTTTTTCCTATAAAGATAATTGGTCGTCCTAGGAAAAGTTCCCTCCTTTTGCTTCTACTGGGGCCTAGGGGCTGGGGGTGAATGGGAGGAGGGTGAGCAGGTGGGCATGGGGAGAAGGAATCACCAGGAGAACAGCAGCAACAAAGAGAAGATGTGTATCTTGGATTGAGGTCTCTCATAAGGAAAGATGAACTGCCCATCAATTCTCCCCACAGTAAGATATCCAAAGAGAAATATACAAAATTGCCTAGTTCCACAGGTTTCTGGAGGCCTAACAGGTGCCAATCACTGCTTTTACTATGGTTTCTATAGGGATATTCACTTTGTGTTACAATTAATTTATGGAAAACTTTGGTAAAACGACCTCTTAATTGCAAACATTCTACAGATAAAATTATTTTTAAAACAATTTCTTCCACTAACTGGGTATGCTTTATGACATCAAGGAAGTTCTGTTGATATGTTTTGAGGTGTAATGATAGTATAAAGGTTAAGATGGAGACTCTGTCTTTTGGAGGTGGATACTGAAGCATCTGTAGAAGAAATGGTATGATTTCTGTATGATAATGAGAGTGGGAAGGATTATGGAAGTGGGGGGAGGGAGGATGACTGGGGGTTATTTGGCTGAGTGCTGGATACATGGGGGTCACTGCACTATTCTGTCTACTCTTGAGTATGTTTGAAAAGTCTAAAAAATACTTCTTCCCATCACATTTTAAAAAATCCTGATCAAAGCAGTAGTTGGATCTACTTACAAAAATTTTTTGTGAGAATATAGAAAGGGTCCATTATAAACAGGTAGAAAGTACAGATGGGCAAATTGCTTAACTACGACTACTAAAGCTTTAGCTATCCTTGTGGTACGGTGTTACACTGGATTCAGAAGAAGAATCAACACAATCCCTGATGTTCACACAGTGCTCTCAGAAGTCATGTTTATACAGCTCCCTGCATCCATCAATCTCTAAGTGCTCCAATTTTAATTATAGATCTACTGATCCTGATCAAGTAATGAGTTATTGAGCATCTGCATTTTACAATTAGGTAAATGGGGCACTGAGGTTAAACCAATTGATCAAGGGCAAATGAAGAAGATACAGAACTCTAGGCTGCACTGCTCTACACTTCATTGACTATCACAGCTGGGGGCCATAATTAAACTATTCATCCCTCTTAGTTTGCTATTGCTAATACAATTAACCCTCAAATAATCTAGTAAAAATTAATCCACGTTGCAGAATACATGGCCATTCCAAGAGATGCTCCCCAATGCCAAATACAAGATCCTCACAGCCTAGCAGCCAGGCTATACTCACTGTGAGCCCACCAGCACCTGTGATGGGGCATTATCTGGTTGATTTTCTCTGAGGGACCACATCACACCACCTAGACGGCAACCAGCCTCGCAAGGCTTTCAAGGAACTTGTAGGAGTTACTGTAGCAACTCCAGTGAGTATATCTGAAACCACCATATTACCAAGCACAGGCTTTTAAGTGGATTCAGAAAGAAAGGTGGCTTTTCTCATCAATTCACTAAGGTAATATTAGGTCAAACCAGAAGAAACTGCTATTTTTGTTGTCAAAAATGATCAAATATTAGTAATTTCAGATGGTTCCATTTAATAGATTTGTACCCTTAGAACATTTTGGTCCTACTCACATACCTCACACTCTGAAATAAAAGCAGCCTGTACTTTTTCTGACTTCTGCATATCATAAATGCAGTTATCATTTGTGAAACTCTTGTTGGGTACCTGATGTCCATAATAGATGGGTAGGGGAACAGCACCCACCTGGTGTGCTCACCACCAGCACCCAGCACAGCCAGAACTCAATCAATATTGGGTGTGGACAACCCAGGAAAATGTTGGAATTATAATTAGATTTAACTTAACCAAATTAAAGCATCAGACAGTTAATCTAGAGTAAGCTCAATTCTTTTAAATCACACACTATTTCAATTGCCAAATTGATAGTTATTTCATTGTTGCATGTTTCATGGATATCACAATTGTGCACTTTGTAATTTGTAAACTTTTCATTCCTAGTTATGAAAGGAAGTAGGTCACAATGAATAGTTTATGTCCCCAAATCAAGTCTTACATTCCATACACAGGATATTAAACAAAGTCTGGAATTAACCCACATATCCTCAGACCTTTCTATTATCTCCCCTACACCTCCTTACCCTTCCAGCTCTCACAGTCAACATTTACGTAGTATCTGCTCCTGTTCCCAGGAATTTCCAACTGATTGGGAAGAGATGATTATTCATAAGGCAGTGTGAAAAGTTCTTTCCCGAATGAAATGCAGTGGGACGCAAAGGAAGAAGAGGTTAATTCTTCCAGAAGAATGGTCAGAGAAGGCTGCACGGAGAAGGTGTCTCTTTGAGCTGACTGAGCCTTGAATCATGAGCAAGAGTTTTCCAAGCAAAGAAAGGAGAAAAAGTATCACCAACAGCTAGAACATCATAAGCAAAGGTGTGTGGTTACAAAAGAGCACGGCAGATCTAGGGATGTCAGTGTACCTGTATGTTCAGATGTACTGAGGAGGAAAAGTGGAAGAGGCAGGACAGGAGGCTGGGAGGGTGAGAAGGGACCAGATTATGAAGGGCTCTGTATATAGGGCTAAGGGGTTGCACTTAATCTTCAAGGCAATGAGGAACCATGGCCTGGAATGATTATATTTTGGCATGCAAGGACCCAGGCGGTTAAAAACACAAAACTAAGCCTGGCTCTGTTACTTGGTGTGCTATTCTTCTTTGGAGGAAGAAACCTGGGTAGCTTTTGAAAAACAAAAATGAAAGGACAAACCATTTTTACTTTGTTTTACATATCTTATACCTCTTCAGGACTCTAACAAGAGCTTACTGCTTAAGAGCAAAGACTGGAGCCAGAATGCCTGAGTTTGAATCTCAGCTCTGTCACTTACTTGCTGTGTCTCGTCAGACAAGCTACTTAACCTCTCTGTGCTTTAGTTCCTTTCGCTATACCATGGGGTGACTAATAGCACCACAACCTCATAAGTTTGTTGTAAGAATTAAAGAGTCAATTCATGTTAAGCTCTCAAAACAAAGCTGACAAATGGTAAATGCCTGATAAAATTAGCTATTAATATTATTTGAAAAAAATATTAGTCCTTAGGGAAAATAAAGGAAAAGTCACTAGTTCTGTTAAAGGAAAGACCCTCACACCTACCTTCTAGACCCTAGGAAAGATCTTCTGAGAACTGATGTCAAATTTGATTGTATCTTAGAAAATAAAATGGCATGAATGAGATTCTTCCCTGGGTCATGACAAATATCAATTCCCTAAAACTACAGGAGGATATACTAGAAATGACCAGGATCCACCAACAGCCACTCTTTTCATCCAGAAAAACAGATTAACCTTTACTTCATAGGTCTGATAATTCTGTTTTTAAAAAGGACGGTTGATGCTTCATGTGACTGTGCTATTTTTGCCTTTTGAGGCTATTTTAGCTGTCTTACAGTATGAAACCAATAATGAATCAGCAAGTGACTATATACGCACTTCCTTTTTACGTTAGAAACAGTTGATCTCTGGTAACGCACAGCCTTTACACACAGCAGCAGAGAACACCTTTGGCCAAAAATTTCTCTTCCTTCAAAGTATAATAGTAGTATTACAAAGGAATACTTCTACCAGTTTCTTAGGCTTTCTTGAGGGCTAATTCTTTTTCTGTTGACTATAAAGACTAATATAAGTATGAATCAGACAGTCTCAGCTGGATTCCTGGCTCTGCCACGTTCTGGCTCTACAACCTTGGGTAAGGTACTCAACCTCCCTGTCCTTCAGTTTCCTCCTTTGTAAAATGGGAATGATAACTGCATCTACCTTATAAAGTTCAGAGGATTAAAGTTAATACTTGCAAAGCACATAAGACCATGACATATGGTAAGCACTCTGGAAGTATTTGGTAAATTGAAAAAAAAAAAGCTTACAAAAAAGTCCCAAAGCCCTCTGCCCCTAAGCCCAGAAGGCAATCTTGATTTTCACTGTGCAAAAGGATGTGCAGTCAGCAGATCATCAGAGTACTGACTAAATTGTAAAAACCACTGCACTTACATTGCTGTCTTCCTCAATCATTCTGTAATCTAAATACTTGCGTTTATGCTTCCATGGACCTTTTGGCTCTTGAGATTTTATTTAGGTCACCTTGAAGACAGTGTAGAACATAGAGATTAATCATAGTAAACATGAATACTAAATTGAAGAACGCTTAATGACCAGACAGCTGTTTGGCAAATAGTTCGTTGACCCAGCAGACTTAATTCTGCTCCTGTTGGAAGAAGAATCTGTCTTGATTCTTCTGACTTTATACTGGTTGTAAAAGAAACAGAATAATAGAATAACATGTTTTTCTTGTTTAACTGGTAGTTGAATATAGAATTTAGGTATAATGGTTTTTCTCTTTTCGGAATGTTTTGTATTTGAACCTTAATAAAACTTAACATGCAAAAAAAAAAAAAAAAGGATGTGCATTCAGGAACCAGGAAATGATAAAAAGGATAATGCTTTCCATTGCCTCTGTTTTTAAAGTAGAAATATCTTCCTTCTTAAATTTTTTTTTGGCCCAAACAGACAGAATAGTTTGAAATATTCTGTTTGCTTACAAATGGCCTTGCAGGGTAGGTATTTTCTCCATTTACAGATAAAGAAACTGAGACTCAGAGAGTTTTATCAACTGACCAATGTCACAGCTGGTAAATGACAGATCCAGGATTCAGAGCAAATCTGTCTGGCTTTAAAGCCTGCTGCACATCCCCTTGGGAAGCTAACTCCTTCTGGGATAAAGAGAATTAAATGGATTAGATCTGATGATTTCAAATTCACTTCTCTAGTCCCAACTTCTCACTTGGGCCTGATTCAGTATCTCTGACTACGTAGCAAGACACTTCTCTTTATGTCTTTCATTTATATCTCTTTAACATGATACAGAATAAATTCGCCATACCCATCCTTGAACCTAAATCCCATTCAATCATTCAACAATCATTTATTATCTACCCCAGGTCAAGTACTGGGCTAAGCAATGCTTTCACCTGCCTTGTGATTAGTTAAGAGTCAGAGACTGAAAAAACAATTGTACTAATAATTTATTGAACAGAGATACGTGGTAAAAAGTAAAAAGCACAAGATGATATTATACATGGAAAACGAATCTAACCTGGAAGATCAGAGAGGCTGCACTGAGCAAGTGATATTCAAGCTGAAACCTGAAGAAGCTAGTCAGTCAAGGGAGGGGATGCATGGATTCTGGACAGAGGACACAGCTAAAGTACATGCTCTAATGTGGAAAGGAGCCTCTAAGGAACACAAAGACTGGTGAGCTGGAAGGTTACAAGTGAGGAAGAGAAGGAATTGCAGATGAATGCAGGCAGATGGGCAGGCTACTGGACCAAAGGCCTGCTGAGGACTTGTGAGGTTTAAATTAGGGATAATGAGAAGTTTCTGAAGGGTTTTAAGCAGGAGAAGAACATGATTGTATTTGTGTTTTTAAAATATCACTGTGGCCATTATGGACCACAGACTGGAGAGGACAAGAGTAGAAAAAGGAACCTATTAGGATGTGACAGAGATCCCTAGTTGTCTAGCCACAATATCCACTTCTCAGCAGTAACAGAACCCTAACTTTTAGTTGTGTATATTAATATTCAGAATAAAAGACTATTTCTTGGCTCCCTTTGCAGCGAAGTACGGCCATGTGGCCAAGTTCTAGTCAATGAGATACAGGCAGAAGTCTGTATGGAACGTAAGGGAAGGCTGTTAAGGAAAATCGACTCAGGTGGGAGGAGTACCCTCTTGCTTTTCTTTCTTCCTTCTTCCAACCTGCAATTCAGAGAAGATGGCTGCAGCACCAGCAAAAGTCTTGGGCCAAAATAAAAGATATAAACTAGGATGATAGAAGGGAAAGACAGGCTCCAAGATCCCTGGGTTGCATCTACCATACCAGTTTAGGACAGCCTGCCTCCAGTCTTTGTCTTTTTTCCACCTTGACAGAGAAAAAAAAATGCTATTTTATTTAAGCTATTGTACTATTATTTAGGGGGTTTGTGTGATGTATAGCCTAACTCCATCCTAACTGGTACAGAGGCTACTATATTCATCCAAGAAGAGGCAGGGGTGGTTTGGATCATGGTGGTGGTAGACATGGGAAAAAGCGGCAGGACTGAGATTATATTTAGAAGATAGAATCAGCAAAATCTGTTGAGAGTCCAGACATGAGAGAGGGTAAAGGAGAGGGGTAAGGTCAGACTGACTTCCAGGTATCTGGCACAAGCAGCTGGGTAGACCACGGTACAGTTATTGAGGTAGAGATGGTAGGGACATCCTGAGTTTCTTTTCAGACATTCTGAATTTGAGATGCCTATGGAAACTCTGAGGCCTCAGAATAGACATCAGGCTGGGAAACATAGTGGAGACGTCATTCGCACATAGATGCCAACCCAAAGCCACTGGAATGGATGATGTCTCCTAAGGCAAGTGCAGAGTGAGAAAAGCAGCCTGAGAACAGAACCTTGAGGAACGCTGATTCTTGAAGGAGACAAGAACCAGTAGCCAGAAAGGAAGCAGGAAGACCGTGGAGTTCACCCCAGGAGATAAACGCCATTACTCACTATATGAACCAGAAGGGCTAGGGGCCATCAAAGAGGCAGGGAGATCACTTCCATATGGCATTGTATGAACATGGAAGCAGGGTCTAACAGACAAAGACGGGCCAGGCGGAGGATAAGGAGAGAGGAGCAAGGAACAGGAGAAGCAGAATGTTCTGAGAGTCTGGTGTGGTGGGAGCGAGCTCCGAGACTGGAGAGGGACTTTGGAGGGGCTACATTCTGGGCAGATGGGAGAGGCGGAATCATCCCCTTCCCCCAACACCCCGAGAATCAAGAGCCCGGTAGGTGTTCCTCCTCTCACAGCCAGAGTCATAGGTGGACCCCAGGCTGCCTGGCTCCAGCCCACCATGGCTTGTTTGAAGGTAGGCAGGCTTCATCCACTACACTGGAACTCCTTTCAATTATCCTAAATTTTCTGCTGTCAGTTAAAAGTTTTAAAGGAGTGTGGGGTTGAGGGTCAGGAATCTTATGGACTCAGAGCAACAAGAGAAGTCAAAAAGAAGGATTTCTCTATACCGAGGGTTAACACTAACAGCAAGGTTACTAACTTCACTTCAAGGATCACTATATGGCAGATCGTGTTTTAAACTCATTTAGTGCATGTTTTAGAGGCGTTCTCTCAACTGATTCCCACAACAACCCTGTGAGGTAGTAACTATTATTGTGCCCATTTCACAGATGAGGAAACTGCGGCACAGAGCAGTTAAGTTCACTTGTCCAGCTTCATATGAGCTACTGAGTGACAGAGCCCGGGACGGGAACACTGGCCATCTAACATCAGAATCAGTGCTTCTTGTTTTAGTTAGAAAGCTTGCTTTCCTTAACTCCAGAAAAGAATATTTCCAGCCATAACATTAATTAGTGGAAACATAATGATGTAAAGCCATAAGCAGGATAATAACTACTTCACTTGAGAGCTGAGGGAAATGGCCAAAGAAAGGTAAGTTGTTTTCTTTCTTTGACTGGTCTGTCTGGTGACTCAGAATGAAAGGAACCGGGTTTTAGTCAGCCTGGTCTGCTCTCTTCCAGTACTGTTCTTCTAGAGCAGAGCCCCTGGGAATGTGCTTATAACAACTGGACATAATGTAGACAATTCAGTCAGTCTGTGCACATAAGAACAAAAGGTGTGACCCCAACATGTAACCATGACACAGAGGAAGTCAGATGGAGGAAACTGTTCCACTTTTAGTCAAAGTTCACAGAAGTAAAAGTGAGTTGGAGGCAAGGTGTCTGGAGCACTGGAACAAAAGAACCAATATTTCCACTGGAGATACAAGTAGCAGACCTCAGTACTTCAAATGAAGGCCTTTCAAGAGAGAACAGTCACTGAGAAGTCAGAGTTGGGGTTGTGAAGCTACACAGAGATGTCTGGGCTAAGCAGTTATAATGAATCATGATTTGGAGGTTCTGGCTGAACCCAGAGAGCCCTTCCAGCACAGAGGCCTTACAGATGGTACACACACACACACACACACACACACACACACACACACACACACACACACACACAGGGGCTGAGTATCATTGAGGATTTGCACAACTCAGCGCATCATTATTAGAAACCCAGCTCACATCAACTTTGATGCAGGCACTGGGAAGGGAAGGGGGATGTACTGATAAGCAGACGGGGTCTCTGCCCTTTCTCAACTTTCTTTCCTATTTTTGCATTTGGTTAGCATACAGTAAAGAGTTAACACAGCAGGCTCGAGACTGCTACTCTTAGAAAGGCCTACTTGCCGGTTCTGCAGTTGGCCTGGGCTGGCATCTAGGAACTCTGACTTTGGGAAGGTCCCATCACTCCCAGCACTGATAAGAATTGCTCACTGGGCCTACACTGTTTGTACAGACAATTTGATTTATGCTGAACACCTGCTTTTCCTTCTGGAGTCCGGAATTTTGGTTCATGCTAGGCAAATGGTGCCTACTTAACCAACCGGTCCCCTAATGAGTCTCTAATGAGCTTCCTGGTAGGCACTATTTCACATGTGTTGTCAACTCACTGTTGGAGGTTTAAGCACATTCAAGGTGACTCTGCTGAGAAAGGACTCTTGCAAGCTCATGCCTGGTTTCCTCAGGATTTCACCTCATGTGCCTTTTCCCTTTGCTGATTTTACTTTGTATCCTTTTGCTGTAATAAATGAGTCATGACTACAATAATATGCTGAGTCCAATGAGTCCCCCCAGCAATTAATCAAACCTGGGGGGTGGCCTTAGAGATCCCTCCATTTCTCCAAAACTGTTGGTAAACTGAAATGAACTTTGAAGTAAGAAAGACCTGACTTAAACCCCAATGATGATACTTATTAGCTGTGAATCACTGAGGTAGTTAATAAAGTTCCCTAAGCCTTGGATTTCTCTGAAAATAAGATAGTAAAACCTGCCTCAGAAGACTGTTGTGAAGATTAAGTATGTGGTAGACACTCAATGAACATTATATGCTTTTCTCTTTAGACTAACATGTGAATGGCACCCCTACGGATGTGCAGGGCCCAGCCTGTACACACCAGGCAGCCCTAATGAGTTTCACTTCACCCACTCCTCCCTCCACTAATGTGCTGGAGTCAGCTTGTGCCAGCTCACGAGAGCCTACTGTGCACACCATTTCCATGCTCCACTTTCAATGTCATGTTGGTGGCTGGAAATCTGCCACGCTAGGAGTACGTAAACCATGGAAAGTAGCAAACACTAAAAATATGGGCTTCCCCCTTGACCCCCAGTTGCTAAACATTTACTATCACACCACTGTCCCCTTCATTAAAAAATCAAGTAAAAATGAAGTTCCTGCCAGACAAGCTTTATTGCCTAACCAAAGGCGGCAAGCATATATGCATTTTAAAAAGCAATAGGCTGGGCTTCCCTGGTGGCGCAGTGGTTGAGAGTCCGCCTGCCGATGCAGGGGACGTGGGTTCGTGCCCCGGTCCGGGAAGATCCCACATGCCGCGGAGCGGCTGGGCCTGTGAGCCATGGCCACTGAGCCTGCGCGTCCAGAGCCTGTGCTCTGCAACGGGAGAGGCCACAACAGTGAGAGGCCCGCGTACCACAAAAAAAAAAAAAAAAAAAAAAAAAACCAATAGGCTACATGAAAAGATGCTCAACATTATTAGCCATAAGGGAAATGCAAATCAAAACCACAATAAGATGCCACTTCACACCAACTAGGAGGACTTCAATCAACAAGAGAGATTTTAACAAGTGTCTTAAGGAGGATGTGGAGAAACTGGAACCCTCAATCACTCCTGGTAGGAATGTAAAATGTCACAGCCCCTTTGGAAAACAGTCTAGCAGTCCCTCAAAACGTTAAACATAGTTACCCAATGACCCAGCAAGAAAAATGAAAACATATGTCTACACAAAAACTTGTACTTGGATATTCACAGCAGCTCCATTCAAAATAGCCAGAAGGTGGAAACCACCCAAATAGCCATCAACAGAGAAGTGAATAAACAAAATGTGGTATATCCTTATAATGTAACATTATGTAGTTCTAAAAAGGAACGAGGCCTGGGTATATATCTGAAAAAGAAAAACCAACACAAACACTAATTCGAAAAGATACATGCACATAGTAGCAGTATTTACAATAGCCAAGACATGGAAACAACCTAAGTATCCATCAACAGATGAATGGATAAAGAAGATGTGGTCTATATATAAAATGGAATACTATTCAGACACACAAAAAATGAAATTTTGCCATTTGCAGCTACATGGTTAGATTTGTATGGCATGATGCTGAAATTAAGTCAGACAGAGAAAGATAAATACTGTATGGTATCACTTATACGTGGAATCTAAAAAATACAACAAACTAGTGGATATAACATAAAAGAATCAGACTCACAGATACAGAGAACAAACTACTGGTTACCAGTGACGAGACAGGGAGGGGCAGTACAGGGGTGGGGAAGTGGGAGGTACAAACTACTGGATGTAAGATAGGCTTAAGGATGTACAACACAGGGAATATAGCCAATATTTTGCAATAACTGTAAATGGAAAGTAACCTTTAAAAATTGTATTAAAATAAAAAATTTTTAAAGGAATGAGGTACTGATACACGTTACAACATGAATGAACCTTGAAAACATTATGCTAAATGAAAGCAATATACAAAAAAAAGGTAACATAGTGTATGACTCTGTTTATATGGAATATCCAGAACAGGCAAATCCATGGAGACAGGAAGCAAATTAGTGGTTGCCAGGGGCTGGGAGGAGGGGGGAAGGGGGACTGCTTAATGAGCACAAGGGTTGTTCGTTGGTTCATTTATTTGTTTGTTTCAAAGACCCATTGCTTTCCCTTGTTGGCTTTCCTCGTATCAGTCTTTAGGATTCTATCGTGTTTAGTCTACTCCTTTACACTGGAAGTCCTTCCGGCTGAACATTTTAATGATCCATCTTGATAGTTTCCAGCTAGTTTCCAGTTTTTTTGTCTTGAGGAATGACCAAAACTATATGCAGTTTTTCAGATGTTAATTATGTAATTTTGTGCCATCTGGATTTATACGACCTAATATATTATACCTTATGACTTTTCAGATGACTTATAATGACAATCAATTCAGAATCACAATAATAATGATAGCTAATTTTTTAAAAGATACAAATGGTTTTCAACACCAATTTTTAAGTAGATGTTCACAACTGCATGAAATAGGTAAGGCAGATGCTACACCTCCCACCGCACCCTCACCTTTTTACGCATAAGATCACTGAAGTTCAGAGTAATTATGTGACTCCCTGTTTCCACAGACCAAATAAACACTAGACCTTGGGTTTACTGACTCCCCATTCTTATATTTGACAGTCTTAGAGACTATCAAAAGTTAGAGGTAGAAGTGCAGGATGTTATCTGTAGAGTTAATTTAAATTCATAGACTAGAAACTATTAGCAAAGAACGTAATTAAACTTCCTTCTAAATAAAAACAGATCAAAAAATATTTCTAGTGGTATGTCAGTGTCCTCATAGAGGAAATGAAAGCTACAAGCTGACATACTAAGTCAGCTTCATTTAGGCTTCTTTTGTATAATGTTCATGAACCTTAGTGCCGAAAAAAATTTAATTGCAATTTAGGAACCAATGGGTTATCTCAGAATGTATGGAAAGTAGCTCACTTGTACTTTCAAAAAATGCCTTAATGGATTTACTTTTTTTTTTTTTTTTGCAGTACGCAGGCCTCTCACTGTTGTGGCCTCTCCCGTTGTGTAGCACAGGCTCCAGACGCGCAGGCTCAGCAGCCATGGCTCACGGGCCTAGCCGCTCCACAGCATGTGGGATTTTCCCGGACCAGGGCACGAACCCATGTCCCCTGCATCGGCAGGCGGACTCTCAACCACTGTGCCACCAGGGAAGCCCTGGATTTACTTTTTTATATAAAATAAGGGAAACTATGTATCCTAAGTTTTATTGTAATTCCTTTTTTTTTTTTGCCCCTATCACTTTATGTTATTATTTTTTAAATATTTAAATACCTCTGCACCCATTTCTCCCACCCTCCACCCCCTATCTCCGGCAACCACCAATCTGTTCCCCGTATCTATAAACTTGTTTTTTTTTACTTTTATTTTTTGATTCCACATATTTTAAAAATCACTCTATATGTCTTTCTCTGACTTTCACTTAGCAATGCCTTTGAGGTCTATCTATGTTGTTGCAAATAGCAAGATTTCTTTTTTATGGCTGAGTAATATTCCAGTGTGTGTGTGTGTGTGTGTGTGTGTGTGTGTGTGTGTGTGTGTGTGTGTGTGTGTGTGTGTGTGTGTGTGTGTGTGTGTGTGTGTGTGTGTGTGTGTGTGTGTCTCTGTGTGTATCACAATCTCTTTATCCATTCACTCATTTATGGACATTTAGGTTGCTTCTATATCTTGGCTATTGTAAATAATGCTGCAATGAACCCTGAGGGGTGTACATCTTTTCGAGTTAGTGTTTTCGTTTTCTTCAGATAAATATCCATAAGTGGAATTGCTGGATCATATGGTAACTCTATTTTTAATTTTTTGAGGAACCTCCATATAGTTTTCTATACTTGCTGCACGAATTTACATTCCTACCAACATGCACAAGGGTTCCCTTTTCTCCACACCCTCACCAATACTTGTTATTTCTTGTCTTTTTTAATAGCCTTTCAGACAGGTGTGAGATGATATCTCATTGCAGTTTTGATTTGCATGTCTCTGATGATTAGTGATGCTGAATGCCTTTTCATGTACCAGCTGGCCATCTGTATGTCTTCTTTGGAAAAATGTCTATTCAGACCTTCTGCCCATTTTTTAACCGGATTTTTCTTTTTTGCTATTGAGTTGTATGAGTTCTTTATATATTTTAGATATTAACTCCTTATCGGATATATGATTTGCAAATATTTTCTCCCATTTAGTATGTTGCCTTTTCATTATGTTGATGATTTCCTTTGCTATACAGAAGGTTTTTGGGTTTTTTTTTTTTAAGTAACTTAGGTACTTTTTAAAAAATATATTTATTTATTTATTTGGCTGCACTGGGTTTTAGTTGCAGCACATGGGATCTTTCGTTGCGGCATGTGGGCTCTTCGTTGCAGTGCATGGGCTCTTCATTGTGGTGTGGGGGCTCCTCTAGTTGTGGCGTGCTGGCTCAGTAGTTGCAGCACTTGGGCTCTCTAGTTGTGGTGCACAGGCTCCAGAGCATGCAGGTTCTAGAGCGTGTGGGCTCAGTAGCTGTGACACGCGGGCTTAGTTGCCCCACAGCATGTGGGATCTTAGTTCCCTGACCGGGGATGGAACCCATATCTCCTGCACTGGAAGATGGACTCTTAACCATTGAACCACCAGGGAAGTCCTGCTATACAGAAGCTTTTTGGTTTGATGAAGACCCATTTGTTTATTTTTGCTTTTGTTGCCTTTTCTTTTGGTGTCAGATTTAAAAAATCATCACCAAGACCTATGTCAATGAGCTTACAGCCTAAGGATTTTTGCCTCTGTAGTTATCAGGGATATTGGCCTGTAACTTTCTTTTCTTCTGACATCCTTGTCTGGTTTTGATATTGGGGTAATGCTGGCCTTGTAAAATTAGTTTGGAAGAATTCCTTCCTCTTCTATTTTTTGGAAGAGTTTGAGAAGGTTTAGCATTAATTCTTCTATTAATGTTTGGTAGAATTTTCCAGTGAAGCCATCTGGTCCTGGATTTTTGTTTGTTGGGAGGTATTTGATTAATGATTCAATCTCCTTCTTAATAATCTGTTCAGGTTTTCTATTTCTTCATAATTCAGTCTTGGTAGGGTATGTGTTTCTAGGAATTTATCCATTTTTTCTAGATTGTCCAATTCGTTGGTCTGTAATTGTTTGTAGTAGTCTCTATGTTTCTATGTATTTCTGTGGTATCAGTTGTAAGATCTCCTCTCTCTTCTTTCCTTGATGAGTCTAACTAAGGTTTTGTCAATTTTGTTTATATATTCTTTTTATATAAATTTTTTTTTTTTTTAATTTTTGGCTGCGTTGGGTCTTTGTTTCTGCGTGCGGGCTTTCTCTGGTTGCGGTAAGTGGGGGCCACTCTTAGTTGTGGTGCGCAGGCTTCTCACTGCAGTGGATTCTTTTATTGTGGAGCACGGGCTCTAGGCACGCAGGCCTCAGTAGTTGTGGCACATGGGCTTAGTTGCTCCACAGCATGTGGGATCTTCCCAGGCCAGGGCTCGAACCCATGTCCCCTGCATTGGCAGGCGGATTTCAAAGATCTGGCTTTAATTTCATCAATCTTTCCTATTATCATTTTAGTCTCTATTTCATTTATTTTTGCTCAAATCTTTACTTCCTTCCTTCTACTAACTTTGGGCTTTATTTGTTCTTCTTTTTCTAGTTCCTAGAGGTATAAAATAAGGTTATTTATTTCAGGCTTTTCTTGCTGATTAAGGTAGCCATTTATTGCTGAACTTCCTTCTTAGAACTGCTTTTGCTTTTGCATTCCATAAATTTTGGTATATTATATTGCCATTTTCATTTGTCTCAATACATTTTTCAATTTCTCTTTTGATTTCTTTTTTGACCCACTGGTTGTTCAGTAGCATGTTGTTTAATCTCCACATATTTGTGAATTTTCCAGCTTTCTTTGTGTAACTGTTTTCTAGGTTCACACTACTGTGATTGGAAAAGATGCGTGATATGATTTCATTCGTCTTAAATTTATTAAGACTTGTTTTGTGGCCTAACAGAGGATCTATCCCAGAAAAAGGCTTCCTCCAGAAAATAGCTTATATACTCATCTGGAGCCCCAATTTTTGCAACTTCCACCCAGGGAACACCTTCAGTCCACCTGGCTCTGATGGCCAGCAGGTCTTACACTTGCAGTCCATAGAACTGTATATATTTGCATAGTTTTAAAACCTGCTACCTGTGAGTCTGGCTTCCAGTTAGCCTGAATCTAAGTGCTGAATATCCTCCCCTTTGGGACACTGACAGGTCTCAGCATATCCTCAAATACTGGCACCATTAAAAATATGATAGGCTGCTTGGACAAGCACAAAGGTTTGAGAAACAACCAAGAGCTGGGGCAAAGTTGAATGACAAGGTTCATCTCCTACACGAGGCCACTCTTTCAAGACTGGAAGAGGTGGTTGTTTTAGCTACTACACAGAAATCCATACAGAGAGTCAAGCAAAATGAAGAAACACAGGAATATGTTCCAAATGAAAGAATAAGATAAAATCTCAGAAAAAGAAACCTTAATGAAATGGAGATAAGTAATTTACCTGATAAAGAGTTCAAAGTAACAGTGATAAAGATGTTCACCAAATTGAGAAGAATGGATGAATACAGTGTGAACTTCAACAAAGAGATGGAAAATATATGAAAGTACCAAATAGATATCACAGAGCTAAAGAATACAATAACTGAACTGAAAATTACACTAAAGGGATTCAACAGCAAATTAGATGAAGCAGAAGAAAGAATTAGTCAACTCAAAGGCAAAACAGTGAAACTCACCCAGAGCAGCAAAAAAAAAAAAGAAAAGAAAAGAAAAAATGTGATGATGATAACTTAAGGATGAATGGAACAATAGCAGAAAGTCTAACATTCACATTATATGGCTCCCAGAAGGAAAAGAGAGAGAGAAAGGGGCAGAAATCTTATTTGAAGAAATAATGGCTAAAAACTTCCCTAACCTGGGGAAGGAAACAGACATCCAGATCCAGAAAGTTCAGAGAGTTCCAAATAAGATGAATTCAAAGAGACCTACACCAAGGCACACTATAATTAAAATGCTAAAAGTTAAAGACGGGCTTCCCTGGTGGTGCAGTGGTTGAGAGTCCGCCTGCCGATGCAGGGGACACGGGCTCGTGCCCCAGTCCAGAAGGATCCCACATGCCGCAGAGCGGCTGGGCGCATGAGCCATGGACGCTGAGCCTGTGCGTCCGGAGCCTGTGCTCCACAACGGGAGAGGCCACAGCAGTGAGAGGTCCACGTACTGCAAAAAAAAAAAAGTTAAAGACAAGGAAAGAATCTCAAAACCAACAAGAGGAAAGCAAGTTGTTATGTATAAGAGAACCCTCACATAAGACTATCAGCAGATTTTTCAGTAGAAACTTTGCAGCCCTCAAGGGAGTGACACAATACAGCCAAAGTGCTTAAAGAAAAAAAACTTCCGACCAAGAATACTTCACCCAACAGTTATTCAGAATTGAAGGAGAGATAAAGAGTTTTCCAGACAAACAAAAGCTAAAGGAGTCACCACCACTAAATCAGATGTATAAGAATTCTACAGGGACTTGTTTAAGCTGAAAGAAAGGGCACTAATGAGCAACAAGAAAATACTCGAAAGAATAAATCTCATGGGAGAGGTAAATATATAGTAAAGGTAGTGGATTAATCACTTATAAAGTTAGTATGAAGGTTAAAAGACAAAAGTAGTAAAAATAACTATGACTGCAATTACTAGTTAAGAGGTACACAAGATAAAAAAATGTAAAATGTAACATCAACAAACAAAAAGTCTGGGGGTAGAGAGTAAAAACCTTCAGCTTTAGAATGCAATTAAACTTAAGTTGTTATTAACTTAAAATAGACTGTTATAGATATAAGCTGTCATATGTAAGCCTCATGGTAACCACAAAGCAAAAACCTATAGTAAATACACAGAAGATAATGAGAAAGGAATCTAGGCATACCACTAAAGAAAGTCATAAAATCACAAAGGAAGAGAGCAAGAGAAGAAAGGAACACAGACGAATTAAAAAAACAGCCAGAAAACAATTAACAAAATGGTAATAAGTACATACCTAACAATAATTACTTTAAATGTAAATGGACTAAATTCACCAATCAAAAGACATACAGTGGTTGAATGGATTTTTTAAAAAGACCCATCTATTGGGTTGGCCAAAAAGTTTGTTTGGGTTTTCCTGTAAGATGTTACAGAAAAACCCAAATGAACTTTTTGGCCAACCCAATATATGCTACTTACAAGAGACTCACTTTAGATGTAAGGATACACACAGACTGAAAGTGAACAGATTCAAAAAGGTATTCCATGCAAATGGAAACTAAAGGAAAACTTGGGCAGCTTTACTTGTATCATACAAAATAGACTTTAAAATAAAGATTTGTATAAGAGATGGAGAATCATAAACAATTATGCACCCAACGTAGGAGGAACTAAAAATATAGAGCAAATATTAACCAACTTAAAAGGAAAAAATGCAATAATAGTAGGGGACTTTAACACCCCACTTACATCAATGGATAGATCATCGAGACAGAAAATCAATAAGGAACAATCTGCCTTAAATGATACTTTATACAAGATGTACTTAACAGATATATACAAAACATTCCATCCAAAAAGCAACAGAATACACATTCTCCTCCAGTGCACGTGGAACATTCTCAGTTTCTGTTTAGAGTAATAAAAAAAGTTCTGGAATTAAACAGTGTGGTTTTTGCACATTATTAATATACGTAATGCCACTGAATTGTACACTTTAAAATGGTTACAATGGTAACTTTTATTTTATGTGTATTTAACACAGTAAGAAAAAAAGATATCATTAAGAGAGTTAAGGCAAGCCACAAAGTACAAACAAGTATTTGCAAATCATATACAGATAATGAGTTTGATTCAGAATATATATATCTTTTAGAAATAAATTTTAAAAGGAAGAAAACCTAATTTTTAAAAAAGGAGGGGGCTTCCCTGGTGGCGCAGTGGTTAAGAATACGCCTGCCAATGCAGGGTACATGGGTTCAAGCCCTGGTCTGGGAAGATCCCACATGCCGCAGAGCAACTAAGCCCGTGTGCCACTACTACTGAGCCTGCACTCTAAAGCCCATGAGCCACAACTACTGAGCCCACGTGCTACAACTATTGAAGCTCACATGCCTAGAGCCCGTGGTCCAAAACAAGAGAAGTCATCTCAATGAGAAGACCATGCACCACAAGGAAGAGTAGCCCCGCTTGGTGCAACTAGAGAAAGCCTGTGCACAGCAACGAAGACCCAATGCAGCCAAAAATAAAAATAAATTAAATTAAATTTAAAAAACAACGGAGGAAAAATATCTAAATGGGTTCTCAACAGAGAGTAAATGCCAATAGACAATGAAAATAGGTAGATGTGCTCATCCTCTTTAGTAATCAGGGAAATGCATGTTGAAAAAAACACTGTGACACCACTACACACACACAGAAACCTGGCCGCCCAGAGACAGAGGTGAAGCTCAGGACTGAGCAGAAGGTGGGGGAGGTGGGGGGGGTGGGTAGGTCTCCTATTCCACACAGCCAACAACCACTGCTAATACATGTTGAATATTTATAATTATTTGAAGACTTGAGAATCATATTTAGCCATGAAGGGGATTCTATTAATCACATAATCCAATTTCCTCATTTTAGGGTAGAAACTGGATAACTGACCTCCTCAAGATCACACTGGAGGAGACCTTCAAGGTGGCAGAGGAGTGAGACGTGGAGATCACCTTCATCCCCACAAATACATCAGAAATACATCTACATGTGAAACAACTCCTACAGAACACCTACCGAACGCTGGCAGAAGACCTCAGACTTGCTAAAAGGCTAGAAACTCCCCACGTACCTGGGTAGGGCAAAAGAAAAAAAAAAACACAGACTAAAGAATAGGGACGGGACCTGCACCTCTGGGAGGGAGCTGTGAAGGAGGAAAAGTTTCCACACACTGGGAAGCCCCTTCACTGGTGGAGACTGCGGGTGGCGGAGGGGGGAAGCTTCAGAGCCACCGAGGAGAGCGCAGCAACAGGGGTGCGGAGGGCAAAGCAGAGAGATTCTCGCACAGAGGATCGGTGCCGACCAGCACTCACCAGCCCAAGAGGCTTGTCTGCTCACCCGCTGGGGCGGGCGGGGCTGGGAGCTGAGGTTCGGGCTTTGGTCGGATCCCAGGAAGAGGACTGGAGTTGGCTGCGTGAACACAGCCTGAAGGGGGCTAGTGCGCCACAGCCAGCCGGGAGGGACTCCAGGAGAAAGTCTGGAACTGCCTAAGAGGCAAGAGACCATTGTTTGGGGGTGCGGGAGGAGAGGGAATTCAGAGCACCGCCTAAACGAGCTCCAGAGATGGGTGCAAGCTGCGGCGATCAGCGCGGACCCCAGAGACGGGCATGAGACGCTAAGGCTGCTCCTGCAGCCACCAAGAAGCCTGTGTGAAAGCACAGGTCACTCTCCACACCTGCCCTCCCAGGAGCCTGTGCAGCCCGCCACTGCCAGGGTCCCATGATCCAGGGATAACTTCCCTGGGAGAACACACGGCGCACATCAGGCTGGTGCAACGTCACACCAGCCTCTGCCACCACAGGCTCGCTCCACATCCGTACCACTCCCTCCTCCCGGCCTGAGTGAGGCCCCTTATCAGCTGTTCCTTTAACCCTGTCCTGTCTGAGCGGGGAATAGACGCCCTCAGGCGACCTACACGCAGAGACGGGGCCAAATCCAAAGCTGAACCCCAGAAGCTGTGCAAACAAAGAAAGGGAAATCTCTCCCACCAGCCTCAGGAGCAGTGGATTAAATCTCCACAATCAACTTGATGTACCCTGCATCTCTGGAATACCTGAATACACAACGAATCATCCCAAAATTGAGGCAGTGGACTTTGGGAGCATCGATATATTTTTTTTTCCCTTTTCTCTTTTTCTGAGTGTGTATGTGTATGCTTCTTTGTGTGATTTTGTCTGTATAGTTTCCCTTTTACAGTTTGTCCTAGGGTTCTGTCTGTCCGTTTTTCTTTTTTTTAGTATACTTTTTAGTGCTTGTTATCACTGGTAGGGTATTTTTTGGTTTGGTTGCTCTCTTCTTTTTTTATTACCTTTTTTAATTTTTAATAATTATTTTTTATTTTAATAACTTTATTTTATTTTTTCTTTCTTTCTTTTCTTCCTCCCTTTTCTTCTGAGCCATGTGGCTGACACAGTCCTGGTGCTCTGATTGGGTGTCAGGCCTGTGCCTCTGAGGTGGGAGAGCTGAGTTTAGGGCATTGGTCCACCAGAGACCTCCTGGCTCCATGTAATATCAAATGGCGAAAGCTCTCCCAGAGATCTCCATCTCAGCGCTAAGACCCAGCTCCACTCAATGACCAGCAAGCTACAGTGCTGGACACCCTTTGCCAGACAACTAGCAAGACAGGAACACAAACCCACCCATTAGCACAGAGGCTGCCTAAAATCATAATAAGGTCACAGACACCCCAAAACATACCACTGGACGCCGTCCTGCCCACCAAGATCCAGCCTCATCCACCAGAATAAAGGCACTAGTCCCCTCCACCAGGAAGCCTACACAACCCACTGAACCAGCCTTAGCCACTGGGGGCAGACCCCCAAAACAACAGGAACTACAAACCTGCGGCCTGCAAAAAGGAGACCCCAAACACAGTAAGTTAACTGAAATGAGAAGACAGAGAAATACACAGCAGATGAAGGAGCAAGGTAAAAACTCACCAGACCAAAAAAATGAAGAGGAATTGGCAGTCTACCTGAAAAAGAATTCAGAGTAATGATAGTACAGATGATCCAAAATCTTGGAAATAGAACAGAGAAAATGCAAGAATCATTTAACAAGGACCTAGAAGAACTAAAGAGCAAACAAACAATGATGTACAACACAATAAATAAAATTAAAAATTCCCTAGAAGGAATCAATAGTAGAATAACTGAGGCACAAGACGGATAAGTGACCTGGAAGATAAAGTAGTGGAAATAACTACTACAGTGCAAAGTAAAGAAAAAAGAATGAAAAAAATTGAGGACATTCTCAGAGACCTCTGGGACAACATTAAATGTACCAACATTCGAATTATAGGGGTCCCAGAAGAAGAAGAGAGAAAGAAAGGGACTGAGAAAATATCTGAAGAGATTATAGTTGAAAACTTCCCTAATATGGGAAAGGAAATAGTTAATCAAGTCCAGGAAGCACAGAGAGTCCCATACAGGATAAATCCATGGAGAGACATGTCAAGACACATATTAATCAAGCTATCAAAAATTAAATACAAAGAAAAAATATTAAAAGCAGCAAGGGAAAAACAACAAATAACACAAAAGAGAGTCCCCATAAGGTTAAGAGCTGATCATTCAGCAGAAACTCTGCAAGCCAGAAGGGAGTGGCAGGACATATTTAAAGTGATGAAAGGGAAAAAGCTACAACCAAGATTACTCTACCAAGCAAGGATCTCATTCAGATTTGACAGAGAAATTAAAACTTTTACAGACAAGCAAAAGCTAAGAGAATTCAGCACCACCAAACCAGCTTTACAACAAATGCTAAATGAACTTCTCTAGGCAGGAAACACAAGAGAAGGAAAAGACCTACAATAACAAACCCAAAACATTTAAGAAAATGGGAATAGGAACATACATATCAATAATTACCTTAAATGTAAATGGATTAAATGCTCCCACCAAAAGACACAGACTGGCTGCATGGATACAAAAACAAGATGCATATATATACTGTCTACAAGACACCCACTTCAGACCTAGAGACACATACAGACTGAAAGTGAGGGGATGGAAAAAGATTTTCCATGCAAATGGAAATCAAAAGAAAGCTAGAGTAGCAATTCTCATATCAGACAAAATAGACTTTAAAATAAAGACTATTACAAGACACAAAGGACACTACATAATGACCAAGGGATTGATCCAAGAAGAAGATATAACAACTGTAAATATTTATGCACCCAACATAGGAGCACTTCAATATATAAGGCAAAAGCTAACAGCCATAAAAGGGGAAATCAACAGTAATACAATCATACTAGGGGACTTTTTTTTTTTTGGTGGTATGTGGGCCTCTCACTGTTGTGGCCTCTCCCGTTGCGAAGCACAGGCTCCGGACGCACAGGCTCAGCGGCCGTGGCTCACGGGCCTAGCTGCTCCACGGCATGTGGGATCTTCCTGAACCGGGGCACAAACTTGTGTCCCCTGCATCGGCAGGCGGACTCTCAACCACTGCGCCACCAGGGAAGCCCCATAGTCCCCATAGGGGACTTTAACACCCACTTTCACCAATGGACAGATCATCCAAAATGAAAATAAATAAGGAAACACAACCTTTAAATGATTCATTAAACAAGATGGACTTAACTGATATTTATATGACATTCCATTCAAAAACAACAGAATATACTTTCTTCTCAAGTGCTCACGAAATATTCTCCAGCATAGATCATATATCAGGTCACAAATCAACCCTTGGCAAATTTAAGAAAATCGAAATCGTATCAAGTATCTTTTCTGACCACAACGCTATGACACTAGATATCAATTACAGGAAAAAAATCTGTAAAAAATACAAACACATGGAGGCTAAACAATACACTATTTAATAACCAAGAGATCACTGAAGAAATCAAAGAGGAAATCAAAAAATACCTAGAAACAAATGACAATGAAAATACGACAATCCAAAACCTACAGGATGCAGCAAAAGCAGTTCTAAGAGAAAAGTTTACAGCAATACAATCCTACCTCAAGAAACATCTCCAATAAACAACCTAACGTAACCTAGAGCAATTAGAGACAGAAGAACAAAAAACCCCCAAAGTTAGCAGAAGGAAAGAAATCATAAAGATCAGATCAGAAAGAAATGAAAAAGAAATGAAGAAAACAATAGCAAAGATCAATAAAATTGAAAGCTGGTTCTTTGAGAAGATAAACAAAATTGATAAACCATTAGCCAGACTCATCAAGAAAAAAAGGGAGAAGACTCAAATCAATAGAATTAGAAATGAAAAAGGAGAAGTAACAATCAACACTGTAAAAATACAAAGGATCGTGAGATTACTACAAGCAACTATATGCCAAAAAATGGACAACCTGGAAGAAATGGACAATTTCTTAGAAAAGCACAACCTTCCAAGACTGAACAAGGAAGAAATAGAAAATATAAACAGACCAATCAAAAGCACTGAAATTGAGACTGTGATTAAAAATCTTCCAACAAAAAAAACCCCACGACCAGATGGCTTCATAGGCAAATTCTATCAAACATTTAGAGAAGCACTAACACCTATCCTTCTCAAACTCTTCCAAAATATATCAGAGGGAGGGACACTCCCAGACTCATTGTCTGAAACCACCATCACCCTGATACCAAAACCAGACAAAGATGTCACAAAGAAAGAAAACTACAGGCCAATATCACTGATGAACAAAGATGCAAAAATCCTCAACAAAAACTAGCAAACAGAAGGGCTTCCCTGCTGGCACAGCAGTTGAGAGTCCAACTACCAATGCAGGGGACACGGGTTCATGCCCCGGTCCGGGAAGATCCCACATGCCGTGAAGCAGCTGGGCCCATGAGCCATGGCCACTGAGCCTGTGCGCCCGGAGCCTGTGCTCCGCAAGGGGAGAGGCCACAACAGTGAGAGGCCCGCGTACCGCAGAAAAAAAAACCAAAAAACTAGCAAACAGAATCCAACAGCACATTAAAAGGATCATACACCATGATCAAGTAGGGTTTATCCCAGGAATGCAAGGACTCTTCAATACACGCAAATCTGTCAGTGTGATACACCATATAAGCAAACTGAAGGAAAAAAACCATATGATCATCTCAATAGATGCAGAAAAAGCTTTTGACAAAAGTCAACACCCATTTATGATTAAAAAAAACCCTCCCGAAAGTAGGCATAGAGGGAACTTACCTAAACATAGCAAAGGCCATATATGACAAACCCACAGCCAACATCATTCTCAATGGTGAAAAACTGAAATTATCTCCACTAAGATGAGGAACAAGACAAGGTTGCCCATTCTCACCACTATTATTCAACATAGTTTTGGAAGTTTTAGCCACAGCAATCAGAGAAGAAAAAGAAATAAAAGGAAACCAAATCGGAAAAGAAGTTAAAGCTGTCACTGTTGGCAGATGACATGATACTATACATAGAGAATCCCAAAGATGCTACCAGAAAACTAGTAGAGCTAATCAATGAATTTGGTAAAGTAGCAGGATACAAAATTAATGCACAGAAATCTCTTGCATTCCTATTGCATTGCTATACACTAATGATGAAAACTTTGAAAGAGAAATTAACAAAACACTCCCATGTACCACTGCAACAAAAAGAATAAAATACCTAGGAATAAACCTACCTAAGGAGACAAAAGACCTGTATGCAGAAAACTGTAAGACACTGATGAAAGAAATTAAAGATGATACCAAGAGATGGAGAGATATACCATGTTCTTGGATTGGAAGAATCAACATTATGAAAATGACTATACTACTCAAAGCAATCTACAGATTCAATGCAATCCTTATCAAACTACCAATGGCATTTTTCACAGAACTAGAACAAAAAATTTCAATTTGTATGGAAACACAAAAGACCCTGAATAGCCAAAGCAATCTTGAGAAAGAAAAATGGAGCTGGAGGAATCAGGCTCCTGGACTTCAGACTATACTACAAAGCTACAGTGATGAAGACAGTATGGTACTGGCACAAAAACAGAAATACAGATCAATGGAACATGATAGAAAGCCTGGAGATATGGTCAGCCACGCACATATGGTCACCTTATCTTTGATAACGGAGGCAAGAATATACAGTGGAGAAAAGACAGCCTCTTCAATAAGTGGTGCTGGGAAAACTGGACAGCTACATGTAAAAGAATGAAGTTAGAACACCCCCTAACACCATACACAAAAATAAACTCAAAATGGATTAAAGACCTAAATGGAAGGCCAGACACTATAAAACTCTTAGAGGGAAACATAGGCAGAACATTCTATGACATAAATCACAGCAAGATCCTTTTTGACCCACCTCCTAGAGAAATGGAAATAAAAACAAACAAATGGGACCTAAAGAAACTTAAAAGCTTTTGTACAACAAAGGAAACCATAAAGAAGACAAAAAGACAACCCTCAGAATGGGAGAAAATATTTGCAAGTGAAATAACTGACAAGGATTAATATCCAAAATACACAAACAGCTCATGTAGCTCAGTATCAAAAAAAAACAAACAACCCAATCCAAAAATGGGCAGAAGACCTAACTAGACATTTCTCCAAAGAAGATATACAGATTTACAACAAACACATGAAAGGATGCTCAACATCACTAATCATTAGAGAAATGCAAATCAAAACCACAATGAGGTATCACCTCACACCGGTCAGATGGCCATCATCAAAAAATCTACAAACAATAAGTGCTGGAAAGGGTGTGGAGAAAAGGGAACCCTCCTGCACTGTTGGTGGGAATGTAAATTGATACAGCCACTATGGAGAACAGTATGGAGGTTCCTTAAAAAACTACAAATAGAACTACCATATGACCCAGCAATCCCAGTACTGGGCATATATCCTGAGGAAACCATAATTCAAAAAGAGTCATGTACCACAATGTTCATCGCAGCACTATTTACAGTAGCCTGGACATGGAAGCAACCTAAGTGTCCATCAACAGATGAATGGATAAAGAAGATGTGGCTCATATATACAATGGAATATTACTCAGCCATAAAAAGAAACGAAATTGAGTTATTTGTAGTGAGATGGATGGACCTAGAGTCTGTCATACAGAGTGAAGTAAGTCAGAAAGAGGAAAACAAATACCGTATGCTAACACATATATATGGAATATTAAAAGAAAAAAATGTTTAAGAAGAACCTAGGGGCAGGACAGGAATAAAGATGCAGATGTAGAGAATGGACTTGAGGACACAGGGAGGGGGAAGGGTAGGCTGGGACGAAGTGAGAGAGTGGCATGGACATATATACACCACCAAATGTAAAATAGGTAGCTAGTAGGAAGCAGCCGCATAGCACAGGGAGATCAGCTCAGTACTTTGTGACCACCTAGAGGGGTGGGATAGGGAGGGTGGGAGGGAGATGCAAGAGGGAGGAGATATGGGGATATATGTATATGTATAGCTGATTCACTTTGTTATACAGCAGAAACTAACACACCATTGTAAAGCAATTATACTCCAATAAAGATGTTAAAAAAAAAAAAAAAAGATTACACTGCCTAGCAGAGCCAGAACTTAAACCTCACACCTTCTAACGGCCAATTCATGCTCTACTGTGCCCCAGCATCTTAACGTGCATGAATGTAAGAGCCTCACTTTGTCACTCCCCACTCCCAACCCTCCAAAATCTTCGTATCACATTTTTTAAAAATTTTTTTAATAGAAATTTTTTTAAAAAAATCCAACGTCTTTTCCATGGTCCGCAGTGATCCATGCAGGATCTTGCCCAGGTCTCCAGCCACATCCTCCCTACGCCCCATCCCACTCCACTTCAGCCCCTCAGCCTCTTTGCTGCTCCTGTCTCCCTTGGGGTGTTACATTCCTGGATTCCCCTGCTGGAACGCCCTCCCCCAGGCCTCCACATGGCCTTTCGAGTATTCCCATTTAGAATTTAAAATGCTTTTATCTTTCTTTATATTTTTTTAATTATTTTATTCTCATAATTTGGGTTAAATTTAATAGAAAACAACCCTTTTACAGCAAAGTTGGTAATAGAAAATTGTAATACTTAGAAAATACATAATACTTAGAAATAGCATAGTATACTAGTTGGTTACAAAATAGATTTATAAAAATCTAGAGCTTGATTATATATCAACTATATCTAATTACAACATATCATGAAAATTCACCTGTTCACAAGAGTAACTACAACCATAATATACGCAGGAATACATTTAACAAGAAAAGTATTGGAGTTTTAAAAACAACACTGAAGACCTCCCTGGTGGCCCAGTGGTTAGGATTCCACCTGCCAATGCAGGGAACACAGGTTTGATCCCTGGTCCGGGAAGATCCCACATGACAGAGCAACTAAGCCCGTGCGCCGCAACTACTGAAGCCCACATGCTGCAACTAGTGAAGCCCGCGCACCTAGAGCCCCTGCTCTGCAACAGAAAAGGCACCGCAAATGAGAAGCCCGTGCACCACAATGAAGAGTAGCCCCCGCTTGCAGCAATGGGAGAAAGCTCGCGTGAAGCAATGAAGACCCAACACAGCCAAAAAATAAAATAAAATAAAATAATTAATTAATAAAAAATAACAACAATGGTGAAACTTTTATTAAAGGAAAATAAATTTGACAGATTAAAGTAGATACACCACTTTGTTCTAGAAAAAAAGCTTTTAAGAACATAAACTATAAATATGCTTATATTTTAGATGTTTTACAGTGAAGATGTCTGGGGGTATTTCACTGGCAGAATTTGTAGATATTATCAGATACTAGAACAAATAGAGTCTCACATGCTCTGCAGAGACAGATCCAGGTTTTGAGTGGCCTGAGGCTTACACATTTTGGGGAAAAGACTCTCTTTTTTTCAGTGCAAAATTATGAATGTGAAAGCGCTAGGGCCCTTCCAGGGGCATTAGAAAGGGCTACGGAACTGAAAGGCTCTAATGCTTACCAGTAGATCCACCTCTGACGTTACGAAATGTAAAACTGAACAGCACACATTTATCGCAATCAGCACCCTGTCATGTGCCCACGGACAAACAACCAGAGAGAAACATCCAGAGCAGACCCAATGAGAGTTCCACCAACACAGGCTCAGAGGTGCCAAGAATGAGAACTAGCCCTACCCCAAGGTATGCATTTCCACCAGTAACCAGAGCTCCACAATGTAACTGGACCACAAGCAGCAAAGATCAATTTAAAGAATGAATCACCTGTGATTAGTGACTTACTAGGAGAATGAAATGGTTATGCTTATTGCAAAAAATGTCTATATCTGGGAAAAGCCAGATGCAAGAGCAGAAACTCTGAAACACATTATACAAAAAAGACAAAACTGGGTGACAATGGAAACTACTTATAATAATAACCACTGATACTTACAATGGCACTTACTATATGCCAGAAACTGTCCTAACTACTTCATATATAGGTATCCATTTACTCCAGACAAAAACCTGTGAGGGAAGTACTATTATTTGCCCCAGTTTAAAGATGAGGAAAATAAGGCACAGAGAGATCAAGTAATTTGACCAAGGTCACACAGCTAATAGTAACAAATTTAGGATTTGAACCCAGACGATCTGGCTCCGAAGTCCACAGTCTACTCTCTAACTCACAGGAATTCGATTAACTCAGAGATGGACCTCAGACCACAACAGAAGTTCCCTATAATGAAGAAGGAATAGAAAACTGCTGGTAAGCTCACTCTAGAACCTCAAGAAACACATTATCTCATCCAATGGAAATTGGTCTTGTTTCCTACACATATTTTAGTCATAACACCTATCCTTAGAAAGTGATTAAGTGTGACGTCTGAAAATAAAAGAATGACCCTGTTTAAAAACAAGTTCTGGGGCTTCCCTGATGGCACAGTGGTTAAGAATCCACCTGCCAATGCAGGGGACACAGATTCGAGCCCTGGTCCAGGAAGATCCCACATGCCACGGAGCAACTACGCCCGTGCGCCACAACTACTGAGCCTGCACTCTAGAGCCCGCGAGCCACAACTACTGAGCCCCTGTGCCACAACTACTGACGTATGCGTGCCTAGACCCCATGCTCCACAACAAGAGAAGCCACTGCAATGAGAAGCCCGCACACCACAATAAAGAGTAGCTCCCACTAGCCACAACTAAAGAAAGCCCACGTGGAGCAACGAAGACCCAATGCAGCCAAAAAATAAATAAATAAATTTTTAAAATATATATTAAAAAAGTAAGTTCTGAATTACATATTTGATCTTCAGCATCAAGCTACTCATCTTTTTCCAAGAAAATTCAAGTCTCTATCCTTTTTTTGATATTGTACTGTAATCAATCCTAGTCAGAACTGAGTTAACCTAAAAATCAGCTTACTTTACTATTTTATTAAGTGTTTAACTTACTTATTTACTATTTTAAAAAGTGTTGAACTAATTACTGCAGTAGATTTTAGGAATTCTCTTCAACTGTGACACTGTTCTCTACTTGCTGGAATAGACTATGAATGTGAATAAATTCATCTTTAATTAAGTTACCTGTGAGTTTTCTCTGCAAAGAATCATTTAAAGTATTTATGAAATGAACTATTTAACCAAACCCATTTTAAAGTTTTTAAGAGTTACAACTTCAGTTTAACCCTTTCAATTTCTTTCATCTAAGCATTCACAGTAATATGTTCTTTTCGTGGGTCTCTTTTCTGTACAACTCTGATTTACTGAAATGCATAGAATTCCCACCACCTCACAGGGGTGCAGTGAGGAAAAAACAAACACAAATCAACAAGCGCTAAAAGAACACCCTTTCTAAGGTCTTATATATAAAGCTAAAGAATGGAAGGAGGAAGGAAACGTATATATAGAGGTGGTCAGTGAACACACTGTTTAAGGCAGTCCCCCTTCCTTAAACTAGCACAGTGTGGTTTAACAGCACGCTAGCCAGAAAGATAAGACATCTTGGTTCAGCTAGTCAGATGGGATGTCACTTCAGAGAAGGTACCTGACTTGGTTGTTTGTTCCCCAGTGTCTTCACCTGTGAAGTAGATGGTGGGCAAATGTGTTGGTTATCTACAGATACACTTTATGGAGATGCTATGGAGAACAGAGCATTGCAAGTAGGTGTGCAAAACCCCTGTACTTTTGTGAACTCTATGCTATGTAAAGTCTAAGAACAGAGGGAAACACAAGGGCCAGGAAAGTTAAGACTCCCAGGTAATCCAGAAAAACATGGGTGAGTGCAAACAACAGTGGCACACAAGGATAACTCCAGGTCTCAAGAGGCCCCCTTCAAAACAGACTGGATGCAGTATAAGAAAGTTTGCCATTTTGAATCCAGAAAGGCAGAAGTATAACTTAATCAGACTGTAAGCTTAACAAAACCAGAATCATTCATCTTTTAATTCCTCCATCCCTACCATACTGTACATACTCACTAAATCTTTTCTGTACAAATGATGAATGAATGAAAACAAATAAGCTGAGTCCCATGAAACAGGTAAGTGCACAGACTCTCTTTTGCCAGGAAATATATATACATGAAATAAATATATTTTACATATATATATATTCCCCTAAAAGGAGAAAAATTCACATGTTACAATCTAATGAGCAGGGAATTGCACCTATCCATGTTACTTTTTGCAGTGGCAAATAAAATTAAGGAACAGCTATACCTATGTGATTACTTGGAATAAAGACAGAACTTTTCCAAAAGTCTTCACATACAACTAAGATGATGCGGGCGGGGGCGGGGGGGAACTCCTTTCTCGCAGTCTATTAAAAATCACTAGCGATTTCATTTAAGTCTCTTACTTACTCATTTAATTTTATTTAACAACTACATTGCACATATTTTGTGCAATTTTTCAATTCAGGTGTTTACCAATGTGGTATCATGCAAATATTATAGGCAGTTGACTATGATTAAAAATAAAAGGTAAATGAAGAGCTTTGGTAAGAAGACTATAACAATGTTTTTAATTATCTGAAGTAGCGATCATCAAGCCATCATGAGATAATATTTATCTCAGAAGTACAGTATATTCACAAAACCCAAAGGCTAATAACATCAAGAGTTCTCTTAAGAGAGTCATGGAATTACTGAATAACCCAGGTGTTTCTAAGTGCCCTTCTATAGGTGATTCTCTATGTGTACCTGACCAGTGGCTAAACCATGTTCTAAATGGATTTAGAAACAACTCAAAATGTAGTTTCACTTTCTCAAATGGCCATGTGATTTCTTCTGACAGTTCATACTCTGGCTGTTTACAATAATGTCCACATTTTAGTTTGGGGGAGAGCTTAATACTAATAAATACTAAATAAAAACACAGTTTTGATTCTAAATTTAAATAAGGCATCTTCTCAACAACTAAAATGGAACAAAATTGCATGGGAAATAACTATCACAATGTCGCTAAAGATCTTTTTGCTTACTTGAAATACTAACTGATCATCACTACTGTAATTTTTACCAACAAAAACTTTTTTGAGCAGGCAATGGGTACAAGATATTGTGTGATATGTTGAAATTAGGAGGCAACAACCTCTGCCTTCAAGGAGATTATTATGTAGTTGGTGACTTTAAAGAGGCAATAACAATAATAATACATATAAATTTAACAGTAATTCCGAAGGGGCTGGCATTTACAACTGGAGGGTGGGAAGGTGAACAAGGTCTCTCACTTAAGAGTAAGTCAGAGAAAAACAAGCATCATATGATATCACCTCTATATGGAATCTAAAAGAATGATACAAATGAACTTATTTACAAAACAGAAACAGCTTGGGATTAACAGATACACATTACATAAAATAGATAAACAACAAGGTCCTACTGTATAGCACAGGGAAGTATATTCAATATCTTATAATAAGCTATAATGAAAAAGAATTTGAAAAAGGATACATATATACACACAAACACACACGACTGAATCACTCTGCTATACACCAGCAACTAACACAACATTGTAAATCTATACTTCATTTTTTTTAAAAATAAAATTTTTTCAAATTTAAAGAAAAAAGAGGACTTGAAATGGGAATTGGATGAACAGAAGGACAACTGTTAAGCACAGCAAGAGCAAAGCTTCAAAGGCAAAAAAGTGACAAGTATTTTAAGCAAAGGGGTCTGAATAGTCACTAGATGGAGTCCGTTCTGTGAACAACCATATTATTTAAGCTGTGTAAATGCCCTCACCTACCTGGGCAACCCAAACTCATCTTTTCCAAAACAAAGGCAGTGCAATCAGAGAGGCTGAGCAGAGTTTTGATGCAGGCTTAACAAACCAGCTTACTGGGTGACCTGGAGCAAATCATTTCCTTACCTTCAGTTTTCACAAGTGGAAGACTTGAAGGTTACTCTTTAGAGTTCCTTCCAGCTCTAAAATTGTACGACTTCTTCATTACTAACAAATAATCATCCCCATGAATGGGTAATTATCAGCATATAAATCTATGTAGGTCTGGAACAGAACAGTTTCACAGACACACCAAGCCCTCTTCCACCCCAGGGCCTCTGCACATGATGTTCCCACTGCATGAATGGGCTCCTTCTGCCCAACACTGCTCATACTCCAACCCACAGCCAAATGGAGACCTTTTCCAATCCCTCCCCAACCCCACCCCTCACCAAAAATCTATATAGTCTGCACTTGTACCACCAATGCTTCCTCTACTCATATAATTTGGTCTCTTTTTTAACTGTTCCTCAGGGTAAGTGCTATCATACCTATCCTCATCAACAAACACTTAATAGAAGCTACTAATTACAGAACTAGCTTCAAAGATTTCTAAGAATCCCCAACCCAGCAGTTCACGATGCAGAGAAAAACAAAACTCAGCTTACGAAAATCATGATGTCAGATACAGTTCCTTTTTTTTAAAATCAACAAGTGACACGTACTTCTGATTAAGACAAGTTTCCTTCAAGATAGGCAGGTGGGAAAAGGGGGTGGGGAGGAAATGCTGTTTATTTCAGCTATACGGCCATTTCCCAAACATTCTAGGAATTGTTCTTTTCATAATTGCCTTCAGTGCCTACAGCACAGCTTTTTGAATATATTCAGTCCTAAAATAGCTATATAAAACTCTGATGGAAATTTGCCTTTTTGGTAACACTAAAAATTGCCGAGAGCTAAGTCTTCTGAATAAAATAAACTAGGTAATATCATGTATGAACAGAAATGCTGGTTTTTCTTAAGGCCTTTGTCTCTCTCATCATGATACAAATCATCACTGAATAAACCACAACTATCAGAGCCAGATCCAAGAGTATTTTTTGAGATCTAGAATCCGTTTATTATTTCTACTTTTAAGTAGCATGAGGACCAAACCTTTGATTAAATTCCCTCTTCATTTACTAGAAATTACTCATACTGTACTGTTCTCCAAAAAATGCTTTACATGACTCATAATTATTTCACACAGAAGAATAAAAAGTTAAAATTGAGGTGGGGGAGAGAGAAAGTGATTAATATTCATCTCAGTGGACCAGGCTAAAATAACTTATTTCGCAGGAAGGTGATCTTCAGCCCGTAATGATGACCATGAGAATGAGAGGAGGAGAACAACTCTAATGATTTTTAAATCCAATTTCACGTTTGCAGACTCTGATATACAATCACTGAGTATTCATGATGTAGTTGGCATTTTACAACAAATGACAAAGGACAGTATTTCCTCCATGCATTTCTCTTCCTTGCACCATGGACATTTACAAACTTTATGTCTTGACCTACTAAATGCAATGTGTGATCAGGGATTAGATCCTGGATTTGGGCAAGGAGGGGAGGTTGAGAAACAGCTACGAAGACATCAGTGGAATGATGAATGAAATTTGACTATGGACTCTGGACCACTTAATACTACTGTATCAGCGTTACATGTCTTGATTTTGATCATTGTACTGTGGTTCTAAAAGAGAATGTCCTTATTTTTAGACAATACACAATGAATTATTTAACAGCAAAAGGGGACTGTCTACAGCTTACTTTCCAATGGTTCGGAAAACATGCATATGAAGAGGAAGAGACCAAGGAAGAGACCAAGAGAATGACAGAGCAAATGGGGCAACCATAGGTAATTTGTGAATCTGAGTAAAGGTTACTTGAGAGTTCCTTGTACTATTCTTGCAACTTTTCTGTGAGTCTGAAACTACAGCAAAATTAAAAGTTACAAAAATATTTTTGGAGTGTGGATGGAACAAATGGTATTCTCCCCCTTTTCTATCTTAAATAGGTTTCTGCTTCCTAGAGGAAAAAAACAGTGAACATTATTAAATGAAAATGGATAATTTGTCAAATTAAGAAGGTAAATCAGACCCTAGGACTTCAGACCTGCATCTTGGCTCTTTTAAGTGATGAGGAAGGTCAGATCCAGTCAGTAAAATAAGAAAACAGATATGAATCAAAAGTGGGGAAAGAGACACCAGAGAGGAAACTGAGACGCAAGACAGGAAGTTGATACAACCTTATTTTGGAAACAAGGAAACTCAACTGCCAAAAAGAAAATGAGTTTTCATCGGATAATAGAGTTGAGAATTTTCAGAGCCCTAGTACACTAACCACTGTACCGTCTACAGAGCATCTACAGCTGTCCCACTTTTTACAAGCTAGTGAATTGTCTGATAACCTCTAAAGTCTGATGCAAACACTTCCAATTGTCCTATAGTAAAAGAAACTATTTTGTCCACCCCACACTCGCCCCCCAGAATCCTAGAAAGTGCCAGAAGATATAAATCTTCAGGTAGCAATTAGAAAGGTCTTGTAAACCTATGCTCCCCACTGGGAGTCCACCTAGTCTAGGGATACAACTAAGGGAGAAATATCTGATCATTTCAGAACCTTAATAAGCTCTTATGCCTGTATCACTACAGTCTCCAGGTTCCAGGGGTGGTAAAGAAAACAACTCTATATGCCCCAGAAGGCCTTATAGAAATATGAGAGGTTGCCCAGGATATTCAAGAGACTCGTGCCATCATCTTATAACTACCTCCACTATCCCGACAGTTAACCTCGGTAAAAGGTTAAATTTTCAAACAACTCATCACATAGAATGTTTGATTTCAGTACAACTGGAATAAAACAATAAGGGAGGCATTATAGGAAGAGCACTGAACTTAAGAGTCAGAATACCAAGGCTCAAATCCTGACCCTTCTACTTATTAGCAGCATGACAACCTTTCTGGTTGTTCCTGATGTTTGCATAGGATAAATCTGCCCTGCCTGCTTCTAAGGGTTGAGGTCTCCCCATGTCTCCTTTGGACCCATCCAGCCATCCAACGTGTATTGAGCACTCAACTGTGCACTAAACTCTCAGAAATACGAAGATAGAAAAGCTATGAACCCTGCCCTCAAAGAGCTTAAAGTCCAATGGGGGACACAGATATGTAGATAGAGTCAAGCAACCAAGATGTCATGATAAAAATATGAACAGGGCACAAAGGGCTGAGGTGGGCTGGGGATTCCATCACTGGTGGGAGGGATACAGGAAAGGCTTCAGAGAAGATGGGGATTGAGCTGAGTCAGAAAAGATGAGTCAGTGATTACTAGGGCACTCAACACATTTCTGATGGATAAAATAGATATGGATAGATAGACAGAACCTGGTAGGCAGGTAGAGGAATATATCACTTCAAGTTGATTGAACAATAGTAACAAAGGCACAATGTGAAAGAGTAACTGCAGGTAGAAGACAGCTGGGGATGGAGGAAGGAGACAGGGAAGACAAGGAAAAAGGCCATCAAGTACCTTGTATTCCAAGCTAAGGAGTTTTAACTTGATCGTAGAGCAGATGCAAATCTACAAGTTTTAAAAATCCCTTTTATGGTTTTATAGTTGAAAGATGAAGATCCAAAAGTAAAATCAACTAGGGCAGTAATCCACCAAGAGAAAGGAGTTGGGAGCTGCAATAAGGTTGTAATGAAGGGAAGGAGAATTCACAGGACTTGGAAATAGATCGGATGTGTGCTGGGTTGAAACAGTGATGGCAAGGGAGTTAAGGGTGTAAAGAGACAATATATTTATATGAAAGCAATTTCTGATCTATAAAAACAATTGAAGAACACTGTTTTCTAAAGTCCAATTAGATAGTGGCAGAATCAGACAAAAATCCCCGTTTTGTCTGACGTTAATTTTCTTCTACCACAAAGAAATTTTTTTAAAAAATCATAGCTGAAAGTAATAAAAATATCATCAAAAGTTTTAAAATAAAACTTCATCTGTATTATAGAGAGATTTAATAGATTTTTTTCCTAAGTTTCCCCAGAGTATCAAGGTTGTTTCAAAGACAGGCTCTGAAGAAACAGCCCTGCAACTCATTAGTATTTGACCTTGTGTAAGTTTTTAAACTTTCTGAGCCTCGTATCACTCATTTTTGAAATGGGGGTACTAATAAGACTTCATACAGTATTGTTTTGAGGAATAAAGAAAATAATGCATGTACTTATTTAGCACAGTGCCTGGCCTGTATTGGGTACTCAATAATTTGTATCATAATTACTACTAATGTGCACGAAAGAGTTAACATGACAGGCCTGTGGTGCTGCCTACAAGGTTGGTCCTTGGCTGGGTTCTGGGAACTCGCACTTTGAGAGGGGAGGGCTCTCCCATTCCCAGCACTGATAAGAATGGCTCACTGGGCCTAACCTGTTTGTACAAACAACCTGGCTTATGCTGAACCCCTGCTTTCCTTCTGGAGTCTGGAATTTTGGTACATACTTAGACAGAGGGTGCCTATGTGACCAGCCTCCAATGAAAACCTCGGCCACTGAGTCTCTAACGAGGTTCCCAGTTAGAAAACATTTCACAATTGTCACAATCCGGTAATGGAGGAATTATATACCCGCTTTGTGGCTCTGCTGAGAAAGGACTCTTGCGAGCTTGTGACTGGTTTCCTCCAGACTTGCCCCAGGCACCTTTTCCCTTGTTAATTTTGCTTTTTCTTCTTTCACTGAAATAAATCATAGCAGTGAGTTAAACTCAGTGCTCAGTCCCCTGAGTTCTCCTAGTGAATTACTGAACCTGGGGGTAGCCTTGGGGATCCCTGACACAACTAGTCTCCCTATTCCTCAACCTTATAAACTATTGTCAGCTTTCATAACAGAGGAGTGTTACAGACAAGAAACCAACAAAATTGGTAATACCAAAGTCCAATTATAAAAATGTCCTGATTTCTTAGCTAACAATAGTTGCAGATTTACACGCTACTCGAAATTTTTGTATTCAAATATCTAAACATATAAAAATCTCTCCATTCCTTGTTTTCTCACCATTATTTAACAGGCCTTTTTTCTTTCTTTTTTTTTTTTTTTTTTTTTTTTTTGCGGTACGCGGGCCTCTCACTGTTGTGGCAGAGCACAGGCTCCGGAGGCACAGGCTCAGCGGCCATAGCTCACGGGCCCAGACGCTCCGCAGCATGTGGACCGGGGCACGAACCCGTGTCCCCTGCATCAGCAGGCGGACTCCCAACCACTGCGCCACCAGGGAAGCCCCAAAAGGCCTTTTTTCTGATTAAACTCCAGTCCTGTTCTTCCCTGGATTCCATCTCAAAACCATGTGGAGGCTCCAGCAGAACGTCAGGTGGTCTAACCCCTGTGTCATTTAGTTCCCTGACCAGAAAGCAAGAGCGCAGTTTCCTTTGTTCTGTGTTATTATAAGAAGAGCAAACAATATAAATCGTCAGTAAGATCTTTTATTGGTTCACTAGAAGATGCAGAAACATAAGCTAGTTGAGAAAGAGCAAGGAGGACAAACCAAAGAATGGCCCACAGCAGAAACGGAAACACAAGTTTTACTTGAGACTTGGAAGAAACAGCTTGACTGAATTTCTCATCGTCTAGAACAGAATTTCTTAGCATACTTTGAAAAGTACAATAAACTGTATTTAATAGGAAAATTTTCAGTAAAAGCTTATTGCCATCCTATCGAAGGAGCTGGGGTCCAGAGAACCAGGAAAAGATTGATGTCTGACTCTGTGATTAACTGAGAGTTTTAATAAAGGATGAATGTCACTGAATTGCTACAAAGAAACTAGGAATCATAGCTACTAGATCAATCAGTAGCCAATCAGTATTTCTTTTAAAAAACAGAACTATGAACAACTAAAATAAATATCTCTGGGGCTACCGCAGAATGGCCCCCATGGTTTTTCTAATCCACTTAGAGTCTTACAAGTCTTACACTTTTAACAAAATATTTTCTTTTAATACCTGTTGATTCTGGGCACTGGGCTGGCAGGGCCCAGCCCTGGGCTCCCTGGCTGAGGCTCCTGCCCCCTGCTTCCACACGTAGGCATCTCTTGGGACAACTGGCACAAGAGCCGCAAGACCGGGGACAAGAGAAAGCCCTACCACAGGAAGTGGAGGTATGAGCTGGAACGCCCTGCTGCCAACACCAAGATTGGACCCCGCCGCATACACACAGTCCATGTGCAAGGAGGGGCAACAAGAATTACCGGGCTTTGAGGCTAGACGTGGGGAACTTCTCCTGGGGCTCGGAGTGTTTGTACACGCAAGACAAGGATCATTGATGTTGTCTACAATGCATCCAACAACAAACTGGTCCGTACCAAGACCCTGGTGAAGAACTGCATCATGCTCACTGACGGCACACCGTACCGGTAGTGGTACAAGTCCCACTGTGCACTGCCCCTGGGCCACAAGAAGGGGGCCAAGCTGACTCCTGAGGAGGAAGAGATTTCAAACAAAAAACGATCAAAGAATATTCAGAAGAAATATGATAAAAGGGGGCTTCCCTGGTGGTGCAGTGGTTAAGAATCCACCTGCCAATGCAGGGGACACGGGTTCGAGCCCTGGTCCAGGAAGATCCCACATGCCACAGAGCAACTAAGCCCATGCACCACAACTACTGAGCCTGCGCTCTAGAGCCCGCAAGCGACAACTACTGAGCCCATGTGCCACAACTACTGAAGCCCACGCGCCCTAGAGCCCATGCTCCATAACAGGAGAAGACACCGCAGTGAGAAGCCCGCGCACCACAACAAAGAGTAGCTCCCACCTGCCGCAACTAGAGAAAGCCCTCAGGCAGCAACGAAGACCCAACGCAGGCAAAAATAAATGAATGAATGAATGAATGAAGAAAAAAAGAAAAAGAATGCCAAAATCAGCAGTCTTCTATAGGAGCAGTTCCAGCAGGACAAGCTTCTTGCATGCATCACTTCAAGAGCAGGCCAGTGTGGCTGAGCAGATCACTATATGCTAGAGGGAAAGGAGCTGGAGTTCTATCTGAGGAAAATCAAGGCCCAGAAAGGCAAATAAATCCTCTTCCCTCCTATCTTAGCTCATATAATAAAGGTGTTTATTGTTCTAAAAAATGTGGGTTACCCACATTACAGCCCTTTTCAGATCACAGCTTCTAGGGCAAGGGAGATGAAAACAAGAACATTTACCCAAGGAAAACAGAGAACTGGGCAGATTAACCCAAACAGGGAAGAAACATAACAGCGAAGTGCTACTGGGCTTACCTAGGAGCTAGGCTGAGAGCTGTCAAGAAGGAATTCTGCCTAGTACTATCAGAACTTTTATTGTCTCAAGAATTCAGATTCTTATCTTAAAATTCCTGACTTTTTAATATAGTTAACTATTTCTTTTTAACTGTGGGAGGCAAACAAATCTGCAACCATATTTTCAACTGAAGGTCATAAGTTTGCCAATGAACATCAGTCTCCAAGAAAAGAATCCAGGAGGGATCAGAATGCCCAGCTCATGGGAGGAGGGGGGTTCAGGCAGGACTAGCTAACGGGACTAGGCTCCCTGGGCCAGTCAGCAGTAGCCAGAAAGGAGATGGATTCTTCTTGTTTTTTTTTTTTTTTTTTTTAATTGAAGTATAGTTGATTTACAATATTGTATAAGTTTCAGATGTACAGCACAGTGATTCAGGTTTCTTGCAGATTATATTCCATTATACATTATTACAAGATATTGGGTATAATTCCCTGTGCTATACAGTAAATCAATGCTAAGTGTCAGAGGCTGGGCTGTTACATGTTGTGACAACCTCTTCATTCTGTCCTTTCTGGTTCTCATGGTGGCGGAGGCTGCTGCCAGGAAAGACAGTGGGTCAGGTTCTGAAATAAGAGGGTTTCCACTGTTCTCTTTATTCTGCTTAAGCTAAAGCCATTAGGGCACTTTTAACTTTGTATCATCTTTGTATTATCATTTACCATCTTCAAAGTGACTTAACAATTGCAATGTATTTCAATTGTATGGGTCCATGTTTCTAAGCAGGTAATGTAGGATTCTGAGGGTTTTTTTGGTTAGTAAAGGACCACACTTTCCCACGTTTACTGTTACATTCCTATTCTTTTCTTATGATATTATTCAAATTATGACAAATCATTATTATACAGCAAAAAATTATTAATGTTTCCCCTTAAAATTTATTTTAGATTTTAAAATAATTCATATTTCTAGTCTTATCTGAAACCCTTTTGGAATCCTGAATTTTTCAGATTTAATAAATGTAATACAGCACATACACCATATACACTCCCAGCAAGAACTGGACAGCCCACATAATTAAACACATTACTAATTCTGCACACACACACACACACACACACACACACACACAAATCACACTAAGATAAAGACTAAAAATAGCTTCATCTAAGGTCAGGTTTTGCAACTGAGAGAGTTTTTGAAGTTTGGGTCTTCAGCATTTTGGGGTTTAGGAAGGTGGATAAAGGACTATAGTCCTAAATTACGTGAACAGGCAAAATTCCACAATGACAAGGTCACAATGACAAGCCAGAGCAGAAATGAACAGAGTTAAGGACTCTGTTGAGGACCACCAGCGAGAAGCAATGCCATTCTGTCTGTATTGGGGGAACCAAAATACAGAGAAATCAGTGGGAGAAATTAGTAGAAGTAAAACAAAACAAAAACAAAACAAAAATGAGTAAATCCATTTCTGAGGAAGGTGCTCTAGGAAAATAGCAGAATAAAATAAACTAAAATCAAACATCAAGATCACCAACAATCTACTGTAACCAAGCAGACAATGGCATGTGGTCAAAAAGGGCAACACAGTCTCCCAGCCATTCCCTAGAACCCAAGAAAATTTCTAAAAGGGAGGAACGTGGCTGGGCCTGCAGTACTAGATGAGGCACTCCCAAGATGGCAGGAGAAAAAAAGATGGGTCGGAGGCCACTCTATATGCATGCACCTCATCTAGTGGTAGAACCAGAGGCTAAAACAACTGAAAAGCCAGGAGCTGGCTGACAACATGGCCCCCCTCTGCCACCTGCTCATTGACCAGGTTCTTAGTGAGCCACTGCCCTCTGCTCCCATCAAAGGAACTTTGCACTAGCTGCTTATCACAAAAAAAAGTTGAACAGTTCTGTTGTCAGTCAACTCCACCCAATCACTAAGCAGTTTTAAGTAACTTTCACTTAATAATGAAGAAATATTCATATAAAGTGATGAACATAGACAGTTTATATGTGCTAAAGAAGACTTTTATACATAATATGATAGTTTATGGAAAAGAGCCATGTACACAAAATACTTAATGAATTCCACAAGGATCTAAAACTGATGTAGGGATCTGTTTTCTCTAATACATTAATTCACTAGGCCGATATAAAATTGTATACGCATGTATATACTAACCCCATAATTACCAGACTTGTGAAAAATGTCTATCCATATCCTTAACTTTATCTTTCCAATCCAAATGATAATAAATCATTACCTTAACTTCATTAACCTAAAGCTTACTCCATAAGATTTGGAGGGTATGCGGAATGTCAGTATTATAAAACAGTATCAACATGGAAAGCAACAAAGTAAACTTTGATTGTCTCCTACCTCTGCCCGACCCTCATAGTAGGTTAACATGGACTCTGTTAGCACAAAAAGTCTCTCTTTGTAGTTTAAGGGTGATGTCTTCTTTTTCTGCTGTGACCTTTTAATAAGAATCTCTTCCAGAATAGTGTTAAAATTCATCTCGGTCTTCTGATCACTGTTTCTCCTGCCATTGAAGATCCCAGGGTTCTGAAGGAAGAAAATAAACAGTTGCAATAAAATGCGACATGTTAATTATCCAAGAAGGCTGTCATTCCAAATTTACCAAAACAGATTTTACTCTGACCACAGCTAGAGTCGAGGAATGTTACTCCATGCACCTGGACTAAAAATGCCCAGGGCATGAAAGCTCAACCTCCTCTTCTTCCCCAGCCCCATCCTGTTCCTCCATGTCCCTGGATTTCATAAGAAAATCTAATCAAGGTTTGCCATGATGATGATGATACACTCCTTTGTCCCTCCCTGCCATCCCTTAGCTTGCTGGCACACTCTTCTGCTATCTGATTGCAGGGAAACAAATATCCCAGCAGGAAAAGTACATTTCATTGCCTGCATGGCTGGTTTAGGCTGATATTTAAATTGCCTCAGGATCTTGGTACACAAAACAGACAAGCACACAGGCACGGTAGACTGTGAACAAAGTGCATTATTACCATAGTGGTGGATAGCATTCAATCTCCAGCTCTAATAAGGATGTAATCTTGATCAAGCATCCTCGCCACCAGAGCCACGAGGATGTTCTCTGATACCTACACTACCATGCTCCACATTTCTCTTCCCTATGGCTCCTGTCTCAACCACAAGAGGAAGGAAACCCACCCAGTTACAGCTAATCCTACTCAGCTAACCTACCCTATACAGCTGCCCCTCAGGGCAGAGTTCACCTGTGTAAGGTTCTCAGCCCTATATTTGGAGCCCCACGTCTAGACTATCCATGCCTAGACTAATAAGCCTTCTAAAATCTAACAAAATTTAACTCTCTGAAAACCAAAGATACTCAGAAAAGGCCTGAACATTCTTACCTGAGACAAGTTGAATGGACAACAGCCCTTTCTTCCCTGCTCTCCACCACACCCTGACAAGAAGTCATTGTGTATCAAACCACAGAGGCAACAGGAGTCACGTGAAGAGCACAGCTGGGAACTTGATACTGCCAGTGAGGAACTCTACCATCTTCACACCCAACCCGACACCTCGGAAACACCCTTGCAACTCCCTATTACTGAACTCCCGTCATACAATCAGGCCCTCCATTTTCTGGAAAGTTACTTTACAACAGCTTAACCTGTGAATATCATCAGTTTCCTTCATTCATAAAATATGGAGGTAAATACCACAAGGTTACTGAGATGTGGGAGAGAACTTATTAAGAAAACACCACACAATCATTAATCATTAGAGAAATGCAAATCAAAACTACAATGAGATATCATCTCACACCGGTCAGAATGGCCATCATCAAAAAAATCTAGAAACAATAAATGCTGGAGAAGGTGTGGAGAAAAGGCAACCCTCTTGCACTGTTGGTGGGAATGTAAATTGATACAGCCACTATGGAGAACAGTATGGAGGTTCCTTAAAAAACTACAAATAGGGGCTTCCCTGGTGGTGCAGTGGTTGAGAGTCCGCCTGCCGATGCAGGGGACACGGGTTCGTGCCCCGGTCTGGGAAGATCCCACATGCCGCGGAGCGGCTGGGCCCGTGAGCCATGGCCGCTGAGCCTGCGCGTCCGGAGCCTGTGCTCCACAACGGAAGAGGCCACAACAGTGACAGGCCCGTGTACCGGAAAAAAAAAAAAAAAAAAAAACTACAAATAGAACTACCATACGACCCAGCAATCCCACTACTGGGCATATACCCAGAGAAAACCATAATTCAAAAAGACACATGCACCCCAATGTTCATTGCAGCACTATTTCCAATAGCCAGGACATGGAAGCAACCTAAGTGTCCATCAACAGATGAATGGATAAAGAAGATGTGGCACATTAATACAATGGAATATTACTCAGCCATAAAAAGAAACGAAATTGAGTTATTTGTAGTGAGTGAAGTTAAGTCATACAGAATGAAGTTAAGTCAGAAAGAGAAAAACAAATATCATATGCTAACACATATATATGGAATATAAGGGAAAAAAAAAAAGGTCATGAAGAACCTAGGGGTAAGACGGGTATAAAGACACAGACCTACTAGAGGATGGACTTGAGGATATGGGGAGGGGGAAGGGTAAGCTGGGACGAAGTGAGAGAGTGGCATGGACATATATACACTACCAACTGTAAAATAGATAGTTAGTGGGAAGCAGCCGCATAGCACAGGGAGATCAGCTTGGTGCTTTGTGACCACCTAGAGGGGTGGGATAGGGAGGGTGTGAGGGAGGGAGACGCAAGAGGGAAGAGATATGGGAACATATGTGTATGTATAACTGATTCACTTTGTTATAAAGCAAAAACTAACACACCATTGTAAAGCAATTATACTCCAATAAAGATGTTAAAAAAAAAAAAAAGACGGACACCAACCTCTCAATACCAAAAACTGAAGAGAGCAAATGAATTTATATTCAAACAGAAATAGACCCATAGACATAGAAAACAAACTTATGGTTACCAAAGGGGAAAGGTGGTGGGGATAAATTAGGAGTTTGGGATTAACATATACACATTGCTATAAATAAAATACATAACTAACAAGGATGTACGGTACAGCACAGGGAACTAGACTCAATATTTTGTAATAACCTATAAGAGGAAAGGATCTGAAAAAATACATATATATAAGTATGTATAACTGAATCATTGTGCTGTACATCTGAAACTAACACAACATTGTAAATCAACAATACTTCAATAAAAATACATACACACATAATTAATTTTTTAAGAAAACTGGACACAGTCTCTCTGGAGACAGTCTCTTTTAAAAAACGGGAGACAGTCTCTCTAATTAATATTTTTTAAAAACTGGAGACAGCAGATTTACAAAAACATTGTAAATCAACAATACTTGAATAAAAATACATATACATAATTAATTAATTTTTTTAAAAAACTGGAGAAATAATAGGCTTGATGCTCTAAAGTAGAAAACGAAGATGAAACAAAATTTCAGAGTCCTCCAGCTCACTCTCCCAGCCATTTTCCACACCGAAAAGAACTGACCCATTCAGAAATAAGAATCACAAAGGAACCAACTCTGGGTTAAAAATATCTTTTTAAAATAAAACTCGTAGCTGCAAGTTAAGCCCCTTTTCTCTGTGTCTCCTTGAAGGTGAACACAAGAACACTCTCTTCTTGGGACTTCCCTGGTGGCGCAGTGGTTAAGAATCCACCTGTCAATGCAGGGGACACAGGTTCAAGCCCTGGTCCGGGAAGATCCCACATGCCGCGGAGCAACTAAGCCCGTGCGCCACAACTACTGAGCCTGCGCTCTAAAGCCTGTGAGCCACAACTACCGAAGACCGTGCACCTAGAGCCTGTGCCCCACCACAAAGAGAAGCCACCACAATGAGAAGCCCGCGCACCGCAATGAAGAGTAGCCCCGCCCGCCGCAACTAGAGAAGGCCCAAACGCAGCAACGAAGACCCAACACAGCCAAAAATAGATAAATAAATTTATTTAAAAAAAAAAAGAACACTCTTTTCTTTACTCTGACTGCTAATTGTTAAAAGTTTGAAAAACTTAACAGTCTTTGAACACCAACATTCTTTTTTTTTATTGAAGTATAGTTGATTTACAATATTGTGTTAGTTTCAGGTACACAGCAAAGTAATTCAGGTATATTTTTTCAGATTATTTTCCACTGTAGATTATTACCAGAGATTGAATATAGTTCCCTGTGCTACACAGCAAATTCTTGTTGCTTATCTTGAACACCAATATTCTGAAGGAGGTAACGGACACTGTTCAGGTAATGAACACTGTTTTACCAATGAGAAACCCAAACCACCAGGAAGTTACATTCTCTGCCCAGTGTTGCAAATCAGAGTACCAGACTCATGGATCTCAGTTTCATGGTCTAGCAATTTTAGCCAAAAGATCTAAAAACTCTTTTTCATCATAAAAAATTCTGCCTGAAAAAAAATATATATTTTATATATATATATATATATATATATATATATATATATTTAAAATGGCTGCTAAGGCTATCCAGCCTATTCTATACACCCTTTCATAACATTTTTAATCAAGGGAACAGAGGTGACTGTGAGTTACCAAATGATAGGATGGTAAGCGGTATAGTAAATAAGAAACAAACAGCCTAGTTATCAGGGTAGAAGAAGGATGAACTCCTTACAGGAAGGAGCAAAGAGTGATTTAAGGTTGTTGAAATTCTCACCTTACTAGGTTAAGCCATATGAAATTGCCAATGTTCGGCAATATTTTACCTACAAAATCAGCAAAACTATCTAATTCAATCTAATACTTGTTAATGCCCTTAGATTAGTAAACTTTAGTTAAAGCCCTCAATTTTGGAATTTATACATCAGAACGCATTGCCTATTACACATCTTGTCATAGGTTTACGACAAAGTTAGTGCCTGTTTGCAATTTTAAGAAATCTAGCATGAATAAACATCAGACTGACATTTACTTGAGAAATCAAATGTGTGTCTGACAACAGTACCTGTAGATTATATTTCAATTCAAAAGTATCTAAAATGGGTAGCTACTATATAGGAACAAATCTTACCATGCTCTCTTCTGCAACATATACTCTCAGCTTAAGCCCCAATTTTATTTTGTAAAAGGGGAATTGAGTAGCAGAAACACAAGCAAAGAAGAAAAAAATGCTAGGCCGACTTCAATCAGAATAAAGGGTACATTCTAGGCTCCCCACTTATCATGAATTGGAGCTATTCCAGGATCAGGCAGCTTTGTAGCTCTAGAAGAAAGTAACACTTTAGCCCTCAGGTCTTCCTTGCCTATGAAACAAAGGCACCCAGGGATAACCTGTATTAAAGTCTTGACTGTGTCTTCTTTCAACCAACTGATATTGTAGCAGGCTACAAAGTTTTGAGTAGCCTTGTCTGGTGACCTATTGAACCTAGGTCTAGATAAGAGAAGACTCAAAAGGTCAAAAGGCAAAAGTTACAGAGGCCAGCTGACTGATCTCATCTTTCCTGGTCCCCATCCAGCCCACTGCCAAATGGTGGGTGATTACAGTGCTATACTGGGGGCCAAGTGAACCTGGAAATAGACTGAGCAGTGCTGCACTAAGGATAGTTGTTTCTTATTGTCCATATAATACAGGTACATGCATTGATTTAACATGTGCTCTTTAAGACAAGTTTGGGTTTCACAATGAAGGTCCCCACTGTGGTCCTTGGCTATGACTGTGGTTGAGGGCCTCCTGGCTGATAAAGAGGAAGAGAAAAGAAAGAGAGAGAAAAAGAACAATGGATGGAGAAAAGAAACCATGGGTAATACTGTTACCCGAAAACTAGACTTGCCTCTTGGTGGGTATTGAGCCAAAAGACAGAACCAAACCAAAGAGCAGAAGGAAGGATTTATTTCTTGCAGCAAGTAAAGAGGACAACAGGGATATTTCCCAAAGCGGTGTCTCCCCAAACAGCAAGATTGGGGCCGGAGCAAAGAGAATTCAGCATAGAATTGGGGAAAGGTTGACAGAGTCCAGGCACTAGTTGACTGAAGTCAGAAGGGTCAGCAAAGGTTGAAATCATCATTCCTTAGGTTCCAGTTGATCTGGTGGTTGAACCCTCAAGAGGGTGTGCATTCTGCAAAACAGCTCAAGAATGTGCTTCAGGCTAATCCTTACCTTTGAAATCGTAAACTGATATATTATGGTTAAGTTATCTCCCTGGCCTGGTAACAGCTGTTTGTTTTTACCTTCTTTTGCTCCCTTAAAATCATTAACTACTGAGACCTATTCTTCTGCAAGGGCAAGCATTGTGGCCGGGCTTAGATCACAAAATGGCTTAAGCCTAAAAGGGCTGGGTTCTCTTCCTCTGGGGACCCCCACCCTATATGCTTACAATACCTCAAAGCATCAACAAATATATTTACTCTATAGGTGATTCATAGTTAAGTGATTCTAGAGAGAAGCAAAAGTTGTCATAAAAATTACTCACTGATCAATTAACCACATAGGTCCCAATCAAATATTCCTTCCACATTACTAGGTTTTGCTTCTCTCACTGAATAAGGGAATGCAACAGTCATCAACTTCAAATACTCAAAAGATAAGGGTTTTCAAAAAGTCAATAATGAGAATAATGTTGGAGAATTGCTCCCATCACACTCAATGCCACTGGCAAATGAGGATCTTGCAGTAAGTTAGCTAGCTAGTAAAAATAAAATAAAATAACACAAGTGTCAAGAATGACTTACACTTAAATTACTAAAGTACACTGAAGCAGACTGCTTTTTGCCCCCTGCCCTCATCCATTCTTCCCTTCTTCCTGGACGTATGGGCTAGAGATACTTCCCAGCCTCCTTGGCAGTGACATGTGGCCATCTAAGGTCAAGCCAAGCGGATGTGTGCAGAAGTGATGCGTGGGCCAACCTCAACTTAAAGACAAGCTACTCTCCCCAGATTTAGGGCATTTTTCACCTCCCCACCAGCCAGAAAGTACACATGGCAGACTCAACTTTATGCATTCAAGACATCACTGTAGACAAGAGCAAGGGAGGAACAAGATGGAACCTAGTTCTTTTTTTTTTTTTTTTTAACATCTTTATTGGAGCATAATTGCTTTACATGATGTGTTAGTCTCTTGGAACCTAGTCCTTGAATGACTTCATGGAGCAGAGCTGCCCTATCAGCCTAGACTTGGTACCCTACTTTGACAGGTTAACACACTTCTATATTATTTTAGAAATGACATATGATGGTTTCTTTGTTACAGTGACTTAATCTTTATTCTACCGCATGGATACACCCTTGCAAAAACTGATAAAGCTTTCTAATGCTTTCGAAAAAAATGGCCCTCTTTAGATCTGTGCTAATTTAAACGTAAAGGCTGTCACAACTTTCTATCACGCATTTTCATCAGAAAAATAATCTCAAGGAAACAACTAATATTTGATTGCGTCTTTGTTCTAAGAGTTAACAATTATAATCTAAATTGTGCCATATATGAGATAAAATAAACATTTTCACTTTATTTTTCATGATAAAGTCTGAATCATAAGGGTTTGTGTTCTTTTGGTTTTTGTTTTGTTTTGTTTTTTACTACTTACTATGAAACATTAGTGGATTCACTTTGACAACATTCTGGCATTAATTCTCCTCCCATGAAGGAATTTCTGATACACAGCAAATACTTCTCTTTCTGCTTCTTGCTAATTCAGAAGGAAACAACTAGTGAAAACAAGACATGAATAACAAGTTTCTCAAGTAGGTAAAGTGATTTTCAGCAACTATACTAGAAAAAAACATAAAAGTAACTTGGAAATTATATATAAAATAACACCAAAATGTGTTCCTTTACTATATTAATCTAAATTGTTTTTAATATGAAACATTCATCTATGTCAACATATTATTTTCCTATTGTTTTCAAAATAGGAATAAAGAACCCAAGTCATCGCATTCGGTTTTTTTACAGAATGAGCAAGCTTCTTTAACAAAAATTTCAAGAACAAAAACAGTGAGATTGAGGAGGAACCAACAGACTTTAAAAGTCTTATGAGACAGTTGAAATGTGTGAGACAACTGTGGCAACTTGAATACTAACTGTATACTGGTGATATTTAAGTTTGTGGTAAGATTTTGATGATAACAAAATAGTGTTAGGTTGTTCTGGAGTTTTTTGGTGTGACGACGGTATTGTGATTGTACTTTTAAGAGTTCTTATCTTTTAGAGATACATACTGAAAATTTTACAGATAAAATAATATCTGTGATTTGCTTTATAACCTGGTAAGGGGGATATGGGAGCACAGACAAAACAAAATTATTCATGAGTTGATAACTGTTGAAGCTGAGTGAGGCACACAGGAAGAGTTCATTATACTTTATTTTTGTCTGTGTTTGAAATTTTCCATAATAAAAACTTTTGAAATATGTTTAAGGGAATAGCATGGTTTTCCATGTCCCTGTCATCCAACCCTTTGGAACTGGTAAGAAAGAGAATAGAAAAAGATGAAAGGAGGAAGAGAAGGGAGAGAGGGGGGAAAAAAAGAACCAAGGCAGCCAAATAAAAGTAGAAAAAGGTGGGTGGGCTCTCCTTCCTCCAGGATATTATTACCACACTACCCAGCTCATCACGGAAGCTCTTCCAATGATCCCAATGATTCCCTGAGTCAGCAGAACTTCATGGTAAGGTAATGTGATACCATTTCTTCCCCAACAGACAGGAATATGTGGTTTCTGGGTTATTTTTATGGTTATTTTATGGTTATGTGGTTATTTTTATTTTCCAAAAATAAAACCACAGTCTATGCAACATTTGTCCTTGTTATAACTCCTCTTATTCCCTCTATTTCCTTTCCTTTCCCCTGTTCAAATTTCATGAAAGCAGACGTTAGCTTTTCAAGCCTAAAGCACAATAAAAAGAAAATTCTGTACAGGCTAACGAAGTACCAAAGAATAGTGGGCAGTCAGGTAAAGTGAGTATAACCAAATTGCAGCCTTTTTATAAAAGAATCATTAGAAAGCTCACCAAAGGTAAGCATCACAACTGAAACTACAGAGCATACTAAAACAAGATGGCAAATTAGACCAGAGAATTATTTACCCTTACTTCTAAGGCTTGTGTGGCTCAGTTAATGAAAAATTTCCAAAACTGAAATGCCAGCTGTTACATACCTGATCTCTAAAAGAATAAAAATACACTGATAAAAATACTAAACATTCTCATACATCACTTGTAACAAAGGAAAATTGTAAACTACATTCAAAAAGTATCACGGGGGCTTCCCTGGTGGTGCAGTGGTTAAGAATCCGCCTGCCAATGCAGGGGACACGGATTTGAGCTCTGGTCCGGGAAGATCCCACATGCCACAGAGCAACCAAGCCCCTGCGCCACAACTACTGAGCCTGAGCTCTAAAGCCTGCAGGCCACAGCTACTGAGCCCGTGCACCACAAGTACTGAAGCCTGCATGCCTAGAGCCCATGCTCCGCAGCAAGAGAAAACACCACAATGAGAAGCCCGCACACCACAACGAAGAGTAGCCCCCGCTCACCACAACTAAAGAAAGCCCACACGCAGCAACGAGGACCCAACGTGGCAAAAAATAAATAAAATAAAATAAATAAATTTTCTTTTAAAAAGTATGAATATAAGCCATGATCTAATTACTGTGGAAGATGTCCAGTGACCTTTTTTTATGGGATTATAATTAGCACACAATATTATATTAGTTTCAGGTGTACAACACAGTGATCCAATATTTTTATACATTATGAAATGATTATCACAAAATTCTAGTTACTATCTGTCAGCAAAGTTATTAGAGTATTACTAACTATATTCCTTACACTGTATGTTACTTCCCCATGTCTTATTTTCTTTATAGCTGGAAGACTGTACCTCTTAATCCTCTTCACCTATTTTATCCATCCTCCTACCCACCTCCCCTCTGGCAACCACCAGTTTGTTCTCTGTACCTATGAGTCTATTTCTGTTTTGTTTTTGTTTGTCTATTTGTTTTGCTGTGTAGATTCCACAAATAAGTTACATGATATAGTATTTGTTTTTCCCTGTCTGATTTATTTCACTTATTTTTCTCTGTCTGACTTATTTCATAATACCCTCCAGGTCCATCCCTGTTGCTGCAAATGGCAAGATTTCATTCTTTTTTATGGCCAAGTAGTATTCCGTTGCACATATATACCACACCTTCTTTATCCACTCATCTATCAAAGAACACTTAAGTTGCTTGCATATCTTGGCTATTGTAAATAATGCTGCAATGAACACTGAGGGGTATATATCTTTTCAAGTTAGCGTTTTCATTCTCTTCAGATAAATATCCATAAGTTGAATTGCTGGATCATATGGTAGTTCTATTTTTAATTTTTTGAGGAACCTCCATATAGTTTTCTATACTGCACCAATTTACATTTCCACCAACAGGGCACAAGGGCTCCCCTTCCTCCACATCCTTGACAACATTTGTTGTTTCTTGTCTTTTTGGTAATAGCCAATCTAACAGGTGTGAGGTGATACCTCATTGTATACAATTTGATTTGCATTTCCCTGGTGATTAGTGGTATCAAGCATCTTTTCCTATGTCTGTTTTATGTCTTCTTTGGAAAAATGTTTATTCAGATCCTCCGCCCATATTTTAATCAGGCTGTTTGTTTTTTTGGTATTGAGTTGTAGGAGTTCTTTGGATATTAACCCCTTATCAAGTATATCATTTGCAAATATCTTCTCCCATTCAGTGGGCTGTCTTTTTGTTTTGTTGGTTGTTTCTTTTGCTGTGCAAAGGCTTAGTTTGATGTAGTCCCATTTGTTTATTTTTGCTTTTGTTGCCCTAGCAACATATCCAAAAAGATATTACTAAGACTGATGTCAAAGAGATTACTGCCTATATGTTCTAGGAGTTTTACGGTTTCAGGTTTTACATTCAAGTCTTTAATCCATTTTGAGTTTATTTTTGAATATGGTATAAGAAAAGTAATATAAATAAATCTGCTGCATTTCTATATACTAATAACAAACCATCAGAAAGAGAAATGAAGCAAATAATCCCATTTACAACTGGAATAAATTTAACCAATGAGATGAAAGACCTACACTCTGAAAACTATAAGACAGTGAGGAAAGAAACTGAAGACAACACAAATAAATGGAAAGATATACCATGCTCATGGATTGGAAGGATCAATACCATTTAGATGTCCATACTACCCAAAGCAATCTAGAGATTCAATGTAATCCCTATCGAAATATCAATGGCATTTTTCACAGAACTAAAACAAATAATCCTAAAATTTGTATGGAACCACAAATGACCCCAAATAGCCAAAACAATTTTAAGAGAGAATAACAAAGCTGGAGGCATAACACTCTCTGATTTCAAACTATACTACAAACTTATGGTAATCAAAACTGTATGGCACTGGAATCAGTGGAACAGAATAGAGAGTCCCCAGATAAACCTATGCTCATACAATTAAGCTACAACAAAAGAGGCAAGAATATACCATGGGGGAAAAGACAGTCTCTTCAATAAATGGTGTTGGGAAAACTGGACAGCTACACGCCATAGAATGGAACTGGGCCTTTTTCATATACCCTATCCCTAATGAAGTAAACTGACAGTGTACTTCCCTGTTCTTTGCTCTACCCATCATCATCATCTGGACCATCTATGATACGTAATGCTGCTCTTTTTTAAAACAGATGCAAATTCACTGACACTCCTCCCCTTGAATCTGAGTGGGATTTTGATTCCTTCAACTAATATAGTACAGCAGAAGGGATACTATGTAATCTCTGAGGCTAAGCCCAAAAAGGCCAAGTACCTCCTCCCTTGTTCTTTTGGACTTCTCATTCTTGGAACAGTCCTTCTTGGAACCTAGACACCATACTGAGAGAAGCTTCTGCCAAATGCAGAAGCCACATATAGGTGTTCTAGTGCAGAATTCCTGCTGAGCCCAGCCTTCAAATCATCCCAGCCCAGGAGACAGATATATGACTGAGAAAAACTCTCAGATGATTCCAGTCCTTAATTGTCCAAGTTGCTCCCAGGTAGCAAGTTTTCCAAGAGCACAGATATTGTGGAGTAGACATTCCCACTGTGCCCTGTCCAATTCTTAGCCTACAGAATCCACGAGTGTGATAAAATGGTTGTTGTTGTGTGCCTTTTAAGTTTAAGGTAGTTTGTCACACAACAGTAGATAACTGGGACATATAATTAATATACTACATCATTCTTGACCACCTCATTCTCATTTCATTCATCTCTAATCCCTGTCAACTCTCTTCCTTCCCTTAAATGCTTCCTCATTCATTTCTTCACTCATCCATCTTTTCACCATGTTCAGTTCACGAACCAATCTGTTCACAGGAGTAGTTTCAGACATTCATATATAATCATTCATCCTGGCATTTACTGCATAGCCATGATGTATGAGGAACTATGCATGAGGCATTGAGGTGGTTACAAAAATGAGCAAGGCATGATCTTTGCTCTAGAGTGGCATAGGGAAAAGTGACTTAAAAACAAAGAGCTACAATACAAGCTGTTGAGGGCTACAAAAGTGATATGTACAAAGTGTTCTGGAACACTAATAGCCCCTAAAAATCACTAACATGCAATCACTAAAGAGGTAACAATTACCCTTCTTCGAAGTATGGTGGATCACTTCAATGTGGATATGACATATAAAGAGAATTTTGACAGATGGCTAGAGATACACCAACACATGAATAAAAGTAGATGTTAATATTCTGGTCTGTATAATCACTTCCATGTATAATATATATGAAAATTTTCTTTCTTAAAAGTTGCTTGATTTTAATCTGAATCATAAAAAGGAAATAAAAGTTTTTAAATGGCATGTGTTCACTCTGTCATTCTGAGAATTTTTTTTATTGGAGTATAGTTGCTTTACAATTGTGTTACTTTATACTGTATAATAAAGTGAATCAGCTATACGTATAGATATATCCCCTCTTTTTTGGATTTCCTTCTTATTTAGGTCACCACAGAGCATGGAGTAGAGTTCCCTGTGCTATATAGTAGGTTCTCATTAGTTATCTATTTTATACATAGTATCAATAGTGTATATATGTCAATCCCAATCTCCCAATTCATCCCACTCCCCTTTCCCCCTTGGTATCCATACGTTTGTTCTCTACGTCCGTGTCTCTATTTCTGCTTTGTAAATAAGATCGTCTATACCATTTCTTTCAGATTCCACATATATGCGTTAATATATGATATTCGTTTTTCTCTTTCTGACTTACTTCACTCTGTATGGCAGTCTCTAGGTCCATGCATGTCTCTACAAATGACTCAATTTCATTCCTTTTTATAGCTGAGTAATATTCCATTGTATATATGTACCACATCTGTATCTATTCCTCTGTTAATGGACATTTAGGTTGCTTCCATGTCCTGCCTATTGTAAATAGTGCTGCATGAACATTGGGGTGCATGTGTCTTTTTGAATTATGGTTTTCTCAGGGTATATGCCCAGTGGTGGGATTGCTGGGTCATACGGTAGTTCTATTTTTAGTTTTTTAAGGACTCTCCATACTGTTCTCCTCAGTGGCTGCATCAATTTACATTCCCACCAACAATGCATGAGGGTTCCCTTTTCTCCACACCCTCTCCAGTATTTACTGTTTGTAGATTTTTTCATGATGGCCATTCTGACTGGTGTGAGGTGATACCTCATTGTGGTTTTGATTTGCACTTCTCTAATAATTAGTGATGTTGAGCATCTTTGCAATTCAAGCTGTTGACAAATGTGTTTGTGGGCATCTGTATGTTCAGAAGTTTTATACTGGCTCTCCACTATGAGTTTTAATTTTGCATATTTTGTTAGTGTAGAAAAGAAGTTAAACAGAAAAGCAGTAGCCTTAGTTACAGAAAAATGACTCTTTTAACTATATATATTCTTCACTTTACATACGAAATGCATTCCAAGTACATGGCTGAAATTAAAATAAATTTTAACTAGAATAATGTGCCAATATGGATTCAATTATAGAATTAAAAATACATTTGCATGGGGAAAAACGTTTATTCGATACACGTGGTACAAATCTTTGGAAAGAAACAAGGCCATTCTAGGTGTTAAAGAATTGAGAAATGGTTTCATGAAACTTCCAGAATTTGTCAACAGCTTGAATTCAAATCTAGTATTTTTTTTTATTCTTTTTTTTAAATATCTTTATTGGGGTATAATTGTTTTACAATGGTGTGTTACTTTCTGCTTTATAACAAAGTGAATCAGTTATACGTATACATATGTTCCCATATCTCTTCCCTCTTGCATCTTCCTCCCTCCCACCCTCCCTATCCCACCCCTCCAGGCGGTCACAAAGCACCAAGCTGATATCCCTGTGCTATGCGGCTGCTTCCCACTAGCTATCTACCTTAAGTTTGGTAGTGAACTTTCATTTCACCATCATCCTATTACTTTCAACTACCTTCTCCAAAACAAATGTTTCCCACACATAAGCATCCCCCAACCATGCAAAGATTTTGACTCTAGACAGTTCTCCTTTGGGGGTGATATCCAAGCATAAACTCTTTTTTTAAATTTATTCATTTATTTATTCATTTTTGGCTGCGTTGGGTCTTTGTTGCTGTGCACGGGCTTTCTCTAGTCGCAGAGAGCGGGGGCTACTCTTCGCTGCGGTGCGCAGGCTTCTCATTGCAGTGGCTTATCTTGTTGCAGAGCACAGGCTCTAGGTGCGCGGGCTTCAGTAGTTTTGGCACGCGGACTCAATAGTTGTGGCTCGCGGGCTCTAAAGCGCAGGCTCAGTAGTTGCTGCGCACGGGCTTAGTTGCCCCGCGGCACGTGGGATCTTCCCAGACCAGGGCTCGAACCCGTGTCCCCTGCATTGGCAGGCAGATTCTTAACCACTGTGCCACCAGAGAAGTCCCCCAAGCATTAAATCTTAATATCATGTTTTGCCAACAGATGATTGCATATTTCAGTGTGTCTGAAAATTCCATTTGAAAAATTATATTCTATAAAATAGATGTCCAATTTTTTCCAGTGCTGTGTGAAATTGTAAAAAATCAACTTTACGTAAATAAGAATACTGATATTTAGATAGCCACACAGAATAAATTAGTTAATATCTATGTGTGTGTATACATGTTATACAGACATATAAATATCCATTCTGTTCCACAGCAATTTCTCAAAAGCATATTTCCAAGTATTTTTCCCCCTCTGAATACTCTGTCTTAACACAAACCAAGCAAAAGAAAGTATAATATTTGGCATGATCTAGCAACTGGTACACTGCCTGAAACGCAATATGTATGCAGTAAGTATTAGATGGCTTAATGATTTCCCTTTATTTAAGCCTCAATGGTATTTACTTCAGAAACCAAACCTCAAAGGTAACGGAAGCATCTACTTCAGCCCTCTCACCATATTTAGTTTCTCTTATTGTCACTGGACAGACTTGCAGGAAAAATCTTTTTCAAAAGTACATCCGTCTGCATTTCAAATCAGCATGGTCTTTGTCTTTGAACCATAAATCAACAAAAAACTAACAGGATCTTTTTCTCCTCTGAAATGTTCCTGCGGATTAATTCTGCCCTATGCACGAAGTTGTTTTTTCTGACGGGGCTGGCAGCTCAGAGGTTACTCAACCCAGCGACCCACACATCTCTGATGTTGAGAACTGACGGTGTTTCCTCCAAGCTCTCCTGTGCTATCTCTTCAATGTGACAGGTCTTTGTCCGCCACTATTCCGAATCTCTTGTTAACATGTAAAAGTGAGCCTCAGGGTATAGAAGAACCTTCTCTGCCCTTAGCTGACAATGCAACGGAAAGCAAAACTCACAAACTCTGAGACCCTATGATTTCATCTCTAAGATTAATGCACTGAAGCTGATGAGCTCTAACCTAGTCTTTAGCCCTAAAATTCTATGTAGCTCAACATTTTAGAAACCCACCTGTTCCCTATACTACTACGGTATCAAACACAGAAAATTCAACCATCTAGAAGGCAGGCCTATACCTTTGACATGTTAACTCTCAAAATTTTAATATGTTCCCTGACAGAGCTGCAAATGACATAAACAATGGTTCTTTAAACATTATACTAAAGATTCCTTTCCCTATGTCACCCTCCGTTACCTTATTTCACCAACTGCTTACGTTAGAACTTCTGGCTAAGCAGCATGATTTAGTAGAAGGAACCTGAACTTTTTTTTTTTAATTGAAGTATAGTTGATTTACAATGTTGTGTTAGTTTCATGTGTGGAAGAAAGTGATTCAGTTATACATATACAGATTCTTTTCCATTATAGGTTATTACAAGATATTGAATATAGTTCCCTGTCCTATACAGTAGGATCTTGTTGCTTATCTATTGTATACATAGTAGTTTGTATCTGCTAATCCCAAACTCCTAATTTATCCCTCCCCCACCCCCTTTCCCCTTTGGTAACCATAAGCTTGTCTTCTATGTCTGTGAGTCTCTTTTTGTTTTATAAATAAGATCACGTGTATGATATTTTAGATTCCACATATAAGTCATATCATATGATATTTGTCTTTCTCTGTCTGATTTATTTCACTTAGTATGATAATCTCTAGGTCCATCATGTTGCTTCAAATGACATTATTTCATTCTTTTTTATAGCTGAGTAATATTCCATTGTATATATGTACCACATCTTCTTTATCCATTCATCTGTCAATGGACATTTAGGTTGCTTCCATGTCTTGGCTATTGTGAATAATGCTGCTATGAACATTGGGGTGCATGTATCTTTTCGAATTACGGTTTTCTCCAGATACATGCCCAGGAGTGGGATTGCTGCATCATATGGTAACTCTCTTTTTAGTTTTTCAAGAAACCTCCATGCCGTTTTCCATAGTGGCTTCACCAATTTACATTCCCACCAACAGTGTAGGAGGGTTCCCTTTTCTCCACACCCTCTCCAGCACTTATTGTTTGTGGACTTTTTAATGATGGCCATTATGAACAGTGTGAGGTAATATCTCATTGTAGTTTTGATCTGCATTTCCCTGATAATTAGTGATACTGAGCATCTTTTCATGTGCCTATGGGCCATCTGAATGTCTTCTCTGGAGAAATGTCTAGGTCTTCTGCCCATTTTTTGATTGGGTTGTTTGGTTTTTGTTACTGAATTGTATAAGCTGTTTGTATATTTTGGAAATTAAACCCTTGTTGGTCACATTGTTTCTAAATATTTTCTCCCAGTCCATAGGTTGTCTTTTCATTTTGTTTACAGTTTCTTTTGCTGTGCAAAAGCTTATAAGTTTGATAAGGTCTCATTTGTTTATTTTTGCTTTTATTTCTATTGCCTTGGGAGAACAACCTAAGAAAACATTTCTACGATTTATGTCAGAGAATGTTTTGCCTACAGGAACCTGAACTTTTGAGTCTGACTGACCTGGCTCTAAATCTTAGCTCTGCCATTTACTAGCTGTATAACTTCATGCAAGTTACTTAACTCCTCTGAGACTATTTCCTTACCTATAAAATGAGGATAATGATACCAACCTTAAAGGAGTATCATGAGGTGTAAATCAGAAAAATGCATGTAAAGTTTCTTAAAAACAGCAAACAGGAAAGCACAGTCAGTTGGTTTTGCCATACCTTTGTTCTGAACTGATACACATCTACACATTCAACAACTGTTAACTGAGCATCTGCTAAGTGCCAGATATGTTATCAGGTTCTGGGACACAAAATAAAGCATAAGGCACATCCAGTAAGGTGTCCACAGCCTAGGAGAAAGGACATATATGACAGAAGCTAATGATGTCATTAACCACATGATAAGTGCTACACCACAGATGGATACAAGCTTCGGCTCTGCCCAGAGGTAGGAGGTGGAAAGATAATCAGAGAAGATGATGTCTGAGCTGGGTAAAGGCTGAGTTAGTTGTCACCCAAGGAAGATAGTGGAGCAAAGGCTCAGCCTCATGAAATGCAAGGTGAGTTTGAAGAAAAACAAACAGTAAAAACAGCTTCTATTCATTTAAATATATTCTATTTCAGTAATCCTTCCTCTCCCCCATTCCCATCCAAATATGCACACATACTCTCAAAGGAGAGAATGCTATTTCCACTATCAAAAAGAAATCAAAATCCAAAATGATTCCTTTCCAGCCTTGTGTTTGTTTGTTCATTCATTTTTCAACCAAATAAGGTTGTTTAAAATCTACTGTATACCAAGCGCTGTGACAGAGATACAACAGTGCAAAGGAAAACACAGGCCCTGCCTTTTTGGAGCTTACACTCCAGTGGGCTTTCTCTCTAATGCCTTAAAGAGCCCTCCCCTGAAACATCCTTCTCAAATGCCACACAGAGGACAGGGGTGTACCCAGGTTATTCATATTCAGGTTATTTGATTACAGAAAATGAGAGCTGGGCACTCCAATAATTAGAAAGCACTAGGTCCAAACCTCTCTACTGATAATATAAATATCAGAGTCCAAAAAGGCTGAGTTGACAAATATTACCTCTCTCTCTTTGTTCATTAATACTGTTATCAGCATCTTAATTTTTAAAAACTAACAACTCACCATAGCAATTTTTTAAGAACTCAAGGCTAAAATTATGGGTTGCTTTTTTTCTCAATGTCATTCAGAAGGTAAGGTTTCACACACACAAACACACAATCACACAGTCCTTTAACTTTTAAAACTGCACCCCCGGGCTTCCCTGGAGGTGCAGCAGTTGAGAAGAATCCGCCTGCCAACACAGCGGATATGGGTTCGAGCCCTGGCCCGGGAAGATCCCACATGCTGCAGAGCAACTAAGCCCGTGCACCACAACTACTGAGCCTGCGCTCTAGAGCCTGCGAGTCACAACTACTGAGCCTGTGCGCCTAGAGCCCATGCTCCGCAACAAGAGAAGCCACCGCAATGAGAAGCCCGCACATCACCATGAAGAGTAGCCCCTGCTGGCTGCAACTAGAGAAAGCCCGCACACAGCAACAAAGACCCAACATAGCCAAAAATAAGTAAATAAATTTATTAAAAAAAAAAAAAAAACTGCACCCCCCCACTCAGTATTTCATTTCATTAAATGAGTTCGTACACATAAAGCACTCAGAAGAGTACTTGGCACTTAAGAGCCATGTAAGTGTTTCCTCCTAGTGTTATCATTTTAACTTATTTTTTGTAGTGTTACTATTAATCACTAAGAAATTAAAATGTGCAATAGTCCTATAGCAAGTACCACTTTATAAATAAATAAATAAAAGCAAAGAGAATGTAACCGATATAACAACAACAACAATAATAATACCTTTGAGACTAGAAATCTAGTGTCCTTACTCCCAGACTTCTATAGTAAAAGTCTGGCTACATTAGATAGCTGACAAGCTACATTAAAATTTTTATTTTTATTGATTTATAATTTATACCTTGTGTACATCCAGTGAGAAATTGAGACACCTTACAATAAAAATACATGAACAACAGCAGCACTATTTATCATAGCTAAGACACGGAAACAACCTAAATGTCCATCAACAGATGAATGGATAAAGAAGATGTGGTACATATATACAATGGAACAGTACTCAGCCATTAGAAAAAGAATGAAATAATGCCATTTGCAGCAACATGTATGGACCTAGAGATTATCATAGTAAGTGAAGTAAGTCAGAAAAAGAAAGACAAATACCATATGATATCACTTATATGTGGAATCTAAAATATGACACAAATGAACTTATCTATGAAACAGACTCACAGACATAGAGAACAGACTTGTGGTTGTCAAGGCGGAGGGGAGTGGGGGAGATGGATTGGGAGTTTGGGATTAGCAGATGCAAACTATTACATATAGAATGGATAAACAACAAAGTTCTATTGTACAGCACAGGGAACTATATCCAATATCCTGTAATAAAACGTAATGGAAAAGAATATGAAAAAGAATATATATTTATATAACTGAATCACTCTGCTGTATAGCAGAAATTAACACAACATTGTAAATCAACTACACTTCAATAAATTTTTAAAAAATACATGAACAAAATTTAACCAAGGATGTGTGAGACTTATGCACTGAAAACCAAAAAATGTTGCTGAAAGAAATTAAAGAAGACCTAAATAAAGGGAAAGTCATCCATGTTCATGGATTGAAATTCCTAATATTGCTAAAATGACAAACTTTGCAAACGGCTCTACAGATTCAACGCAACTCTATCAAAATTCCAACTGCCTTTTTTTTTTTCTTTTTTTGTACAAATGGACAAGCTGATCCTAAAACTCATACAGTAATGCTGAATAGCCAAGTTAACCTTGGGGGAAAAAAAAAAAGGTTGGAGGACTCACATTCCCAATTTCAAAACTTATTACAATATTACAGTAATCCAAACAGTGTAGTATTACATAAAGATAGATACACAGATCAAAGACATAGAATTGGGAGTCCAGAAAGAAACCCATATATCTATGGTCAACTGATTTTTGATGAGCATGCCAAGACCATTCCATGAGGAAAGAGCAGTCTTTTCAATAAATGGTGCTGGGACAACTGGATATGAATGAATTTAGACCCCTACTTCACATCACAAACAAAAATGATTTCTAAATGGATCAAAGACTTAATGTAAGAACTCAATCAAAAAACTCTCAGAAGGAAACATAGCTGTAAATTTTCATAATTTTAGATTAGATAATGGTTTCTTAAACATGACACCAAGAGCACAAGCAACAAAAGAAAAATAGATAAATTGGACTTCAACTTAAAAACTTCTGTATGTCTAAGGACACTACCAAGGAAGTGGAAAGACAGCGCACAGAATGGGAGAAAATATTTGCAAATGATATACTCAATAAGAGTCTAGTATCCAGAATATATAAAGAACACTTACAACTGAACAACAACAAAATTTTAACAGGTAATGGACTTAAATAGGCATTTCTCCAAAGATGTACAAAAAGCTAATAAACATATGAAAAGATGCTCAGCATCACTAGTTATTAGAAAAATATAAATCAAAAGCACAATGAGGGGGCTTCCCTGGTGGCGCAGTGGTTGGGATTCTGCCTGCCTATGCAGGGGGCGCAGGTTCACGCCCCGGTCCAGGAGGATCCCGCGTGCCGCGGAGCGGCTGGGCCCGTGGGCCATGGCTGCTGGGCCTGTGCGTCCGGAGCCTGTGCTCCGCAGCGGGAGAGGCCGCAACGGTGAGAGGCCCACGTACCGGAAAAAAAAAAAAAAAGCACAATGAGATCCTACTACACACACACTAGGCTATAATCAAAAAAAAAAGGAAAATAAGGATTGACAAGAATATGGAAAGACTGGAACCCTCAAATACTACTAGTGTAAAGTGGTGCAGCCACTGTGAAAAATATTTCAGCAGTTCCTCAAAAGTTAAACACAGAGTTAAGCTATGACCCAGCATTTCCACTCTTAAGTATATACCCAAGAGAACTGAAAACATATATTCACACAAAAGCTTGTATACTAATAATGCTCATGGTGGTATTAGTCATAAGAGCCAAAAACTGGAAATGATCCAAATGCTCATACACTGATGAATGGTGATAGATGTATATAGATATTTATTTATTTATTCTCTCTCTCTCTATATATATATATCCATACAATGCAATGTTATTCCACCATAAAAAAGAATGAAGTACTGATACATCGTACAACATGACTGAACTTTGAAAACATTATACTAAGGAAAAGAAGCCAGGCACAAAAGGCCACATGCTGCATTGATTCCATTTATATGAAATGTCCAGAATAGGCAAATCAATAGAGAAAAAAAGTAGATTACTGTTTGGATGGGATGAAGGAAGAATGTGGGGGGCAGGGGAGAGAGTATAGGGGTCTTTTTTGAGTGATATAAATCTTCTGGAATTAGATAGTGGTGGTGGTTATACAACATTGTAAATATACTGACACTAAAACCCACAGTATTGTGCTCTTTAGAATGGTTCAAATGGTGGTTTTTATGTTACCTGAATTTATTCTCAATAAAAGAAATTTAAGCGAAAATACAGGCACAACATGTAAACAACATACAGATGAGAATTAAAAGTAAAAGGAGAAATTAGAAACCAAAAGGAAGGAATAAAACAGAGTGGAACCAAAGCTTATGTGGAGGTTGGTTCTCACATCAGCATGTACAGCAGAAACTGAATATAATCAAAATTAGCCTTGAACATTCCACAGAAGAAATGGCCATACTATCTCTGGATAAGTCCAACATAGCATCAGCAAAAATGTCCACTAGCACTGGAAGTTATATTAGTTAGCTTTTGATGAGAATGACCATCACCAAAAAACCCCACTCCATAACTACTAGCATAAAAACAATAAAAATGTATTATTGCTTCTGATTCTGTTGGGTGGGCAATTCGGGCCTGCATGTCTAGGACGGCCTCACTCACATTTCAAGCACTTGCAGGCTATCAGCCAGGACACCTCACTTCCCTTCCATGGGGTCTCTTCAACAGGAGAACCTGGATTTATACATGTAGTTCTCAAGGTTCCAAGAGCAGTAAGAGAGACCAAGCCCCAATACACAACACATTTCACGTCTCTGAATGATTTACCTTTGTTATTATCTCACTGGCCAAAGCAAGTCACATGGCCAAGCCCAGATTCAGAATTGGAGGTGATTCTTCAAGGTGGAGTGCGTACGGGGAAAGGAATTATGGAGGACTTTTTGCAAACAATCTAACAATCTAGCAGAGAGAAAAACAGATTTTTGGTTATTTGATTTAGTATCAGATAAAGTATCAATAGTTGGTTTGGACTCAAGGGACAGTTTGTGTGAAAAACTTATCTTTAACCACTAAAATCACACTTGGCACTATGAGATGCTCATGGAAAAACCTTGGCAGACTAAGACAAGGGAGCGGGAGGTTCCTGCATCTCCCAGTGCACACACCCTCTGGGGCATATGTTCCCAGAGTAAAATGGTAAATAGAAGCACGGACACGCTTTAAATTGTTGTTTCTCTAAAAATAGAGCTACCATATGATTCAGCAATTCCACTCCCGGGCATATATCTGGAGAACTCGTAATTCGAAAAGACACATGCACCCCAATGCTCACTGCAGCACTACTTACAATAGCCAAGACACAGAAGCAACCTAAATGTCCATCGACAGAGGACTGGATAAAGAAGATATGGTACAGGGGCTTTCCTGGTGGCGCAGGAATTAAGAATCCATGTGCCAATGCAGGGGACACGGGTTTGAGCCCTGGTCTGGGAAGATCCCACATGACGCAGAGCAACTGAGCCCGTGCGCCGCAACTACTGAGCCTGCTCTCTAGAGCCTGTGAGCCACAACTTCTGAGCCCGTGTGTCACAACTACTGAAGCCCACGCGCCTAGGGCCCGTGCTCCGCAACAAGGGAAGCCACTGCAATGAGAAGACCATGCACCACAAGGAAGAGTAGCCCCCGCTCGCCACAACTAGAGAAAGCCCGCACACAGCAACAAAGACCCAATGCAGCCAAAAATAAATTAATTAATTAAATGAATAAATTTATTTAAAAAAACAGAAGACGTGGTACATATATACAATGGAATAGTACTCAGCCGTTAAAAAAAGAAAAATAATGCCATTTGCAGCAACATGGATGGACATAGAGATTATCATACTAAGTAAGTCAGAAAAAGAAAGACAAATACCATATGATATCACTTATATGCAGAATCTAAAATATGACACAAATGAACTTAACTATGAAACAGAAGCAGACTCACAGGCTTTGAAAACAAACTTATGGTTACCAGGGCCTTCCCTGGTGGTGCAGTGGATGAGAGTCCCCCTGCCGAGGCAGGGGACGCGGGTTTGTGCCCCGGTCCGGGAAGATCCCACATGCCGCGGAGCGGCTGGGCCCGTGAGCCATGGCCGCTGAGCCTGCGCTTCCGAAGCCTGTGCTCCGCAATGGGAGAGGCCACAACACTGAGAGGCCCGCATACCGCAAAAAACCCCACAAAACTTATAGTTACCAAGGGGAAAGGTGGGGGGATAGATAAATTAGGAGGTTGGGATTAACATATACACACTACTATATATAAAACATAATCAACAAGGACCTATAGCACAGGGAACTCTACTCAATATTCTGTAATAATCTATATGGGAAAAGAATATGAAAAGAATGGATACATGTATATGTATAACTGAATCACTCTGCTGTACACCTGAAACTAGCACAACATTGTAAATCAACTATACTCCAAAATAAAACAATAATTAAATTTTTAAAAAGTGGTCCAAGCTTTTAAAACAATGTTGTTTCTTTCTCTCTTTTCTTTGTTAACTCATAGAGTTTAATTCCCCTAAGTTGAACGCACAGATGCTACAATGCTACTACACACTGATAATCAGAGCATTAAATTTTGAGCTTCTCAAAATCCAGGGAACAAAGGATAACATAATGCTTCACAGAATAATAATTTTTTTATCATAAGATACACACCAGTTGACCAAAAGAAAAACTTTCCCTGTCATTAAATTCTAAGGACAAACTAGTTTATAGGATCATAAAGGACAATGAAAGATGTTACATGATACATCTTCAACAGAAATTTGGGCAGAAATTATAAAAACATTCCTCACCTGGCTATTTCTTATATTAACACTTGATAACAGCTTAGTAAATAAAGCCTGATAAAAGCATTTCTCTCTGGGCTGAGCTAGACAGGTTTTCTTGTTAATTCAAGAAACAAGAGTACAGTACAGAATTAGGTAAATAGGTATGATCCTTGGGCTACATCTGCTAAACACTATCTTCTATTTTTTTCCCCCAAATCAAAAGAGCTTTTATTGCAACTTTAAAATATCACAAACGACGGGCTTCCCTGGTGGCGCAGTGGCTGGGAGTCCGCCTGCCGATGCAGGGGACGCGGGTTCGTGCCCCGGTCCAGGGGGATCCCACGTGCCGCGGAGCAGCTGGGCCCGTGAGCCGTGGCCGCTAAGCCTGCGCGTCTGGAGCCTGTGCTCTGCGGCAGGAGGGGCCACAGCAGTGAGAGGCCCACGTACCGCAGGAAAAACATATATATATATATCACAAATGAGTCCGAAGATCATTTGGCATCTCGCTGTTTCTATAGCCTGACCACTCAGATCTTATTCATCAGCCTGCTGAACTGTTCCTTTTTCAGAAACATAGATACCATCCAAAAATTTTCTGATATTCTTGTTTTTAACTGCTGTGGCTTGCTGAATCAAAGCAGCTGAATTTGACACAAGTTCAATGTTGTTTCCTTCAACAATCAACTCATCTTTCTGGGCTTGAGATACTGAGCAAGCAACGCCGTGCCTCATCCAAACCCTGCAGATGTATTTTTCACCCCAAAAATTTTGGATTTCAACAAGAGAACCATTCTCCTGAATAACAACATTGATGGGGAAGTGAGGAAGCACAGACCTCATCCAGTAACAGAAGCCCAGTGTAACACCGTTGATCATGTTCTGTACATGACTACTCGTCGTGCGAACAGTCGCCAGTTCCATTCTATTTCCCCACCATTTGTCAACCTGGAGCCTCTTCTTTTTCTTTCCAAGGAGACTGAGTTCTACACTAATGTGATTGAAGTCCCTCCACAGGGTGCCTCTAGGGCCCTTCACAAACTGTGCATCCCTTCAAAGTAATGACATTTCATGGAATGTCAACAGTCTGATGGCTGAGAATGGTCTTCATTCTCGCAGTAGATGCGGCAAAGAGTGTTAAACACTATCTTAAGTTCATTTTCAACAAAAGTTGAATGAAATTCAGTTTAAGACTTACTCTCCAATACGTGACAGAAATGTGAATATTACATTAATGATAAAATAATCAATATATTTGTTGTAAAAATGTTTGAAGGCTAATAGGTACCACCTTTCTGACAGGCCAAGTATTTTCAGATATACCCTTCAGATATACCCTGAAAGACCTAATGTAACAAAAAACAGCAACAGTTCCAAAGATCTACAGCTTCACATTAGAAACATTTAAATTTTGAGATTCTGACTTCATCTGATTTACGTCTTGCTTCTTGACTTCATGATAGTTCTGCTAACTTTGAATTAACAGTCCTCAGACTGCTATATATAAGGATTACTAAGACCCTAGCAGATGTCCTTTTCAGTATTATTTCCACCAAATCAGAATGCTGTAAAAGGCAGAGTGGCGACAGATGTGGCTCTCAATTCACAATATGAATTGGATGAGTAGACACCAATAATTTAAACGAGTGAAATAGCAAAGCAGATTCAAAGCAAGTGGACAAAAAAATCTTCCAAGGCTGTAAAGGCACTCTAAGACAGGGTACTGCGTTTCTTCACACCGCCATCCTCATCCACCACACACAAAGCACAGACCCCAGGAAGGCTGATGAAAACAGTTGCTTCAATACCACCAAATGTACACTTGAACTTAAACAAAATACATTTAAAATTACCATTTATTAAATCTAGTTGCTTTACATTATACTTTCAAATTGAAGTAACAGTGGCTTAAAAAGCATAAAGGGCAAAACTTCTACCTCTCAGCTGGAATTCCAGAACACGTGCCTGATCTAGGATCTACTGAATTGATCAAAACATCAAGTATATTGGTATAGGAACCCGGATGAGGAAGTGGCACGTTCATTCACATTCCCTTCTTAGCTCTGCCCAGGGCCTGCCAAACTTGCTACCCATGTCAAAATCTAAGAAACTGAATTTATCAGCTTTTCTATCATTATAAGAAAAACTGAACACCACCAACAGAAAGAGAGTGGTTCCAAAGAGGTCTCTCCTCTACAACAGAAGCTGAATGAGCCCAATACAGAGGCATTCAGTCTGCCCAGTGTCACAACAGAATTCATATTCTTCCCTACCCTGGAGATGGCTGAAACTGTTCCAGTGGTAAATATACCTCTTCATTCCAAATGAGAAATAAAACACAGCGCCCAAGTACCCCTGAAGAAGGTAACACACTAAGTTTATTCTAATTTCTCAATCCCATCCTCTCTTGCCATTTCAAACATTTCTGGTCTACAGTTTCCCCCTCTTCGGTGCACCTGTTCCTTCTCTACTAGATCATCCCCTTTGGTACAGCAGCGTCACTTACGTTCCCAAACATAAATCTTTGCCATGACCCACATTCACCTCCAGCTGCTATATCACTTCTGAGTCCCTTTACAGCAAAAGCTCTTGAAAGACAGGATTAGGGTTGCTGTTCCTGCTTCTCAATTCATGTGCTTTCCTCAAACTGCTCCAGTTGGGCTTCTGTCTCCATCATTCTACTAAGACTGCGTTTGTCAAAGTCACCAAGAACAGCCTTGTTGCCAGACCCAATGGTCGCTTCCCAGTTCTTGTCTCTCCCAACAGTGTTAAACACAGCTGACCATTCTCTCCTTGAAATGCTTAGATTCTCTTGGTTCTCTGGGACACCAGAGTTTCCTGGATTTTTCTCCAATCTTAGAGTCTGCACCTTCTCGGCCTCCTTTGCTGGCTTCTATTTTCCTGCTTTACTTCTAAACACTGGTGCGCACCAGGGCTCTATCCTGGGCTTGCTTTGCCTCTTCATCTATACCTTGCTTTGCCTCTTCATCTATACCTCCTCCTCAGTTAATTACTCCTCATCCCGTTGGATGGCTTGAAATACCATCTATAGGTTGATAACACTGAAAGCTACATCTTTAGCCCTGTCCCCAAGAACCTCAGATATATATATTCAACTGCAAACCTGACATCTTTATTGGACTATCTAACAAGTATCTCAAACATAACATGGCTAAAACAGAGTGCTAGATAGTCCTCTAAAATTTGTTCTTTACCTAGTCTTTGCTATCTGAGTAAATGGCCTCACCATCTGCCCAGCTGCCCAGCCAAAAATCTAAGAGTTATCTTTGATTCATTCCTCTCTCTCATACCTCAATTCTAATCTATCAGCATGGTCTTCAGACTGTACCTCCAAAATATTCTAAACGTGAATATTCAAGTCTCTACTTCGCTTTTCTCCCATTAATGCAGTAGATTGGTTGCACTAATGGCCCTGATTTTTCACGCCTCTCTGCATCTTTTCACACCTCTCTGTATCCTTGCTCTTTGGCAATGCCCTCCTATACTAACTGTGGATGTACTCTTGCAACTTGCCTTGACCAATGGGACAGTAGCAAATTTGACACAAGCTAAGGATTAAAACGCTGCTTACTCATTTCTACTTCCTTTTTGCTTCTCTGTGATCACCATGAGACTATGACTGGGCCAGCCTGAGAATAAGCCCAGGCTAGTCTACTAGAGGGATGTAACGTAAACACACAGAGGAGAGCAAAGCTGTCCCAGCCATCTCAGCCGAGGCCATCCTAGATGGCTGACAGCCAGCTGGTCCTGCCAAACACATCAGGAAAACCAGGCAATATGGCAGAGCTACTACCTGACCGACAGCTGATCACAGACATGGGGAGGCTCAGTCAAGATCAGCTGAGCCCGGCCCAGAACGGCAGGACTACCCAACCATCCCACTGACTCGAGCAAAAATAAATCCTTATTCCTCTATGCCACTAAGTTTATGGGGATGTTTGTTGCATGGCATTACTGTGGCAATAACTGATACAGCCACCATCATCCCTTGTCAGGACTACTGTAGCATCCTCCTACTAGGTCTCACTATTTCCTTCCTTACCTTCTTATAATCCTTTCTCCATTCATCAGTCAACACAAACTTTTAAAAACATAAATCAGCTTATGTCCTCAGTCCTACTTAAACCCCCTAATGGCCTCCCTGCACTCAGACTGAACAACTCTTAACTTAGTACATCACCTACTTGTCCAACCTCATCTAGTACCACTCCCTCCCTGACCCACTATGCATCCACACCAGCCTTCTTCCTGTCCTTCACACACAGCAAACTCACAGCATGGGGAGGCCTTTGCAAATCATGTTCCCTCTACCTAGAAAATCACTCCACCTGTTCCCTCTTGCTCACTCTCTAACCAATAACTTCTTAAAACTCATATTTCAGCCTAAATGTCACTTTCGCAAAAAGGTCTTCCCTTGACCACACAATCTAAAATAGATAACCAGTCACTCTGGTTAAATTAAAATAGGGATTTTAATTTTCTGCATGATACTTATCACTATGTGACACTTTTATTGATTGTTTTTAATTGTGTGATCTCCCCACTGATTGTGAGTTCCACATGAGCAGGAACCTAGTCTGTGTATTCACCGCTGGATCCTCAGCTCCTAAAATAGTTCCTTCACATAGTAAGTACTCACTAAATACTTGAAGAATGCTACCTGACATGGAATAAATAAAAGATCCGATCCTTTCTGAGATCAGAGGGTTTTTTTTCATATTTATTTTATTTATTTTGTTGCGCCGGGTCTTGGTTGCAGCATGTGTGCTCCTTAGTTACGGCCGGTGGACTCCTTAGTTGCAGCCTGCAGGCTCCTTAGTTGTGGCATGGGAACTCTTAGTTGCGGCATGCATGTGGGATCTAGTTCCCTGACCAGGGATCAAACCCAGTCCCCCTGCATTGGTAGCGTGGAGTCTTAACCACTGCGCCACCAGGGAAGTCCCTGAGATCAGCTTTTTACAAAGAGAAAGAGCCAGGCAAGCTGAAATGGCAAGAGAAAAAAGACAGACTGATTCTGAGAGGAAATTTTAGAAGCAAAGAAAAAAATAAACTCACCTAATATAAAATGAAGTTAAGCGTGTGGACTCTAAAAACAGCCTAGAATGGAAGCCTGGCTCTGTTCCTTCCTAGCTGTGTAAACATGGATACACCACTCACCTCTCTGAGCTTGTCTCCTATTCTATAAAATGGGGTAATAATTACTACTTCACAGAGTTGTTGTAGAAATTAAATATATATAAAGTGCTTAGCACAGTACGTGAATCACAGTAATTACTCAACATTAGTGATGGCAATGATGGTGGTGCTGGTGGTGATATCTAAATCAGCCCTGCTATTACTGATGAAATTGGCATAATCCACAGTATCTCACTCAACCTGTTAGTCTACCTAATTTTTCTTCAGTTTTCAGGCATTCCAAATTGTCCCTTCCCACCAAGAATGGAATGAGCGTAGGACCCAGAATCCGAAGAGCTGGGTTCTGGCTCTGGTTCTGCCACTAACTAGCTGGGTGACCTTGGGCAAGTCACCAACTTCCCAGACCTGAAAGTCACCTTGTCATCAGCTCTGTCCATCCCCAAAGCAGAAGGTGCAGGAAACATTCTGAGAAGTGGAGGTACTGGCGTGATGCAGAGACAGGGATGCAGAGAGACAGGCTGGCAGATAATCGGCTCTGCTCCACTGCAGACCATAAAAAAGAGTATCTAAACACCTTACCTCAAAGCTTCCCAAGCTGTTCCAGAACCCTCGAAACCTGTTAGATTACACCAGACCAGAACCTCACAAGGGCAGGGACGTGGGCTGATTTTATTCTCTACTGCAGGACCAGTGGCCAAATTATACTATCATAGTCTGTGTTTACTTCATGCTTGCTGAATAAACAAATATATTCGGGAAAATCTGGGTTAAACAATGTCAAACTGGTTCCTTGTGCGCATTTCTCAAAACCTTTAATACGTGAATAGGCTCTGTGAATCATACAGAATGCAGTATTTCCCACCCTTATTTGATCATAGAACTCATTCTACTTCCCTTGAACCTGATTAACCTGATTAACATCTCCCAGAGTTGTAGTGTTCTACAGAACAGTTTGAGAAACATCTTTAGCTTATTTATTTATATTTTTTTTAGCCATGGCTTGCAGGATCTTAGTTCCCCAACCAGGGACTGAACCTGGGCCCTTGGCAGTGAAAGTGCAGAATCCTAACCACTGGACCACCAGGGAATTCCCAAGCTTACATAATTTAAGTCATTTTTACCATCATGAAATAAACATCTTACTCTTTATACATAAGGTAATTGAAAGGCCAACTACTTTGATTCACATCTAGTATGCAGCTGTTTTCCCCCAGCATCCTACACTTTCAAATCACCTGTCACCAGGCAGGGCCTCAATCTCTCCCATCTCCTAAGCAGCAGACGTTCTGCCTCGTTTCTCTGCCCTGCTCCCTGCACCCTCATAACCAGTCTGCTCTGCAAATCCTCCCACCTTTTCTTCCACTATCCCTTCTCTCTTCATCCTCAGTCTTATTATGGACTTCCTTCAACTGCTTTAATTACTCCTCTTCTCCTTTTTATAATCAACCCGACAGAGTTTCAGTCTTGTAACTTACAATATCATCCTATGCCTGAAAACTTCAAAGTACTCCTCCCTTTAATAATAAAGGCTGGGCCTTCCCTGGTGGCACAGTGGTTGAGAGTCTGCCTGCCAATGCAGGGGACACGGGTTCGTGCCCCGGTCCGGGAAGATCCCACATGCCGCGGAGCGGCTAGGCCTGTGAGCCACAGCCGCTGAGCCTGCGCGTCCGGAGCCTGTGCTCCGCAACGGGAGAGGCCGCAACAGTGAGAGGCCCGCGTACCGAAAAAATAAATAAATAAGTAAGTAAATAAGTAAATAAATAATAATAATAAAGGCTGGTGGGGACCTCCCTGGTGGCGTGGTGGTTAAGAATCCGTCTGCCAATGCAGGGGACACAGGTTTGAGCCCTGGTCCGGGAAGATCCCACATGCCGTGGAGCAACTAAGCCTGTGCGCTACAACTACTGAGCCTGCGCTCTAGAGCCTGTGAGCCACGACTACTGAAGCCTTTATGCCACAACTACTGAGCCCACGCACCTAGAGCCCGTGCTCCGCAACAAGAGAAGCCACTGCAATGAGAAGCCCGCGCACCACAACGAAGAGTAACCCCCACTCGCTGCAACTAGAGAAAGCCCGCGTGCGGCAACAAAGACCCAGCACAGCCAAAAATAAAATAATTAATTTTTTAAAAAAATATAAATAAAAAATAATAAAGCCTGGTCCTTCGCTTGCATTCTCCACACTGGATCCTCCTTAGGGTTATTCCTTAATCTTAAGTACATATAATCATGTCAAATCCCATCTGGGTTCCCTCTTCCCATCCTACCATTTATTTCTAAGAGCTCAAGCAACTAAATGTTTTCACATCCCCATGCCTTTGTCTGAGTTGTTCTCTCTGTCTAGAAGAGCACCTGTTGAAATCCTACTCATTTTCTAAGGTCCTGATCATAGGTAATCTCTTTTATGAAGTCTCCCTTATATCCCACTCTGGCCACAATTAGCTACTCCTTTTAACTACCTCAAGGCTACTGCACAACTTACCACAGACACAGGAAGTTAGTTGTACATATGAATGCAGAGATGGCAGAGCTGGAAGAGAAGACCATGAACCAGGTGAGCCTATCAAGCAAAATGACCAAGAGGTTGGTGACAAAAGGAGAAACCAGAAGGGTATTTGCATGAATGGCTTGAACGCTAAAGGAGAAGGGGTTTTGGTAAGACCTGGAAGCAGCAAAGGGAAGCCACGAGAAGGCTACAGCAGAGAGAGCTGCAGAAACGGGAGTGTTTTCACTCTGTGAGGCGGCTGGGGTGTGGGAATGTTGATTCACAATGGAACAATGCCCTCAGAGGGCCACCGGAAAGATTTGGGAAGGAAGCCAGTAGAAGGATGGAAGCTCAGAATCACAGGGCAGTTGAGAGTACATAAGTAGACAGCTGATCAGAAAGGATGGGAGCCAAGGAAACTGGGGATAAGAGGCAATGCCTTAGCCTAAACTGGCTGAGATCCCAGACAGTGTCAGGGGCCAGATGAGTTAAGAAGTCAACAGTCTTTGATCAACATTCAAAAGTACGTTGATGAGTAATTTTTCTCATGTCTGCAAAGAACAGATTTCCCTAGTGTTCCACTCATGGCACAATTCTTACCCCTGTGGGTTGGCTGTGCCAATGGGGGTAGCGGGTTGGGGGGAGTATCAGGGAGGGATTCGGTTGGGTGTGGTATCTCCCTTCACTAGGACAGGGCTCACAGACCAGAAAGGGAAGAAGCAAGCTGAACACGTGAAGAGTTTACAGGGATCAAAGATCTCCAGGCACGGGACAGACAACAGTAGGCACCAAGGCCCAAGATGTAGTGAGCTCATCCAAAGGGTAGACAGAGAATGGCAATGGGGAATGCAAGACAAAAATATCTTCTGAAAAGTCTGTCTATTAGGCAGGGTTTTCAATTGCAAATAACTAGATTTAGGCACACAACAGCAGCAAAAGGAATGTATTAGCTCACATAACCAAGAAGTCCCGGAAGCTTCAGAAACATCTGAATCCTGGGGTTCAAATGATGCTGTCTGTGCTCTCACCACCACTCAGTGCTACTTCTCACTGCATGCCAGCCTCATTCATTCTGTCCTACTTCATATAACTTCCTCCATGTAGTGGAAAGATAGCCACGAGGAGGTCTAGGCTATATCACTCCAGCAGCCAAAAACTCCCGGAGGAAAAGAATGACTCCTCTCCTAAACTGGAGCAGAAAAGAAGCTTGACTGAGTAAGCCTGGGTCATGTGCTCACCCCTGAACCAATCACTTGGTCAGATGGACAAGGCACTTCTCAGATTGGCCAAAGCTGAGTCACATGACCATCCCTGGCATTGGTGTCAACCCCACCCAAACCACATGGATTGCGGACAGAGATGTTCCCCAGAGGAAGGAAGTCTGGGCAAACAAATAATAAGTCTACTATAGACAGTGTGGTCACTTGTCAGTCAGGCACCAGATACCAAAAAAGAAGCCCAGTCTTGCTGCTTAAGCACAGAAGGGCTTGAAGTCAGACAGAACTGGTTTTAAACTTTAGCTTTGACACTTACTAGCTGGGTGACCTCAGGTAAATTACTTAATTTCTCAGCGCCTCAGTTTCCTCCTTATAAAATAGAATAGTACCTACCTTCTAGAGCTGTTTGAAAAGATTAAATGATATAATGCACATAAACTGCTAAGCACAATGCTTGACATAAAGTGATCAGTAAATGGTAGCTATTATTAGTAATAATAACAATCATGACAATTATTATTTAGAACAAGGGTGAGCTTGAAGAGTGAGCTGTGACTAAAAGAGAGAGCCAAGTCAGCACTTGGATAAATCATCCCTGGGTCAAGATTCATTAAGGGCAACTCAGGATACAATACAGGGGCCCTGAATGAACTCTAAGATGACAATTAAAATCAATAAATGTGTTGAGCACCTACTACGTGCCAGGCACTGAGGATACAATTATGAATAAGACACATGGTTCCAAGGTAACCTACCATGAAAAATGACTATGGCTTCATGACGTTATTTTGCGGGGAGGAGAAGTTGGCTGAAGCTGCTTCCTTACTTTCAGCCATAGGCTGTGGGCACTGGAAAAGTGCTGAGCGTACATAAGAATGATGCCTGGGGCCAACTGCTGGAATGCTAGGAAGGTATAAAAGGACTACAGTCACAGCCTCCCCCCCTCAAAAAAAAATGCCTTTGCATGAACTAGGAAAAAGTGTCTCTTCCTTTAGAAAGTTTACTTCCATCTTCCAAAAAACTGTCACAGTAAACAAATCTAGATGTTCCATGTGAATGACATATCCCAGAGTTTTGCAGTGTATAACCTGCACAACTGTACATGGTAGGCAGGGAATATGACATGGGGGCTGAGAGGGGTCAAGGGATAGGGTGGGGACAGAGAATCTGGGAGTCCCCAGGCCTTTGGAGACAGAGAATAACTTTTGCTATGGAGCTGCTCCATTCAATATGGTAGCCACTCACCACAAATAGCTATTAAGCATTTGATATGTGGCTAGTACAACTGAGGACTAATTTTTTTAAATTTTATTTCATTTTAATTAATTTTAATTTAAAATTTAAAACTGAAGTGGTATAAATACGTTTCCATTAACTTTGTTTGGTCCGACTACATTTTACTTTATCCACTGCAGTGCATAAGATATTCTATTGAATTGCATTGTATTGCATTGTATTGTACTATATTGTATTGCGCATATCAAGCTCCTGAGTTGTTTCTGGTATCTCATTAATAATTTTTATATGATTACATGGTGAAATTATAATATTTTTTAAATATTGGGCTACAGGACTTCCCTGGTGGCGCAGTGGTTGAGAGTCCGCCTGCCAATGCAGGGGACATGGGTTCGTGCCCCGGTCCGGGAGGATCCCACGTGCCGCGGAGCGGCTGGGCCCATGAGCCATGGCCGCTGAGCCTGCATGTCCAGAGCCTGTGCTCCGCAACGGGAGAGGCCACAACAGTGAGAGGCCCATGTACCGCAAAAAAAAAAAAAAAAAAAAAATATTGGGCTACACAAAAAATACTATTACGATTAATTTCACTTGTTGCATTTTGCTTTTTTTTAATGTGGCAACTAGAAACTTTTAAATTACATGTCTGGCTCACAGAATATTTCTATTCACCAGTGCTGCTCTAAAGACACCTTAGGATCTATAGTACTAAGAAGCATGGAATGATACCCAGAAGAACTGGTTGGTTTTGGTTTTGTTTGAAGCAGACCTTTACGTTTTCTTCTAGGTTGTCCAACTATGTTGACCAGGAAGGAAAATAACAGAAGGAGAGGGGAAGAGGGTAGTTCAGTGTGGATAGCTCAGGAGAGCTATCAGAGTACACTCTGGAGTCGGACTGTATTGTTCTGAACTCTGGCTTCACCATCTAACCAAATTCCCCTGAATCTCCCTGGGCTTCAGGCTCCTCACCCGTAAAATGCTTAAAATAATCTTGCCCACTTTATAGGGTTGTTGGGAGGATTAAATGAGATAATCCAATGTAAAGAGTTTAGCATGGAGCCTAGCACATTTATGTGCTCAACTAACTATTGGGGGCCACTGGGGCATTATTTGGGAATAAAGAAGGTGCAAATGAATGGTCTCCCTGTACCATGGATCTCAGGTTGCCATGGTATAAGAGGGCACACCCTGTCCACATGTCTCCTCAGCATTTATCTTTCTAGACCAAAGAGTTGGACAGGAGTCTACTTTACTCAATCCTCTATGCTTTGATTAATATGTTGGCTTTTTTCTAAGTGCATTATGTTTTTAAGGTACATTGATGAACTATCTCAGATGCTGAAGGATTATGAAAATGGGTAAGGTGGTATTTCTGAATTGTGTGTAACAACAGCTAAGATTTAACTAGCTTTTTTGTTCCAAATCCTACACTGAATCAATGTCTTCAGTTAAGAGGTTAAAGTAATATATGAATCTCTTTCTTGAGTAAAATCCAGAACGTCCATCTGCATGTACAGATGGATTCATTTTACCTAAATGCATTCTTTACCTCTTCCCTGCCATTTTGCATAAACTTGAGACCACCAATTTGGCTTTTTAATGTCCCAAAAGGTTCCTGTTGACTGTAAACTTGGAGTTTACACTGTGTACTCCCTCTTCTACATGTTTTATTTTTAAAATACTAATAAATAGTTTACTCACGTTTGTAACCTGAGAAATGTCCATCTATGCTTAACCTTTGTTCTGTCTTCCAGTCCCCTCCCTATTCCTGACTTCTTTTTTTTTTGCGGTACGCGGGCCTCTCGCTGTTGTGGTCTCTCCCGTTGCGGAGCACAGGGTCCAGACGCGCAGGCCCAGCGGCCATGGTTCACGGGCCTAGCCGCTCCGCGGCATGTGGGATCTTCCCGGACCGGGGCACGAACCCGTGTCCCCTGCATTGGCAGGCGGACTCTCAACCACTGCGCCACCAGGGAAGACCCTATTCCTGACTCTCAAAAACATTTCTCCCAGCCTCCCACTGACTCAATTTATTTAATCGCCTTTGTGTGGAGTCTTTTCAAAAACACTTGGAAAATCACAGTTTATCCCTAGCTTCCATAATCATTTAAAGTTCTTCAAGAACTCTAGTGAATTTGTCAAACATGATTCCTCCTTACAAAGGAGTAACCTATCCCCCCAAAAGGTTTTATCTGTTTAAAAACTGTAAAATCCACTTTCCCAACACATACACTTGTGCAGAATTTATTTTAGATTCCACTTGTTCCACAAAGTCCAAGAAAAATTCCACAGACATTACATTAAATCTACCGTCTGATTCTCAACAAGCCATTATCCTCTGTGAGGCTCACTTTTCTCATCTATAAAATGGGCATAATATAGATGCCCTTTGCTAAATAGAGCAAGCCATCTCATTACTCATGAATGTATATAAAACACTCTAGGAAAAGCTCAAAGTCCTTGACAAGCATTAGGCCATGAATCGTTCTGAAGTGGACTGTTAATTAGGTGTGTCATTATGCTTTGTTTAATAGATGGAAAACCTAAGGCATGGGAACACAATACCATTTAATAGCTAACTTAAAAATCCAGCCCAGGCTTTAAACATTAGTCAGAAAGATGTCAGGGGAAAAACCTGAATAGGAATTTCACTCTGCTCTAGTTCTTTATCAAGAACTACTACATTATTGCAAAATTCTCTCCAGTTACTGGTTGCCCTGCCCCTGCTACTTCCTCACGCAGTCCAGGAATGGGGAAATGGTGGGAGAGTTGGAATTCCCTACTGAACATATAATGCCTTCCCCCGCTTACAGAAAGGGTCATGAACCCTGGACCAGGTACTAAGGGCAAATGTAGTTTCACAGATACCATAACAATTTTTCCATGTTTTGTTACTGACCCCTGGAAACTTTTCCTATCCCACATCCAACAAAATAAAATGAGGCTATAGACATTTATCAAAAGAACACAGCCTCTGCAAATGAACCTGTCAGGTTACTCGGGCTTTATTATCTGAACTACAATTGGTCAGATACATGGCATGGCCTCAGTAACTCCAAATAAACCTTATGTCTTCACATAAAGGAGATACTGTGGATCCAAAAGGTCAAAAAAGAGGTAATGGAAACTTTATATAACTTTATATAGCCAGTGAGTTTTTTCAAATTATTATTTTGTGTCCTTCTGACACTGATTAACAGAAACAAGAAATCCTTTAATCCCAGAGTGGTATTTTGAAAAATATTTCCCAAGGAAACAATCCCCAAAAGGGAAAAACATATAGCAACACTACTTACTTAAAAACAAAACCAAACAAACAAAAAAACATATGTCCAACAACTGGGGAGTGGTTCAAAATACCATTGTATATTAACATGAAAGACTGTCACCAAGCTATTAAAAATGGCTTGGTTATAAGAACTGGTTATAAGAAAATGTCTATTTGGAATATTGTTACCAAAGAACATTATGCCTGAGCTAATTATAACCTCAAAAAGTGTGTGTGTGTATATATGTGTGTGTGTATGTGTAATATGTGTATATATATATATATACATATATACATATACATATATATATATATTTATATAAAGATTATAGAATTTGGAGTTACATAAACGGTTGCACACAATGCTCCTTAGGTTAATTATCTTCTAGAAAGGTGCCAAAGATTTGTAGAAAGTCAAATGATGATAAAGATGATGGAAAGGGGGTTCACGAAGAGTCTCTCTGGAATAGTTCTGGGGTCATTTTTAATCTCTTTTTTATAAGCTTCAATATTGTTTCAATTTTTTAACAATGAATAAATTTCTATAAAATGACTTTTTTTTTTTTTTAATGATGGCAGGGAGAGTCCAAAGAGCACACTGAGAGCTGGGGAATCGCAGTGGCAGGCAGAGTTCTATCCTTTGTCTGGGGGAGGAAAGGGGGTTGCATCACCACCTCTGAGCCCCAAAAACCTTCAGCTATGATTCCAGAACCTATGAACAAGAATTCTTTAATGCAGTGCTTCTATAACTGGTTTAAATATGTGACAAATAAGTTGACAATACTTAAAAAAGAAAAAAAGTAAAAAGCATTCATAAATTTACATATATAACAGCATTCATAACTCAGTTAACTTGTATTTCTGTTTCTCTACATGGTTAAAGGATCAAGCATTTTTAGCACTCAAAGCAGGAAAATAAAAAAGAAAGCCAACTGCCTTCTGTGAAACAAAAATAACCCCAATGGTAAAAACTAACTTTACTGCATGCTTAAATTATATTTGCAGAAAAATAAACTTTGAAATCACTACTTTGCAGGGAAAAAAACCCACGATTTATTTTTGGGGGTAGTCATGTGGAGCTCTCACAAGTTGTGGTTGAAACCTAATACTGGGAGATACATGAGGACATCAGAGTTTCTAAGGAAATACCTGACAGAAAGACACTGCTGGAACTCTTTTCAGGATAAAGAGAAGACATGAAAAGTTTTCCCTGTTAAATCAGGCTAGAACTTCAAAAAAATTAAAGGCACAGGGAGTAGGATATTTGAGGAGGAGTTCTACTTTATAAGCATTTCATGTAGTATATGACAATTTAAAGTCTTTCATTTTTATACTCTATAGCTAAGCATTTCCAAAGCTCTCAACCTTAAAAAATAAATGGCATGTAGTTACGAAAGGAAAAATATATCTAATATTGATGAAATCCAAAGACATCTTCCTCTTTTAGAAACGTAACACTTAGCAACTAGAAAACTAATCCGCACATACCTCCCTCCCTCTTCCAAACCCACTCTTCTTTGCCATAAAATCAAGACAATCAGGGCTTCTTCCCTGGTGGTGCAGTGGTTGGGAGTCTGCCTGCCGATGCAGGAGACGCGAGTTCGTGCCCCGGTCTGGGAGGATCCCACATGCGGCGGAGCGGCTGGGCCCGTGAGCCATGGCCGCTGGGCCTGTGCGTCCGGAGCCTGTGCTCCGCAACAGGGGGGAACGCAACAGTGAGAGGCCCGCGTAACGCAAAAAAAAAAAAAAAAAAAAAAAACTCAAGACAATCACAAGACTATGCTAAGAAGAAATATATGGGTGAAAAATAACAATAATAATAGGTACAATTAATGTTGTCTTTTCAAGGATGTTTTAAATGAGGATTATTTCTAAATAATATGAAAAACAATACACTTGGGAACACTTAAATTGAATAATACTCTATGGCTTCAGTCTATACAGCCAAAGAGAAGTGAAAGTCTAATCAAGAATTTAGTGAATTTAGGGCTTCCCTGGTGGCACAGTGGTTAGGAATCCACCTGCCAATGCAGGGGACATGGGTTCGAGCCCTGGTCTGGGAAGATCCCACATGCCGCGGAGCAACTAAGCCCTGGCGCCACAACTACTGAGACTGCGCTCTGGAGCCCGCGAGCCACAACTACTGAGCCTGCACATCTAGAGCCCGTGCTCCGCAACAAGAGAAGCCACCGCAGTGAGAAGCCCGCGCACCACAACGAAGAGTAGCCCCTGCTCGCCGCAACTAGAGAAAGCCTGTGTGCAGCAACGAAGACCCGATGCAGCCAAAAATAAATTAATTAAAAATAATAATAATAAACAAAATTTTAAAAAGAATTTAGTGAATTTAGACTACTGTTTACAACTTGGATAATTATGACCGAATATATATATTTTTTTCTTTTTTCTTTCTTTTTTTTTTTTTTTTAACTGCCAACTGTCCACAACTATCTGGAAAATTCATCTGGTACAATGATCTAGTATTAACTAGGCATGTGCTTTTCCCTGGGAGAGTTCACAATTCAGCTGAGAAGACAAAAAGAACTTACGTGAATTACTTAGCACATTAGAGAAAAACGACACTGCTTGGGAAAAGAGGTTGCGATGACTTCAAAGGTTCTGTTTAGAAAAGGGAAGGAGGCCTGTGGAAGCACAGACGGAGGAATGAGCATTGCAGATATTCCCACTGGCCAAACTTTTGTTCTTAATGGTACCCAGTAGGTCCAGCTGAGTAAGTGTTTTCTAACCATCTATCGTTCTCTGTCCTCCTTCAGAATGACTCCTGTACCTGCTCCACTGTAGCAAGTGCCAGCACTGGTATTTTCTGGATTCCCAATGCATAGCTGCCATCATGAGAGTATAGAGCTTTGCTTTTTCCGGGCAGATAAGACGGTGTGGAAACAACACTCTTCCTACTTCAGCGGAAGCTGACTCTTGTCACCATTCCTCTGTGTATAAGCAGAAAGTCATGCTGATGTTGTCAGGCTACTGAGATAGAAAGCTGGAAGGTCACACTGCATTAAGGAAGCCTGAAGAATGACTCAACTGGTTAAACAGGGTTGGAAAGTTGTGATCGTCCACGAGGAGCAGGGTAGGTCAGTCATCTCTGCTCAGCCCAGCCAGAAACAGGAACTTGGTGCACACTCCAAGAAAGGCATGAGCTTTGAAATGGGAAGAGAGGATGCTGCTGGAAAGGCAACTGCGTGATAAACGCCTCCAGAAGGAAATAACAATAATTTCCACTGGGGCCACATGGCCACCAATGACACCAGGCCCACCGTTCAGCCTAAAACATTAGACTTACAGAAGCTGAGCTTCACGGAAGAGTAAAACGTTCAGAGGCCAAGGTGACAGAATGAGTCCTCCCAGACAAGGTGAATTTGAGAAGTGGGAACCAGGGCTCTACGACCAGCAAGCTATATAGCATCAGGCTAGGGCTGGAGAGAGGTTCTGCCTCCCAAGACCACTGTAATGAATTGGTAGTGGATGCTTAGAGTGGTATAGGAAGGAATCAGCAGCCCCAACTCCACTGGGTAAAGGCAGGGAAAATGGCAGCAAACTGCCATGGCTGAACCACACTAGTCTCTCAGCAGAGGTTGGTTAAGAAAGCTATACTCCAGGCACTAAGGAGTAGTAATGAACAAAATGAAACAAAACTCTACTTTCTCTCCCTCCTGAAAGCCCAATAAAATGACAGTAAAGGGATAAACCCACAAGGATGGGGAGAATGAAAGAAGAGACAACAGTAAAAACATTTAGGTGGGGTGAGGGGAAGCCAAGAAACAACCTGATTTATACCATGGAATCTCAAAATGCTAAATAATTAAAGGCAATTGGATCCTCTGTGGGAAGTGGGGGGACGGGGGCTGATCTAAAATAAAATAAAAATGGAAAGCCTCCTTGGAAAGTACCTGGATCTCCCAGGTCCCTCCAGCCACTCTGAGCAGTTAGGTGATGGCCCCTTCTCTACCCCAGCAAAAACACCTGGAGTTTCTTCCCTACCCCTCCCTGAGAGGAATTACATGAACATATAACTACCCCAGAGAGGGTGAAAAAGAGAAAGTCTCTGGATTGGAGTATGTCAGGCACAGCCCAGGTGTTTTACTGGAAATACTGTGGAGAGGTTATATGAACATGCAGATGCTGAGACATTCAGCCTTCTTCTCCACCTCATTCCCAGATCACTGGCAGCCAGGCTCTTCCCACCACCCAGGAAAAAGACTGGAAGAGCTTTTTCTGAGGACTCTCACCAGCCCAAGAGGTACTAACATCAAAATTTCCCCAAATAAAAGACTCAGCCAAATCACCCAACAGTTAAGTTCCCAGCCAACAAGCTTTTTAATCCCCCACTCAGATGTGAGTAGACAGCCTAGGGTATCAGAAATACAAGGAAAGCCTCTAACATGAAATGTAGACACCTAAACAAATAAACAGATAATAGCAACTTGGGGAAACTGAGTCTATGCAGGAAGGAAAAAACTTTCCAGGTAACAAAATATCTAGTATCCAGCCCAAAATATCTAGAATCTGAACAATAAGTTTCTGAAAGAGACGTCACAAAATAGAGAGGAAGAAATTATCAATGAGATAATGCAAGAAAATTTCCCAAACTGAAAGATGTAGATTTCTGGATTGAAAGAACCCAGCACAATTGATGAAAAGAAATCCATACCACAGCACACATCATGAAAACTCCAAGATTGTGGAGGCCAAGAGAAAATTCTACAAACTTCCACAAAGGACACAGCAGGTTTGTAACCTGTAGACAGGCTACAGGCAATCAGAACAATTCTGAATTTCTCAAGAGCAACACCACAAGCTAGAAGGTGATGGAACAACGCCTTCAAATTTTCCATCCTGGAAGTCTACACTCAGACGAACGATCAATTGTTGTGGAAAAAAGATATTTTCAGGCACTGACTGAAAAATGAGGGACTTCCCTGGTGATCCAGTGGTTAAGAATCCATCTTCCAATTCAGAGGACACAGGTTTGATCCTGGGTCGGGGAACTAAGGTCCCACATGCCACAGGGCAACTAAGCCCACAAGACACAGCTAGAGAGCCCACGTGCTGCAAACTACAGAGCCTACACACTCTGGAGCCCACGCATCACAACTAGAGAAGCCCAAGCTCCACAACTAGAGAGAAACCCACGTGCCGCAACGAAAAATCCCATGTGCCACAACTAAGACCCGATGCAGCAATAAATAAATAAATAAATAAATAAATAAAAACAAGGATGATTTTTTAAAAAATGAATAGACAAAATATGAATAGATAAAATAAACAGGAAGGAAAGCAGACATCCTGTGCATCCTTTACCAGAAAATTCCTTCAGAATGGGGCTATACCAAAAAAAAAAGGAGTCTACAAGAAAGAGAAAGGCATGTACTACAGGTAACAGGAGATCCAATACAGAGAGAAGTGATGGGGATCCCCCCCCCAGGATGACAAAGGGAAGTCCTCAGGGTGACATCTGTGCACCATGTGTAGAGGGCAACCAGTCCAGACTCGAGCAAGCCAGGAGGCTCAGGGACAGTTTCTTTGGGGAAAATGGAATTGACAGAATACCTGACTCATCTGAGGTAAGAATTAGAAAACTGGTCAAAAGGTTTGGGTTGAATTAATGATGAGTACATAAAAAACTAAGGCAGTGAACAAACAAAGCAATTACTGACTCCGAGAAAAAGAAAAAGTTGTGCTTGGCTTGACTATGAATGTTAATCTAACCAAAATTACTGTTTAACTATTGCAAGGATGGGAAAATAGGGAAGCTGTGGTTAGGCTGGGGGTTAGAAGAAGAAAGAGAGCCAAGTCATCATCTTCCACAGCAGGAAGTCAACAGATAATGCTTCAAACTGAAAAATTACAAGTATCACTTACAAGCAATAAATACCAAAATAACCAACTCGAAGAATCACAAGTGTTTGTTTCTGGAGAGGGAAGTGCAACTTGGATGAAAGGTTTAAAACTAAAAAAAGAAAAAAAGAACAAAACAAAAATCATATTGACTTCTATGCCTTTTTTTTTTTTTTTGCTTTTGCTTTGTTTCCCTAATAACAATTTGGGAAAATTCCATCCTTGTTTTCCCTAAACAAACAAACAAAAAAAAGTCAGGGACTTCCCAGGTGGTCCAGTGGTAAAGAATCCACCTTCCAATGCAGGGGACTGGAGGTCGATCCCTGGTCAGGGAACTAAGATCCCACATGCCGCGGGACAACTAAGCCCACATGCCACAACTACTGAGCTCGTGTGCCGCAAGCTACACAGCCCACGTGCTCTGGAACCCGCATGCCACAACTACAGAGCCCAAGCGCCCTGGAGCTTGCGCACAACTAGAGAGAAGCCCACACGCCGCAAGGAAGATCCCGCATGCCACAACTAAGACCCGATGCAACCAAAAATAAATAAATAATAATATAAAAAGAAAAGAAAATGTCATTTTCTACATCTACACCATGTAGCTGTGATCATCTGAGCTCTGAGCTGTCAAATATAGTGGGAAAGTTAATAGTTATAATCCAATCCAAGGAAGGACAGGTTGAGCTAGGGCAGAGATGCAAAGGCAAGCCCAGGTGGAGGCAAGTTTGGAGGTGAAGCCAACTACTAAGCTTCTCTCTTCTGGGGTTCTTTTTAACAAAGCTATTCTCACAGCATAATCACCTGGGACGGGTAATTTTAGAACTGGCAGTGACCATGGACCAATTTCACTCCTTTCTAACAGACTCCAATGCCCAATTTATGACCCTAGTACAACCAAGGCAGCTAGCCTCCACAGCAGTTGATCTGGGTTCAACTTCAGTTACTCCACTTTGCCTGTGTAGACTGGATAATAGGAGAGCACAGTAAGGGCTCTGAAGCAAGTGACACTGTCATCAACAGATACTTAGCTGAGCATCTGTGCACCAGGCTGAGGATCAACAGCCCTATCAACTCTGTGGACCAAGTCTCCCTGCCCTGAACAATAAGACGATTCTCCCTAGGAGGGGGATCCCATGAAGGGGTGGAGTGGGGTGAAAACCAAGGAGCTGGAAGAGCTGGGCTGGGGAAGGGAGGCACCAACCAGGTCAACCTGGAGGAACCTGTAGACAGAGGTGTGCCTGGAGGCCCAAGGCCTAGGATGCCAGCACTCTGCATACACAGAGGAAGGCAGAGAGACCAGCAATTCTTCCCCAAAAGCAAAAAGTGGCCAGACACTACCCACAACCCCAGCAGCCATGCTGTCGAGGGTCAACTTAGGGAGCAAAGGCTGCCATTCTCTGAGCTTCACTCTGACTTGATAAAACACAGCCCCTGCCCTTGAGTAACCAGCTGCTGAGAAAACAAGATGAATTTTTTTTTAATTTTTTATTTATTTTTGGCTGTGTTGGGTCTTCGTTGCTGCGCGCGGGCTTTCTCTAGTTGCGGCGAGCGGGGCTACTCTTTGTTGTGGTGCGCAGGCTTCTCATTGCGGTGGCTTCTCTAGTTGCAGTGCACGGGCTCTAGGCACATGGGCTTCAGTAGATGTAGCACGTGGGCTCAGTAGTTGTGGCTCACAGGCTCTAGAGCGCAGGCTCAGTAGTTGTGGCGCACAGGTTTGGTTGCTCCGCAGCATGTGGGATCCTCCCAGACCAGGGCTCGAACCCGTGTCCCCTGCATTGGCAGGTGGATTCTTAACCACTGCACCACCAGGGAAGTCCCAAGATGATTATCTTCATACAGAATAAGTAGGTAAACAGGTTGACAGTGCTAAAGCATATATTAATATTCTATATTTTTTCCTATCTGTAAAGGTGTGAAAATTCTAGTTCAAGGACCCACGTGTGGTGGAGCACTGCACTGATCCGCATGTGTTTGCAACACTTGCCCTATACAGTTCTACAAACCAAAATGTACACAACCTCCAGGAAGAATCCAGATCATTAACATAAACACAATGCAGTAAGCGCCTAGAGCTGACAAGAGAATATATGGATCAGATTAATTGGAGTATTGGGAAAGTATAAGTTTTTCCTAAACAATGAAAATGTACCTAAACCAAAAAAAATTTTCAAATACATAGTGAGAATATTATACACACTTTTCTTTTCTCCATATAAATCATGACACTCCATACTACATGTGATTCTCGCCAGCTGAGCTACCAGCATCACAAACCAACCTGCTAAATCCTAAACTTATTTGGGAAACCCACTGGTTTGTTGGGGCTGTTTTCTCCTCTCCAGCTCTTCAGGGGAGAATCATCTAGAAGCAAGTAAATTCTCAGAATTTCCTAAGAGGAAAAAATGGGCCCTCACTGAAAAAACACAGGGTATATGCTCAAAACACTTAACTATTTTGGATAAGCTTCAAACCCACTTGGCCACCAGTCATCTGTTGTTCCAACTTAACATTGAGATCTACCCTTCGAATCAAATCTTCCTGTTTCCAAAGAATGGCAATAGATGAAATTGTTTCCGAACCTGATACACAGCAACGTGTTATTCTTCCATGAAAACAAAACCAAAAAATCAAATCAAAAGGAAATTTAGGATCCAAGGGAAAGCGCACACCCCCAAGGCAAGGCCCTAGTTTTCCCAACACATGTATTCACCGAATCCCTGTTATCAAGATTCAAACACAATTTCCTAGATTAAAAATGTGAGGCTGGTGGGGCGAGACGCTCACACACGTGCAACTGTGGAAAATCTCTGTAGATGCTGCCAACTTTCAATCAAGACTGCGCCGCCGCCCAAGCAGAGAGGAGGAATCAACTTCCCGCGGGGCAGTTGGGAAGTGAGCCCAACGCTTAACTTGCTGCGGGGCGGCCCGCGTCCAGGGACCCAAGAGGAAAAGGGACCGGTGCTCCTCGGGAGAGGCCGGCGTCGGAGCCCGGGAGGCGGAGAGGCGGCGGCCGCCGCCGGAAGGCGCGGCTACGGCGGGACGCGCACCTGTCCCTTCGTGGTCCGCAGAGGACAGGTCCTCACCTGGCGTGGCGCGCCCTCAGTCACGGCGGCGCGGAAAGAAAATCCTTCCTGGTTCCACGAGGGTCCGTCTCTGGGCTTGTGGAAGCCTCCTCTCGCCGCGCGCATCCTCGTCCCCACCCGTCCCCTCCCAGAGTGACGCAGTCCCGGGGCCGCCCCGCCGGCCCGCGGCGCCCTTACCTGGCTGGAGCGCGCCGGATGCGCCGAGTCCGGGAGACGCCGAAACCGACCGGCGCCGCTGAGTCCCGAGCCTGGCGTCCCGGCCCCGCCCCCACTCGTCCCGCCCCGCGCGGCCCAGAGATCGCCAGGCCCCCGATGGCTCCGCCCACACACACCGAGGCCGGCGGCTACAGGTTCGCACGGGTTTGCTGCGGTTCTGAGACTGGAGGCCCGAGTGGGCCGGATGGGCCTCCCGGCTACCCCGACCCAGTCGAGGTTTCGGGCAAGTCGCGGGAACGTCCCTGGTGTTCCTGGACGCCGTGCTGGGCCTCCTCCTTCACCCCTCACCCCAGAGAACTGACCGCGACGTCACGGACACCCCCAGCCCGTGAGAACCCGAGCAGTGCCACCTGTGGGTGACCGGGGACTCTTGTCGCAATTAGGGACCGCACCTCCCCTTCCGCTAAATGGTGGCGAACCAGGTGGGTGACGCGGTGCGGTGGAGCGAAGCAACGAGTTTTACCAAAAGAGTAAGTCTTTTTACTTCCAAACCTGAAGCAGCAGAGCATATCTGATACACTTACGGGTCACGTGCCCTCCCTAGTCCTGTAGTAACATTTTCTTCATTCACTGTAGGGTAGAAAATTGCCCTTAGGTAACTTACTGTATCCCAGGAACTCTTTCAAGTACATTACCCGTATGAACATTTCTATGAAGTATATGTTATCAGAATTTCCCATTTTTATGGAGGGTGAAAGTGAGGCACAGAGAAAAACAACCTGCCTAGTGTCACCCAACTAATAAATATAAAAGCTAGAATTCAAATCCCCGTAGTCAGCCTCCTGATTTTGAGCTCTAAACCAGGGGTCCCCCACCCCCCACCCCCACCCCCACCCCCCGGCTGCAGACTAGTACCGGCCTGTGGCTGTTAGGAACCGGGCTGAACAGCAGAAGGTGAGCGACGGGCCAGCTAGCAAAGCTTCAAATGCCGCTCCCCTTCGCCCACCGCCTGAGCCATCGCTGGCTTTGCCGCCTGAACCGTTCCCCCCATGGCTCGCGTTACTGCCTGAACCATCCCTCCTCACCCCTCCACCTCTCTACGCCCACCCTCCACCCCCCGAAAAACTGTCTTCCATGAAACCGGCCCCTGGTGCCAAAAAGGTTGGGGACCACTGCTCTAAACTACTGCTCTCCTGACTTACAAAATTTGAGTGTCCACCATGTCCCATGAACTGTTAAAAGCCCGGGCTCTGCCCTCAAGGAGCTTTTAGTCTAGTTCAGGGAGAAGGACAATCAGTCATCACTAAGCAAGTAAAAAATGAAGCCATTACACATGTGAGAAGTGTCCTGACTAAAATCAAGTAGGTGATGGTGTTGCGAGTAATGCGGATGGGGAGGCCACAGATCTAGTTGTCCTGGAGGCTTCTCGGAGGAGGTGACAGTGGAGCTGGGAACTGAATGGTAGGCCAGGCAGTCAGCCTGAAGATGAAGCAAAGGGAAAGGCACATGAAATAATCATCATCCTACTTCATGCTTGTTGGAGACCTAAAAACATGCCTTCCTATATTATCTCTCTTTTGATCATACAATAACACTGAGAAGTCTGACAAGATTCCATTTTACAGGAAAAAAAAAATCTAATGATTAATTATTTGCCTTAAGTCATACTACTCCTTAGGAAAAGGGTTGGGAGGGGAGGGGAAGGATGGGAAGAGCACACAGGTGTGAACCAGGGCTTTCTGATTCCAAATCCTCTTTCACCCAGGTGATGATGATGGCCTGTCTCAGGAAGAATCTAGTAAAGTTTTTCTTTTGTGATCTTGCCTCCTCCCAGCCCCAGTCTCTTCTGCCTCCTGTTGACTAATTAACATAATTTCCCCCAGGGCAGGTGTTCTTTGAGGGAGCAGATGTCAGGAACCTTCTGAAAGGATGCAAAACGTGTGTGTAGAGAAAAAGTTATAGTTAAATAATTATGGTAATAAAGTTGGCTTTCTCCCAAGAAAAATGCTCACATATATATATATGCATAATGGAGAGGACTTATAATTTTCATCAAATGGTCTGACCCAAAAAGCGTAAAAGTCACTGAAGATTTTAACTGACACTGTGGTGATTAAAAGAACTAGTTTCCAACTCACTTTGCCTGGGCTAGCTAGGCAACTGCGGAGGCTCATATTTCTGACTTAATGGAAATGAGGCTCTCAAAGTTTATAAAGGTTGATTGAAAGGGAAGCAAATCCAGATCCTCATGTAAGTCCTTCATAAAGTTTAAAATAAAAAGAGAAGAGAATGTCTTTATTGTCACTCTTAGTTCTCAAGAAAACCAGAGACTGATCTGTAAACAAAACATCTAGATCAACGTAACTCTTTCTTTTTCTTATTGGAGTATAATTGCTATACAATGGTGTGTTAGTTTCTGCTTCACAACAAAATGAATCAGTTATATATATACATATGTTCCCATATCTCTTCCCGCTTGTGTCTCCCTCCCTCCCACCCTCCCTATCCCACCCCTCTAGGTGGTCACAAAGCACGAGCTGATCTCCCTGTGCTATGTGGCTGCTTCCCACTAGCTATCTACATTACGTTTGGTAGTGTATATATGTTCATGCCTCTCTCGCTTTGTCACAGCTTACCCTTCCCCCTCCCCATATCCTCAAGTCCATTCTCTAGTAAGTCTGTGTCTTTATTCCTGTTTTACCCCTAGGTTCTTCATGACATTTTTTTTTCCTTAAATTCCATATATATGTGTTAGCATACGGTATTTGTCTCTCTCTTTCTGACTTACTTCACTCTGTATTACAGACTCTAAGTCTATCCACCTCATTACAAATAGCTCAATTTCGTTTCTTTTTATGGCTGAGTAATATTCCATTGTATATATGTGCCACATCTTCTTTATAACTCTTTATCGGTGATAATTGAGGTCGTTTCCATAACGTTATACTGTTTTCTGAAGAAAGCATTCTTTATATTACCAATCAAACAGTGTAAGTAGGTGGTTAACGCCTGTGTATGATCCCCAGAGCATGTAGTAAAGAGTACTTGTATTGGTTTTCAGCAGAGTGTTGTTAGAGACAGTGTCAGAGAGAGAGACTGTAAGAGAGCTTCAGCTACATGGATGAAAAGGTGTAAAACTGAATTTAGGATGTGGTAGGCTAAAAAAAATTTAATATGTACTGTTTCTTATGTGAAACGGACAATAGCTTTACTAGAAAACAGAATACAAAGTTAGGCTTATGTAACTCGAACTTTTAGGTTGAGCCTCTTCAAAAGAAGGAATGTGATGGTGGACCTAAAAAGATTTCTCCCTCTTCCTCCAAGAAGATGATTCAAACAATACTATTACTGCCTTCTTTATTTTAATAAAATTGAGATACAGAAAAAAGGCATTTGTGACTTCTTAAAGACAGGGATTCCCTTCTTACCGAATATCCACACGGTTTCTATAAAATTTGTATGTTTAGGTGAGCAATGTCAGGTTGACATAATTTTAGTTCCTTGAGAAAAGAAAATGCCTTTTTTTTTTTTAACTTGGAAATAGATTCCACGTTGTGCCTAAGAAGACATACAGCATCAACATGGAAAGTTTGTAAATAATGTGGTGTTTTGTATTTGGAGCTTCTCCCACTCTTTTTTGTACATCTCTGGCTCCCTTTTGTAACTTTCTTCCTACCTATAGACAGGCACATCCTAGGTGAATAGTAATTGTCTGTTGAATGAATGAGTGATGACAACAATGATGTTAACAATGCAGACCTTATCTGTCCTGTATAGAGAGTCTATTGCTACATGAAGATTACTTCGTTGTGGTGGTATGATATGTCTGCCTCTCCTTCCATGATGTACTGAAAGTAGTTGCTTCCTTGGAACTAAATAAAGGAAGGAAAGAGTTTTAAATGTGGGACACAAAATCAAAAATTATACTCCTGGGAATTGTTGCTAGGTAAATCATTCAAAAGAAAGAACTAGCATCATATACAAAGTATGTGTATAAGATCATGACTCATAATAATAAAATAATTAAATGTCCAATGCTAGAGAAATGTTTAAGCAAAATACATCAATGGTATGAAATGTCAGGCTGTCATTAAAAATAGTATCTATGGGGCTTCCCTGGTGGCGCAGTGGTTGAGAGTCCGCCTGCCGATGCAGGGGACACAGGTTCGTGCCCCGGTCCGGGAAGATTCCACATGCGGCGGAGCGCCTGGGCCCGTGAGCCATAGCCACTGAGCCTGCGCATCCGGAGCCTCTGCTCCGCAATGGGAGAGGCCGCAACAGTGAGAGGCCCGCGTGCCGCAAAAAAAAAAAAAAAAAATAGTATCTATGTTAATAAATAGAAATGTGGAGGAAAACTTATGAACATTAAATGAAAACAAATAGAACACAGTGCTTTACATATCCTATGATTGCAACTAAATACAAATTATGTGGGAAGAAAATTGCTGGGTTGAAAATAAGAATTATGGACAGTTATTCAGGGGGTTCCTATGTGCCAGACTGTTTTAAGTGCATTGGATTAATTCACCTAATTCTCACAACAACTGCATGAGGTACAATAGCTTTAATAGAAAACTGCGTGCCGTTCTTCTTCTCATTTTACAGATGAGAGAACTGAGGCAGAGGTCTAAGTAATTTACCCAAAGTCACACGGCCAGGATGTGAATATAAAGTAGTATGGCTCTAGAGTTTGCAGCCTTAGCCATGCAAAGCTGCCAGGGAAAATAACATTTGAATCGTGGATCATTTTTTTTTTAACTTCCTTGTATAATGTTTTAATGTTAATTTAACAGTGAGTAAAAACGTATTAAATTACAGAGTCAGAAAAAAAGGCACAGAAGTAAAACCAGATTATACTTAGAAGAGACAGATAAAAAGGTAAGATGAAAAAAATACTGAGTGAAACCATCTGGGTTTGGCCAGTTTATGTTTTGGATTAGAATCCAAATAGTGTTTCAAATGGGTCCAACATATCAACAAATTCATAGTTTATAAGGATTGAGATAAAATGAGCTATGTCACATAGAATGTTATATTCAGTATTATTAGTATGACTGAAAGTATATTCTGGCCTGGTGCCTTTTACTTACTGTTTCTTCTACCTAGAATGATCTATCCCTGGAACTTTTTGAAGCTGCCTTCTTCTCAATGGTGGCCGTTATGCAAATGTGACCATCACTGCATTAGCAGGAAGCTGAGAAAACATTGGTGAACAATCCCAACAAAACTCCCTGTTATGGTGGAACTTACATTCTGGTGGAAAAGTCAGTCATTTAAAAATGGATTGAGTAAAGTATAAAAACATTTTAAACGAGATTTTCATCATAAGTCACTATTTAGGACAATTATAAATGGGGGAGAGTAAGATATGGAAAGGGAGCTAAATTTTCTATGCTTCCCTCAAACTGGTAAAATGATGACATCAGTAGAAATTATGTAGATGTAATGTAAAACCTAGAGCAACCACTTAAAAAAGCTATAAAAAAAAAAGAAACACACAAAAACACCCTATATAAACTGAAATAGAATTCTAAAAAATATCCCTCAACTGTTCATGGAGCATGTACTGAGATAATCATATCCTAGGCCATAAAACAAACCACAACAAATTTAAAATAATTGAAATCACACAGTGTATGTTCTCAGATCACAATAAAATCAAACCGGAAATCAGTAAGAAAGATTTCCAGCAAAACTCTCAAACCCCTGGAAAATAAACAACTTACTTGTAAATAATCCATAGATCAAAGAGGAAGTCTTAAGGGAACACAAAAAATATTCTGAATGGAATAAAAACAAAAATACAACATATCAAAATTTGTGCACACAGCCAAATAGTGTTGAGAGAAAATTTTATAGCAGTAAATGCACACATTGGAAAAGAGGAAAAGTCTCAAATCAAAAATCTAAGCTCCCACTGCCAAGAACCTAGAAAAAGAGCAATATAAATCCAAACAGAAGGAAGGAAATAAAGATAAAAGCAGAAATCAATGTAATTCAAAACAGAAAAACAATGGAGAAAATCAATGAAAGATCTGGTTCTTTGAAAAGGTCAATAAAATTGTCAAACACCTAGCAAGGCTGTCAAAGATAAAAAGAGAGAAAACCCAAGTTACCAGTAACAGGAATGAACCGGGGACTATAATTAAAGACCATTCAGACATCAAAAAGGTAATAAAGGAGTACTACAAACAACTCTGCACACAAAAATTTGACAATTCAGATGAGATAGACCAATTCCTTAAAAAGTACTGATTGGGAATTCCCTGGCAGTCCAGGGGTTAGGACTTGGTGCTTTCCCTGCTGGGGCCCAGGTTCCATTCCTGGTTGGGGAACTAAGATCCCATGAGGCAAAAAAAAAAAAAAAAAAAAAATTAGCAAAAAGAATTTAGTAATACAAAAAAGGAATTATACACTATGATCAAGTGAAGTTTATTCCAGGAATGCAAGACTGGTTTGACATTTTAAAAAGAAAAACAAGAACTTTTGCACTGTGGAAAATATTTGGCAGTTCCTCAGAAGTTAAACATAGAATTACTATATGACCCAGCAATTCCACTTCTAGGTGTATACCCAAAAGAACTGAGAACAGGTACTAAAACAAATACTTGTCCACAAATGTTCATAGCACCATTATTTGAATAGCTATAAAGTGGAAACCACCCAAATGTCCTTTAGCTGATGAATGGATTATCAAAATGTATTATATCCATACAATGGAATACTATACTGTTAAAAGGAATGAATTACTGATACATGTTACAACATGGATGAACTTTGAAAACATTACACTAAGTGAAAGAAGCCAGACACAAAAGGCTACATGTTGTATTTATTTCATTTATATGAAATGTCCAGCATAGGAAAATCCATAGGGATAGAAAAGTAGATTACTGGTTGCCAAAGGTTGGAGATGGGGAGGAAATTTAGGACTAACTGCTAATATGTACAGGGTTTCTTTTGGAGGGGATGGAAATGTTGTGGAATTAGGTAGTAATGATGGTTACACAACATAGTGAATACAGTAAAAAAAAATTACTGAAGTATGCACTTTACAATGGAGAATTTTATGTTATATGAATATATATCTCAATTAAATAAAACTTTTTTCTTTCTGAAAGACCCTGTTAAGAGGATGAAAAGACAAGTTACAGACTGGAAGTAAATATCTGCAAACTGCATATCTAACAGAGACTAATATTTAGACTATATAAAGAGCTCTCATAACTTAACAGTAAATAAACAATGCAATTAGAAAATGGGCAAGAGACATAAAAAGACATTTCACCAAAGAGCATATACAAATAGAAAATAAGCTCATGAAAAAATCTTCAAGATTATTAAATATTTGATAAATGCGAATTCAGATCACAATGAGATATCAGAATGACTAAAATAAAACAGCGACATCAAATGTAGGTGAGAATGTGGAGAAATTTGATCACTCTTACATTGCTGGTGGGAATGTAAAATGGTACAGCTACTCAGGAAAATGGTTGGGCACGTTCTTAAAAAAACTAAACATGTAACTATCATATGACCCAGAAATTGCACTTAGACATTTGTGCCAGAGAAATGAAAACTTAAGTTCACACAAAAGCCTGTCCCCAAAGTTTATAGTAGCTTTCTTCATAATACTCAAAATGGGGGAAGACCCATATGTCCTTCAACAGGTGAATAGTTAAACAAACTGTAGTGTAACATAGGAATACTACTCAGCAACAAAAAATAAATAAAACAGTTGATTGAATGGCTGAACAAATCTCCAGCAAATTATGCTAAGTGAAAAAAAGCCAATAAAAATGGTTATGTACCATATGATTCCATTTATATAATATTCTAGAAATAAAATTATAGAAACAGAGAACAGATTAATGGTTACTGGGTATTCATACAGGGGTGGTGGCAGAACAAAGTGGGTACACCTGTAAGAGGGCAATGTGAGGGAGCCTTATGGAGATGTAAATGTGTGTCTTGACCGTATCAATATCAGTATCCTAGCTGTGATACTGTACTATAATTTTGCAAGATGTTACCTTTGGGGGAAACTAGGAAATATGAGAACTCTCTGTATTTTTTTCTTCCACTTGCATTTGAATCTATAATTATCTCAAAGTTGAAAGTTTAACTAAAATTTTAATTAACAGCTGATAATGACAATAGCCCCCAATTTTTGAATACTTAATGCTAAATATGAAATCTAAGCACATGATTCTTTTAATCCTCCCAACAACCCTATGATACAGGCACAGTCTGAGGATCAGAGAACAGATAAGTAACTTGCCTAAGGTTACGTAGTTAATTGGTAGGGCTATGATTCAAATTCAGGAGGCCTGGCTCCAGAGCCTACAATCTTAACTTTGGTGCTGAAAACCAGTCAATTCCACATACTCAGGCTTCTCAGCTTTATAAATCTGTATCAATGTTCCTGCTCTGCAACATTTGCCTGAGAATCAGTAGCTGCTGCCCCTCTAGGCAGGGCATTGTTATACATTTGTCAAAGTGTCCACTACTCTGTCTTCAGTGGAGTCTATTTTATTATTCCCAGTTCACTTCATCCATTGATGTTACCCACCAGGTTCCGTAGACATTAACGTTTTTAGACCCTGGCATACATTACCTTGTGTGTCAAGCTGCGCATTACCTTGTGTGTCAAGCTGTCAAGCTGCGCATCATGACCAAAAAGAACAAAAATCAAGGTATGCAGGCGCATACCTTGCGCCTGCAAAATGAAAAACTCATGGAGAAAAAAATTATTAAGACTACATTGATCGGAGATTGGCTCAAGACGGCAGAGTAGAAGGACGTGCGCTCACTCCCTTGCAAGAGCACCGGAATCACAACTAACTGCTGAACAATCATCGACAGGAAGACACTGGAACTCACCAAAAAAGATACCCTACATCCAAAGACAAAGGAGAAGCCACAGTGAGATGGTAGGAGGGGAGCAATCACAATAAAAGCAAATCCCATAACTGCTGGGTGGGTGAGTCACAAACTGGAGAAGACTTATACCACAGAAGTTCACCCACTGGAGTGAAGGTTCTGAGCCACAAATCAGGCTTCCCAACCTGGGGGTCTGGCAATGGGAGGAGGAATTCCTAGAGAATCAGACTTTAAAGGCTAGCGGGATTTGATTGCAGGACTTCAGCAGGACTGGGGGAAACAGAGACTCCACTTTTGGAGGGCACACACAAAGTAGTGTGTGCATCCGGAACCAGGGGAAGGAGGAGTGACCCCATAGGATACTGAACCAGACCTACCTGCTGGTGTTGGAGGGTCTCCTGCAGAGGCGGGGGTTGGCTGTGGCTCACCATGGGGACAAGGACACTGGCAGCAGAAGCTCTAGGAAGTACTCCTTGGCGTCTGCCCTCACAGAGTCCACCATTAGCCCCACCAAAGAGCTGGGTAGGCTCCAGTGTTGGGTTGCCTCAGGCCAGACAACCAACAGGGAGGGAACCCAGCCCTACCCATCAGCAGACAAGCTGATTAACGTTTTACTGAGCTCTGCCCACCAGAGCAACACCCAGCTCTATCTACCACCAGTCTCTCCCATCAGGAAACTTGCACAAGCCTCTTAGATAGCCTCATCTACCAGAAAGCAGACAGCAGAAACAAGAAGAACTACAATCCTGCAGGCTGTGGAACAAAAACCACATTCGCAGAAAGATAGACAAGATGAAAAGGCAGAGGGCTATGTACCAGATGAAGGAACAAGATAAGACCCCAGAAAAACAACTAAATGAAGTGGAGATAGGCAACCTTCCAGAAAAAGAATTCAGAATAATGATAGTGAAGATGATCAAGGACCTTGGAAAAAGAATGGAGGCAAAGATCGAGAAGATGCAAGAAATGTTTAACAAAGACCTAGAAGAATTAAGGAACAAACAAACAGAGATGAACAATACAATAATTGAAATGAAAAATACACTAGAAGGAATCAATAGCAGAATAACTGAGGCAGAAGAACAGATAAGTGACCTGGAAGACACAATGGTGGCATTCACTGCCGTAGAACAGAATAAAGAAAAAAGAATGAAAAGAATGAAGACAGCCTAAGAGACCTCTGGGACTACATTAAATGCAACAACATTCACATTATAGGGGTCCCAGAAGGAGAAAACAGAGAGAAAGGACCCAAGAAAATACTTGAAGAGATTGTAGTCGAAAACGTCCCTAACATGGGAAAGGAAATAGCCGCCCAAGACCAGGAAGTGCAGAGAGTCCCAGGCAGGATGAACCCAAGGAGAATCACACTGAGACATATAGTAATCAAATTGACAAAAATTAAAGACAAAAATTATTGAAAGCAACAAGGGAAAAATGACAAATAACATACAAGGGAACTCCCATAAGGTTAACAGCTGATTTCTCAGCAGAAAGTCTACAAGCCAGAAAGGAGTGGCATGATATATTTAAAGTGATGAAAGGGAAGAACCTACAACCAAGATTACTCTACACAGCAAGGATCTCATTCAGATTTGACGGAGAAATCAAAAGCTTATAGACAAGCAAAAGTTAAGAGAATTCAGCACCACCAAACCAGCTGTACAACAAATGCTAAAGGAACTTCTCTAAGTGGGAAACACAAGAGAAGAAAAGGACCTACAAAAACAAACCCATAACAGTTAAGAAAATGGTCATAGGAACATACATATCGATAATTACCTGAAACATGAATGGATTAAATGCTGCAACTAAAAGAAAGACACAGGCTCACTGAATGGATACAAAAACAAGACCCATATATATGCTGTCTACAAGAGACCCACTTCAGACCTAGGGACACATACAGACTAAAAGTGAGGGGATGGAAAAATATATTCCATGCAAATGGAAATCAAAAGAAAGCTGGAGTAGCAATCCTCATATCAGATAAAATAGACTTTAAAATAAAGAATGTTACAAGAGACAAGGAAGGACACTACATAATGATCAAGGGATCAATCCAAGAAGAAGATACAACAATTATAAATATATATGCACCCAGCATTGGAGCACCTCAACACATCAGGCAACTGCTAACAGCTATAAAAGAGGAAATCAACAGTAACACTATAATATGGGGGGGAGGGGCTTTAACACCTCACACCAATGGACAGATCATCCAAACAAAATTAATAAGGAAACACAAGCTTTAAATGACACAATAGAACAGATAGATTTAATTGATATTTATAAGACATTCTATCCAAAAACAGCAGATTACACTTTCTTCTCAAGTGCGCACGGAACATTCTCCAGGATACATCTCAGGTCACAATCAAGCCTCAGTAAATTGAAATCATATCAAGCATCTTTTCTGACCACAATGCTATGAGATTAGAAATCAACTACGGGGGAAAAAAACATAAGAAACACAAACACATGGAGGCTAAACAATACATTACTAAATAACCAAGAGATCACTGAAGAAATCAAAGAGGAAATCAAAAAATACTTAGAGACAAATGCCAACGAAAACACAATGATCCAAAATGTATGCGATGCAGCAAAAGCAGTTCTAAGAGGGAAGTTTATAGCAATACAAGCCTACCTCAAGAAACAAGAAAAATCTCAAATAATTAACCTTACACCTAAAGGAATTAGAGAAAGAAGAACAAACAACACCCAACGTTAGTAGAAGAAAAGAAATCATAAAGATCACAGCAGAAATAAATGAAATAGGAGCAAAGATCAATAAAACTAAAACCTGGTTCTTTGAGAAGATAAACAAAATTGATAAACATTTAAGAAGACTCATCAAGAAAAAGAGGGAGAGGACTCAAATCAATAAAATTAGAAATGAAAAAGGAGAAGTTACAATGGACGACTCAGAAATACAAAACGTCCTAAGAGACTACTACAAGCAACTCTATACCTGTAAAGTGGAAAACCTGGAAGAAATGGACAAATTCTTAGAAAGGTATAACCTTCCAAGACTGAACCAGGAAGAAATAGAAATATGAACAGACAAATCACAAGTAATGAAATTGAAACTGCGATTAAAAATCTTCCAACAAACAAAATTCCAGGACCAGATGGCTTCACAGGTAAATTCTATCAAACATTTAGAAAAGAGCTAACACCCATACTTCTCAAACTGTTCCAAAAAACTGCAGGGGAAGGAACACTCCCAAACTCATTCTATAAGGCCACCATCACCCTGATACCAAAACCAGACAAAGATACTACAAAAAAAGAAAATTACAGACCAATATCACTGATGAATATAGATGCAAAAATCCTCAACAAGGAGCTTCGCTGGTGGCACAGTGGTTGAGAGTCCGCCTGCCGATGCAGGGGACATGGGTTCGTGCCCTGGTCCGGGAAGATCCCACGTGCCGCGGAGCGGCTGGGCCCGTGAGCCATGGCCACTGAGCCTGCGCGTCCTGACCTGTGTGCCGCAACAGGAGAGGCCACAACAGTGAGAGGCCTGCGTACCGCAAAAAAAAAAAAAAAAAAAATGGGCAGAAGACCTAAATAGACATTTCTCCAAAGAAGACATACAGAAGGCCAAGAAGCACATGAAAAGCTGTTCAGCATCACTAATTATTAGAGAAATGCAAATCAAAACTACAATGAGGTGCCACCTCACACCAGTTTAGAATGGGCATCATCAGGAAATCTACAAACAACAAATGCTGGAGAGGGTGTGGAGAAAAGGGAACCCTCTTGCATTGTTGGTGGGAATGTAAATTGATAAAGCCACTATGGAGAACAATATGGAGGTTCCTTAAAAAAAATCGAATTACCGCATGATGCAGCAATCCCACTACTGGGCATATACCCAGAGAAAACCATAATTCAAAAAGACACATGCACCCCAATGTTCATTGCAGCACTATTTGCAATAGGCAGGTCATGGAAGCAACTTAAATGCCCATCGACAGATGAATGGATAAGGAGGATGTGGTATGTATATACAATGGAATATTAGCCATAAAATGGAATGAAATTGAGTCATTTGTACAGACGTAGATGGATCTAGAGACTGTCATACAGAGTGAAGTAAATCAGAAAGAGAAAAACAAATATCGTATATTAACACATTACGTGGAACCTAGAAAAATGGTAGAGATGAACCAGTTTTCAGGACAGAAATAGAGACACAGATGTAGAGAACAAACATATGGGCACCAAGCGGGAAAGTGGCGGGGGGGTGGGGGGGGGTGGGGTTGTGATGAATTGGGAGATTGGGATTGACATGTATACACTAATATGTATAAAATGGATAACTAATAAGAACCTGCTGTATAGAAAAAAATAAATTTCAAAACATGAAAAAGACTACATTGATCTAAACGTAACAAAGTAGAACCATTAAAATTAATATGAAGTCTGAATTGTAAGATATTTTAAGGTAACTATAATAAAGCAAATGCCAATAAGTACTGCTAATATTACAGCATATGAAGTATTCCTTTAGGCCAGTTCTACTCATACTGTTAATTACTTAGTTCTTCCCTTTTCCAAACTACCTACTGTTACTCTTCTTTCCCTGCCTTACCCCACCATAGTAGCTGTCAGTGTCCCTCATATATCCTACCTGTTCCTCAGATACACAAGGTCATCCTCAGGCAGCTTCTGCCTGAAAGCTTTCTCTTATAGGGAACAGGCCAGAAATGCCAGAAGAGTTAACATCCCCAGGGAACTGCCACCAGCCATTGACAGATGAGGACTAGAGGATAAATACCCCAGTTTCCCTGCCCTTGGGTAGGACAACTCTGAGGCATTCTAGTGGATTGAGGGCCAGTTGCCTTCAGAGATAACCTGTTCACTGATACACCCTTCATTCATTTCTTTCCTTTCTTTGATTCCAAGTAAACCATTTGCAATAAAATCTTTGTCTTAGGTCTGATGAGCACCCACCCTAGCCTAAGACACCCATCCCAGGAAAGAAAGACCCAGCATGTTGTCTTTATCTTTTTTTTTTTTCAGTATGCGGGCCTCTCACTGTTGTGGCCTCTCCTGTTGCGGAGCACAGGCTCCGAACACGCAGGCTCAGCGGCCATGGCTCACGGGCCCAGCCACTCCGCGGCATGTGGGATCTTCCCGGACCGGGGCACGAACCCACATCCCCTGAATCGGCAGGCGGACTCTCAACCACTGCGCCACCAGCGAAGCCCCTGTCTTTATCTTTTTTTAATCAAAAAATTAACATTTATTGGCACCACCTTCTTTTTACTTTTGAAAGAATTAAGACAAATGGAAGGATTTGGAGAATAATCATTTTTTACTTTCCAATTAAATAATTTTATATTAAAAGGACATATTCAAGATATAAAAGAAATCACCAGCATGTTCTCTTTTTTTTCCTTTTTGGCCACACCATGCAGCATGCAGAACTTCCCCAGCCAGGGATTGAGCCCATGCCCCCTGCAGTGGAAGCACAGAGTCTTTACCACTGGACCACCAGGGAAGTCTCCAGCATGTTGTCCTTAAAAATATAGCCTTGGGACTTCCCCAGTGGCGCAGTGGTTAAGAATCCGCCTGCCAGTACAGGGGACACGGGTTCGAGCCCTGGTCCGGGAAGATCCCACATGGTCCGGGAAGATCCCACATGCCACGGAGCAACTAAGCCCCTGCGCCACAACTACTGAGCCTGCGCTCTAGAGCCCTCAAGCCACATAGACTGAGCCCACATGCCACAGCTACTAAAGCCCGCACACCTAGAGCCTGTGCTCCTCAACAGAGAAGCCACTGCAAGGAGAAGCCTGTGCACCTCAACGAAGAGTAGTCCCCGCTCTCCACAACTAGAGAAAGCCCGCGCGCAGCAACGAAGAGCCAACGCAGCCAAAAATAAATAAAGTAAATAAATTTATTTTTTTAAAAAAGAACTTCTTAAATATATATATATATATATATATATATATATATATAGCCTCACCCAGGAGGAAAGTAAAGATTGGCTGTGTTTCCAGTCCATTGAAAAGGATTAACCTGGTTGGTTTTAGATGGAGAGATAAGGTCTAGTTTTTGACTTGAGAAGGGAAAAGGTGAGAGCAGAAGCATCTGAAATCCCAACTTGGTATTGTTTCTTCCTCACCTCTGAATTCATCCAAGTTTGAATTTCCAGTAAGTTTGCACTAATGAATTTGTTCTCTACTCTGGTGGTCCAGTTAACTCCTCCAAGGGCAACTATTGTGGACTGATAGTTGTACCAACCCCCCACCCATCCCGACCCTTGCCAAATTCATAGTTTTAAGCCCTAATCCCCAATGTGATTGTATTTGGAGTTAGGGCCTTTAGGAGGTAATCAAAGTTAAATGAGGTCATAAGGGTGGGCCCTAATCTAATAGGACTGGTGTCCATATAAGAAGAGGAGGACACACCAGGTGTGCCTGTGCACAGAGAAAAGGCCAGGTAAGAACACAGCAAGAAGGTGGCCTTGTGCAAGCCAAGGAGACGGACCTCAGGAGAAACCAGACCTGTCCACACCTTGATCTTAGACTTCTAGCCTCCAAAACTCTGAGAAAATAAATTTCTGTTATTTAAGCCACCCTGTCTTGGATTTTTTTATGGCAGTTGAGGCAAACTAATACAGCAACCCTCAACAAGTGGGGACAATATCTGATGTACATATGAATTTTTCCACCTCCAGTCCTTTGAGCAGACAATTCTGGAAGGCACTTAGCATGCTGCTCAGAAGGTTTTAGCCAAATCAAAGCCCTGTTGCCCAAAGCATTGACCTCCAAAACACACCTCATATTGGCTTTTCCTCCTTCTCTGCTTCAATCTCCCCACTATATTACTCTTGTTTTCTGCGGTCACTCTATACTGCCTATGTAGAAGTGCTTATCACAGCTCTGCTTTTGGGGGAACCCAAGCTAAGACAGGACCTGCCCCCAGTCTCAAAGTGGGATCTGGTTCTAGGAATGGCAGCTATCAGAGCCCCATTCATGTACTGCACTCTTTACCTCCAGGTAAATTCAGGAATGCACTAAGCAAAGGCCTACTTCATTCACCGCAGTCTTGAGCCCACCAGAGTATCAATGATCAGCACCTACAGAAGAAACAATGGAAGTGAAGTCAACAAACATCCTAGGACTAAGTTTGGGCCTCTTCCCACAGTTCCTCGGACAGTATAAGCCTGTGATTCTTGTATGATTCCGGGGGGGGGGGGGGAGGGGAGAAAAGGGGATTGAATAATAACTGAGATTTGATTTTCTGACAGATGAATAGATGAGGGGTCAACGCTGATGACGTTTGGTTTAGAAAAATAAGGACTATATGTTTTACACCCTGGTGTTAAGAACTCATTAATAGCTGCAACTGGTAGTGTTAGAAACAGATCAAGGCGTGTTCCACATCATCTTCCATCGGTACCCACCCAGAGGTGCTCAGCCAAATCAATTCCAAATTAAGGAGATTATGTACTACATGTATTTATAAAATGGAAGAAACATTTTTGCCTCTTCTGTTCTCTTTTCCCCCAGGAATAATTTAAATACAAAAGAAATAAAGACATTACAAAGAACTCCCTTTTCCTGTGCTTGTTTTTCTAATATTGCATGTTATTTCATAACACTGATAACACAATATGAAGACCAAAAACAAGCTAGGCTTCTTTAGTTCAACTTAATTCTTTGCTTCTAAACAATGGTGGGATCAAAACCCAGTAGAAAATTTGGCCTACGAGACGCATTGCAGTTAAGGAGTCTACTAGAACTGACGACAGCGCTCTTGGTCTTTTTCAAGAGGTAAAAATTAACATCTTTCTCTTTTTAAAAAAGAATTTCTTCCCCTCTTTGCTAATTTGGAGTTTCTCCATTTTGAAGTTTTCAGATCTGTACTAGAGATTGTCCTCTGTGGAATTTCTTCTTAACTGCCTGGAAGATTTCATGAAACTAGCACCCACTGTATATACCTTCGCCTTGCACCTAGCTGGGAGATTCTCATCAAATTACCAAGTAGGTGAATAAATAAATAAATTTCTCTGTAGAAGAAGATAGTTAATGAACTCATTTCTGTTTGCGAAATTGCCTTCATTCTCAGACTGTTTTTCTGCTCTTTATAATTTCCTGCATTGTTAACTTTAACAGAAAAAAAAAATGTCTTTAGTAGCACTCCTGTATCCTATTTAAACAGAAATTTCTTGACTGTCCTTCCATACTAATGCAACTCTAGTCTTCAGGGGTTGATAGAAACATTCAAAAGGACAGCTTAGCATATTACCAACACCTCCCACGGGTCCCTACTGTAGGCACTTTGATTAAGTGTCAGTAGTAACATAGACAGAGAGGGTGACTGCTGCGGGTGTAGATAGAGAAGAAACTGTGTGGGGCAGAGAAGTTAGCTTCTCGCCTTCCTTGAATGAAAAGCTATCTCCTGATGGAATGGAGAAAATGAACCCTGTACTTAGTATGAAACAGAAAAATTAATGATTCACAATAAAACACAGAAAATCATACTCTAATATACATATATCAATGGTTTTAGTCAAAGAATCTTAAGTAAACAGTCACCTTGATGTATAAAACAAACTTCAATTGCCATATTTACATATCTAAAGACTTACCTGTACTAATATATTTGTTAACACCCTCGTTTTTTTTGCCCCCCGCTTACATAAATCTACTTAATAAGGAAACTTCAGGAAACCGAAAGTGCAAAGATCTATTTCCTCCCTGTACCTCATCCGCCTTCAGCCCCTGGCTCTGCCCCAGCACCCAGCACAGAGCTTCCCGCACAGCCCCCTGCTGGTGGTCATCAGATAAATCCTCCTCCTTGCCAGGCAGAGCTTTCTCTGGTGGCCCCAGGTGTAGCTCCCAGCATGCTGTGGGAGTGGACTGCTGGGATGGAACGGAGGTCTTCCCAGTGGTGTCTGTCCAGAGCAGCACCGTCCAGCTAAAATATAATGTGTGCCACAAATGCAGACCATATGTGTTATCAAAAATGTTCTAATAACCACATTGAAAAAAGTAAAAAGAGACAAGCAAAATTAATAAGAATACATTTTACTTAACCCAGTTTATCCAAAACATCTTTTCGATGTGTGATCCATGCAAAAAACTATTAGTCAGACATTTTACATTCTTTTTTTTCCTACTATGCTTTCAAAATTGGGTGTGTATTTCACATCACATTTTAATTTGGATTAGCCACTTCCAAGTATTCAATGGCTGTTTGGGCCTGATGGCCCCATATTGGACAGCATGGGTCCAGAGCATACTGTGGTAGTACGTTCACAGAGGGGTGGGCAGGGAAAATGTCACTGCCTTAAATACCCCAGGTATTACACTTTGGGAAACACTGCCCTTGGAGTTTTCACAGCCTGAGTTCATGATATTAAGGGATCCCTAGTCAGATTGTACTGAGTGAAATTCCTTGGTTAATCCTAAAACTGCCTACAATGTCCTCAGAAATGTTTCAGGGACCTCCAGACTAGGGATTGATTATCCCGTCTGAATTGCTACTCCTTTGGGCCATTGCTGAAACGATACAAAATTCTGCACCAGTGGCTGAAGAACACCTTAGTTAGGGGGTTTAACCTTTCCCCCTTTCTCCAGGCAATTTCTGTGATTTTATAATCAAAACTTCCAAAGCTGTTGATTGTCAATGAGCTGTCTCTGTAGTGTTTCTACTGTACTCTTAATACTGTTTTATTTTAGGCCATGTGCATAGTCAACATGGAGTGTGAAAAAGACTGTATAAATCATAGAGCCTTTTTAAAAAAACTATCCTCACTACATGTAAAAATAGCCTACCTTCTGTCATCTTGAGGGAGGATTGTTTAGTCACACAGCTCTGCTATCTGAATCCACTAGACTAGAGAAGCACTCAACTTTGTTTCTATTGACAATACAGGTCTGGCCTAAATATGCCAGTTCTAATTTTTTTTAATGTTTCTTAAAATAAATAAAACAATATTTAAATATAAAAAATAACTAGGTTTGAATTTTTTGGCATTTGTGGGCTAATGAATCATAAAGTCATAGAATTACATACCTCGAGGGAATTCCCTGGCAGTCCAGTGGTTAGGACTTAGCGCTTTCACTGCCGGGGAATCCTTGGTTGGGGAACTAAGGCCAAAAAAAAAAGAATTACATGTCTTTATAGAGGGTGAAAGGGTTAGTTAGACCCTCCAGGCAAAGCTCTCATATTGTAGATGATGACAATTTTTCAAATAAATATCTAAAAGCCTTGATCTGGATTTTAATCCAAAGACTTTCAAAAATCAAGATGTTTCAAATCATTATATACGTAAGAAATGATCATAATTTTTAAAATCATAAAATTTAATTTATTTAATAATCATTTATTGGAAGTCTCCCATATACTAAGAAGTCTGGTAGATAAAGACAAATTATTTTATCCCTGTTTATATTTATTCCAATATATTATGATACTTTATGATAGAGGTTTATATAATTTGTAATGCTTTCAATAAACAGCTAATAGTTTAGCTAACATATTATTGTTATTTATAATATATGAATATACTTTTCCTTTGTGGTTAACCACAATGTAAACATTGGCTAAATAACAAGCTAAAACTTTAGCCAGAGACATAAGAAACATTATAATAATATAGCAGAAGATATTTAATGACTGATAAAAGGAAAACTTCCTGACCAAGAAGGTTATTAGAGCACTAGAATGGCTTACCACAGAAGACTGGGATCATTATCTATAAATGTAGGTTATTTCTTCATTATTCAAGGTCTGCTCAAGGAAATGTACATGCAAGCAATGAAGAGACATTTCACTTTTACTTTTGGTAAATTCACTTTTTTTCCTACTTGTGAAAGTAATCACAAGCATTTTGAAAACAGAAATAAAATCTCACTCATAATCCCTCCACTCTAAATGTAACCAAGATTAGCAATTTAGTATTCCTCATCTCTGTCTTATTTTCTATACAGACATTTTCATTTTATATCGCTTTAATCAAGGTATAATTACATTTTTCCTATTATTTTCACGTATTACAACATAACAATTTTACATGATATTACAACAACAAAACATGATATTCATGAGATATGTGATGGGATGATTCTATGAGGTGTTAGTCCATGTATTTTTTTCCCCAAACGTATGACCATCTCTCCCCTTTGGGCTGCAAAACAAGAGGCCACCATCTGGGTAGGGTCAAGACAGAGGTCAGTTCTGGGTGTGAGAAAAAAACACTGAATCCTAGCTTTCTAAGTTCAAAAGGAATGTCGAGATGTAAGGTCATTAAAAAAAAAGTTTTGAAAGAAAATGCAACAGAGAGGCCAGTTCCTTCCCCATCACCAAGATCCAAAATAGAAACACTCCTCAAACCTGGGGAGGGTGGGGAAGAAATGCAGAAGAACCCGTAGGGTTTAGAAGTTAGTCGGCCGCCCTCAACTCCTCACATCCCAGCTCCTGTGTGTGTTGGGTAAGGGAACAAAAAGCAGTGGAGCTGCCCTCAGGGAAGCTCAGGGGGCGTAGAGGAGAAGGGAATGTGCCTTAATGGTCCTGCCTGGGACTCTAGTAGTTTCGCCAAGACATGGTAGAGTTGAGGAGAAGGCTGGAAGCGGGCAGTGGGACCCTGACAGATCCAAGATTCCCACAATGTTTACTTAAATATTGCCATGCAAAGGGCTCCAGTGAGTATCAGCGGTATCACTTTGAGCCAGCAGGAACTCCAGGTAGAAGGGGCAGCAGGTGGATGTGTTCCCCCTCTTTACACATTCTAAAAAGAGATGTACTTGAGCCAGGACATAGTGGGTATAATGTGGGGGCCATCCTCTAATAGAGGGACCCACCCCCTCTTTAGGCAAGGTGAGCATGAGAGTGTCACGGGGATAAGTGGACCACTTGGGCAGTCTGAGCTTAATTGCCAGCAGTTTTGAGCAGTGCTGAGAAAGCGGCTCCTAGCATCTGGAGACTTAGTGGGAAGATGCAGCACCTCCCACTTCAGAAACAGGGAAACCCCAGTCGCAGCAATTCTCTTTCTAGGACTACAAGGTCATTCACCAGTCACATTTGTCTCCATAAATATCAAAGATTTAATACTTTCTACATTATTTTATTTATTTATTATTTTTATTTATTTATTAATTTATTTTTGGCCACATGGCATGCAGGATTTTATTAGTTCCCCGACCAGGGATCAAACCCATGACCCCTGCAGTGGAAGTGTGGAGTCTCAAACACTGGACCACCAGGGAAGCCTCTCTCTCTCTCTCTCTCTCTCTCTCTCTCTGTGTGTGTGTATATATATATATATATATATATATATATTTTTTTTTTTTTTTTCCTGCACCGGTCTCTTAGTTGCAGCATGCGGGATGTAGTTCCCTGACCAGGGATCAAACCCCGGCCCCCTGCATTGGGAGCTCAGAATCTTAACCACTGGACTACCAGGGCAATCACGGGAAGTCCCTCTATATTATTTTTTATTTAGGTATCATGGAAATCTAAACTCTTGCTATGTAGAATATGAAATTGCGAATGGAAGACTGTTTATAGAAAAAAGACAAAATCTTTAAGTGGCACATATAGGCACTCAATATTTGTTGAATGAATGAATGTAAGGACAATAGAATATAATAATTCCATTTGGGATCAGATTATTAGTCTAGTATTTATAATCTAGTTTGTAGAAAAGTTGCTCTGTGAAAATTATATATAGTATACTTAATCTCTCTTTTGAGTCAATCATTTTTCAATTATCCATTAATTTATCTAAATTAAAAAACATTTCTATTATAGTTTCAGCCTATACAACTTTAGGAATAATTTCCAAATGTTTATATTATGATATAAAGATATGGTTCTGTTCAAAACCTACCTTTCTTGTGACTCTTGCTCATTCTCCAATGATACAGTAGTTTGTAAAAAAAAAAAAAAAAAAAAAAGTATTTTCCTGAATATATTTTGAAGCAATTCAAAGATAAGTTTTTAAGTTTAATTTTCATCTTTATTTAATGCTAGAAATGGCTCTCAGATTAATAGTTAGCTACTATATGGTAAGATTTCTAATGGATAACATTGTACTAAATGGATGCTAATGGATCAACGTTCCATTGGATATTGATAAATATTATCAAGCTAGACATGTATTATCTATAGAGTAGGACCAACAAATTTAAAATCTTATCTGTAAGAAAGTAAAAAAAAAAGGGGGGGGTTAAAATGCTTTTGAGTGTATAAATTATATAAGCTTTACCAAGAGAAATTCTGTAGTAGATATGAAAAGCCCTAAAAGTTTTTATACCATTTGATCCAGGGGGTATTGTTTGCAGGACAGTGAGAGTGCCGAGTCCTAACCACTGGACCACCAGGGAATCCCCAGTTATTATTTTTTTAAAACTCTCATTGTTAACAGTTCTACTGAACTTAATGATTTTTAATAAGAAATAAAAAATTCAACAGCTTAAGAAAAAAAAAACAGTCCTTAATACGGGCTAGAGAAATCATCGTGAAAAAATGAAGAAAGCCTCACATATAAACACAAAAGAAAACATTAAAAGGAAGTGATCACTTGAAACAATTTTCTCTCTGCCCCACCTCTCTGAAAGATGAGCCTTCTATCTATGGAGAATCAGTGGAAGTTGTTGTATAATTTTTGGTATTGGCAATGACTAATAAGCTGTTCTTTAATTTTGCTTTAAAAGAAATTTCATAATAAGGAAAATTCACCAAGGATTTTAAAGCTTGGGTTGATTCAGCTAGGTGGTCTTAGGGGGGAAATTAACTTTTCTAGTTCTCACAGTCATTAAAAAGGAAGCTGTGTACCATCTTTTTCATCCTGGTGGACGCAAAGTAAGTGTTGTATCAGCTTTGTATATACATCCTACCATCCAAACATTCAGCAAGGTGAAGTTGGGTGGGAGGTGTTTTATATGGATATGAAAAATAGCTACTCATTCAATCCTTCCAGGAAAGAAATTTCTTACCAAATGGCAGAGCATTAGGCATCAGGTGTTAACAAAACCCCAGCTGTCATCCATGGAACTAACAGATGTTATGAGAAATATCCTGGCAACTCCTATTCAGTACTGTGACTCAAGACTTAATATTGGGCACTTCCCTGGTGGTGCAGTGGTTGGGAATCCGCCTGCCAATGCAGGGGACACAGGGTCGAGCCCTGGTCCGGGAAGATCCCACATGCCGCGGAGCAACTAAGCCCGTGCACCACAACTACTGAGCATGAGCTTTAGAGCCCATGAGCCACAACTACTGAAGCCCGCGCGCCAGAGCCCATGCTCCGCAACAAGAGAAGCCAACGCAATGGGAAGCCTGCGCACCGCAATGAAGAGTAGCCCCCGCTCGCCGCAACTAGAGAAAGCCCGCGCACAGCAACGGAGACCCAACGCAGCCAAAAATAAATAAATTTATTTATTTTTTTAAAGTGAGCTTGTTGTTTTTCATTAACCATATGACTTGAAGCTAATTACCTGGCTTCTTTGAGCCCAAGAGTTTTAATTTGTTGAATGATAAGACTTTCATATCTCTGAAATTCTTTCTAGTTCTAGCAGCTATTGTTCCAATTTTTTTTTTTTCTTTTTGGCCGGGCCACACGGCTTGCAAGATCTTAGTTCCCCAACCAGGGATCAGACCTGTGCCCCCTGCAGTAGAAGCATGGACGCCTAACCACTGGACCAGCAGGAATTCCCTCTAGTTCTTTAATCAACAGTTAGATTATCAATAAAAGTGGTATATTTCGGGCCCAGCCACTCCGCGGCATGTGGGATCTTCCCAGACCGGGGCACGAACCCATGTCCCCTGCATCGGCAGGCAGACTCTCAACCACTGCGCCACCAGGGAAGCCCAAAAACCTATCTTCTTTAAAAGCAATTCCTTATGTTAGCTTGTTTTATAAAATATCTTAGATGCATCAAAATGTGTAATTAAGAACAGAACAAACTTCTTTGTACCCACCATACAGCTAAAATGTAGAACATTACAGTTTTTCATCACGTTGGCAAAAATCCTTAAGTTTGACAAAACATGTTATTGGAAAATCTGCAGGGAAGCAGGCATTTTCATACATTGCTGGTCGGAATGCAGGAATATCAGGGGAATTTGGCAATATCTAGCAAAATTACGTATGCATTTAACCTTGGACACTATAATCACCTTTCTATAAAATGTATCACAAAGATATATAGGCAGAAATTTGAAATGATGTATGTACAAGGTGATTCATTGTAGTATTATTTGTAATAGTAAAAGATTAGAAACCATTCAAATGTTCATCAGTAAGAGACTAGTGTAAGAAACAATGGTACATCCATATGATTCATCCTATGCTGCTGTAAAAGATGCCCTGTAAAGTGCTGTGGGGGAGAAAAAAGAAAAAACAAACGCTATGGAATATGCACAGTATGCTACTTCCTGTGTAAGAAAGGAGACTATAGATATATGTGTGTGTGTGTGTTTTAAGTAACAATAGAAGGACAAACCAAAAGCCAATAAAAATGGTTACGTATAGTGGAAGGAAAAAACCAGAAGCAAGGTATGGCAAATAAGCATGTGAAAAAATGCTCAACATGGTATGTCATTAGAGAATTGCAAATTAAAACAACAAGATACCAATACACACATATTACAATGGCTAAAATCCAAAACAGTGACAACGCCAAATGCTGGGAAGGATGTGGTGCAACAGAAACTCATTCATTTCTAGTAGGAATGCAAAATGGTACAGCCACTTCGGAAAACAGTTTAGCAGTTTCTTACAAAACTAAGCATACTCTTACCATATGACCCAGCAATCACATCCTTTGGTATTTACCTAAATATCCACAGAGAAACCTGAACACAGATGTTGATAGCAGTTTTATTCATAATTGCCAAAACTTGGAAGCAACCAAGATGTCCCTCAGTAGGTGAATGGATATATAAACTGTGGTACAACCAAACAATGGAATATTATTCAGCAATAAAAATAAATGAGCTGTCAAGCCACAAAAAGACATGGAGGAACTTTAAATGCATACTGCTAAGTGAAAGAAGCAAATCTGAAATGACTACATGCTGTATGATTCTAATTATATGACATTCTGGAGAAGGCAAAACTATGGAGACAGTAAAAGATCAGTGGTTGCCAGAAGTTCTGGGGGAGGAAGGGGTTAGGGATGAGTAAGTGAAGCATAGGGGACTATCAATGGCTGCTAAAATCATTAGGTGACATGTTGATGAGGGGCGTTATTATTACATGTGTTGATGAACCAGGTTGACCACTTTTGAACCTATTGATTGACAATCAGCATTACCTGCCTTTTGTTGTGATACAATAGGAAGTATACAGCATAATGAATGAAGTATCTTTGCCTAAGTAAATAAACCTAAATCTAAACCAAGCCTCTAAATCTAACTGCAAGTTTATAGGAAATAACATCCCATATTTATCAAAATGATAAAACTTGACAAGTCTGACCTTAGCAAGCTTGGTGAAGATGTGAAACTTCGGGAACTCTCACATTGCTGGTAGGCGTGCAAATTGACCATCCTTAAACTATGGGGAAAATCACCTTCTTGCCACTAGATGGTGCCTATTGGCTTTTGAGTAGTTTATTGTATTGTCTTCTATTAGGTTGCTACATTTCTGTAATTACTCTGCATCATCATTGGAGGAAGGGACTAGGCGAAAGCACCAGAGGAGTTGTAATCTGGACCCAGACAGCCATATCTGCTTTCTGCCTGTCACACCATGTTGGCACTGGGGACACATCTCTGAAGCTTGCTGTTTCCCCAAGCCACTTATTTTATTCAGTTTCTTAGCAATATCTATCTCTAATACTATGTCAAAGATATTTTTTCTGAAAAATATGTTTTTTGATATTCAATAGTTTCATTCCTATTTTTTTAGTTTGAGATCAGAGTTATAGGAAATGGTACAAAGAAATTCTATACACCCTTCACCCAAGACCTAGATTCCCTCTTATTAATATTTCACCATTCTCTTGCCTTTTCTCTCTCTCTCTCTCTTTTCCCTCCCCTTCTCATTATCTGACATGTATAAATATATGAGATATCAATTATGTATAATTTTATAAACCATTTAAGAGTAAGTTGCAGACATGATGTCCCATTGGCCTTATAAACAAGGGGCACTGTTCGACAAAAACGACAGCATCCCTATCAAAATCAGGACAGTTTCTCAGACTTTCCTTATCTTTTATAGTCTTGGTATTTTTGAGGGCCAGGTACTTTGTATGACCTTCAGTTTGGGTTTGTTTGTTGTTTCCTCATGATTAGATACAAGTTATGGTTTGGGGGTCAGGAATATTACAAATGCGATGCTGTGTCCTCAGTGCATCATATCAGGAAGCACACAGTGTCAATGTGTCTTCTTACTGGTAATACTAACCTTTCTCATTTTGTTTCTCCAGTTAGAGATAATTAATAAATATTTTGTAGTTACTAATTAACATATAATTTTTAAGTATTTTGTGGGGAGATACTTTGGGACTATGTAAATATCCTTTTTCTCATCAAACCATCACCTGCTATTTTGCCTGAGTAAATTATTACTGTGGTTGTTACTAAATGTTCATTTTCTAATTCCATTATTCCTTCTACATTAATTAGCTGGCATTCTTTCCATTTATTTATTCATTTCTTTATACCAGTATAGACTCATGGATTCCTTTTGTTCAATGGTTTATAACCTATTATTAATATTATTTATTTTGATGCTCAAAATGTCCCATATTTCACCACTGGGAGCCCCTTCAGGTTAAATTCTGTATCCTTTAACATGTTCCCAATATACTTGGGAGCTTCCTTATTTTCTGGAACAAGAAGATGTTTCAGACTCATCTTTACTTTCCATGGCACAGCCCTAGGACTGGCAACTTATCCAATGAACTCTGGTTCCTTTTAGTAAGCTACTTAGAAACCAAGATCTGGGTGTCATTGCTTGCAGGCCTCTCACCAAAAAGAGCTAGGATTACTCCTGTATCTACACCTATATCTGTTCTAACATTCTCTCTCTTTCTCTCTTTCTCTCTCTCTCTCTCTCTTCCCCCGCTTCTCTGCCCCTCTCTCATTTATATATGTAAATAACTCTGACTTCACAGCAGTCTCTACAATTCCAATCCAATACCTCAAAGTTTATTCTCGCCTTCCCCTTTTCCATATTTGTACCCCCTTCTCCAACAAGAACATTGTCCCGGCCCTACCATACCTGCCAGGTGTGCCAGTTTAGTCCCTTTGACCCCAAATGCTCCTCAGTCATTTGTGATTTTTCCCTCCCCCTCACTGTGAACATATGATAAACCACTAAGCCCTGAATATCCTGCCTCCTAAATATTTCTTGAATCTGTTTCTCTATATTCTTTATGTATGATTATATGACTGGGAAAACTACCAGCTGCCTAGCAAGTCATCAATGGAATTGTGGGAGCTAGTATATTCTTTCTCCCTCCCCCTCTAATGTTTTTTGGATTAATAAGACCAATTATTAAGGGTCTTATTACTCATGGTTAAAGAGCAACGTGTTCCCCAGCCCATGCTTGCTCTCATCCCAATAATTATTGAGAGGGCCCAAAAGTTGGATGTGAGGAGTTAAGTCTTAGTCCTGGTCCACAAAAATGAAGTGATACTCAGAAGGCAAAGCTCTCCTGATGGAGGAAGTGGCAGAAAGTGAGAGGCCACCTCTATCAGTCCAGCATCACTGGTGGCTTGGTATCTTGTAGCTTCCTAATCGTAATCTGCAACCTGAGTTTCTGTGGATAGGTGAGTGCATCTCAGTTTGATGCTGTACTCTCTTTTCTAGTAATGTGCTCCAGAAGTCCAGTTGGCTGTACTTGTCTTTTAAATATTTTGCATCGTCAATGACCTTGCCTTATAACCTCGGAGTTGATCTAAGAGGTAAAAGTCAGGTAGGGTTGGGAAAAGCACCTTTTCTCCTGATGATAAAAGAAATCATCACATTCTAGAAATCTGAGGAAAATGAAAGTAAAATGAAGAAAACAAACATCACCGTAATACTATAACACTCGGATATAATTTCTTCCAGTTTTTTCTATGCTCTTGTAAAACAAACTTGTTTTTATTATAGGCATTTACTTTTATATCCTGTTTTTTCTATAATGTTATCATATAAGCATTCTTCCCTTTCATTTAAACGTCTTTGTAAACATCATTAATGAAAACATAGATGTGTCCTAACCATGTCCTAATTTTTACATTGAGTTTGTTTCCTGTTTTTTACAATGCTGAGTAATGCTGGAATAAACATTTGTGTACATAAATCTCTGTTCTCATTGATAGTTATCTTCTTAGGTTGGATTGCCAGATGTAGGATATCTGGTCAAAGTCTATGAATACAGTTAAGCTCTTGGAGCGTATTGCCAAATTGTTTTCCAAAAAGCTTGCTATAATCTACCCTTTCAGCAGCCATATATAAGAGTGAATGCCTTTCTCACTCTGACACTGCATCTTCAAGGATAGGATAAGAAGTAAGAATAGGATGATAATAAGGGAGATAAATGGAAAAGAGAGATCAAGTAGTCGCCTGAGGAAGAACATTCATTTCTAACTTTTATCTTTTTACACTAGGGTGTGAGGTGATGTTTAGCCATTTTGATTTTCTTGGGAGCTTTTAGCCCGGTCTGATGTACACATCTAGGGAAACAGAAGATCCTAGATTCTAAGATACTTTGGTGATGTTGGGACATTCAGCTTTATCATCTGGTGGGAAGGTGAAAGAAATTGAATTGCCCAGTCTGGACACTCTGGAGCATCCTCCCTGCCTCTTTTTCTCTAACCCTTCACAACTGATCAATCAACAGACCCAACCATTCTGCCTTTTCTCTGTCTGTCACCACCTCTTCACCCCTATTAGCTTCTCTAGTTCAGGCTGTCATCCTTCACTTGAATAAATACAATAACCTCCTAACAGATCTCTCTCAAATCAACCTTTACATAAAGTAGTCTGTTTAAAGCATAAATCTAGCCATCTCACATTCCTCTTTAAAAGCCCTCAAGGGTGCCTCATTGCCTACAAAATAAGGATCAAGCTCTTGACAAGGGTCTACTGACCTCTCCCCCACCTGTCACTACTGCTGCATCTTACTTCCTCCTGTCCTGAGCCTTATACTTCATTAATAGCAAGCTATTTATAGCTACTGCACAAACACCACTTTGTTTCTTGCCTCTAATATGCTCATTCCTATTACTTAGCATACCCTGCTCCCTGAAAATGACTTTATTTCTTTTTCCAAAATAGTACAATAATTGCCCCTCCTTGGAGTCATATCATACTTCCCTGTCCCACAGATATCAGGTTTGGCTACATGGTTTGTTTGGACTAGGAATATGTGAGCAGAAGTTACGTTTGTCACTTCCAAGCATAAGCTTTAAGAGTCAGAACATGGCTTGCTATGCTCCTTTTTTTCCCCCATGCTATGAGATTAGTAGTGTGGACAATCTACAATGGACACGAACGAGAAGTAAACCTTTCTTGCTGTGAGCCACTGAGCTTCTGGAGTTATCTGTTACTGCAGCATTAAGAATCCTATCTTGGGGACTTCCCTGGTAGTCCAGTGGTTAAGACTCTGTGCTTCCACTGCAGGGGGCGGGGGTTCAATCCCTGGTCGGGGGAACTAAGATCCTGCATGCTTCGCAGTGTGGCCCAAAAAATAAGTAAATTTTTTAAAATAAAAATAAAAAGAATCCTATACTGGCTGATACACTGGCCATCTCCTAATCATTCTTTCACACAGGGTACTACCTCCACTGAGGTTCTGTAATAGATGTATGGCTACCCAGTACTTGATACAAGCAAATTTCCTGTTTGGAGAAGCTGCCATTGCATGAATTTTGTCAGGAGGCGCTTTCTGCCTCCCACTGGGGAAGCCAAAAAGAACTGACCCTTGTTCTCCCAGATTCCTCACAGCTAGAGAATAGGCATGTGACCTAAGGTCAGCCATTTGGAAGCTCTGGACTCAGGACTTTGAGTCTTAATACAAAGAAGCAAGAACAGTATATTATAGTATCATTTATGTTGCTAGTGGCAGCTGCCAGTGTCCAGTGGAGTGACAGCAGTGAGAGTGCAGTCAGGGGTGTAACAGTGAGTGTCCAGTAGTGACAAGATAAGCAGACTGTTCCGGTGGTGTGATCTAGCTGTCTTTCAGACTGCCAAGTCCTCTCATTCCTGCTCATTTTCTGAGCCTGCTTTTCTAGTTTTCCTACCAATTCTTTGATGTTCCTAATATCCTTCCAATCAATCCGTTTTCTTCTTAAATTATCCAGAGTTGCTTTTGGTTGTCTGCAATCAAGAAACTTATTCTTGGGCTTCCCTGGTGGCGCAGTGGTTGAGAGTCCGCCTGCCGATACAGAGGACACGGGTTCGTGCCCCGGTCCGGGAAGATCCCACATGCCACGGAGCGGCTAGGCCCGTGAGCCATGGCCCCTGAGCCTGCGCGTCTGGAGCGTGTGCTCCGCAGTGGGAGAGGCCACAACAGTGAGAGGCCCGCGTACCACAAAAAAAAAAAAAAAAAAAAGAAACTTACCAATTCCCAGGGCTCGAAGTGACCTGGTCTCCACATGGAGTCACATTTTCTTTTTCTTTTTTATTAATTTTTGGGTTTTTTTCTTTCTTTTCTGTCTCTTTTTTTTAGTCACATTTTAATAGCCCAATCCTGCATCCAAAAAGAACTGTAAAAAGAGTTCCAATCCCTGTCTAATTTCTCTGAAGAACATTAAAAGGGATCTCTTTTATGACCCATATTTACTGATATTCATGCTCTTTCCTCACCCACCTCCACCCTGAGAAATTTCTCACTCAGAGCTCCTCTAGAGCATCACACTCACAAACTTCCCACCTCTCCACACCTGGACTGCCCAGCCCTGGGACCTCTTTTCCTCTTACCCTCTCTCTCTGCCAGCTCTTTGTTATCTAGATCCTCTTACCTCATCCAGTTAGGTCCTTATGTATTTTATTTCACCTCCCAGACCTTGGTTCTCTCTACTCATTTTTTCAATTCTGCAAAAGGTCTGGGAATCAAGCTGGCCAAGAGAAAATTCTCCTTAAAGTAGAGGTGGCAAAACGGCAGCCCACAGGCTACCCCTAGCCCTCCAACTTAGTTTAAGTTGTAGAGTGTTGCTGTTGTCTTTATTGAGTTAGTTTCCAACATTTAACAGTGGGTGAATTTCACCTAAAAATCTGGATTTCCAGATCTTCTGGAAAATTAAAAGACCTGGCAACACTGGGATCCCATTTTCTCCATGGTAAGAATCAACGGGAGCTTGATAGCAGCCGTCTCCGTTGGTGGGGCATCACTCCAGTTCTCCATGATCCCTCCCCACTTTTCCTCATTCAGGTTGCTTTTCTACCTCCTGTGGGCATTTGAATTTGCTACCCCGGCTCTGTAAGGCACACCAGGAAGGACAGGAAGCATCTGTGAGATGAAAGAGCATATCTTCTTTAGGGATGGGGCATCAAGTGAAAGAAAGCATACAGGAGGGTAGCACTTGCATATTGTAAATCCTGTCCTGCCACAATAGGACAAAGGAGGAGAGACTAGTGAAAGAGGAGCATAGAAGAAAGTGAGGCAGTTTCAGAGAGCATGGTGGATAGGGGGACAAGACAAATGGATTAAGGTGCCTAGCTGGCCTGAAGGATAAAAGTGCAGTGTTTACAATCTTCCATGAGCTTGTGTTTTGGAGGCTTTCTCTCTCTCCTCCCACCCTGCACTCCTGCTAATCCTCCCCCCTTCTCTGTACCTGAAAGGCATCATCCTTGATGTCCCTCCAAGCTGCAGAGGAAGCAGTATAGTGCTCTTAATTTAGAAGCAAACTGCATTTGATTCTACTTTAATGCATAAGGGAGAAAGCTTTTGAAAGGAATCTTTTCTTAAATCTATCTATCTATTTATTTATTGGCTGCATTGGGTCTTTGTTGCTGCGCACAGGCTTTCTCTAGTTGTGGTGAGCGGGGGCTACTCTTCGTTGCTGTGCACGGGCTTCTCATTGCAGTGGCTTCTCTTGTTGCAGAGTGCGGGCTCTAGGCGCATGGGCTTCAGTAGTTGTGGTACGTGGGCTCAGTAGTTGTGGCTCGCAGGCTCTAGAGCACAGGCTTAGTAGTTGTGGCACACAGGCTTAGTTGCTCTGCAGCGTGTGGGATCTTCCCGGACCAGGGCTCGAACCTGTGTCCCCTGCATTGGCAGGCAGATTCTTATCCACTGCACCACCAGGAAAGTCCCTGAAAGGAATCTTAAGGTAAAATATTTTGAAAAGAATAGTTACCTTCCAAAGTTTGCTTATATTTCTTTTATATAAGAATTTTTCTTATGCAGTGTTAAAGTTCATGTAAATTATCAAACAATTGGACTAAAATTTCTTACAGTAAACATGTTGTTTGCTTACAACTTTACAAGTTCTTCACTGAGAAAACTTACTTGAGACCTATATCTCTATATTATATCTGTATCTGTATGTGAAAGAGAGTTTCAGCCCTTTAGTACTACATGATTGTGAGTATAAAATAAAGCAACAAGTTTCAGACTAGTAGAGAGGAAACCTATGGCAATGTTTAAGGAAAAGAGGGGGTCAATGAAACACTGGATTGTGAAGGTGCTCCACTTTAACATTATTCACTCCTTCCTCTGGAAAGAATTCAGGGATTTTAATATTTATAGTAATACATCACATTCATGCTTTTCAGGGAAGATCCAAGTGTTGAATATAGTTGAATTGATAAATGGCAGATTTGGGTTACTATACTATTCTGTTTAACTTCCATTTCTTGTCACCTTTCTTGACATATTATTCCACTTTCTTGTAGTGCTTGGTTATTTTTTATATTGTAACCAGAGACAGCAGAATTTTTTACAAGCTGATAAAGTAAAATGATATCCATTATGGAGAATAATTGGAAATATCTAGTTAGTTTGAAGATGCACATACCATGTGACCCAGAAATCCTTCCCATAGATATATATCCTAGAACTCTTGCATATATGCACAGGGAGACCTGTACAAGAATGTACTTGCAGTATTGTTGGTTATAATCTCTATTAATAGTAGAATAAATAACTGAATTGTGGCCTATTGATTGAACAAAATACTGTGCTGTAATGAAAAGGACTGAACTATGACTTCATGTATCATTATGGAGGAATCTTGCAAATATAATGTTGATGAAGGGGAAAGCAGGTTGCAAAAGAAACATAGTATAACAATATAACAGTATTTGAAACAGTGTGGCTTAGTCATGCAGATACTCTGGAGTCAGACTCCTGAATTCAAAGCCATCTCCACTATTTACTACATGTGTGACCTTGGCAAGTAACTTAACCCATCTTGGCCTCAGTTTCCTTCTCTGTGAAATGGGGATAATAATTGTTCTACTTAATGTGGTTATTATGAAAAGAAAAATGAGTGAGTACTAAAGTACTGAGAAGAATACATAGTACCATTATTTTTCATACAGTGTATCTTCAGTCTAAAATCATGCAAAAAATACTGGGTATTTTGTAAGAATGTATACATGTAAAAGCACATAGATATGAATGTGAATGAAAATACAAATTAATGATAGCAGTTATCTCCTGGACAAAGAGTTATTTCTTTTTTTCTTTTTTTTTTGCTGCACTGTGCAGCTTGCGGGATCTTAGTTCCCTGAGCAGGGATTGAATCCAGGCCCCGGCAGTGAAAGCGCCATGTCCTAACCACTGGACCACCAGGGAATTCCCAGAGGAATTTCCCACATCTATTTCTTGAGCTGTGGTAGGTACATGATTTTTTTTATTATAATCCTTATGCCTTTGTGTATGGCTAAACTATTTCATGATAAATTTTAAATCAAATAAATAAAGTTTAGCTTTAAAACTATACACACAGTGTAACCAAATTTCCCCAAAAAATTGGAAAATAGAGGAAAATTCACCCCAAATCATACCCTTAACCCACAATTTTTAAAAATTATGTAATTCTTATTATCCAGCAATCCCACTCCTGGGAATATACCTGGACAAAACTATAATTCGAAAAGATACATGCACCCCTATGTTCATAGCAGCACTATTCACAATAGCCAAAACATGGAAAAACCTAAATGTCCATCAACAGATGAATGGATAAAGAAGATGTGGCAGATATATTCAATGGAATACTACTCAGCCATTAAAAAGAACTAAATAATGCCGTTTGCAGCAATATGTATACAACTAGAGATTATCATACTAAGTGAAGTAAGTCAGAAAGAGAAAAACAAATACCATGTGACATCACTTATATGTGGAATCTAAAATATGGCACAAGTGAACCTATCTACAAAACAGAAACAGACTCATAGACATAGAGAACAGACTTGTGGTTGCCAAGGAGGGCGGGAGAGGGAGAGGGATGGACTGGGAGTTTGGGGTTGGTAAACGCAAACAGTTGGCATTTAGAATGGATAAACAACAAGGTCCTAATGTATAGCACAGGGAATTATATTCAATATCCTGTGATAAACCATAATGGAAAAGAATATAAAAAAAGAATGTATATGTGTGTATAACTGAGTCACTTTGCTGTACAGCAGTGATTGCAACAACATTGTAAATCAACTATACTTCAATAAAAAAAAATTATGTAATTCTTTCAACAACACAATGAGGTTGGTGAATAAGAACGTTATTTCTGCAGCGTTATTCATAATAGCCAAAATCAACCCAAATGGCCATCAGCAAGCAAATGGATAAACAAAATGTATATCCATACAAAGGAAGGAAATTCAGCAATACAAAAGCAATGAAATGTTGATATATGTTACAACTCAGATGAAATTCAAAAACATTATGCTCAGTAGAAGGAGTCAGACAGAAATGACCACATATTGTATGATTCCATTTATGTGAAATGTCTAAAAAAAGGCCAAAAAAGGGCCTAAAATAGATTAGTGTTTGCCTGGAGCCATGGGAGAGGAAACAAAGTGCCTGCCAATGGGCACAGAAGATTTTTAGGGGGTGATGGAAATATTCTACAACTGGATGGTGATGATGGTTGCACAACTTTGTATATTACTTTGTGAGTTATTAAAATTCATTGAATTATAAACCTAAAATGGGTGAATGTTAGAGTACGTAACTTATATGTCCAAAAAAACCCCCACTGTTTTTAAAAAGTCTTTAAAGAATAAACACTTATGCATGGGGGAGAGGGAGGGAATGTTATTTTATTTTATTATTTTATTTTTTTTTGCGGTACGCGGGCCTCTCACTGTTGTGGCCTCTCCCGTTGCGGAGCACAGGCTCCGGAAGCGCAGGCTCAGCGGCCATGGCTCACGCTCCGCCGCATGTGGGATCTTCCCGGACCGGGGCACGAACCCCTGTCCCCCGCATCGGCAGGCGGACTCTCAACCACTGCGCCACCAGGGAAGCCTGGGAATGTTATTTTAGATTACAGACATGAACATGGATAGATATAATTCCGAGAAAGGACCCAGAACTCTACCCCATTAAACTATGTCAGTAAAAACCCTCCAGGTAGGTTGAGGTAGAGGCTGAAATCAAAGGCACCTTTCTGTCAGGGTCTCTGGGAGGAGGCCACCTTACAGGAAGACCCTCACCAACCTGGAATAGCCATAATAGAAAAAAAAAATAATAATGGTGGCACCATTAGGCAGAGAGAAATCTGGAGATGGTGCTCCCAGCGCTTCATGTTCTGTGGGTGGTTTGCAGGAGATTCAGAAGTTCCTGCATGCCCCAATTTGGGGAGAGTAGGCACCACATCCTGGAAATTATGATCCTGGGACCATATACCATGTATCTGTTGATGACCCTCAAATTTATATCTCACATCTAACTCTAAGCTCCAATTTCCAATGGCCAACCTGATATCTTCCCTTGGGCATTGCACAGAAATATACAACTAAACATAGCCCCAAATGGCAATCTTGATCTCTACAGCCCCAAACCTCCCCACCCACCATTCCCCCAGGTTGCCACCCCCATCCACATCCACTGTCCCAGTCTCCCCAGTACACAGAATCCACTTTCTCTATCTCCACTGCTACCACTTGTTCTCGGCCACCATAATTTCTCTCCTGGACAAAGCAACAAACTCTTAACTGGCCTCTCTGCTTCCACTTTTGCTTTCCTCCAGCCTATCCCACACACAACAGCAAAACTTGTTTTCTTAAATGTAAATTGGGTCCTATCACTTAAATGCCTAAGACTCTCCAATAGCTTCCTATTGTACGCAGAGTAAATCCCTGAATCTGGCCTAAGTCCCCACCTGGCATTCTTCCCATTCCTCACTACATTTATTCACATTTGGTCTTCTCTCAATTTTCACCTTTCCTAAGCGCTTCCCATCTCAAGGCTTTGGCACTTACTGTTCCTTCAATTTGTACCTTTCTTTTGCCTTCTCATTCTTCACATTTCAGCTTAAATATGTCTCTCACAAAGTCACCTTCTCCAATCACTTTTTGTAAAGCAACCTCCCTTTTTTTCCCCTTCCTTCATCTCCTTTTCATTTTCTTCACAACACTTCTCACAATTTGCAACTATTATGTGTTGCTTTACTTGTACTTTAGGCTGTTTCTCTTATGAGAATTAAACCTCTATGAACCACACGCTATTTACTATTGTAGCCCCAGCATACAGCAAAATACCTGGAATGGCTCAATAAAGATTTGTTGAATGAAAGCACTTAGAAAACCACTTGAATATTTCCCCCTATTGTTCAATTTTCAAAAAGAAACAGATTTTCTTGGTCGTATCAGGACTATTTTGTTTACAAGTAAAGGAAGCCCATTTAAGATGCAGATACAGAGACGGAAATAAAGATGCAGACCTACTAGAGAATGGACTTGAGGATATGGGGAGGGGGAAGGGTAAGCTGGGATGAAGTGAGAGAGAGGCATGGACACGTATACACTACCAAATGTAAGGTAGATAGCTAGTGGGAAGCAGCCGCATATCACAGGGAGATCAGCTTGGTGCTTTGTGACCACCTAGAGGGGTGGGATAGGGAGGGTGGGAGGGAGGGAGACGCAAGAGGGAAGAGATATGAGGACCTATGTATATGTATAACTGATTCACTTTGTTATAAAGCAGAAAGTAACACACCATTGTAAAGCAATTATACTCCAATAAAGATGTAAAAAAAAAAAAAAAAAAGATGCAGATACAGGATTCTCTCAGGAAGCTGAAGGGCAAAGGTACAGATGTGTCTTAGGAAAGAACTCAACACAGGAGTTCGGGTACTGTAGGGAACCTGGGGATTTTACCCTACATGCAAGCTAACAAGTTAGCCTGCCACCGTTACATTCTGGCAGAAGACAGAAGGTTCCTGAGTCAGAGACAAAGAACAATATATCATTCATACCCACAGCAGTAGCCAGAGTATCAGCATTTGCACTGGTTCTGAGCTCCAGTTCCCACAGGGCGACATGAAGAGAGCCAGGTGGTGCTTACACACCCAGTGTGTTGTGTTGCAGGTGAGAAACTCCAAGTTTAGGGAACCCAAATCTTTTATAATGGGCAGGATGCATGCCTGACCTTGGCCCTGGGAGGAAACATTATTTTTATTGTATTGGATCATAAACAAACCTGCTTTTTTGCTACAGAGAGACATTATCTTTATATTCCAAGGTTGTTTGTTGTATAAACATCCTTGAAAAGATAATTCAGAACAAGGGTGGCAGTGCCTCACTCACAAGATATGCAGAAATGCAAGAGATCCAGGGAGAAATGGCTCCCACCAGGCAGGTGAGGGGGACAGGATGCCCTAAGCCCAAAAAAATAACAGACATCCACCAAAATCTCTGGACCGTGGTAGCTTTTAGAATGGTTGTGGGAATAAGTTTAGCACTTTTTACAAATGAATTCAGGGAATATTTACTAGTTTTTATCTTATAGAACCTTACCATTAGAAACTATTTTTCTTTTTTCTTTTTTGGCTGCGTTGGGTCTTCATTGCTGCGCCCGGGCTTTCTCTGGTTGTGGCGAGCAGGGGCTACTCTTCGTTGCAGTGCAAGGGCTTCTCATTGCGGTGGATTCTCTTGTTGCAGAGAATGGGCTCTAGGCGCGCAGGCTTCAGTAGTTGCAGCACGCGTGCTCAGTAGTTGCGGCACGCAGGCCCTAGAGCGCAGGCTCAGTAGTTGTGGTGCACGGCCTTAGTTGCTCTGCCGCATGTGGGATCTCCCTGGACCAGGGATTGAACCCGTGTTCCCTGCATTGGCAGGCAGATTATTAACCACTGTGCCACCAGGGAAGTCCCGTAGAACCTGTTTTTCTTAAAAAAAAAAACTCTTCCCAAAAGGTATAGAATATTCTGAAAACAATATTAATGTGTTTTCACAACAATTGGTATGGAGGAGAACAATTTAAATTCCTGGCAATGATGCATTTGAAATAATTCTTTAAAACTAATTTCACTTTTTAAATTTTCTTTTTCCAAAGAGTGTACTGTGGGGACTTACCTGGTGGTCCAGTGGCTAAAGATTCCGCACTCCCAATGCAGGGGCCCTCGGTTCAATTCCTGGTCCACATGCCACAACTAAGAGTTTGCATGCTGCAACTAAAGATACCACTTCCACAACTAAGAGTTTGCATGCAACAACTAAAGATCCCACATACCGCAACGAAGATCTTGCACGCGGCAACGAGGATCCCATGTGTCGCAACTAAGACCCAGTGCAGCCAAATAAATAAATATTTTTAAAATAAAAAAATAAAGAGTAGATTGTGGCAAAGGGTCAAGAAGGGTATGGTTTTATGTTTTTCCTGCTTAAGGGAATCTGAACTACTCTGATTCTGTATGAATAAAAACAAAACTTGGAACATTTATAGCTGTCTTTAAAAGAAATTCAAGGCTGTACTAAGGGACTTAAATGCCCTCATTTAATCCCTCATGACCATTTCAGATTTTTAAAATTATGTTTGTACATGAATTTGAAATTCTGGTTACCCAGAACTCTGTAGATGAAGAAAGTCATATAGTCTTAGGAAATAAACCAGCTATCAGAGTAACCTTATTCTATGATTTATCTCCAATCAGTGATTATGGAATGGTAGTTTGTAAACAAATCAATGATTTATTTACTGTTTCTTCAGTTACACTTATTGATACGTATGTCTTAGATGATGAAACCATAAAATACTGAATTAACCAGTTTAATTCACTTTATAGAGAACTTAGCATAGCAATTGAGTGCTTAAATATTAGCTAAATTAGAAAATGGTCCACAAATCAATTATAGAACCAAGATTTTCAATCTTAATGAAAGACGAATACTTAGAAGCACCATTTCCTCTAACTTAGTGTTAGTACTTTTTTGTTGTCTATCTCTGAAATTTAAGAAAATATATTTTCTTTTTCCCCTTGTTGGTCCCATTTCTAACCCAAGAGAAACTAGAATTTATTTCAGCTATATTTAGCAGTAGAGTTAATCTGTAATAGAAAATTTAAATAGAACAAATTACATATTATCTTTTATAAAACTGAATATATTCTTTTTTTTTTAATTTACTTATTTTATTTTCTTTCTTTTTGGCTGCGTTGTGTCTTCGTTGCTGCGCACAGGCTTTCTCCAGTTGCGGTGAGCGGGGGCCACTCCTCCTTGCGGCGTGCTTCTTACCGTGGTGGCCTCTCTTGTTGCGGAGCACGGGATCCAGGCACGCAGGCCTCAGTAGTTGTGGCACGTGGGCTGTAGAGCACAGGCTCAGCAGTTGTGGCGCATGGGCTTAGTTGCTCCATGGCATGTGGGATCTTCCCGGACCAGGGCTCGAACCCGTGTCTCCTGCGTTCGCAGGTGAATTCTTAACCACTGAGCCACCAGGGAAGCCCTGTTATGTATTCCTTGAAAACCCAAAATATTTGAGGTACCTGATGAAGTTGATGTGCTAACTATTGCCTTTCTGCCCATAATCTCTTCCTGGAAATGCTATAGTATTCTGTTGACCTCTGCCCCCACCCCCACCTCATCTTGTTCTCCCACAGTGGACTAATCTTAGCCTAATAATACGTGAGTCTAATATTATGTCACCCAAGAATCTGGAACTGACACTGAGAGACTGAGTGATTAGGTCACAGTAGGCACACAAATGTCAACAGTTGTTACAACACCAAACAAAAACCCACATGTAAACTGATGTTGTGAAGGGAACTCACAAGCCATGAGTAGGCAGAAGTTTTGAGAGAGAATTAGGGGAATGGAGCAACTGGCAAACACGGAAGAAGCAGAGAAGAGAGGGCTCTTATTAAAATGTAAATCAGGTCATGTCACTCTTCAGCTCAAAATCTTCCCTTTTCTTCTCATTTTAGCTGGAGTAAAAGCCAAAGTCTTTACAAGAGCCTAGTAGGTCCTATAGACTCTTTCTTCCATCCCTCTGACTTTCATCTTCCAAGACTCTCCCCATCACTCACTCCAGTTTAGCCACATAGGTGTTGTTCTTCCTTGAAGCCAGGCACATTATTGCCTCAGGGCCTTTGCACTTGCTATTCTGTTGGCATGCTCTTCCTAAGTTACCTGCATGTCTTGCTCTCTCACCTCCTTCAGACCTTTGCTCAAATGTCATCTTCTCTGCAATGCTTTCTCTAACCACACTATTTAAAAAGTCAATACCACCCCTGCCCACATTCCTTATTCTCTTCTCTGATTTATTTTTCTCAATAGCACCATCATCATATGGCATACTCTACATTTTAATTATGTGTTTATTGTCTGTCACCCATCAGTAAAATGTAAGCTCCGTGAAGTCAGATCTTTTTCCTCTGATTTTTTTGCTCTATGCCCATTGCCTAGAATAATTCCTGCTACATAGTACATGCTCAATAAATATGTTGGATAAATAAATGAATGACTCATTAAAGGAGATGGAGGACATTTCCTTGGTTTCTTACTTTATAGTTCTGTTCCTCAAGTGGCCTGGCCACACTGTATTACCTACTCTCCGATGTTATAACACAACATTTTTTTTTTTTTACTCATTAGATTTTTTAATAGTTGACATATACCACTAGCATTATAATATCCAGAAAAATCTTTTTTGTTTTTTCAAAATAAATGAGCACACATGATACACAACTATAATGCTTATTTCTCTTACATGTTTTGGCTTCATCATCTCTGACTGCTTCTTAATAGGATAGCAATTTTTTAATATTAATATCTCAAGTGATAACTGGAAGATAATTTGGTTTTATAGGTAATACAATTTATCTTTTTGCTGTTATTATTATTAAAAAATTTTTAACATCTTTATTGGAGTATAATTGCTTTTCATTGTGTTACTTTCTGCTGTATAACAAAGTGAATCAGCTATATGTATACGTATATCCCCATAGCCCCTCTCTCTTGCGTCTCCCTCCCACTCTCCCTATCCCACCCCTGTAGGTGGTCACAAAGCACAGAGCTGATCTCCCTGTGCTATGGGGCTGCTTCTCACTAGCTATCTATTTTACATTTGGTAGTGTATATATGTCAATGCCACTCTCTCACTTCTTCCCAGCTTACCCTTCTCCCTCCCCGTATCCTCAAATCCATTCTCTACGTCTGCATCTTTATTCCTGTCCTGCCCCTAGGTTCTTCAGAGCCATTTTTTTTTTTTTTAGATTCCATATATATGTGTTAGCATACGGTATTTGTTTTTCTCTTTCTGACTTACTTCACTCTGTATGACAGACTCTAGATCCATCCACCCCACTACAAATAGCTCAATTTCATTTCTTTTTATGGCTGAGTAATATTCCATTGTATTTATGTGCCACATCTTCTTTATCCATTCATCTGTTGATGTACACTTAGGTTGCTTCCATGTCCTGGCTAATAGAAATAGTGCTGCAATGAACATTGTGGTACATGACTCTTTTTGAATTATGGTTTTCTCAGGGTATATGCCCAGTAGTGGGATTACTGAGTCATATGATATTTCTATTTTTAGTTTTTTAAGGAACCTCCATACTGTTCTCCATAGTGGCTGCATCAATTTACATTCCCACCGACAGTGCAGGAGGGTTCCTTTTTCTCCACACCCTCTCCAGCATTTATTGTTTGTAGATTTTTTGATGATGGCCATTCTGACCCGTGTGAGGTGATACCTCACTGTGGTTTTGATTTGCATTTCTTTAATGATTAGTGATGTTGAGCATCCTTTCATGTGTTTGTTGGCAATCTGTATATCTTCTTTGGAGAAATGTCTAGTTAGGTCTTCTGCCCATTTTTGGATTGGGTTGTTTGTTCTTTTGATATTGAGCTGTATGAGTTGCTTGTAAATTTTGAAGATTAATCCTTTGTCAGTTGCTTCATTTGAAAATATTTTCTCCCATTCTGAGGGTTGTCTTCTCGTCTTGTTTGAAGTTTCCTTTGCTTTGCAAAATCTTTTAAGTTTCTTTAGGTCCCATTTGTTTATTTTTGTTTTTATTTCCATTTCTCTAGGAGGTGGATCAAAAAAGATCTTGCTGTGATTTATGTCAAAGAGTGTTCTTCCTATGTTTTCCTCTAAGAGTTTTATAGGGTCCAGTTTTACACTTAGGTCTCTAATCCATTTTGAGTTTATTTTTTTTTTCTCCCCTTTTTTACTTTTAATTTTTTTCTTAAGCATGTCAATATTTACATGGTTCCAAAGTCAAAAGCATGTTACAAGATAAACTCAAGATAAATTATATTTTGTTGATGAAAAATTAATCAATCAATCTAAAAAAGAAATGGAAATTTTTATTTGAGCCTAATTGAGGATTATAACCTGGGAACGGCTCCTCAGAAAGCTCTGAGAACTGTTCCACCTATTAGAAGTCAAAGTACAGTTATGAAAATTTTTTGAGACAGAAGGCTGTACATTGAATGATGTATTATTGACAGTTTACACAATCCAGATCCGCAAGTACACAGTGGTGGATCATTGAGACCCCTTTGAAAGATCAATGAGGAATGTAATCTTTAAAGGGGTTGTCTAGCTGGTGCTAGGAGAATGTTGCTCTTCATGGTTGAGCAGGTATTTCTGCTGATGGGGAGCTGTGGTTGATGCACCATGCAGATACACCGCACACAGTGAGGGGAGAGAGGAGGCCAAAGGGCAGAGAAAATTCTTTTCATGTTTAAATTTTTCTTGTCTTGCCATAAAATATGAAGTTTATTTCACAATTTCTTTGCCCTTCACTCTGTTTCCTCCTTCCTCATTGGGTCACCATTTTTTTAAATCGATTTTTGGTTTAGGCTTCCATTGTTTATTTTTTATTTATATGTATATTTTTGTACATATAAGCTCATATATGTATATATTTTATATCCCTCCTGCTGTTGACACTAAGCACCATTCTGAACCAGTTATCTTGGAGACATATGGATATTTTTCTGTTTCCTTTTTATTGAGCCTTAGTCCTCCATTGTGTGGATGCTTCATGATTTTCTCAACTAGTCCCATATTGATAACATCGGGGTTGCTCTCAGTCTTTTGATATTACAGATAATGGCATAAAAATAGTAAACTGCCTTGTGCATATTTCTGTTCATATTTTTTTCCAGTTTCCTTTTGGAATCAATTCTTACAAGTGAGATGAGATTAAATGGAGATTATTCAAGTGGTTTTCTGTTCTTTGCAACCAACAAGTCAAGATTAAAATAGCTACCTATCCCTGAAGGCCCATCTGAAATCACACTTCTTCTGGGAAAACTCTTATTATCTCAAGCAGAAAGACTCCACTTCTATTCCCTTAATACGCTCAAAAAAAAAAAAATCAGAGGAAAAACAAACACACCAAAAAAGCCCGTATATTCTCTCTTGTCCATATGGCTTACATGGTTCTTTGTATGTATTGTTATCTTGTGTACATTTCATCCCCTTAATTGGACAATAAGCTGCTCCAGAGCAAGGAGCACAGTCCTTATGACCTTTATCATCTCTGGCCTTTCACAGTGTACCTTGAACTAGTAACAGGGACCAAATAAATACATAGAGTATAATCCAGCATATGACAATGCCCCATATAAAACTGTCCATTTAGAGATATGCCTCACACAACCCACCAGAATAAATCCCATGTCAACTGAAGAGTTGAATGGAAGAATTCTAAGAAACTGTAAGAATAACAGGTGTGATATTTAGCATTTGTTTAGAGGTCAGGGAAAGGACTGTCTGAACTCTGTGGCTTTAAGCTAAACTGAAAAAATGAGTAAACAGTAAAAATGAGCCTGGAGCCCTCTAGCCCATCATTAGGGATCTTCTCACATAGCTCCTGCCCATATACTTTGCTCATGGTACTAATCCTGGCTGGTTAATTGCTGGGCTGACCCTTCAAGGGATGACTGAATGTTCTTGCCCAATATAAGGCTCCAGAGCCAAGCCCATTACTACAGTCATGTGGAAGATCTGGCAACTACATCACTGTGCTCAGGGAGCACATCCGCTTCTGTGTGGAGGTGGTGGCCTTTATCAGCCTTTTGACTTAAGTGCCGGAGGAGTTGTTTTATCTGCCTGGAGTCTAATAGGCTACGCCCACTCTTGGAGGGGACCTTGTGCAACATTATGATGTAGCTCTGAATGCATCTGTGGTGGAGAAGTAGAAGAGCATCTCTTTTATCCTGCCGGGTGGAGAGGTTGAGAAATTTATCGCCTTCCACGCACCCTGCAATCCCATCTTTGAAAGCAATACGCATTGCCCTGCTATCCCATAGAATACATACCCTCTCCCTGCCAGTATCATTGCCAGCAGCACCATGATCTGTCCTGCTGCCAATGCACAGCAGAATTTTGGTGGTTTTCTCAAGAGTTGTTTACAAAGATATCACATCATAATTTGGGTCCAGTATTGAAGGACCAGAGGATGCTGAAGCAGAACTGCGAACTGACAGCTGTGTGTGACTGAAGGTTGCCTGAATACCTGGCCACACCTCTTGATCAACTGACGGGGGCTGCAAAAACCGGCAATAGTGAAAGTGCCATCGATTTGGGAGAATGGTGATGGTAGAAAAGAGGAAACAAGTCTTCCATAATGCTGGGGTAGACAACCATGCCGACAGACAGAGCAGCTCTGTTTGAACTGAGAGCCACCTCTTCATGTGCAGGTGCCCTATCTGAAGGAAACCATACCCACTGATAACAGGGGAACCACCTGTGCCATGCCCTACTACTCATTCTACTCATACTACTCTTCCCTGCCCGACACTCTACCCTCGTTTCTCTAGACTAGAGTGCAGATGTGAGATGAGAGCTATCTGGTTTCCAGGAACTTTGGGGAGATGGAATCTGTTTACAGATCGACACAATGGTGGACTCCTGTGCATCAGGGAGCTCTGAAGAGCAGGCCCTAGTCCAACATATCTGGTTACCAGTGTGTCCCAAGACTAGAAACTCACAACCCAGACAGGCAGCAGCATCACTGGACCTTTAAATGCAACTCTTCCGCCCACACAACCTGCTAAAAAGCCTGCAACCACTTAGCTTTAGCAGAGAATCACCCCTCTCATCTACTGTTGAGACCATTCCTCCTATTCTCATCTGTTTCCCTGGCTCTACACTTTGTCTTTTGATATCTGCGTTTGTCTCGCTTGTTTCAGGGCCAGTTCAATTTTTCCTTCTCTCATGTAGAAGCCTAGAACTCCTGCCATTAAATTCTGACCTTTAAATCTTCCTGCTTTATTGATTGTGGGGTAATATTACTGCCCTAGGTAAAAGACTCCCTTTGCTAGCTTCTTCCCCATAAAACTCCTACAAGCTGGACTAGTCTATCAACCTTTCCAGTAAGAAGCTCAGATGCTGAAGCTTCATCTTAGTAAACTGCTGACAGGGGGTGGGAGGGACATGGTCTTCAGGACTCTTCCACCCACCTCTCTGGAGTATCTGGAGTACTATCGGAGTAAATGGCCTACTAGGAAGTCTTTTGAGCAAGAGATAAAGGAATTGCTTCCCTCTCTAAGGAACAGATTGTTTCAATTTGTTGAGTCGCAGAGGTGCTGAGACTTCAAAACTGGCAAACTTGCTCTTAGAGCAAGAGGATCAAGCTGTTGGGTATCATAAAAGCAATAACCCTGGGCTTCCCTGGTGGCGCAGTGGTTGAGAGTCCGCCTGCCGATGCAGGGGACACGGGTTTGTGCCCCGGTCCGGGAAGACATGCCGCGGGGCGGCTGGGCCCGTGAGCCATGGCCGCTGAGCCTGTGCGTCCGGAGCCTGTGCTCCGCGGCGGGAGAGGCCACAACAGTGAGAGGACCGTGTACCGCAAAAAAAAAAAAAAAAAAAAAAAAAAGCAATAACCCTTGCTCCCAATTCCCACTCCAGATGGTAGCTGACTGAGGTATCAATATTCTTGTAAGGAGAACAATGGAGAACTCATCTTGGTCATGAACTATTGGAGATTATGAGTGCGGATTCTGAAGTCCGACCACCTGTGTTCAAAACCAGCTCTACTACTTCCTGGCTATGGGATTCTGGGAAATTATTTAACATTTCTGTCTCAGTTTCCTCATTTGTAAAATGGAGATGATGATACTAATAGCTGCTGCCTCAAAGGACAATTGTGAGTTTTAAATGCATTATTACATATCATAAAAGTGGTCAATAATTGTTAGCTACTATTATTATTGGGCTAATTCAAAAAGACCTAGATATTTACAGAATTACACTTCCAGGGTACATATAACTTTGTTTACATAAGGATGATGATGAATAAGAAAGGAAATTTCTAGATGTGCTTCAGCAAATTGAATAGTTGATTATGTCTTTCTGTCTGTGTAATATTCCAGGAGTATCCCAAAGACTCAGGAATGGAATTCTCTACAACTTCTTAGATAGAAGAGTAACTGTAAAAATATCTCTATGACACCTTAATTTACTTTAGCCTAATACAAGCCTCTGTTCATAGCCTATTATCTCTCTAGCATCTCTAAGTCAATACTCAGAATAATATATTTAAAATCTTAGATCAGATTACTGTGACTTGTATCAACTTGGAGATTTAGATGATTCTTAAGTTTTCTCCTATCCTTGAATGGTAGGTTCTCTAGAACATCATGGATATCCAGAAGTGGTTCATATTCTACTTTTCCAACTTCACTATCTGATATACTACTTAAAGAAAGGAGGAAATAATAAATTTTATTTAGCAATCTTACCCTCCCTCTTGCTACCACAAAAAGGTGGGAGACTAGGTATTGTTCCATTTGGGGTTAAGACGGCAGCCTTCTAAGAGTCTGAGAGCCTGTTTACCTCTGCCCTTATCGTGGACCTTCCCATTTTACATCAATATAATACATACCCCCAACAGTGTGATGGGGGCCACCCTTGGCCGGAGGACTTTCTTAAGGAAGTGATGCCTGCCATTATGGTCACTTTTGAGGCATCCCATAACTTTAAGATTTGATCGATGCTGACTGGAAAAATTCTAGGTTCAAATCCTGTGCCCCTCTTCTTTTTGTCCCCAAGATTTCAATTCAGAATTTCTTATACACATAGCCTTTAAAGTTCTTGAGATTCCTCCTTAAAGTTGCATGTGCCAAGACAGTAAAGAAGAGCCCTCTTGATAGACCAGAGGGAGGTAGATCTCTGGGAAGAATGCTGGTGAGGAATAGGTGAGAAAGAACATGTAGGAAATGACTGGTGCAGTGTGTGCCTGTGAAGACAAAATAAATGTACTGGATAGTAAAGCTTTCTTCAAAGAATTGGAGCATTTTTTAAACAAATGCAAATATTTCTGTAAGTGCCTAGCAATTTCTAAATTCCTTTTGGGCATGTGCTCATATGAGCGCACCCGTACACACACACACACACACACACACACACACACACACACATCTTTGTTTAGGATTGCTAAATACCTTTAAGCCATTGAGTAATAGTTTATTTACTTAAATAATTTTAGTGGTTGTAATATTTTCCACTTTGTCAGGAGCTTCACCAAGAGGTAACACACAAGTAGAAACAAGTTATGAAAAGGGACACACCTGCTTAGAAAAAAAGCAACTCCTTCGTCCAGGAACAAAGCAAGCTTATCAAAAAAGACAACACCTGAAGAGCCAGTTGGGATAATTGTGCATACTGCAGACACCTCCTAGCTTTACTCCTCATGTCTACCTGAGAGTCACTTTTAGAGTGACTTTTAAAAAACATGCTGTAAAAACAAAACAAAACAAAACAAAACAAAAACATGCTGTAACACTTCTGAGTCACCAGGGAATTGTAGTTAACCCGAAAGAGAAAGACAGGTTTAGGATGGAATGGAAGTATTCTTGTCCTTATACGTCTCAGTGAGAACCTAAGACTTTCTCTCCTCAGCAATTCTTAAGGGCTGTTGGCATTCAGGATGTGAAGAATGACCTAGTTTTGAAGATGACATATGTAGTGTGACATATTGCTCTTTGGAAAGAGGAAAATATAATTAAGAAAATCAGCCATTCAACATTATTAGGAATCTCCACTTTAATGATTTGAGACATAATAAATGCATTTATCTGAAATTCACTCGACCTAAATCCATCCATTCATTCAACATTTACTGAACACCTACCACACAGTAGGCACTATTCTAAGCACCAAGGATACATCAGTGAATCCTGTTTTCACACAGTTTACATTCTACTGGGGAGAGATAGGCAATAAACAAAGGAAGAAATAGATGATGTGTCTGAGGAAAAACGAAACAGGCTAAGAGGATGGGGAATGATAGGGATGCTATTTTATGAGGGTCATAATAATGAGGATAGTGAACTTAGGTGGTGATATTTGAGTTGAGATCTGAATGAAGGGAGAGAGTTAGTAATGTGACAGTGTGGAGGAAGAATTGACCCTAGATAGTGGGAATAGCAAGTGCAAAGTTCCTAAAGTAGAAACATGCTTGCAGGTTTGAAGAACATCAGAAAGGCCAGTGTGGCTGGAGTAGAGTGACGGAGGGGAAGAATAGGGTAGTCAATGAGATACCTGCAGAAGTTGCCAAGTATCAAATCTTTTAGGCCAAGGAGAGGATTTGGGATTTTTAAGTATGTTGGAAATCAAGTAGAGGATCCCTAGCAAAGGAGTGACCTGATCTGACTTACACAAAGGACCATCTGGTTGCTCTGTGCATCACAGATTGTAAGCAGCAAAGTGGAACAGCCCATTAAGAGAATACCACAATAAGCTACACAAGAAAAGATGGCAACTTGAACTACAGCTGTACCAGTGGTGGTACTAGGAAGTATTCAGGCATATTTTGAATATAGAGCCAGAATGACCTGTGTAAGGATCAGAGATTAAAGTTAAGTACCAGATTTGTGGTATAGCTAGGATCTGCCATCCAGTGTTCTGATGCTCCGTTCATTTTTCCACATTACACCAACCTCTCCTTGCCCCCATGAACTTCATAATGTTATATGAACTATTCTTTTCAAGGAATATATTTGAAATGTTCTTGTTACAGAACCTGGCTAGTTGGGATCTATTTCACAAACTATTAAATGCAAGTGAAAGTGCTATACATGAAGCAGCCGTGTTGTTTAACCCTCTGGTGACTAGTTCAGATGTGCCAGAGACAGCAATAATATTTAGATGTGCATTATATAGATTATACAATTATTGTGATGCAAAGATATCCTTTGACTAGGTGTGCATAGCTAGGAAAATATTCTACTTATTTATTTAGGCAGCTCCGGGTCTTAGTTGCAGCACTCAGGATCTTCACTGTGGCATGCGGACTTCTTAGTTGGGGCATGCGGACCCCTAGTTGCTGAATGTATGCAGGATCTAGTTTCCTGATCAGGGATGGAAACTGGGCCCCCTGCGTTGGGAGCGTGGAGTCTTAACGCACTGGACCACCAGGGAAGTCCCGATATCCTACTTATTTATAATTGGTCAGCAAACGTCAAAAATACTCAATGCATTTTTTTGCTATGAATAACCATCTATCCGGTCCTTGACCTATCAGAATTTACATTCCTCATAACTTTCAACAAACCAGATATTCAATGTCCACTGTGTCAGACACTCTACTAGACATGAAAAACTAAAATAAATGGTCCCTTTTCATCAGGTACACAAAAACAACTGAAAGTGACTTAGAAAAAGAAGCAAAATTTTTAAAAGTGCAGACACCTGTTGCAAACTATTGATCAGGCAATGCTAGAGTAAACAGAACCACTAGATCGTTGTGGAATTGTCAGGAAAAATTTTCCTAGATGGGTGAGCATGAGTTTTTTTTTTTTTTTTTTTTGAGCATGAGTTTTAAGAAAAGGAATCGGATTTAGCAGTTTTATGAAAAGGAATCAGATTTCGTAGAACATTCTAAGTAAGGAAAATATAGCACAGGAAGGCTAAAGGGTAGAAGCAAGTGACATGGCAAGCGAGTCCACACCCAGGTGTATGTAATAGGACTGGATCATTATTAGCAAAGGGTGGAGGAGGCAATTAGAGGAAAGCTGCAAACATAAACCAGTAGTTCACAACTGACAACTCAAGAGCAGTTAATGTGATCACAACAAAGAATTTAGGTGTTTTTTGTTTGCTGTCAGTAGTACGAATTATAAACGGGTGCGACTGAAGGCAGATTCTTAGTCATACTTCTCTCAGCATTCATCAGTATTTGTCAACACGTTCATTAAGTACTTTCAATACACAACTGTTTTCAAGACTATGAAAAAGATTTTCAGAAGAAAACGATACAAAAAGCAGATTCTGCATCAATTAACAGACAAAGTTGAGAGAGGAGCAGTTTTCTATCGCCGCTTCCGTGCCAGTGTGCAGTAAACTGCAGTGAAGTCGGGAAAACTATTCTAGATAATGCCTTCAAAGTGCACAGTGTCTCCCCGTAGTAAGCACTTAACAATTTATGGTTATTATTTTGACCTTAGACCTCTCTTAACCATTGCGATTCTGCTTTCTCATTTTCAGAGGAATAAATGGGTCACAGATGGTCTGAGGATCCTGCCAGCCCCGACAATTTCCTATTTCAAGGAGGCATCGAATAAATATTTGCTGAACAAACAGACGAAGCAAACTGTCTCTCCACGGAGCCGGGCTGAGCGCCCACCAGGGAACCAGCCGGGAGGGAGGACAGGCTCGGATGCTGGACCCAGAAGCGGGTGCTCATCCAAGGCCAACAGGCGGGGTTGAGGGAGAGTCTCGATTTGCAATCTTAGCGCCACCCGCCGCCAAGTCCACACTCCCCTCGGGCCCCGCCTGCGGCCGTAATCGCTCTTCTCAGCCACCAGAGCAGCGACCCGCCTCCGCCGACACTCCGGGCCGCCCCTTCCGGTTTAAGCCCCGCCCCACCGGCCTCGCCCGTGGCCCCACCCCTCCGCGAGATCGCCGCCGGGTCCTCTCAGCGCCCGCCGCCGGCCGGTCCATCCCCCGACGCTCTGAGGTCACCGACGGGGCCGGGCTGAGGTGGGCGGAGGGACAGAGGGAAGATGGCGGCCGAGGCCGGATATTGGCGCCGCCTCCCCCAATCCTGGAGCCGGCGCAGATGAGGCGGCTCGGCTGGGGCCAGCGGCGCGTCGGAAACGGAGCAGGGGGGGACCCTGCCAGTGGGGCCTGGCCCTGATATATGCCGGCGCCTCGGCTAGAGTGAGTGGCGGCGGCGCCTCTTTCCTCCGGCTCTTTCCCTGTCGCTGTGAGTCTGAGCGGGTGGCGGGCGGCCGAGGCGGCGGGGCCGGGATGGAGGACATTAACTCCAATGTGAACGCGGACCAGGAGGTGCGGAAGCTGCAGGAGCTGGTGAAGAAGCTGGAGAAGCAGAACGAACAGCTGAGGAGCCGCTCCGGGGCCGTGCAGGGCGCCGGCTCCCTTGGGCCTGGCAGCCCGGTTCGGGCCGGCGCGTCCACTCCCTCCTCCGGAGCGGCGTCCCCTAGGGGCTTCCCCTTGGGCCTCAGCGCCAAGTCGGGCTGCGGGGCCGGGTCGGGCCCGAGGCGGACGAGTAGCGAGGAGCTGCGGGACACCACCTCCTTGCTGGCAGCGGGCGAGGGCGGCTTGCTGGACGAGGTGGAGCCGCTGCGGCCCGAGGAGCTGGAGCGCCTGTCAGGCTGGGAGGAGGAGGAGGAGAGCTGGTGAGCGCGGGGCTCCGGGCCGGAGCTGGGCGGGGACGGGCCCGGGGGGCGGAGAGCGTCTTCCGAGGGCCCCCTGGTAAGACACCTCGCTTTGTGTAGCGGGGTCCGCTCTCTGATTCATGGTTTTCTTGCTTTGGCTGCGGAACGGTCAGCGAGAGTTGGGGGTTCGAGGCTTGGAAGAGGAATAGGCTTTGTAGCTAGTTCTCCTCTGGATTGGGGACCCTCTGAGCTTTGGACCCCGTTGGGGTCTGGGGTCTGGCACAGCCTAGGAAGGGCTGCTCGCCGTGGGAGGAGTCGGAGATGGGAAACTGCTTTGTAGGAAGGGATCCAGCTTTGTGTGAAATACTGGCTTTCGGATGGCGGCCTGGGCATTTTGGGTGTGATGAGGTGTCACCCGGTGCGCGGAGCAGACCAGGGTAATCTAAGTCCGGGCAGCGGTCAGTGTTTTGGACCCGTGGGAGATGGGTACATTTCTGGCGGCGATGGGGAAACCGTGTGGATCAGCAGCACTCCCCCTTGGGTAGTAGGGTGACGCTTGCTTTGTGTGAAGAGGGCAGAGGATGGTGCTGCTTTGTGTGACGAGTCAAGGGTGGAACAAGAGCCCTGGCTCTCATTTTTTAAACAAGAATTGGGTCTGGCATTTTTCGAAGCTGTGAAGTGACAGTTATCTATCTTTCATTTCCATGTCATCCTAGGGGCAGAGAAAAACAGCCGTATTTAAAAATCTAAACCGAACTGTATTGTCATAAGCTACTTCTTGATAAAATTATGACCCACACCGTAATATCATTTCCATATATAGAAAGGACATGAGAGGCAGTTTCCCTCATGTTTTATTGTAATTGCATAAAGATGTCAACGGGAAATTCTTAATTTGTCTTAATTTATCCTTTTTTAAAGTTTTAATTTTTAGCTAAAGTATCTCTGCTCTTTGTTGAAACTGAAACTTCTAACTTAGTAAGGTTGAAATCCTTCATAGACTCCGGTTTCGCAGGGCTGCAACTCTTACAGAGTGTACTGAGGTAGTTAAGAACTTTGCCTGGATTCAGGTCCTGGCTCTGCTACTTAGTAGCTGTACAGCTTTGGGCAAGTTAATCAGAGCCTCATTTTCTTCCTCTGTTTGATGGAGAAGATAATAGTTCTTACCTCTGTAGAGTTGTGAAGATTATGTGAGCTAATCCATGTATGCTTTTAGCATGGGTCTGGTATATGAGCTCTGTGAGACTAGCCACTATTACTCTTAAACCTAGTTGTTTAAATCAAGAAATATTTAGTGAGTGCTTTCAGGATCTTGAGGGAGGTTCTTAAATGTTGATCCCTGTTCATTAAGGAAGTTATGGTCTTGTTGGGAGCCAAGTTTTATGGAGGAATAAAGAAATAAGCTAGGAAATACACAGTGAATTGCTTAAAAGAGTGATAGGGACAAAAAGTACTGAGAGTGCTCAGAAATTGAGAAGAAAATAATAGTCTAGTTGGGGCAGACTTTGAGGAGAGGTGGTTTTGGAGCCTGAGAGTGGAGAAAGAGTGGGAAGGGCATTTTATGCTCTGACAACTGCTAGAGCAGAGTCAGAGATATTTGTAACTCAATTAGAAAGGTTTGAGTTACAGAGATGCTCTTGAATATATGATGTCAAGCCTTTATTTTATTGCCAAGTGATACCAAATATTATTAGAACTGACTGTGGTAGTGACAATTTTCATATTAGTGTGAAATCACGTCCTTACAAAGGAATCCTAGGTATGTATACACTTTAAAAGAAGTCGGAATCATCTAATATCCCATGCCTCTTCCAAGTGGTGATGATAATGATGCCCATAATAATAATGAAGATTAGCTGCACTCATTAGCCCATTTTAGACTATGTATTCTTAGAACACATTGACTCCCCTTGGAGAAGCTGATTAAGTCTTTTGCTGCTTTGGTTTCTGATCACAGTGTTTTTGTTCAGGTAAAGCAAGTCTTTTAAAATACTATGCCAGAAGTTTCTTTTGGCCAATTGATTTCTGCTTACTACTTTGATCCTGGTTACATATCTTGATGTTATAGATGTCCTGTGCTTTTTCTGAAAAGATTTGTGTGAATTGAAAGTTTGAAAATCATATTTAAAGTGCTTTGGAGTATGTGTATGGAGTATAAGTTATAAGGGGTAGTGGGTGTTAGTAGCAGTGAGGGAAAGATTTAAAGAGTCAAGAGTTTTTCTTAGCAAGCTAAAAGTCTACTTTCTATAACTTATACCCATTTCCTTCCTTTTCATCTAGAGGAATGTTTTTTCCCAAATGTATACCACAAAATGTCAGTCCTGAAGGTGTTAGTAGATATTGTGTGAAAAAAATAATTGTGGGTCTGAGATCAAATATATCTGGGAAAAACGAGGTTCAACAACAACAACCAAAAAAACCCACCAGATTTCTTTAATGCTGGGCTTTTTAAATATGCTAATATGTATTGAATATAGTAAGTCTCTAAGTGGTACGGTTTGTTTCCTAAACTTATTTGCTCTCCCAAGGAACTAGTATCTTTAGAACACACTTAGAAAACAGTATTGTATTTACAGCAGTGGCTTTCACGGTTTTGTTTTGTTTTTTTCTCAATCCCAGCTTCATGATAAGAAATGCATTTTATACCATAGCCTAGTACACACATGTTTATGAATAATTGAAACAAAAGTTTCACAAAACTATACTTGGTATATGTGGTAAAGCGCTAATGTTTTCTGTTCTGTTTCTTTAGGAAAAAATGCTGGTTACAGCCCACTGAGCTGATGTGGTGACCCATTAATGGCTAATTATCAGTTTGAAAAATGCTCTTATAGAACAACTCAGAAAAGTCTAGAGAAGGGAACTAACATTATTGTGTATCACAGTGTGTCAGTCTATGCCAGGCAACTTATAAACATTTTTACACTTAATTGCATTTAATTTTTATCCATTTATGAGGTAGGTATCATTTTTTAGGTAACGACACTTCTTCTCTCTCCAAGCATCAAATAACAGATGGTAAATGATGGAGTCAGGATTTGAATCTAGGTCTTTATGACATCATAGCTTATGCTGTTTCCATTATATTTTGCTTTCTCCAAGTCTGATTCCTTTTCCACATGAATGGCCCCTTACGATATTTGAATACTGCCATCATGACCCTGCTGACTCCTCCCCACCACACACTCTGAGCATTCTCATCTCTTCTTCAGAGTAATACAATCCCAGTTTACTTAATCATTCCTTAGATAATGTAATTCTCTGATCTTTCAACTGTGGTCATTTTTCTCTTAATGAATTCGGGTTGCTCCTTGTCATTAAACGTGGTACCCAGAACTGTACTCAGCATTTTAGATGGTATTTGACCAGACAGTGTGTGGTGGATATGTCTTGCTTGAGCTAAATGCTATTATTTTGAAACCAAATATTTCATTAACTGTTTTAATTTCTGTTATTTATGCTTAAAATGAGTGAGTGGTTTCAGTTACACCCCATATGTTTTATACATAGGCTGTTACACTAAGTCTTCCTAACGCTGGTTTTCTGTAATGAATTTTTTTAGCTTGAATATTAGGCTTTTATATTTCATTTTGTCAGTCTTGATTTAGGCATTTAATATCTGTTCCTTCCAAATTTTTTTGTCGTTTTCATATTTCATAAGCATACCTACTGGGTCTTCATTTAAGTTGTTGATAAAAATATTAAAATGACAGAATAAAGGGCTCTGAAGTATGCAGCTTGACTAGACTCCCTCCAGATTAATGAACATCATTAATCAACTCACACAGTGGTTGTTCAGTAACTGTTAGTACTACTTATTATTATCAAGCCCATATGCCATTTTGCCTGTATGGATATTATGAAAGATTTTGCCAAGTGGCTTGCTATAATTAAGCTATATGATGCCTTAAAGAGTTCTTACCTTCAATGAAGTAAACTTATTAGCATAGACATTGCAGTTAATTTGGTTTGACTTGTTCATGATGAATCTTCTGGGTTTTTCCTATTCTAACTTTACAAACATTTTGTTTAACCTAGTTTTGAATTTTGCAAGGAATCAGTCTGGTCTGGAATTTCTAAACATTGCTTGTTTTTCTCTTTAGAAATTATCCTATTTTGTCTTATCCAGGCTTTTGAGCTTGCCATAATATTGATATTTCAGAACAACAAATTTCAGGTCAACAATAATTTGGTGATAAAATTTCAGTTATCTTCCATTATTTGGAAGAGTAGACTTAAACCTGTTCCAAGCTACCTTTTGGCTTACTGTGTATCACCTTGCCTCATTTGAACTACAATTTCCCTCAATTTAGCCTCCCCAAAATTCCAAGTTTATAGTTCAGTACTGTCAACTACATGTACATTGTTGTGCAACAGATCCCCAGAACCCTCCCATCCTGCATGACTGAAACTCTACACTCACAGAAGAGTAACTCCCCTTCCCCCTGCTCCTGGAAAGCACTGTTCTACTGTGTTTCTATGAGTTTAACCCCTTTAGATTCCTATAGGTAGATCATGTAGAATTTGTCTTTTTGTGACTAGCTTATTTCATTTAGTATAATGTCTTAAGGTTCATCCATGTTGTAGCATATGACATGGTTTACCCCTTTTTGAAGGCTGAATAATATTCCGTTATAGTATATAACACATTTTCTTTATCCTTTCATCTGTTGGTGGACACTTGGATTGCCTCCATTTCTTGGCTGTTGTGAATAATGCTGCTGTGAATGGGAACCTACAAATAACCTGTGCAAATCCATGCTTTCACTTCTTGTGGGTATATACCCAGAAGTGGAATTTTTGGATCAAATGGTAATTCTATGTTTAATTTTTTGAGGAGCCACCATACTGTTTTCCACAGCAGCTGTACCATTGTACATTCCAACCAGCATTATACAAGAGTTCCAGTTTTTCCATATCCTTGCCAACACTTGCTTTGATTCATTCTGAGTTTTTATGTGGTGTGAGGTAGGAGTCCAACATCATTTATTTTGCATGTGGATATCCAGTTGTCCCTGTACCATTTGTTGAGAAGACTTTTCTGTTCCGTTAAATTGTCTTGGTACCCTTGTCAAAAATCAGTTGCTCAGAGATTGGTTCAGATGGTGGAGTAGAAGGATGTGCTCCCACTCCCTCTTGCTAGAACACTGAATCACAACTACCTGCTGAACAACCATTGACAGGAAGACACTGGAACTCACCAAAAAAAGATATCCCACATCCAAAGACAATGGAGAAGCCACAATGAGACGGTAGGAGGGGCGCAATCACAATAAAATCAAATCCCATAACTGCTGGGTGGGTGACTCACAAACTGGAGAACACTTATACCACAGAAGTCCACCCACTGGAGTGAAGGTTCTGAGCCCCACGTCAGGCTTCCCAACCTGGGGGTCCAGCAACGGGAGGAGGACTTCCTAGAGAATCAGACTTTGAAGGCTAGCAGGATTTGACTGCGGGACTTTGACAGGACTGGGGGAAACAGAGACTCCATGCTTGGAGAGCATACACAAGTAGTGTGCACATTGGATTGCAGGGGAAGGAGCAGTGACCCCAAAGGACACTGAACGAGACCTACCTGCTAGTGTTGGAGGGTCTCCTGCAGAGGTGGGGGGTGGCTGTGTCTCAACGTGAGGACAAGGACACTGGCAGTAGAAGTCCTGGGAAGTACTCCTTGGCGTGAGCCCTCCCAGAGTCCGCCATTAGCCCCACCAAAGAGCCCAGGTACACTCCAGTGTTGGGTCACCTCAGGCCAAAAAACCAACAGGGAGGGAACCCAGCCCCACCCATCAGCAGACAAGCGGATTAAAGTTTTACTGAGCGCCGCCCACCAGAGCAACACCCAGCTCTTCCCACCACCAGTCCCTCCCATCAGGAAACAAGCCTCTTAGATAGCCTCATCCACCAGAGAGCAGACAGCAGAAGCAAGAAGAGCTACAATTCTGCAGCCTGTGGAAGGAAAACCACATTCACAGAAAGACAGACAAAATGAAAAGGCAGAGGGCTATGTACCAGATGAAGGAACAAGATAAAACCCCAGAAAAGTAGCTAAATGAAGTGGAGATAGGCAACCTTCCCGAAAAAGAATTCAGAATAATGGTAGTGAAGATGATCCAAGACCTCGGAAAAAGAATGGAGGCAAAGATTGAGAAGATGCAAGAAATGTTTAACAAAGACCTAGAAGAATTAAAGAAGAAACAAACAGATGAACAATACAATAACTGAAATGAAATATATACTAGAAGGAATCAATAGCAGAATATCTGAGGCAGAAGAACAGATAAGTGACCTGGAATACAGAATGGTGGAATTCACTGCTGCAGAACAGAATACAGAAAAAAGAATGAAAAGAAATGAAGACAGCCTAACAGACTTCTGGGATAACATTAAACGCAACAACATTCGCATTATAGGGGTCCCAGAAGGAGAAGAGAGAAAGGACCCGAAAAAATATTTGAAGAGATTATAGTCAAAAACTTCCCCAAAATGGGAAAAGAAATAGCCACCCAAGTCCAGGAAGCGCAGAGACTCCCATACAGGATAAACACAAGGAGAAACACACCGAGACACATAGTAATCAAATTGGCAAAAATTAAAGACAAAGAAAAATTTTTGAAAGCAGCAAGGGATAAACGACAGGTAACGTACAAGGGAACTCCCATAAGGTTAACAGCTGATCTCAGCAGAAACTCTACAAGCCAGAAGGGAGTGGCATGATAAAGTGATGAAAGGGAAGAACCTACAACCAAGATTAGTCTACCCGGCAAGGATCTCATTCAGATTCGATGGAGAAATCAAAAGCTTTACAGACAAGCAAAAGCTAAGAGAAATCAGCACCACCAAACCAGCTGGACAACAAATGCTAAAGGAACTTCTCTAAGTGGGAAACACAAGAGAAGAAAAGGACCTACAAAAACAAACCCAAAAAATTGAGAAAATGGTAATAGGAACAGACATATCATTAATTACCTTAAACGTGAATGGATTAAAAGCTCCAAGCAAAAGACACAGGATTGCTGAACGGATACAAACACAAGACCCATATATATGCTGTCTAAAAGACATCCACTTCAGACCTAGGGACACATTCAGACTGAAAGTGAGGGATGGAAAAAGATATTCTATGCAAATGGATATCAAAAGAAAGCTGGAGTAGCAATCCTCATATCATATAAAAGACTTTAAAATAAAGAATGATACAAGAGACAGGGAAGGACACTACATAATGATCAAGGGATCAATCCAAGAAGAAGATATAACAATTATAAATATATATGCACCCAACATAGGATCACCTCAATACATAAGGCAACTGCTAACAGCTGTAAAAGAGGAAATCAACAGTAACACAATAATACGAGGGGGGAGGGGCTTTAACACCTCACTTACACAAATGAACAGATCATTCAAACAAAATTAATAAGGAACCACAAGCTTTAAGTGACACAATAGAACAGATAGATTTAATTGATATTTATGAGACATTCCATCCAAAAACAGCAGATTACACTGCCTTCTCAAGTTCCCATGGAACATTCTCCAGGATAGATCACATCTTGGGTCACAAATCAAGCCTCAGTAAATTTAAGAAAATTGAAATCATATCAAGCATCTCTTCTGATCACAATGCTATGAGATTAGAAATCAATTACAGGGAAAAAACATAAAAAACATAAACACATGGAGGCTAAACAGTCTTTCCTAAATAACCAAGAGATCACTGAAGAAATCAAAGAGGAAATAGAAAAATACCTAGAGACAAATGACAAAGAAAATACAACAATCCAAAACGTATGGGATGCAAGGATTCTTCAATATACGCAAATCAATCAACGTAATACACCATATTAACAAATTGAAGGAGAAAAACCATATGATCATCTCAATAGATGCAGAGAAAGCTTTTGACAAAATTCAACACCAATTTATGATAAAAACCCTGCAGAAAGTAGGCATAGAGGGAACTTTCCTCAACATAATAAAGGCCATATATGACAAACCCACAGCCAACATCGTCCTCAATGGTGAAAAACTGAAAGCATTTCCACTAAGATCAGGAACAAGACAAGGTTGCCCACTCTCACCACTCTTATTCAACATAGTTTTGGAAGTTTTAGCCACAGCAATCAGAGAAGAAAAGGAAATAAAAGGAATCCAAATCAGAAAAGAAGAAGTAAAGCTGTCACTGTTTGCAGATGACATGATACTATACATAGAGAATCCTAAAGATGCTACCAGAAAACTACTAGAGCTAATCAATGAATTTGGTAAAGTAGCAGGATACAAAATTAATGCCCAGAAATCTCTGGCATTCCTATACACTAAGGATGAAAAATCTGAAAGTGAAATTAAGGAAACACTCCCATTTACTATTGCAACAAAAAGAGTAAAATACCTAGGAATAAACCTACCTAGGGAGACAAAAGACCTTTATGCAGAAAACTATAAGACATTGTTGAAAGAAATTAAAGATGATAGCAACAGATGGAGAGATATACCATGTTCTTGGATTGGAAGAATCAATATTGTGAAAATGATTATACTACCCAGAGCAATCTACAGATTCAATGCAATCCCTGTCAAATTACCAATGGCACTTTTTACAGAACTAGAACAAAAAAATCTAAAGATGTGTATGGAGACACAAAAGACCCCGAATAGCCAAAGCAGTCTTGAGGGAAAAAAACAGAGCTGGAGGAATCAGGCTCCCTGACCTCAGACTATACTACAAAGTTACAGTAATCAAGACAATATGGTACTGGCACAAAAACAGAAGTATAGATCAATGGAGTAGGATAGAAAGCCCAGAGATAAACCCACACACCTATGGTCAACTAATCTATGACAAAGGAGGCAAGGATATACAATGGAGAAAAGACAATCTATTCAATAAGTGGTCCTGGGAAAACTGGACAGCTATGTGTAAAAGAATGAAATTAGAACACTCCCTAACACCATACACAAAAATAAACTTAAAATAGATTAGAGACCTAAATGTAAGACCTGACACTATAAAATTCTTGGAGGAAAACATAGGAAGAACACTCTTTGACATAAATCACAGCAAGATCTTTTTTGATCCACCTCCTAGAGCAATGGAAATAAAAACAAAAGTAAACAAATGGGACCTAATGAAACTTAAAAGCTGTTGCAAAGCAAAGGAAACTACAAACAAGACGAAAAGAGAGCCCTCAGAATGGGAGAAAATCTTTGCAAACAAATCAACAGACAAAGGATTAATCTCCAAAATATATAAACAGCTCATGCAGCTCAATATTTAAAAAAGCAAACTACCCAATCCAAAAATGGGCAGAAGACCTAAATAGATATTTCTCCAAAGAAGACATACACATGGCCAAGAAGCACATGAAAAGCTGCTCAGCATCACTAATTATTAGAGAAATGCAAATCAAAGCTACAGTGAGGTATCACCTCACACCAGTTAGAATGGGCATCATCAGAAAATCTACAAACAACAGATGCTGGAGAGGGTGTGGAGAAAAGGGAACCCTTTTTGCACTGTTGGTGGGAATGTAAATTGATACAGCCACTATGGAGAACAGTATGGAGGTTCCTTAATAACTAAAAACAGAATTACCATATGACCCAGCAATCCCACTACTGGGCATATACCCATAGAAAACCATAATTCAAAAAGACACATGCACCCCAGTGTTTATTGCAGCACTATTTACAATAGCCAGGTTGTGGAAGGAACCTAAATGCCCATCCACTGCTGAATGGATAAAGAAGAAGTGGTACGTATATACAATGGAATATTACTCAGCCATAAAAAGGAACGAAATTGGGTCATTTGTAGAGACGTGGATGAATCTAGAGACTGTCTTACAAGGTGAAGTAAGTCAGAGAGAGAAAAACAAATATATATTAACACATATATGTGGAACCTAGAAAAATGGTACAGATGAACCAGTTTGCAGGGCAGAAATTGAAACACAGATGTAGAGAACAAGTGTACGGACAGCGAGCAGGGAAAGCAGCGGCAGGTGGGGGTGGTGGTGTGATGAATTGGGAGGTTGGGATTGACTTGTATACACTGATGTGTATAAAATGGATGAGTAATAAGAACCTGCTGTATAAAAAATAAAGTAAAATTCAAAAATTCAAAAAAATAATCAGTTCCTCATAAAATGTATGGGTTTATTTATGGACTCACAATTCTATTCCCTTGATCTATGACTATCTTTTATGCCACTACTGCCCAGCGTGATTACTGTAGTTTTGAAACTGGAATGAGTGAGTCCTCCAGTTTTGTTTTTTTCAAGATTGTTTTAGCTATTCAGTGACCCTTGTATTTCCATGTGAATTTTAGGATCAGCTTGTAAATTTCAGCAAAAAATAAAAGGCAACTGGAATTTTGATAGGGATTGTATTGAATCTGTAGATCAATTGGGGATCTTAACTTTTGAGATCTTAACAGTATTGAGTTTTTTCAATCCATGAACATTGGATGTCTTTCTATTCATTTAGGTCTTTAATTTCTTTCAACTGTGTTTTGTAATTTTCAGTGTGTAAGTGTTACATTTCTTTTTTTAATTTTATTTTCAGTCATTTTATTATTTTTTTAATGCCACTGTAAATGGAATTGTTTTTCTCAATTTCATTTTTGGATTTTTCATTGCTACTGTATAGAAATATGGTTGATTTTTGTGTATTGATGTCATTGTCTCCTGCAGCCTTCCCCAAGTCATTTGTCAGCTGTAATAGTTTTTTTATTTTTTTTTGGTGTGGATTCCTTTGGATTTTTTTTTCTTTGCGGTACGCGGGCCTCTCACCACCGTGGCCTCTCCCGCTGCGGAGCACAGGCTCCGGACACACAGGCCCAGCAGCCATGGCTTACGGGCCCAGCCGCTCCTTGGCACGTGGGATCCTCCCGGACCGGGGCACGAACCCATGTCCCCTGCATCGGCAGGCGGACTCCCAACCACTGCGCCACCAGGGCAGCCCCCTTTGGATTTTTTATATAAAAGATCATGTCGGGCTTCCCTGGTGGCGCAGTGGTTGAGAATCCGCCCGCCAATGCAGGGCACACGGGTTCGTGTCCCGGTCTGGGAAGATCCCACATGCCGCAGAGCGGCTAGGCCCGTGAGCCATGGCCGCTGAGCCTGCGCGTCTGGAGCCTGTGCTCCGCAACGGGAGAGGCCACGGCGGTGAGAGGCCCGCGTACCGCAAAAAAAAAAAAAAAAAAGAAAAAATATCATGTCATCTGCTAATAGAGATAATTTTACTTTTTTTTTCCAATCTGGATGCCTTTTATTTCATCTTCCCGTCTAATTGCCCTGAGTAGAACATCCAGTATCATGTTAGGTCCAAGTGTTGAAAGTGGACATCCTTCAATGTGATTTTTATTGCTCTTTTATTTTAAATAATTGCTAACAATTATTATTATTACTATTTTGTGGTACGCGGGCCTCTCACTGTTGTTGTCTCTCCCGTTGTGGAGCACAGCATCCAGACGCGCAGGCTCAGCGGCCATGGCTCACGGGCCTAGCCGCTCTGCAGCATGTGGGATCTTCCCAGACCGGGGCACGAACCCGTGTCCCCTGCATTGGCAGGCGGACTCTCAACCACTGTGCCACCAGGGAAGCCCTGCTAACAATTATTTATTGCACTAACACATGACAGATACATGCTAAGCACTTTATATACAGTATTTCATCTTCTTAATAACCCAGTATGGTCAGTCTATTATTAATCTCCATTTTAAAGATGATGAAATTAAAGCTTAGGTTAAATAATTTGCTTTTAGTCTCTCAAGTATGTGGATGAGCTAGGATTGGAACACAGTTAGTCTGACTATGTTTAAACATTTTCAACTCTTACCTAATTTTAATTATCTGTATTTTTCATGTTATTCTTTGTACATTTGTACTGTTATTCACCTTTTGCTATTTTATATTCCCTAATTCTGTTTTTTGATCATTTGTCTTTAACGACCGGAGCCCTATGTACATTTTTATGAATTTCTTTATCTGATGACCTCTTTTTGTACTCACTATTCTTGTGCTGAATTGGCCTTTGGAGCCCCTGGGGGTCAGATTGTAGCTAAGAGCCATGACTCTGGAACTAGGTCGCCTGAGTTGAAATCCCTGCTCCCACCTTTGTCAACTGCATGACCTTGTTAACCACTTACTCTCTGTGCTTGAGAGTTTTCATTATCTGTAAAGTAGAGTTAATTATTGTATCAACCGTATAGAATTAAATGTAATATAGGTAAAGGGTTTAGAACAGTTGTCGACACAAATTAAATATATAAGTGTTAGCTTTGTCTTTATCATCTCCATTTTATTTTAGTTCTAGACTGATCTGTCTTTGCAGTGAACTTAAAAAAAAAACTTTTTGAAAAATTTCAAACATATACAAAAATAGAGTGAACAGTAAAATGAACCTCCACTTAACTTACAACCCATCTTTAACACTTACCAACTCATGCCATTCTTGTTTCATCTATACCATTCAAACCTCAACCCTCTGGACTATTTCGAAGCAAATTTCATCTCAAACATCATATCATTTAATTACTAAATATTGTAGTAGAAGATAAGGACTCTTTTTAAACATAACTACACTACCAGTTTACCCTCCCCATTAAAAATAATTCTTTAATATCATCAAATGTGATCTGAATGTTTTTAGATCAAATTTTCTAAAAAATGGTTTGCACTTCTTTGTTTAGAATTTTTTTTCTATTTTGCTATAAACTCCAAAATGAAATGGCCTCTTTCTTCCAGTATTTTGATCATTTTGTTATCCCCAGTTAATTTGTTGTTGGTGATGGTCAGAACAGGTCCAGTTCTCATTTCTTCCTAAGCCTTTTGAGAAGTTAATTGTTGGGTAAATCAAGAATTTCTTAGGTGTTCTCCGTGCAGGGTGAGGTTTTCGGCAGGTGTCTAAAGACTTGAAGTGATCCCATGTCATTATTACATACTTTCTTTGTACTAGAACTGAAATTTGAATTAGGTGAGTAACATCATTCATATCTTCCTTTGGCCTCTTGGCCTGTAATCAGCTCCTGTAATATCATCCTTATTTTTACAGTTATATAACATTTTTAGTTAAATTTAGTTTTAGTGTCTCTGTGCTTTCATCCATGTACTTGTACTTTTAGGCTCCCAGGTTTCTGTAAAACAAAATAATTTTAGTCTAATTTTCCATAAATCCTCATGTTCTTCATTAAATTTACCTAAAACAGGTATACTTTTACTGAGGAAAGAAACAGTAGTGGGTCTCAAAGAAAGGACCCTTTTTAAATGGTTTTTATTAGAATTTCTCAAGAGCCTCATATAAAAGAATAAACAAATACATATAATACATAAAACATCTTTATGTTACTATTTAAAATATTCATTGTTGAGGGGGAGGATTAGGAACTGACTTCTCCACCTCTCCAAGTCTCCAGATTCTTTTCTCCATTCCTAGTGTGAATTGTGCTAATTGAAAAGGAATTTACATGTGGGCAAAAGGGGGGTGTATGTGTGAAATACTTTCTAAATGAGTTTTAGATTGTTTATTCATCCACTCTGCTGCATTTTTGTAGATGAGAGTTTAGTATTGTGTATATATGCATAAAGACTGTATTATCTAATCAGTATTTGTTAATTAAAATTATTTGTCAGTATCTAGAAGTTTGTTGCTTTATTTTTTTTTTTTACTTTGAGAGATTCATTATTGCTGACATACACTCTATATCTGTAGAGAAGACTACAGATTGAGAATAATGATTTTAGGGAAAATAGACATGAGCTGTCTGACTCTTTGTGGGGCCCTTAGGAACTTTTGCAGAACATAAAATCATAGAAAATAAAATTAGAAATGGACTTTGAGACCAGGCGGTCATGCCTCTTGTTTTTAAGCTGATTTAATATTCAAGCTGGTCAGGACAGATGATTATTTCTTCTTTTCTTAAAGGTTTTTGAGATTGGAAATCTAATAAGTTCCTCATATCCCGTTAAATCCATTTTACTTTAAATCAGTTTTAAGTTTATGAAGACACTTTGAACTCATGCTGACTTCTCATCAATAAATTTTATGGATAACTTCCCTAACTCAGAGGTAGATATGTTGGTGGTTTTTTCTTACTGTATTTTTTTCTCTCATAGCCCTTCACTTCTGATAATGGACTTTTATTACTTGACCTTTTTGTTTTATGTATGCTTTTTGTAGGGGACCATTGGTAGAATTTGCCTGTGATTTAATATGATGAGCCTAGGTTTATAAAGCAATTTAATTTGTATAATTGCCACCACTTATAATTTGGCAGTCATTCGCTGATTAACATCTTGAAGTTTTGTTTTCTAGACTCTTCTAGACCAGGGAGATGTTACTTTAAAGTAACATGGTTCGTGTGTGTGTGTGTGTGTGTGTGTTTTAAATGAATCAGAAGTTATACATCTAGATGATCATTTTATTCCCTTCTTAGCAGTGGTTTTCCAGTGATTCTAACATGGGTTTACATTTTTTTTTTTCTTTAATGGAAAAAATACTTAGACCCCCTATGTGTGAGCATTGCACTGCTGGGAACACTTAGAGACATGATAATGCATTTTCTTGCTTTCTTAAAAAATTGAATTTGGCCAAGAAGGGCCACATGATTGGTAAAATATATTACAATCATTATTGTTTAAGCATGTTCTATATACCAAGTATTGTATAAGGCATTTTATGCATGTTAAATAATTTAATCTGCACAATTTTGAGTTGTAGTTATTGTTATCCCCATTTTTTTCAATTGGGGTAAAATATACAAGACAAAAATTACCATTTTAATCACTTTTAAGTGTACAGTTCAGTGGCATATAAATACATTTACATTGTTGTGCAGTCATCACCACCGTCCATCTCTAGAACTTTACAAACTGAAACTCTGTATAAATAGTAATTCTCCATTCCCCTATTCTCCCTGCCCCCAGCCCCTGGCAACCACCATTCTACATTCTGTGTCTATGAATTTGACTATTCTGGGTACCTCATATAAGTGGAATCATATAGTATTTATCTTTTAGTGTCTGGCTTATTTCATTTATCATTGTCTCTTCAAAATTCATCTGTGTTGTAGCAGGTGTCATGTTATCTATATCTTACAGGTAAGGAAACTTAAACTCGAAGTCACATAGCTAATATAGTGCGTTGAGATTCATACCAATCCTGAAAACCGTGCCTGATAAAACATTTGATCTTGATTTATTTAACCTGTAGATAGATTTTTTAGACTTATTCTGTATAACTCTGGAGATCATTACTAGAACAATAGGTATACGTTAGAGGTAAGCAAATATTGATTTAATATAAGGAAGAATTTTCTAGTAGAGCTGTTCCTAGATAGTATAGACTGCCTTTAAAAAGCGTGAGTAACCTTTAGCAGTAAAGACTGCTTAATGGTCCTGTGACAAGGGATGTTTCAAAGAGGTAAAAGTTAAATTTGGTTATTTCTAAGTGTTCTTTTAATCTGTGTTTCTGTGATTAAAATATTGTCATCTATTTTGGAACATAAGATACCCTAACACAAATTGCTAAGCTTAAATGTGGGAGAGATCTTTAGCAATGTAAGCATCATGGATTTTTCTTTTCCTAAATCTATGGCACATTTCTCTGAATATCCATAGTAATAGCAGATTCTTTTCCTCTTGAGGGTAGGTTTGAATTTTGAAAACTGTTAAAGTCATTATTATGCCTCGTGAATAAAAATGGGTTAGCAAGATGTTTGAAGTCCTCAGCAGTCCAACTCCAATTCACCTTTTTCCTGGATTTTCTTGCTGTTGTCAGAAAACTTCATAAACATTCATGCCTGTTACCTTTTAATTTTCATTCTGTATAGAGTACCTTTTTTCTTTCCTTTCTGAAGTTCTAAATTTCCCACTTGGTTTACTTCCTCTTCAGTGTTGCCTATCACTGTTTATATATCTTTTTAGAGTATATGTAACACCACAACCTCGTACTTTGTCTTGTCTAGATGGTGAGCATTTTAAGCAGAGGAAGCAGTATCATATTCATCTTTGTGTGTCAAAACAGGCTCTCAGAATCTTGTGTGTAGTAAGAGTTCAGTTATATTAAATTGAATCAATCTGATTGTCAATATGTTAAGTTGAAACGAGGTGAACGAGGTAAAATAATGAGACCAGATTTCTTGCATGACTTGCATGACCCCTATGCCAGTTACAGATGAGGAATTTCATACATACTCTGCATAATGGCAATATTTAAACTGTACTCTCCCATGAATGAATTAAAGAAAATTCTGTCCAGATACAGTATCTGATGTTTAAAATCAGTTTTAAAATTCTCTCTTTTGTAGGATAACTGTTACACCTTGTTTTATACTTCTTTGTACTTTTTGTAATTTCTCAATTTTCTGTTACGAACACAAATTGCTTTTTCCTTTCTTTTTTTTTTTTTGTGGTACGCGGGCCTCTCACTGCTGTGACCTCTCCCCTTGCAGAGCACAGGCTCCAGTCGCACAGGCTCAGCGGCCATGGCTCACAGGCCCAGCCGCTCCGCAGCACGTGGGATCCTCCCGAACCGGGGCACGAACCCGCAACCCCCGGCATCGGCAGGCGGACTCTCAACCACCGCGCCACCAGGGAATCCCACAAATTACTTTTATAATTTAAAAAAATCCTGATAAATCTTACTGATTTAAGTCAGTTTCATTACTCTGTAGTCACATAGGGTAAGGATCATAATACAGCATGATACATTAAAAAGCCATTGATGTTTTCCTTGTTACTTAGAATCAGTAAGATTATATTTCACAGATGAACAAATTTTGGTTCCAGTAAGTTTAGACATGTGTTTTTGATAGAACTGGAGCCCAGGTCAGCTGATGTGTATGATCTTATCCGTTATTCTTGTTTTTAACTTTGCATTTTAAAAATGAGATTCCACAAGTGCAAATATTAACAAGTGTATCAGATTTACCTAAAGTATGTAGTCTTTTTTTTTTAAATTTTTATTGGAGTGTAGTTGATTTGCAATGTTGTGTTAGTTTCAGGTGTACAGCAAAGTGAATCAGTTATACATAGACATACACTTACTCTTTTTTAGATTCTTTTCCCATATAGGTCATTATAGAATATTGAGTAGAGTTCTTTGTGCTATATAGTAGGTCCTTACTAGTTATCTGTTTTATATATAGTAGTGTGTATACGTCAATCCCAATCTCCCCTTATCCCTCCTCCCCCTTTCCCCCCTGGTAACCATAAGTTTGTTTTCTACATCTGTGACTCCATTTCTGTTTTGTAAATAAGTTCATTTGTCCCATTTTTTTTTCAGATTCCACATATAAGCGATATCATATGATATCTGTCTTTGTCTGACTTCACCCAGTATGACAATCTCTAGATCCCTCCATGTTGCTGCAAATGGCACTGTTTCATTCTTTTTTATGGCTGACTAACATTCCATTGTATATATCTACCACATCTTCTTTGCCCACTCCTCTGTCGATGGACGTTGATTGAGGTTGCTTCCATGTCTTGGCCATGGTGAATAGTGCTGCAGTGAACATTGGAGTGCATGTATCTTCTTGAATTATGGTTTTCTCCAGATGTATGCCCAGGAGTGGGATTGCTGTATGATATGGTAGATTTGGGTTTTTTTTTAAAGTATTTATTTATTTGGTTGTGCTGGGTTGTGGCAGGTGGCTCCTTAGTTGTGGCATGCGAACTCTTAGTTGCAGCACGCATGTGGCATCTAGTTCTCTGACCAGGGATCGAACCCGGGCCCCCTGCATTGGGAGTGCATAGTCTTAACCACTGTGCCACCAGCGAAGTCTCCCGTATGGTAGTTCTGTATTTAGTTTTTCAAGGAACCTCCATACTGTTCTCCATAATGGTTGTACCAATTTACATTCCTGTCAACAGTATAGGAGGGTTCCCTTTTCTTCACACCCTCTCCAGCATTTATTGTTTATATATTTTTTGATGATGGCCATTCTGACCGGTGTGAGGTGATACCTCATTGTAGTTTTGATGTGCTTTTCTCCAGTAATTAGTGACGTTGAGCATCTTTTCATGTGCTTTTTGGCCATCTGTATGTCTTCTTTGGAGAAATGCCTATTTAGATCTTCCACCCATTTTTGGGTTGGGTTTTTTGTTTTTTTGATGCTGTGCTGCATGAGCTGTTTGTATATTTTGGAGATTAATCCCATGTCGGTCACTTCATTTGCAAATATTTTTCCCATTCTGTGGGTTGTCTTTTTGTTTATGGTTTCCTTTACTGTGCAGAAGCTTTGAAGCTTAATTAGGTCCCATTTGTTTATTTTTGTTTTTATTTTCATTACTCTAGGAGGTGGATCAGATAAGATATTGCTGTGATTTGTAGTCTGTTTTTGTTGAGGGGGAAAAACCCCAAACTTCCTTACTTTCCAGGAATATCAGATAAGGAATTTCAGAGCTCACATTTTGTGAGTCTTCGGGGTTACTGATGTTGCTGCTCTCCTCAGTCTCATTTTTGGGACTACTCTGCATGCAAATCCCTATGCCAAACTTTCCAGGGTCCCTGGTGGTGCCGATGCCCTGGTAGCCTAAAAGGGCTCATTCCCTTCTCTTTTATTTACCCAGATCCCTGCCTCCTTGCCTTTCTGCTAGGACCATATCTATAAGTATATCTGTAAATCAGTTTAATTTCGACATGATTTAAAATAAAATAATTTGGGTAGTAAATAGCATTAAATAGTGTCTCAATGTAAATGAATTGAGTTACAATAATGTTCTGTTCCTTATAGTAATGACTTGTACTAGCCAGAGCACACTGCATGTTGACTCCTGTTGCGATAGTTTAGTAGCAAAAATGAACTTGTAGAAGCATTTAGGTTTTAAGGCTTTCAGTAATATAAGTTCTTATTTTGCCTGTTCTATTTACGTAAAATCACATCCTCTGTGCTCTTTCATTTGGGAATCTAAATTATGGAGGAAATGGATACCTTTAGGAACAAATTAGCTTATTTAAGAGGAAGGCTCAATAAATGCAAAACATACAATTTGCTTTGATCTTGGAAAGGGTTCAAATTCTGGAGTAAAATTGAGACTTTTTGAGGGTATTAAGGAACTATAGGGAGGAAAAGAAAAAAGTGATTATATCTTCTTGAAATGTGGGAAATAATAGAAGCAAGATAATGCAGTACCATGAAGTTTATGAAAATATTTGGAGAGAGACAAACAGTGTTTAGTTAAAAATTAGAGGTTTAGAATTCATGAGGATGAATCAAACCATGTCCCACTTCTACAGTTACTAGAAGGAAATCTCTCCCACACACAGCCCTCCACTGCTCCATTCATGAACTTCTGCTCATCTGCCTGTGAGAGAATTAGAAAGTACCCAACCATGTGTGGCTGTTAAGCGTTGTTTTGTTTGAAAAGCGTGAATAAGAAGCAGGGAGTGGGGCTTCCTTGGTGGCACAGTGGTTAAGAATCTGCCTGCCGATGCAAGGGACACAGGTTCAAGCCCTAGTCCGGGAAGATCCCACATGCCGTGGAGCAACTAAGCCTATGCACCACAACTACTGAGCCTGCGCTCTAGAGCCTGCGAGCCACAACTACTGAAGCCCACACGCCTAGAGCCCATGCTCTGCAAAAAGAGAAGCCACCGTAGTGAGAAGCCCGCTCTCTGCAACTAGAGAAAGCCCACTCGCAGCAACAAAGACCCAACACAGCCAAAAATAAAATAAATAAAATAAATAAATTTAATATATACAAAAAAAAGAAGCAGGTGTGGGCCAGGCTAAGTCCACAAATGACCTATGAGTCTGATAAATTTGAGGAATGGAATTTAATAGATGCTGTTAAGTTAGTGAGGAGGTTTTTAAGTATAATGCGTTTAGTGCCTAATTCGTACTGCATTTTATAATTATAGAGATTATATTTTATGTCTTTATTAATAACTAGTAGATATAGAGAGAGTACTTTAGTAATTTTAGGATGTGACTATCTTTTGAGTGAGCCTGCTAATTTCCCCCCTTGGAGGGAGATAATGGGTCTTGCGTTGACTTCTCATAGTGAAACTCTTGTTTGCCATTGGTTATTTTTAGCTGGGGCTGATCTGGAGAGAATTAAAAAATAAAATCCAAAGAAACAGATAAGTCCTAGAAACCTGAATCTAGAGGTTTGGAACTTGTTGAGCAGGCGCTATAGGTTTCTATGGTAGTACCCCCTATGACTGAGAGAGCTGACAACCAGCACGATGAGAAGTATAATCATTTAATTTTGTCTTAATTCGTTTTTTTTGTTTGTTTGTTTGTTTTTTGCGGTACGCAGGCCTCTCACTATTGTGGCCTCTCCCGTTGCGGAGCGCAGGCTCAGCGGCCATGGCTCACGGGCCTAGCTGCTCCGCGGTATGTGGGATCTTCCCGGACCGGGGCACGAACCCGTGTCCCCTGCATCGGCAGGAGGACTGTCGCCCACTGCGCCACCAGGGAAACCCCTTAATTCATTTTTGAATTCCTGTTGAGCACCATGCCTGGCCAGTGGTAGCTGCCACATAAACATTTGTTTAAATGACTGATTGTGGCTTGATACTAAGCCTTCAAGTGCTTAGAGTTTAGCTTGGAGACAGAATGAACACAGAATTCGGTCCTCTCTGAAATCAGCAATGAGAGTTCACAGCAGAAAGGTTTATATGGACTTGAATGTGAGAGCTGAGACTTAGGATTTAGGTACAGATAGGCGGAAGGGTATTTCTTGCTGCTCTGTCAGAATCAAAAAGTGCAGGGAAAAGAATGAGTGCTTCATTTGAGTAGGGTAAAGCGAAGTCTGTGAAGATACAAATTTGTTGGGGAACAAGTAAGAAATTTGAATCATTGGGTTGGAGACCATACTGTGGATTGCTTGTGAAATCTAGGAGGAGATTTTTGAGTGTCGGAATATCCTTAACAAAATCGTGTTTTGGAAAGATTAGTGTGGCAATAGTATGTAGGTGGGAAGAGAAGACGTAGGTACTTTTGTGGGCTAGAAAACTGAACCTCTGATCTTTACCAACCTCTTGGGCCCAGACGCACATAGCAAAACTGAAATTCAAACCAAAGTATTGAGTCCATAATGATAGTCTTTCCATTTCATCCCAACCACTTGCAATTGATTGCATGAAAACAATCATCTCAAGCTAAATGAATAAAGATCAGATTTGTTTAGTTCCTCTTATAAAACATCTACATTGTTAAAAAATATCGTTTTGATCTTGCTTTCTTATATAAGGGTATCGACGTTAAATAACGTCGATATCGACGTTAAATAACGATGATAAATTCTTTGTTGTGAGGGCTGTGCTGTGTGTGGTATGATGTCTAGCAACATCCCTGGCCAAGCAAAAATGTCAGACATTGCCAGATGTTTCCTGGGGGCAAAATCACCCCAAGTATTGCCTTAAAGCATACTTACGGTGTCTACTTGACCAGAAATATTTAGTGCTGTATTGCAGGAATAAGTATCTTATTCTAGTAACTTTCCTCCATTTACATTTCTAAGTCATAAAATAATGTTCTGAAAATTAGGAAAAATTAAAATGATTGTGTGATTTATTGTACAAACTATTTGAGAGTCAAGGGAGTGCTGAGATGCCAAAACAACAGGTTTAAATGAGGACTTACACCTGGGCAAACTGGGATGAACAGTCACCATGGGAGTAATCATAAAACATTTATTGAGTACCTACTATGAGTAGAGCACTGTGTTAAGATGATAAGGAGTAGTCAGAAGAACTGTGGCAGTTGGAAAGCCTCATGAAAAATGGAGTCTTGAATTGGTCTAGAGGTAAGGCTTGGGTTAGACAAGGAAAATGGAAAGGAAATTATTTTTGCCCCTGTAGTAAAAAGAGCTATAAGCAAAGACACATCTGTGGTTTAACAGATGTGTGAAGTGAACATTTATTTGGCCATTTTGGCTGGACAAGAGGGTTTTTTATTGGAGTACCTGAGAGAGAAGATCAAGGATGTGGTTTTGCATCGAAAACACAGGATCTTGAAAATTAAGTTGGGGAGTACATCCAGTGAGAAAGTTTTTGAGCTGTGAAACAATGTTTATCCTGACCTGTGTTTTGGAGAGCTAAGTGGTAGTAGAGGATGGATTGGAAGGTTGAAAGTCTGGTAGGTGTGGGGAAGCCAGTTTAATGAATCGATAGAATGTGTTGATTGAATGTATGGAGTGAGAAAACAGTCAAGGTCATTATAAAAATTTTCATTTGTTGACTGGAAAAAATAATGGTGTCATTTTAGGTTTGTTTGGGGATATTTGATTTTGAGACAATGTCTATAGTAAGCACTTACAGCTCTGTGACTGACACCCAGGAGAAAAATTAGTACTAAAACTATTAGAACATATTGTATGTCCAAAAAATGATGATTGGTTATGATGAAACAAACAAAAGATTTCTTCAAATTAAAAGAGTTTCTGGGGGCTTCCCTGGTGGCGCAGTGGTTGAGAGTCCGCCTGCCGATGCAAGGGATGCGGGTTCGTGCCCCGGTCCGGGAAGATCCCACATGCCGCGGAGCGGCTGGGCCCGTGAGCCGTGGCCACTGAGCCTGCGCGTCCGGAGCCTGTGCTCCGCAGTGGGAGAGGCCACAACAGTGAGAGGCCCGCGTACTGCAAAAAAAAAAAAAAGTTTCTGGGAATTCCCTGGCTGTCCAGTGGTTAGGACTCAGCACTTTCACTGCCAACGTGGCAAGGCCAAAAAAAACCCAATAATTAAAAAAAAAGTTTCTGGTAAACATAAAATAGTAGGAATAAATACATGGTTATATCTTATGAGGCAGCAGTTGATAAAATAACAAAAATAATGTGATGTAGGAAGTGTGTGAGGAGCTCAGGTTTTACACTTATAATGTGTATTTTCAGATCCTCATGTCATCACTTCTACCTTTGGTAATTAATAAGTGATCTTGAGAAAACTAGTAGGAAAGGGAAGAAAGTTAAGGGACTGGAGAATAGGTTAAATTTAGCCTCTTAAAGACACTGGGATGATTTGATTACTGTCACTTGAGAGAGATCCTGGTCAGTGGTTATGGGTATTTTGAAAGGAATGAGGAGGGTAGAAATGGATATGAATTAAAACAGGAAGAATTTAGTTCTGCTGATCTTACAACTGGGGTCCCCAACTGGTACATCAAGTATAACTATAGAATTTCCATGATTATAATTTTTCAGGAAAGAGGCAGTGCTCTATTATGAATTTTTGTATAATTATTTCCTTCATTCATTCTGCAATATGGTGTTCCGTTTCTATAATACTGTGTGCCAGGCAGTTTTCTTTGGGGGTGAGGGTGAGGCATAAGGAATGATGTGAAATATTCCTGTCCCTGAGATGCTTGGAGTGCTATATGAGAGAGAGTTAAACAATTATATATAGCTTATATATATACACACAACTACTTTCCCCCATCCCTCCAAATGTATTTTATGCATTTTAACCATCTTGGTATCCCGTACACTTTAATAATAAGGAATCCTCACATACCCATTCTTATCTTTCTATGTAACTCAAAAGAAAAAGAGAAGAGATGGGACTTCCCTTGTGGTCCAGTGATTAAGACACCACACTCACACTGCAAGGTGTGCGGGGTTCGATCCCTGGTTGGGGGAACTAAGATCCCACATGCCATTCAGGATGGCCAAAAACTTAAAAAAAAAAAAAAAAAAAAAAAAGAGAGAGAGAAAAGAGAATGGGCTGCCTTTTTTTTTTTTCTTTAAAGGTTTTTTTTTTTAATAAATTTATTTATTTATTTTTGGCTGCGTTGGGTCTTCATTGCTGTGTGCGGACTTTCTCTAGTTGCGGAGAGCAGGAGCTACTCTTCGTTGCAGTGCACGGGCTTCTCATTGTGGTGGCTTCTCTTGTTGCAGAGCACGGGCTCTAGGCACGCGGGTTTCAGTAGTTGTGGCACACGGGCTCAGTAGTTGTGGCACATGGGCTTAGTTGCTCCGCGGCATGTGGGATCTTCCCGGACCAGGGCTCAAACCCATGTCCCCTGCATTAGCAGGTGGATTCTTAACCACTACGCCACCAGGGAAGTCCCTGGGCTGGTCTTAATATTAACTTTAGTTCTATAAGCAGAGTATAGTGTATTCTCTCTTCCTACTGTGGCGTAGCGTAAAGATATTGCCAAATTTTCTTTAGCACTTTAATTACCTGATATTTTATTTAATTATTTATTTTTTTGTAATTGCTATCTATGGATGCAGTTGTAGCTAAGCAGATATGTATTATGTATTAGTCAATACACATTAAAACTGTCTCTTTCTTTGCAGCTGTTGCCACAATTTGCAGTCTGGTATAGTTTGAGACTTCCAGTCTTCCTGATGTCTTTTCTCAAAACAAAACAACTCATTTTCTGATTGCCACACTCCCAGTTGGTCTCCCAGCAGTACACAATTATGCCTCAACACTAGATGTTTGTCTCTTTAAAGAAGTAATTTCCAACCTCAGTTTTGTGGCATCCCAAGGAATATCAAAATTGTTTTGATACTCTTAAAATTAAAAAACCCATGCCATACCAGAATGAGAATCAAGAGAATCATGAAATGAAAATGGAAGCATAGAGTGTCACTGTCTAAAAGTTTGGGATTTACTACTTTAAAACTTTTCTTCAGTCTGTTCTGCTTGCTCTGCCCTGTTTGTTGATTCACCATGTTGTGTTCTGCTGTCATACCAGCAGTTTATGTCTGTATCCTGCCCTGCAGCCATTGTCACTTCAGGGCTTGTAAACTGTTCTAAGACTTTATTAATGAATTTGCCTTGTAAATAATTACCACTATTATTTATTACTAAAATTTCAAAAAGACTCTTACTACATATGAACTGAAGATATTTTTCTTCAATTGAGTTGTGATTTTTTTAATTGTATTTAATAGTGGGATCTATTACAACTTTATATTTTGTGGTTCATAAGGCTTAGAAGAGAGCAGGGAACAGCAGGAGGCCATTAGAATGATTACTATATTGAAGCCTTTAAGTCAAGGATCTTGTACATTCTTTTAGAAAATGTATTAGTTGGTAAAGTATGTAAAGTATTAGTTGGTAAAGTTAAGAGCTTAGGTTCTGAAGCAATCCTGGTTTTGCCACTTAACAGCTATGTCACCTTGGACAAGTCATTTAGCTCACTGTGCCTCTTGACCTCATCTGTAAACCAGGGATTATATTAGTACCTATCTCATAAGCTTATTGGGAAGAGTGAAAGGGTTAGTATATTTTAAATACTGAGGAACTTCCCTGGTGGTCCAGTGGGCAAGACTCTGAACTCCCAATGCTGGGGGGCTGGGTTCGATCCCTTGTTGGGGAACTAAAATCTGGTGCAGCCAAAATAAATAAATAAAATACTGAAACCATGCCTGCCATGTAATAAGCCCTTGATTAATAATAACATTAATTATTATTTCACATTGACTCAGGAAGGTTGTTAAATCATTATAAAGCAATGTATCCTAATAGTTTATTAAATTATATTTAGGTGTGGGTACGGCCAAAGATACTTTTATTAATGAAAGTTTAAAAAAAACCATATACAATGGAATATTACTCAGCCATAAAAAGGAATGAAATAGTGCCATTTGTAGAGACGTGGATAGACCTAGAGACTGTCATATAAAGTGAAATAAGTCAGAAAGAGAAAAACAAATAGCATATAATATCTCTTATATGTGGAATCTAGAAAATGGTACAGATGAACTTATTTGCAAAGCAGAAATAGAGACACAGATGTAGAGAACAAACTTATGGATACCAAGGCGGGAAGGGGGGTGTGGAATGAATTGGGAGATTGGGATTGACTTATATACACTACTATGTGTAAAATAGATAACTAATGAGAACATACTGTATAGCACTGGGAACTCTACTCAATGCTCTGTGGTGACCTAAATGGGAAGGAAATCTAAAAAAAGAGAGGATATATGTGTACGTATAACTGATTAACTTTGCTGTATAGCAGAAACTAACACAACATTATAAAGCAGCTATACTCCAATAAAAATTAACTTAAAAAAAACAGTAAATGAGTTCAACGTACATCTGTTTCTTGTTCCTCTGCTCCCTTGTGTAGCTGACCAACTTTAGCCTTCTGCAATACCCCTTTGACATATCTGTCCGTCTTTACTCAACCCTTGGTCTTGTTCCCAGTGCCTTTTCTGAAGAAGTTACTCCACAGACCACCAACTCTGATCCATTGATTCCACACTCTGGGCAGACCTTTAAGCCTTTCCATCACCCTGATTTAAATATAAGCCTTTCCTTGACCTACTGTATAGTACAGGGAATGCTACTCAATGCTCTGTAATGACCTATATGGGAAAAGAATCTAAAAAAGAGCGGATATATGTATATGTATAACTGATTCACTTTGCTGTACACTAACATAACGTTGTAAATCAACTACACTTGAATAAAAAATTTAAAAAAAAATTCAAGCCTTTCCGGATGGACCTAGAGATTATCATACTAAGTGAAGTAAGTTGGGCAGAGAAAGACAAATATATGATATCACTTATATGTGGAATCTAAAAAAAAAGTGATAAAAATGAACTTATTTACAAAACAGAAGCAGACTCACAGACTTCGAAAACAAACCTGTGGTTACCAAAGGGGAAATGTCGGGGGAAGGGATAAATTAGGAGTTTGGGATTAACATATACACTCTACTATGTATAAAATAGGTAATCAAGGACCTACTGTATAGCACAGGGAACTCTACTCAATATTCTGTAATAACCTATATGGGAAAAGAATATGAAAATAATGGATATATGTATATGTATAACTGAATCACTTAGCTGTATACCTGAAACTAACGCAACATTGTAAATCAACTATACTCTAATATAAAATAAAAATTAAAAATAAATAAATAATAAAAATAAAATCAAATTTCCAATCTGAAAAAAAACCCCATAAAATTATAAGAATAGAAACAAAATTACAATCTCAGTATGGCCACTTTGAACTTACTTTGTTATGTTTCCTTTATCTTTTTTCATATGCACTTAAAAAACATTGTAATCATTGGTGTTTTGTTCAGGGTTCATTCAGATGCAAATATATAAGTCTGTAAATGTCATTACTATTGCAGGGAATATACATTGAACTTTGTGAAGACAGAGGCTCTTTTCTTTTGCGTTGAATACACCTTACTCAGTAAATAGAGAAGTATGATTTTGAGGTATTAAAATCTGATGATTTTCCTTAGCCTGTAAAAAGTTTCCATACCAATCTACAGAAATTTATTTCAATAACAGTTTTGATATAATTTTTATTTTTACTTTAAATAAAGTTAAATCTTTGTTGTTCTTAGCTTTATTAGCCTACTTTCAGCTGACTGCAACATGAAAAGTGATTACTGTGGTTACTATAAATTCAGTAAAATGTCTCCAATTTCCCATCCTATCTCTGTCTTTTAATAATATGTCTGCTATGTGTATGCATAAAAAAGTCCCAAGAGACATACGGCAAACTGTAAATAACTTGGGAGGATAGAATTGGTAGGGGGAGGGAGGTTATTATCACTTCTTACATTTATACATTTCTATATTATTAAAGTTTTTTTGTTTTGTTTTGTTTTTTAATTTTTGGCTGCGTTGGGTCCTCAGTGCTGCGCGCGGGCTTTCTCTAGTTGTGGTGAGCGGGGGCTACTCTTCATTGCGGTGCGCAGGCTTCTCATTTCTCATTGCGGTGGCTTCTCTTGTTGCTGAGCACGGGCTCTAGGCACGCGAGCCTCAGTAGCTGCGGCACACAGGTTCAGTAGCTGTGGCTCAGGCTCTAGAGCACAGGCTCAGTAGTTGTGGCTCACGAGCTTAGTTGCTCCACGGCATGTGGAATCCTCCTGGACCAGGGATCAAACCTGTGTCTCCTGCATTGGCAGGCAGATTCTTAACCACTGCGCCACCAGGGAAGTCCCTAAAGTTGTTACTTTTACAAAATAGTTATATTCTTAGTTGTTTTTATCACCAGTCATGTTATACAGGTATGTGTGACATATCGGACAAAATATGATTTGTTATGATCAGTTTCATAACATTCATATTCTTAATTACATCTTTACTAGTTCTCTCACTATTAACAATAGACATAAATTATATTTAATGGTGTTTAATTCCTTTGTAATAATTGTCCTAAGGGAAAAAGCAACATCTTGAGAGACCAATTATTTCTAACATATTTTTTAACAGCTTTATTAAGATAGAATTTACATACATAAAATTCACCTGTTTTTAGTATTGAGTGATTTCTATATTTACAGAATAGTACAACCATGACCATAATCTTGGTTTAGAATATTTTCAATATCCCAGAAAGGATCTTTGTACCCATTAGCAGTCATTTCCCATTTCTCTCTCCCCATCCCCTCTCCCATCCCTGGGCAACCACCAATCTGTTTTGTCTCATAGATTTGCCTATTCTAGACATTCCATATGAATGGTATCATGCAGTATGTGGTCTTTTGTGGCTGACTTCTTTTACTTAGTTTAATGTTTTTGTGGTTTATCCATATTGTAGCATTTTTATTGCCCCGTAACACATTTTAAAATTTTTATTTATTTATTTATTTTTGGCTGCATTGGTTCTTTGTTGCTGAGCGCAGGCTTTCTCTAGTTGCAGCAAGCGGGGGCTACTCTTTGTGTTGGTGCGCATGCTTCTTATTGCAGTGGCTTCTCTTTTCGCGGAGCATGGGCTCTAGGCTCTCGGGCTTCAGTAGTTGTGGCACGAGGGCTCAGTAGTTTTGGTGCACGGGCTTAGTTGCTCCGCAGCATGTGGGATCTTCCCGGACCAGGGCTCAAACCCGTGTCCCCTGCATTGGCAGGTGGATTCTTAACCACTGCGCCACCAGGGAAACCCCTAATATAGTCTTATGACAGGTACTTAAGGAAGGTTTCCTTGAAGAAGGGACATTTAAGTTGAGACTTCGTAAAAAGTACGAATGGGCTGGCCGAAGTTGGGCAAGGGAGGGTGAGGTAACCAAGAAGTGGAATTGAGTTTGTTTAAGGCAAGGGGAACAGCATGCACAAAATGACCTAGAAGCAAAAGTGTTGGGCTTTTCAGGAGTAGAAATTAGTACCATATGGCTATTATTTAGATTTGAGTGGTGGAGAAGGGTGAGAAATGTAGCTAAAAAAAAAAAGGTACTGCAACAGTTAGATCATTGCTGTGTTTCAAGGGCCACGGGGGCTGTGTTTTGGAAAAAAACTATCATAAGGGCAAAAGGAAACTGGCATAGAATTTTTAGCAGAGGAATATTAATAGTCAGATTCATATTTCAGAAAACAATTTGGCTGCAATATATAGAATGGATTGGAAGGGAGCAAGACCAGAGATTTTAAAATTTTTAAAAGATTGTTCATTTTCAGAATTCTTCTGGCCATTCTTTGTCTTTACATTTTCATGTAACTTCTAGAATTAGGTTGTCCATTTCTATAAAAATGCCTGCTGACATTTTTGTAGGGATTGTATTCTGTTGATCAGTTTGGAAGAATTGACATCTTGACAACATTGAGTCTTCAGATCTAGGAACATGGTACATCTCTCCATTTATTTAAGTCTTTCATTTCTCTCAGCAATGTTTTATTGTTTTCGGTGTACAACTCTTGCACTTCATTTGTTAAATTTATTCCTAAGTATTCTTTTTGATGCTGTTGTGAGTGGAATTGTTATATTTATTTCATATTTGAGTTCATTGATACATAGAAATAAGTTGATTTTCTTTTTTTTTTGGCCTGTTGATCTCATATCCTGTGACCTTGCTAAACACATTAATTAAGTCTAGTTGATTTCGTTTGCTTTCAGTAGATTCCTACAAAGGATTTTCTATGTACAGGATCATACTGTCTGTGAATAAAGACAATTTTACTTTTTTCTTTCCCACATGGATGCCTTAATTTCTTGTTCTTGCCTTTCTGCACTGGCTAGACACTGTAGTACCACACTGAATAGAGATGTTGATAGTGTGCATCCTTAACTTTGTTCCCAGTCTTAGGAGAAGCATTCAGTCTTTTACCATTAGATCTATTTTCTGAAAGAGTTTGTATAGGATTGGCATTACTTTTCCTTAGTATTGATAAAATTAATAAGTGAAGGCATCTGGAACTGGGCTTTTCTTTACAGGAAGATTTCTCATTACTAATTCAATTTATTTTTATAAATCTCTTCAGAGTCTCTATTTCTTCTTGAGTCCCATTTGATAACGTGTGTCTTTCTAGGAATTTGTGTATCCAGTCTTCCAGTCTATCTGTTTTGTTGGCGTAAAGTTCTTCAAAATATTCCTTACAATTCTTTTAATATTGGTAGTGTTTGTAGCAATGCTTACTCCTTTTTTTTTTAGTTTTATTGCGATATAATTGAGATACAGTACTGTATAAGTTTAAGGTGTACAGCGTAATGACATTACTTACGTATTTTGCAAGATGATTACCACAATAAGTTTATTTAACATTCATCATCTCATACAGATACAAAAGGAGGGGGGAAGAAGAAGAAAATTGTTTTCCTTGTGTTGAGAACTTTCAGGAAATGTTGGGCTTTTTGGTTTTTTTTTTTTAATTGGAGTATAGTTGATTTACAGTATTGTTTCAGGTGTACAGCAAAGTGAATCAGTTATACATACATGTATGTCCATTTATATTCTTTTCCCATAAATGCCATTACAAAACATTGTCTCTACTATAGTCTGTACTATACAGTAGGTCCTTATTAGTTATATATAGTAGTGTGTATCACTTTTTCTTTCACACTTTGGCAATTCATGTGAAAGAAGCCAGACACACAAAACACACATTGTATGATTCTGTTTATATGAAATGTTTAGAAAGGAACATGGAGCAGAAAGCAGATTTGTTATTGCCTAGGGCTGGAGGTAGAAACGGAAAGGGGGTTTCTTTTTAGGGTGATAAAAATGTTCTAAAATTACATGGTGGTGATGGTTTGGGTAACTAAATACTAAATTCATCAAATTATACAATGAATTTTATGGTGCAGAAATTACACAGGCAAATTTTATGGTATGTAAATTACATCTTGAAAAGGCTGTTTTTAAAAAAAGTTGTAAGGTACTTTTAGCATCTTTAAAAATACAGAAACTACTATAAACTAAATGAATAAAACATCAATAATTCAAAATCAGTTTAAAACATCATAATCTCGCCTATACCAGGTGAATGGTAGCTTTCCTGTTTTTGTCAATGGCACTATAATTCTTTCAGTTACAACAGCTAAAAATTTAAGAGTAATTTTGTATTCTTCCATCTTTTTTTATTTCCTACCCTTATCAATTTGCCTACTAAAAACATTTTTTTTCACTGATGCTTTTGAATTTCTTAAATAATAATATACAGTTCAGTCAAGAGGGACTGTTTTCTGATGGACACAGCCAATTTATTGATGGCTAATGTAACTTATTAGTTGAGATTGTCAAGATTTTACTTGTCAAGAAAACTTGAAAAATATTGCTTTATTCTCCTATTTCTGCTAAAATTAAGTCATAGAGGCCCAGTGGGAGAGCTGAACCTCCACCTCTATGCAGCATCAACAAGACAGGAGGAGGCAATGTCAGATGGGGCACTTTTTCTCCCTTTTCCCCATCCTCCATGAGTTAGTCAGGTGCAGTAAAGGAGCTGATTTTACATCCCATCCATCTGGAAGTGCAGTAATTTTGTTTACATCATAGATTTCACTTAAGTGTCTTAATTTGGAAACCACTCTGGTTAGAATTCAAGTAACTTCACATTTTTCATACAGAGTAACATTTGAAATAAATTAACATCAATTGATGTAATCTGAACTAATCTGAGGAAAAACAAATGAAGTAGGAAGTATCTTCCCACCTTTTTGTTTTTATATGCCTTCCCCAGGAGCTTATAAAATACTTTTCCTTTCTGCTTTACTGAAACTGAAGTAATTTCATAAATTGATTCATATTGTTATTAAGGATTTTTTAATGTATTGCTTTTCTCTGACGTATCATTTGAAAAAAGGGCTACAGAGTGGGTACTGCTTAAGTAAAAGGAATGCATTACTAATGGTGAATGTGTGGTTTGTGGTAGGAAGGGAACTGGGAGTTGGAAAGCAAGGTATTTATCTGCCTTCTAGACAGGACTTAATGATATGGTTATATTAGGGAGTTAAGAACTATTGAAAACAGAATAAAATATTGTAAAGACATGTTTCTTCATAGTTTTTGAAATGAGAGTAAAAGAGAAAAATAAAGACACATTTTAGGACTGGACAGTTGGCCTCATTTGGGTTCATTTAATAGTTGAGATTTGGGCTTATATTGATGATTGTAGTGTCATTTTCTTCCTGTGCAGAAAGTAAATGTGGGTGATTTTAAACATACTCCATCATTTTTACTCCCCATCCCCCAATTTAAATCTGTTCCAAAGGATCCCTATTTTATAACCTTGTGCTTAATAATTAACATTACCCTTTTTTGTTTTTGTTTTTTGTTTTCTTCTAGGCTGTATTCATCACCAAAGAAAAAACTTACACCAATGCAGAAATCAGTTAGTCCTTTAGTTTGGTGCAGGCAAGTTTTGGATTACCCAAGTCCTGATGTTGAATGTGCTAAAAAGTCTCTTATCCACAAACTTGATCAAACTATGTCAGGTATGTCTATAATTTTACTTGTAAATTCATCTCTTTGCTTTCTTTAATCAAAAAACAGATAAATGTTGACTGGTATGTTTTTAGGAAGGCAGTTCTTTGCTTGAGGGGTGTTTTCCAAATCACATTGTGCATGCCATCGTGAGTTTTTGCCATATGCACATAACCCTGTTCTGTTATTTTCTTAATAGCCTTTAAAAAAAAATGTCCGTATTTTTATTTAGCTTCATCCTAAAAAATATCCATGAAATAATGGATTTTATGTAATAAGGTTTTTTCTGGTGCAAGCTAAAATAAATAATTATTTTTAAAAAATGTTTTGTCTGATATCATCTAAAATCATCTCACCAGCCTCAGGGAAATGCTGATGTGGTAGAAAGATACAGGTTGAGAACCAAAGAGCCCTCATTCTCACTCTGTCGCTTTGTTGCTATGTGACTCCGCGAATTATTTAACTCCTATAAGCTCAGTTTTCTTATAAGCATGATGAACCCTGTAAGTGTTATTTAAGGATTAAATGATAATGTTGAAAGAGCCTAGCATGTTTTTCTGGCTCATGGTAGTGCTTAGTCAATGTATTCATTTCCCCTCTTTTTTTTTTTTTAACTTGACATTTTAAGTTAAACTGCTTTTATGTTCTATTGTTTAATAGCATTCACAAAGCTGACAAAATGTGTCACTCTAATGGCATTTAAATGTAGCATGCCAGTGTGTTAGAAATGTAGGAAAAATATTATTGACTCTTTCTTGGAATTACTCTCAATCTTTTAAAAATATGTTTCAAAAAAAATTAAAAAATTAAAAAAAAGAATATCAGTTTCTGGGAATTCCCTGGGGGTCCGGTGGATAGTACTCAACGCTTTCAGTGCTGGGGCCCTGGTTCAGTCCCTGGTCAGGGAACTAAGATCCTGCAAGCCTCGCAGCGAGGCCAAAAAAAAAAAAAAGAATATCAGTTTCCTGAAATGCTCATGTAGTAAAAGATTGATGCATGATTACTAATCCTAAATAGAGTTTTGTTTTTTGCTTTGTGTTTACTTGGCAGCCATGTCCTTAAAATTGCTTTTTTTTGGCTTTATTATTGAGGTACGTCCTCTTTTTTAGAGTGTAAGCTGCAAATGGTCAGGGGAAGCAGGGGGGAGCCTACACAGTTAAACTGTCATATAGTAAAGTGTAGTTTGTTGTGGCAGGAGCAGTGGTTATTATAAGAAAATAACGTATGGGATGGACATAGGGGAGAAAACCAAAGCTGTTGCACTTCAAAAGTAGCAATTGGAGTGAGTAGCTTTTTGCTTTATTATAACAAAGGCATTAAAGATAGTAGGAGCATGTAAGAAAAGCTGTTACTCTTGAACCAAAACTAGGTGTAATCAAGTACTGGATCTGCTTAACAGTGTTTAGATTTTGTAGCTGTATGCACAGAGCAATAGCTATAGCTGTATATATTCAAAGAAAAATAATTTGGCTGTTGCAAGTTTGAACCTTGTAGTCCTAAACCTCTCTTTTCCCAAGTTAAAGGGAAGATTGTTTTTTAAATGTATTTTTTTGATAAGGCAAAGCTTCCTAGGAACTTAGCTATTATATTCTAGCACAGCCGTTTTCTACTCCATCATACTCAGCTTCTCTTTAGTGTAGCAGCACCTGTTCCTAAGATATTCTTCTCTTGTTTTTTTGATAGCACATTATCTTTTTTACCCTTATTCTCCCTCCGGTTTTCTTTTCAGTCTTCTTTAAAGTTTCTCCCTTCTCTGCCCATCTTTTTGTGTGTGTTTTGGGGGGGGAGATAATATTTATATAGCACAAATTTCCCACTTTCACCATTTTTAAATATACAGTTCAGTGGCATTAAGTACATTCACATTGCCATCACCACTCTCTATCTCCAGAACTTTTTTGTTATCCCATACTAAAATTCTGTACCCATTAAACTTCCCATTCTTCCTGCCTTCCCCCCACCCCCGCCCCATCTGCCCAGGTCTCTCTTTTGCCCCATTTCTCTCTGTTTTGATGATTTCATCCATTCATACTATATCCAGTATCATCTTTATTCAAACTAATCTCCTTTATTTATGCATATTCAATATTTTTTGAGAACCTGTTATGTATCAGGCGTTGGGCAAAGGGTAGCGGATACATGATGAAGAAAGACTAACACTGTACCTGCACTCACGGAGTTTGGCATCTAGTAGGGGAAACATGTTAATAAAATAATTTTTATAACTGGTGATATGTAATAAAAGAATGATCTACAGTGCTTTGAGCTTGGAGAAATTAGAATTTTACTTCAGGAAGTAATGTTTGGCCTGAGTCCTAAAGATTCAGGAAAATTTAAGTGGGCTAAAGGGGAAGGCGACAGAGGGAGTAGAGTGTTCCAGGTGGTGAGAACAGCTTGTGCAAAGGCTCTGTGGGAGGCCTTTGGGAGCATATGGGAGGGAGCCTAGTGTACATGAGGAACTGGACATGAGGTCAGAACGATATGTAGGAGCCAGACTCTGCAAGGCCTTAGAGACCATGTTAAAGGTTTTGGACTTTATTCTAATATTCTAAAAGCAATGGGAAGATACTGAAGGGTTTTATTCAAGGGTATGGTATGTGTTGGCAGGAAGAAGACATGATAAGATTTGCACGTTGATGAGGACATGCTTAGCTGTAGTATGGAGAGTAGATTGGAGAGGGCCAAAAGTGAACCGTAGGATGCTTTTGAAGGGGGTTGATGATGATAGCTGCGTAGTGTGTGTTGGGGAGAAAGGGTTGTAGTGGAGATGAAAAGGTGTGAAAGGAAAAAGGAATGAACCAAATATGAGGAAATGAGGGAGAAGAAAGTATCAGCAGTGATTTCTAGCTTTCCAGCTTGTGTAATAGGATGAATGTTGTTATCATTCTGAGATAGAGACCCCAGGAAGAGAATTTGTTTTAGTTCGAAAATAATGAGTTTGGATTTGGACTTGTTGGCTCTGGGGTGCATTTGCCATACCCTCAGGGGAGACATTAAATGGGCAGCATATATGGGACTGAAGCTCATGGAAACTTAGGCCTGGAGATATAAATAATGGATATTTGGGGGAATAGAGATAATAACTAATGTTGTGAGTATGAATGAGATTTCTCAAGAAAAAGAATATGGTTTAGAGTGAGAAGATAAAAGAGTTGAGAACTTGAAATGCTAGTGATTAAATAACCAAATAGAGACTGCGCTTCAAAGGAAATAGAACAGTAAAGAGATAGGAAGGAATGAACACCCGTATTTCTGCTCAGGTTGATATATTGAGATCATGCTACATACTAAATATGTTTCGTGGTGTCTTGTCTCATGGTGAATATGTAGAAAAATATGTAGAAAACTATACTGACCAACTTACCACACTATCCAACTAAACAGAAAAACTAAACAGAAAGCATGTGTTCCTCCTCCCAAAACCAGTGCTCTGCTTATAGGCAAACCAGAAACTTCAGAAACATCTTATTGTTTTTTCCCTTTAGAAATCCTTACCGGGTTTTTTTTTGTTGTTTTTTTTTTTGTTTTTTGCGGTACACAGGCCTCTCACTGTTGTGGCCTCTCCTGTTGCGGAGCACAGGCTCCAGACGCGCAGGCTCAGCGGCCATGGCTCAACGGGCCCAGCCGCTCCAAGGCATGTGGGATCTTTCCGGACCGGGGCACGAACCCGTGTCCCCTGCATCGGCAGGCGGACTCCCAACCACTGCGCCACCAGGGAAGCCCCGGTTTTTAATATTTATCCTTTTCTTCCTTTTTTTTTTTTTTTGGCCACTTTTATTGCCTAGTTCAGTCTAATCTATTTAACATTAGAATTTCCATCAGTTTTTTTTCCTTAAGCTGATTGGATCATATTACTCTTGCTCAAAAGTCCCCGATGGTGTTATCACTGCTACTGAACAAATTTCAGACTCCTGAGCATAGTATTCCAGGCCTCCTGTGACCTGGCCCCAGCTGGTTGTTCCTGTTTTGTCGCTCACCATGAACTTTACCTTTCTAGATTACTCACTGTTATTCCCTGGACACTCTATGCATTTTCAAGACATGGTTTTAGTTTATGTTATAAACACAGATGAAAACATATACTTTCCCCACTTCCAGTGTCCTACCAAATTATCCTCTCAAGACTGCTCCAGTGCCTCTCCTTCCAAAAAGCCTTACTACCTACTTTCTCTTAGTTGTAATGAATTACTCCTATCTCATCATTTCCATTAGCCTCTTTGCGCCTTTATGATAGTACTCATTTCATTTTGCCTTGAAATCACTGTTTTTTCTGCCTGCACTACTTGGCTTTAGGCCTCTTGAGAAGAAGTACCATGTCACATTTGTGTATTTATTCTGCATAGTACTTTGGTGATGGTCATAAATATGAATAAGCTGTAGATTTTAGAATAGGGTGAAGAAAAGAAAAAATATTTTAAGTATTAATTTTTCTTGTATATAATTGATATCTTAGCCCTACTTTCATACTATTTTTATAATTTTATATGCATAGCACAAATTTTTCCCCTTTTTTGGCAGAAGTATTCTCCTTGGTCCAGAAAATGGGGTGGGGGGGTTCTTTTTAAAAAAAGAATTCTTGTATGTTTGACCTTAATCTGGCCTAAATAGTCAGTATTGCTTTATTTTTTCAAAAATCCAAACTTTGGAACGACTATTTTTAAAACTCATTATTTCATAGTTTTTTGTTGTTATTAGCAGTGTGTGTTTGTTATAGAAAAATGAGACAACGCAAATATGCTTTTATATTCATTTTATTTTTAAAGGCCATTCAAGGTTGACACAGTTGGAATAAACTTTCCAACAAGATAGAAGTAACTTAATTTAGTAGCTAATAATTTGTTGAGGAGATATTCTTCCTATAGTATTATTTCTGTTTGGTGTGGCTCCTGTTTTATTTGCATAACAAAATTTAAGATAGTGGAAGTATTTTGTTGGGATTATTAATGTGATATATTTCTCTCCACTACTATAGAAATGTTTCTGTGTTTAAACTGAGATAATGACTTGCTGAATTTCCTAATTGGAAAAATTTTTTTTTATAAATTTATTTATATTTTTAATTTTTGGCTGTGTTGGATCTTCGTTGCTGCGCACGGGCTTTCTCTAGTTGGAGCGAGTGGGGCCTACTCTTCATTGCGGTGCGCGGGCTTCTCATTGCAGTGGCTTCTCTTGTTGCAGAGCATGGGCTCTAGGTGCATGGGCTTCAGTAGTTGTGGCACATGGGCTCAGTAGTTGTGGCTCGCAAGCTCTAGAGCACAGGCTCAGTAGTTGTGGCGCACGGGCTTGGTTGCTCCGCAGCATGTGGAATCTTCCCGGACCAGGGCTCGAACCCTTGTCCCCTGCATTGGCAGGCGGATTCTTAACCGCTCTGCCACCAGGGAAGTCCCCCAGTAGGAAAACTTTTGCGATGTTATTAGCCTTTTCTTCAATTTGATTTTTCCCCTTGTCATTAATGCAGCTCTCAAGAGGCAGAATTTGTATAATAATCCTTTCAACTCCATCAGTTACACAAGTCCTTACAGTCCAAATGCCAGTAGCCCATACAGCAGTGGTTTCAATTCTCCGTCCTCAACCCCAGTGCGACCTCCTATAGTCAAACAGCTAATACTTCCTGGAAATTCAGGTAAGGAGAGATGAAATGGAGTAATTAAGAAATGGTTTTTAACTTACTGCCCTGCCTCAGAAAATAACTTACTCATCAGTAGTTCAAGTTCCTTTATTTATGAAACCTCCAACTGGTTAGAGAAGATATCATTGAGGTGCTACTTAGCACCAGGTAGTATGGTACTAGGCACCAGTGATACAGATAAGCCAAGTTACATTCATAAAGTTTTCTTTAGCATGTGTGTAAAAATTTTTTAATGTGGCTTGAGAAAAATAGCGTCACAGGCTTTATTTTTTTAACCAGTAGATGCTTACTGAGTAGCTTGCTTAGGTTGTAAAAGCTACAGAGTTAAACTCTTCTAATAGGAGTTTTAATAAGCTTTGATATTGTAGTTAAATAATAGTACAAGGCTGTATATGAATGTGCCAAGAGAGTGTTTAGAGCTCTAAATGATATGGGAGAGGGATAGATTGCTATAATTGGGGGAAGAGTGTTCTGCTGTGGTTCTGTGACTGAGACTGTTATTCTGTAGCTTACTGTTCTTTAGATTTCACCATTCAGTTACTCTTATTACTGCTATTGGTATGATTAATTATCATAGCTTCCTTAAAAATTAAAGTATTATTAACCACCTCAAACTTTTGACTTGTATACTCCCTAGTCTCATCACTTATTGACCCTGAAGTTTGTTCTGTACGTAGGTTGTTACTTGCTACTTATTTCACCCATGACTGTTGTACTAAAAAGGTTGTATTTGTTTAATATAGAGAATTTTATTCAGGCACTATTTGAGACTGACCTTATAGTACTTTTCCTATCATGTGCACTATGCTCTTCTTGACAACATAAACTGTTTCGTATTCTTCTTGCTCTTTTTATGTGCCATTCGTGTTGGAGCTGGCTCTTATGGTGAAGAATTCTGGAAAACAAGTTTCAAATAAATCTGTATTAGAAATATTAGTGACAGTCCTGGGATTTTTAAAATTCTTCATTAGAAGTTGATGATCTGATGAAAGCATTTCCTTAGGAACAAATTAGAGTCTTTTGGATATGTATATGCTTTATTCCTCTGACCTGTCTTCTATCCCCCTTTTGGTTTAGTGATAAAATGAGTTTTTTCATCCAGTCATTTTCTTCATCCCATCTTTGTGCTTCACTAGTTAACTTCAGAGAACTCCTTGGATCCGCATTACTAGTTTAGGGAAGGAATTTTGTAAACATGGCATAATGTAGGAGAAATGAGTGTAGTGTTCTTTTTTTGGTTTGTTCCTAAATCTCTAAGGAGTCCTGATTTTCCTCAAATTATAGCTTTCTTGTTTAGGAAAAGTAGGTGCTTTATTCAAGGGAAACGATGGTGGTATTTGCTAGTGACTGAATTTGGGAGGAGAAAACACATCTTAAATTCATCTATTTATAGAGTAGTTTCATTGGCTACCTTGTAAAAGTTGAAATCCTATAGCATGTATTATTGAACATTAATTACTTGCCAGGTACTGTTTTGAAAACTTAATTGTTTCATAAGAATATAGATAAGTTATAGCTATAAGAAAATGTGTTTTGTATTTGTCATTATCTATGAAGGAGTCTCTGTAGCCCTCTTTATACTTAGGACAATTTTTAATTTTAACTTTTGGGAATTTTATAAACAGAAAAGGCAGAATAACAATGAACTGAATCCAAAGATATAATATCAAGTTAATTGCAACAGATGTTTATTCAACTTTTGTTTCACTGAAGTTTGAATCATTTTCTTTTTTAAGGTAATTTGAAAAGTTCGTCAGACAGAAATCCTCCACTCAGTCCTCAGTCCTCTATAGACAGTGAATTAAGTGCTTCAGAATTAGATGAAGATTCAATTGGATCCAATTATAAGCTAAATGATGTAACTGATGTGCAGATTCTAGCTCGGATGCAGGAAGAAAGTAAGTATTTTAATTGTTAAGGTTGTGGTCTTTCATTACTGTACAATTTTGTTGTTGTTATTAAATATGTCAAAGTGTTGTGGAATAATAACGTAGTAAGAATAGAAATGTTGAAATTTCAGAGGCTTTTTCAACAAGTGGACTGGTTTGTTCATTAACTTGTTTTTAGAATCCATAGTATGTAGAGCAGTTTGCTGTGTGAGGAGCAAAGAAAAACAGGCTATGCTCTGCTTCTGTGACTGGTAATCATACCCTGCATGTTACTCTACACTGTAACTCTGTAGTTATTACTCGGTTGCTCTGTGTTTTCTTAGTGTAGACCAGAGTTTCTCAACTGTTCTTTCATTATTGCCTCCCCAAGGAGCCGATTTAGACATTTTTCCCCCTTTTTACCCACCCCCACTCCCGTTAAATTTTAATACCGTTGATATACTGTATATCTCTTTTTGTACTGTAAGGGCCACAAACTATTATGATATCGAAGATTTTTTTCACATCCCCCAAATCATTTTTTTTCTCCTTGGGGGCAAATTTTCTTTCTTAGAATGTTTGGTGTAGTCTGTAAAAAAGACCTTCATGGGAAAATCGGGATTGTGACATTAAGTTAAATGAAGCATGTGATGTTGCTTTGCAAAGTGGTCCTTGCAACTTTTTAGGTCACATATACCTTTGAGAATCTGATAAAAGTGTTGTCCCCTGTCATTCCCAAAATATGCATACGCACAAAATTTTTCATACTATTTCAAGGGCTCATTAGTGCCCTCTCATCTGAATGTAAGATGTTGGTGATAGTATTATTCTTGCCTGTATATTTTATTGTATGATGCCATAGGCTTAACTGTGAAGGAAGCAGTCTCTCTAACCTTCATAATGAAAAGATCCTTGAAACACAGATTTCAGAGTCTTGACAGTTGGCTGAGGTAATGGAGCAATGCTATAGTTTAGTTCAAAATTTTTCTGTTTAGGTCCTTTCTTTTATGTAAATATGTAGTAAGTTTTATCAAGCTATAACATTTATTAAGAAACTGCAATGTTTCTCACTCTGCTAATTCTTGTCTCATTTTCACACATCTTCCCTTAGAAAGATAGAAAGCTTTGGTGCTTGTTTTATCTATCTTTAGCCCTAGAAACTAATAACATTTTACCCTTTTCTTCTGTAACTTTGTGTATGTAACTCCTCACTGGGAGTATGGTATTGTCAGCTAGTGAGGGGTTACTTATTATCATGGATGTGAAAAAAGAATAAAGAATGCTGTGTAACTACCAGTTAGAATAAACTCACTCATTTCTTCTTTGAATCCTGACTTTTTAGACTGCAGTATTTTGTTAGAAATTCAACCAGCTATTTGCTGTAGTTTTCATATTGTGTGTTGGTAATGCATAATAGAAATTTTAGTCTTACTTGAAAAATCCTTTCTAAGCTATTCACACGCACAAATATTTCTTTTCCTGGTGAATTTTTTAAAAAATAAAACAAAAAATGCTGAAAATGTGTATGATTCCTCCTTGAAAACACCAGCTTTTTTTTTTTTTTTTTTTTTTTTTTTAAGAGAGAATGATTTTCCTTTTTACAACATTGTTGCTCCCATTCTTTGGTAACAAAAATGAAGAGTAACAGATTTAGGCGTTTGCCTGGTTAAGCTCCCTCATTTTTAAAATGAGAAACACACAATCCCATAGTGGTTGTGACTTCCCTAAGACCCCCTTGTTAATGGAGAACCTGCATTGGGATCTGGATTTTTCTTTTTTAAAACACCGCTCTTCTCACTGGTCTGTCATCTTTTGCTAGGTGACTTTAGTGCCATGTTTGCTATAACATGACACTAAGTAATTTGTTGGTTACTACAGTGGTCCCCAAACCTGACCAAAGGGCTAGACGGGCCCTAGGAATCTAGTTTTACAGGTACCTTGGTGTGATTCTCATCCACTACTTTGGGGAACCATGTTGATATCACTTTCTGTGAATGAATATATAACTTAAAAGTTTGATAATTCTCTAGAACAGATCTTTTGGGCTAAACTGCCAATAATTAGCAGGACTTCCTCAAAATGTTATCTAAATTCCATACATTTTTTTCAATTGTAATTTTTTTTCTCGTTGAATATCTATCAGCATTTGTTTTTATTCTAGAAGGTTTTATACTATTTGAAGGGCTCCTAAGGTTGCTTGGGTATTTCTGGAGGTATCAATATAATTAAGGGACTCCTTTGAAAATTCTTACTTGATGGCTTAGAATTTATCTTGTTTTATTGAAGTCTCTTAGGTTATGAAACAACTGAAATTATGTTTGTGTCCAAGTATTGAATTCCTAAGAGTGGGTAGAAGTTTCCTTCATCATCTTCTTGAGTAAGATTAATGCAAGGATTCAGTATCCAGGGAGTATATATACTCACTGATGTATTCTTTACACTGGTTGGGCAGTAATTGTTTTCCTTCAGTATTCCTTTAACGTTAATCTCAAATTTGGATTACTGTCTTTTGGAGTAGAAATATTTTTAAATTTATTGTTCTATTTTTAATATAGATTTCAGATTCAAGAAGAAATGTTGAAATTGGGCAAAAATTTATGAATTTCATTTAATTTAAAAATAGCCTTTTAGATGTGGTATATGCATCCTTATGTGTGGGAAAGTCTAAGGTGAATCAAGTGAAAGGGAGTTTTCCTTTACACGTTATACCCTATTTGAATTTCTCAATGATAATCTTTTGCTTTTAAACCTTAAAAAATATTTAAATGTTTAAAAATAAAACTAAAGAAATAAAATAACACATTCATTATTGTCAGGTCTCCGGCAAGAATATGCAGCCACCGCGTCTCGGCGCAGTTCTGGTTCATCTTGCAATTCTACAAGACGGGGTACTTTTAGTGATCAGGAACTTGATGCACAAAGTTTAGATGATGAAGATGACAATATGCATCATGCAGTATACCCTGCTGTTAACAGGTTTTCACCATCACCACGCAATTCACCTCGACCATCACCTAAGCAGTCACCCCGAAATTCACCTCGTTCTCGATCTCCTGCTCGGGGAATAGAATATAGTAGAGTGTCCCCACAGCCTATGATTAGCCGCTTACAGCAACCTCGCCTTTCCCTTCAAGGCCATCCCACAGATTTACAGACAACCAGTGTTAAAAATGAAGGTAACTATAATGTCTGGAAAAACTTTGTCCTTCAGGGCTTCCCTGGTGGCCCAGTGGTTGAGAGTCCGCCTGCCGATGCTGCTGATGCAGGGGACGTGGGTTCGTGCTGCGGTCTGGAAAGATCCCACGTGCCGCGGAGCGGCTGGGCCCGTTGAGCCATGGCCGCTGAGCCTGTGCGTCCGGAGCCTGTGCTCCGCAACGGGAGAGGCCACAACAGTGAGAGACACGCGTACCGCAAAAAAAAAAAAAAAAAAAATTTGTCCTTCATATTCCAGTATGAAAGTAACAGTTTTTACCAAGGTTCTGTATTTTAGAAAGTAGATCAACAATTTAGACAGTTTATTGTTTTATTAATACTGAGTCAGGGACTTCCCTGGTGGCACAGTGGTTAAGAATCCGCCTGCCAATGGAGGGGACGTGGGTTTGCGCCCTGGTCTGGGAAGATCCCACATGCCATGGAGCAACTAAGCCCGTGCGCCACAACTACTGAGCCTGTGCTCTAGAGTCCCCGAGCCACAACTACTGAGCCTGCGAGCCACAGCTACTGAAGCCCACGAGCCTAGGGCCCGTGCTCCATCACAGGAGGAGCCACCACAATGAGAAGCCTGTGCACCGCAAGGAAGAGTAGCCCCCGCTTGCCGCAACTAGAAAAAGCCCACGCGCAGCAGCGAAGACCCAACGCAGCCAAAAATAAATACAATAAAATAAATTTATTTAAAAAATACTGAGTCAATGCAAAAATAAAGGAAGAAGTGAATTTAATTTTGTTTGATTATGTTAGTTTTGCTTTGTTATACTCATGAAGTGATCTGTGTATAGATTTTTTTTTTTAATTTATTTTTGGCTGCATTGGATCTTTGTTGCTCCGCGCAGGCTTTCTCTAGTTGCGGTGAGCGGGGGCTGCTCTTCGTTGCAGTGTGCGTGCTCCTCATTGTGGTGGCTTCTCTTGTTGCGGAGCATGGGCTCTAGGCACGTGGGCCTCAGTACTTGCAGCATATGGGCTCAGTAGTTGTGGCTCGAGGGCTCTAGAGCACAGACTCAGTAGTTGTGGCGCACGGGCTTAGTTGCTCTGTGGCATGTGGGATCTTCCCGGAACAGGGAATCAAACCCATGTCTCCTGCATTGGCAGGAGGATTCTTAACCACTGAGCCACCAAGGAAGTCCCTGTGTATAGATTTTGATTTAAGTAATTTATGGTTCTTTTTAACAGTTCTACCCATTTATAGAAACTGTATTGTTTATTTTTATAAGACGTGTACTTCCTGTTAGCTCTTCTAAAATATGCATAACACTTAAATAAAGAATTTTATTTTTTTTAAATTTATTTATTTTATTAATTTTTTATTTTTGGCTGTGTTGGGTCTTTGTTGCTGTAGGCGGGCTTTCTCTAGTTGCGGCAAGCAGGGGCTACTCTTCGTTGCGCTACTCAGGCTTCTCATTGCGGTGGCTTCTCTTGTTGCAGAGCACGGGCTCTAGGTGCATGGGCTCAGTAGTTGTGTCTTGCAGGCTCTAGAGCACAGGCTCAGTAGTTGTGGGGCACAGGCTTAGTTGCTCCATGGCATGTGGGATCTTCCCAGACCAGGGCTCAAACCTGTGTTCCCTGCATTGGCAGGTGAATTCTTAACCACTGCACTACAGAGAGGCCCAAGAATTTGATTTTTGAATGTTAATTAACATTTTAATTTTCTTCATCGGAAAGAATGTTTTGATTTTTTCTTTTAATTAAATTTCTGTTGTCATAGAAAAACTAAGACGCAGTCTTCCAAACCTATCCCGAACATCCAGTACACAAGTTGACTCAGTGAAAAGCAGCAGAAGTGACTCAAATTTTCAAGTGCCAAATGGAGGAATACCTCGCATGCAACCTCAGGCTTCAGCCAGTAAGTATCTTTTATGTATCAGTTATTTAAAGATAAATGAAAATTGTAGATTTTAATTTTGTGCTGAATAGCTGTATTAAACTATAGTAAAATGTAGTGATTATCAATTGCTATAAGATGATCATAGCTATATTAAAATTTAAAATTTGTCCCTATGAAATACCCAATTGTATCAATACTTAAATCTGTATGAAACTGTGGTCTCTCTAGAATTCTAAAATAAGCATGTTCTAGCTGTTTAATGTATAAATATATATGCCTTAAAAATCTTATATTCTGCAATACTGCACATTAAAAATGACAGGATTTTGGGGGGAAATAGTCCTGAAGCAGACCACTTAAAACCCAAGGAGCTTTCTTACTAGAACATTAATAAAAACAATAATGATCCCATGAAAATAATAGCACAATTAAAGGCATGTTAAATTCTTAATAAATAAAATAAATACTCCAGCAAATGTAGAATTTCATTTTTAAAAAAAGTTGAAGGTAACCTGATGGAAAGGAACGTTGAGACCGTTGAATTAAGGAGACATATGCACCATAAACAAAGATCAGATGATCATGCAGAAGGAACTTCTAAGACAAAGTGGCCAAACTGAGCTAAGAAGTGATGTGGGAGTAGATGGCACTCTGTACTTTACAGAGAGACTAAAACAGAATTGAATACTTTCCAAAAAGTATTGCGTATTAAGTAGGGTAGATATGAACATGCAGTCAAACCAGTTTTAAACAACTATCAGAGTTATTTCTACAATCTTAGAAATGCTCAATATGCATGCCTTCTATCCCACAGTTCACATCAGTTTTGTAGTTTGATTCATTCAGTTCCTTTGTAGCATGTTTACTGTCAGTGGTTGAAGTGGTCACTGTGATGTGTTCCTTCATTTCCTCAAAGCTGTGACAAAGAAGTGATACAGACATGAGGTTATTGACTGTCCATTTATAACTTGTGTATTGAGTAACACAACTTTGAAAGCATTCAACTCTTTTTAAATCCCCTTGCACTCTTCCTTGGCTCTATTGTGTTTAGCTGACTTTGTGTAGTTTGTATTAAGCTGCTGTTACTTGGTGGCTCAAAAATCCAGTCCAGAAAAAAATACATTTGAACCAAAATGACTTTTGTGATATATTGATAAATTTTCCCTATTTACAAATTGCATATAATATTATTTTTATTATAGAACTCACATTGTACGGTACCAAACATTCATAATTCTGTTTAATCCTCTGAACAATTCTATGAAGTAGGTTCAATTACTAACACATTTTACATATTAGGAAATTGAAGCTTTGAAAGGTTACATAAGTTATCTATGATCATACCATACAGCTTATAAGTAGCAAGTTAGGATTCAGACCCATGTTGATCCTGATTGAAAGCCAAAGCCCATTTAGAGAGATTTGTCACATCAGTGGTTTAGTACTAAGACATAAAAATTATCCAGAAATATTATTTCTTTTTTTTTCTAAGATAAACTCTAAAATTTAAGGCGTTGTAGAAAACCGATACCTAGAGATTTGGGTACCTCATTTTTTTAGATGGAGGTGTGCAAAAACATGTTTTTATATCACATTAAATTTTAAACACACAGACCATGTGAACTGTGTGTTTAAGAGTGCCGTTATGGTACTCATGTGGTACTCATAAATGGTGTAGAAAATAGAGATTCACAAAATTTAAAAAATGAAAGTAAAGATACAGTTTGAACTCTAAGTTATTGCTGAAGTGGTGAGTGATAGGTTTTGTGCCTTTAAACCTGCAAATTAAGTTAATTTGATTTAATAATATCCTGTTTGTGGGGTGTTCTTCCCTCTTGGGAAGAGCAATCCACAGTGTTAATAAAACAGGAAAGAAACTTTTATATCGTTAAGAATATTAAGTAACAAAACTCATGTATATTATAAGCTACACTTCTACAGTCTATGCACAGATAATCCAAAACACCATTTTCACTTGGCTTTCAGAGGTGCTTTAATACTTAGTTTGAAATTGTTAAATTCTGAATTTCTCAAATCTTTCCATGACATATTTTCAGACAGCTTCCCAGCTCTTTGATGAAACCAGCTATATCTATATCCTTTTTACCTCATTCCATTATTGTCAGTACCAAATCTTTACTCAGATTTGTTCCCTCATGCCCTCATACATGCTGTTTGTTTATTTAAACTATTCTAGCATCTTAAAGCTGTATGGAAATGAAAAATAACTCTTTACAAAAAGAGAAGGAACAATAAAAGATTGAGAACCTAGGATAAAAATGTTAATAAAAAAAGAATATATTGACCATATCTTAAACTTTATGATAACTACTCACCTTCTCTAGTGGTAGAATTACCATTGTATAATCAACTGCTGATTCCCTAGAATTTTTTTTTCCTGTAGGTAAATTATTTTTTTCTTTTTCCCCAGAAGTGGATTATTAAGGAAAATACATAAAGAAACATAATGAGATTCTAATCACTAATTTACTTTTAAGTGGGATATATGTATACTGTTTCATAGTCGTATTTCAATATTTGAATAATGTATAGGCAGAAGAAAAAGTAAGGTACCATCCTATTTTAAAAATTGCATATACTTGTTTATTTTTATATATGTAGCTGTAGTGAAGTTTATTTATGATGAAAATGTCACAAATATTTATTTTAGTATAGAATCACACTACTCACAAAAACGTATTTGGAAAGTAGTAAATCCAGAATATTGGCAGGTTAAAATTAATAAAGTTTATTTTATAAAAATATTTAAAACTTGAGAGTTCCTTGGAGGTCCAGTAATTAGGACTTGGGCTTTCACTGCCGTGGCCCCAGGTTCAGTCCCTGGTTGGGGAACTAAGATAACAGAAGCCGTGTGGCACGGCCCAAAAAAAAGAAAAAAAAATTTAAAACGTTTTGTTTAAAGTTAATATATTATAAAGCAAAATAAAGTGTTACCTATTTTTCTGAAAATTTTACGTATATCTTTGATACATAATATATATGTGTGTTTTAACTAGTGTGTGTATATAGGTGTACTGTTTTCATAATAGCCTTTTTATTTTGATATATAATTATGTACAGATATTACAATGGCAAGTTTTATATATGAATTAGCATTTTAAATATTTTATATAAACCAAGTTTATATATTTGCTGCATTTTATTTTCTTACAAGTATTTTTCCAGCTCTTAAGTGGTAAAGCTTTGGTTCTTACTTGCTGGTCTGCATGAACCTAACTTTGCAAGGTTGCTTTATTTCCACCTAAGGGACCACTTCTTTTGCCTTGTTACTATGCCAATCACTATTTTTATATGCTTATTTGCTATGGCTGCATTATTGTGGATGTTGGCATTCAAATATGAATATTATGAGAGTTCTAATATATTTTCATTTTGATAGCTATTACCAATTCTTGACTTTTATATTTGGAAAATATGAGTAACTTAAAAAGTTTAAGAAAACCAGAGCATTGCAGAGGTCATGGATACATGTAATTTTCTCAGATTCTCCAGTTAAAGGAAGGAATGTTTCTCATCGACAGTTTTTCAAAAGACTAGTGCTTGCTTTCTAAGACCACTGGAGCACAGATTTAATAGAAAGTTTAATTTTCAGAAAAATATAGGAATTACTGGTTCAGAAATAAGAGAAGAGAGAAAAACCCAAGGCAATCTGCTGGTTTTATAAAAAGTAGTATGAGTTTACTTTCACATGTATTGTCCCATTTGAACCTCACAACATCTCATTTTTCATTTTTATAGAGAGGGAGAAAGATCCATATAAATTATATGTACAATGTCAAGTAACTAGAAAAGTGGCAAAACCAAGCCAAATTACTCCCTCTTCTCAACTCCTCCATGAGTCTCCTGATTTCCTCCCAATCATTGTTTGGATTACATCATGCTGACCTAATTTCAAATGAGGAGGCATCTTGGAAAATATTCTTGGATGACTCTACTGGAGCATGATTTGAGACTGAACTATAAATACTTTGTGAATTACCACAAGAGTAAAATAAGTCATTGTAATATTTATCCACTTGCTTGCTTACATTTAACTAAATGGAAGAATATATTTGAATAGGATACAGAGTATACTCCCAAAGAAGAGATGTATAGGATCAGTATTGTACTCTGGACCTCTCACTGAAGAGGAAGTGTCCAGGGCAGTTGTCAGCTTATACATAGGCCAGACTGCACTTAGGCTCATGGGGAAGGAATTCTCATCCAGATTTCACTTGTGACCAAAACACTAAAAGGTTACACTCAAATTTTATATAATTATGAAATATAAATTGAAATAAATAAGTCATGATAAATCTGTGTAATTGGCTAATGTACAAATGAGTGAGATACTTGTAGAACTCCTGTTTAAGGATAAGTAGTGTAATGATGTTGTCAGTTATCACGAAGAGATTTTATAAATGTAGTTTTTCTGACCTTTACTTCTGGAAATGTTGATTGAATACATCTGGGATGGGGACCCAGAATCTATTTTTTAGAAGTGTCTTAGCTGACTCTGGCATATTTAAGTTTGAGAACCACTCAATTGGACCTCAGCTGTGGAGGATCTCGAATATTTAGTTTGAATCTCTGGATTTTATCCAGTACTCAGTCACTTATGTGTTTCTTAATTATTCAACAGATACTTATTGGGTGTATATGTTCCAAGCACTGGGAATATAAATGTGAAAGAGACAGCTCATGCCCTCCAAAAGAGGAAGTGATAGGCAGGAAGTGATGTGGGAACAGGAGAGGCATTACACAGCAGGTATGAAGAGGTTTTCAGGAAAGGTATTGAAAGATGTCTCAGCCAACTCTGGAGGAGTTGTCACACGAGGAAAGGAAGTATAAGTTTTCCAAACAGTGGGACCAGTAATGAAGTCTTAAGAATGGCACCCTGATTATAGTGGTTTTGTTTGACTAAAGTGTGGGTCGCAGGATGGTTAGTTGGTGCAGTGACCAAGGACGAGAGATGTAGGTAGGGGTTAGATTGTGGGAGCTTTTAAATATCGTGTTGGGAATTCCCCGGCGGTCCAGTGGTTAAGACTGCACGCTTTCATTGCCGAGGGTGAGGGTTCGATCCCTGGTCAGGGAACTAAGATCCCACGAGCCGCGCGGTGCAGCCAAAAAAATAAATGAATCAAATAAATTTCATATTAAGGAGTTTAGATTTCATCTTATAAGCATGGCGAGCCATCATAGGCTTTTAATCAGGGTTACTTCTTAAGAAACTCAGTCTGGTAGCAATGTGGAGAATGGATTAAAGTTCTAGAAGGATTTGGAGACTTTCAGTTTAACTACTATAATTTATCTTTAAAAAGTGATTTTGGGGACTTCTCTGGCGGTCCAGTGGTTAGGACTTGACACTTTCACTGCCTGGGCCTGGGTTTGATCCCGGTTGGGGAACTAAGATCCCGCAAGCTGTGCGGACAAAATAAATAAATAAAAAGTGGTTTCGTCATTAGAAAACAGATCAAATTACGATTGATAATTCAGATTAAAATTTAGTTTTTGTTCTTATTTGAGTAACATTATGTGACTTTGTGGTATCTCATGAAGATCATTCATTTCATTCCATCTGTATCAGGCAAATTTAGAGTATACTGCCTGATCCTATTTGCTATAAACAGGATCCTATCTGATTCTTTGACTTATTGTTGGACAGTTTTCACTTATGCTGTTCTTGTGGCATCACCCATGAAACTTGAGGGATAAATAAGGTCCATTGGAGTTATTGTAGCTATTAATTTAAATAAGATCTTTCCAGGACAGTTGATTAGAGGTGATATGTTAAACCCTCGTTTAAAAAATTATAATAGTTAATAGATACTGTGGATTGCCAGTGTATGTACAGTTGGTTACCTTTTGCCCTCATTTACTCCACTCCAATCACCATGGCCTACTTCTGTTCTTCAAATATAGCAGGCACACTCCTACCTCAGGTCCTTACTGCTGCTTTTCCTTCCATATCGAATGCATTCCCCTGATATCTGTATGGCTCACTTCCTCTCTTCCTTCAGATCTTTGGGCAAATGTCATCTCAGGGAGATATTTCCTGATGACTCTATTTGTAATTGCAACTTAAATTTCCTACTTCTTGTCCCCCTTTCCTACTTAATATTCTCCTTAGCAGCTATCACCATCTTGCAGGCCATATATTTTACTCTTTGTTTATTGTTTCCCCTTCCCTAAAATCTTAGTTACATGAAAGTAGGAACTTTGTCTATCTAGCTGGATACTGAATCCATTGTTCCTAAAACAGTGCCTCTAATAAAGTAGATAATTACTTGAAAGAATGAAAGAAAGCAGGAATGAATGAATGAGTGAATGAATGAAAATATGAATGGTTGAAAGCATGTATGAATAAATATGTAAATGAAGAATATTCAATGACGATAGCATCCTATATTTCTGTGGGATAGATATGAGGTAATGCATTATAAAATTGGTGTTTTTTAGGTTTGGAGAATTTTTTGCTTGTCTGCCTGGCAATATATTTAACTTAAACTGGCATACAATATTGTTTAGCAGCAGTAATGTGTTGTAGTAAGTGTTACAGAAATTGAAATCAAATGCATTTGGTACTTTTTAAAAATGTTTACTATTAGACAGTGAGAAAATCCTATCAGCATTGATACGGTTAAGCAATAGAGGGAAAGAAAAATTCTCCTTAATTCTTTTTGGTGATATATCAAGTAATCCATTTATCAACCCAATGATTGTTTAAACTCTGGCCAGATTTATGGTTTGAGATCTCTTTTTGGGGGCGGGTTGGGGGCGTTGCATATAAATCCTAGAGGTATATGAAATCTGACTTTCAAATGGGTAGAATGACATTTTAGAGCCACTTAAATAGGTGACTGCACTGGTACATGTGGGAATCATCAGTTCATTGGAGCCAAAGAGATTTAACTCCAGATGTCTCTGAACTGCTGCTTAATTGCCGGTTATGAGAGTTTCGCTGCAGTTAATAGATTAGGAGTTCCAAAGAAAGCTTAGAACTCCTCATTGATCACTTTAAAAACCAGATGCTCTGACTCTTCCAAATCCCTCAACCCCAACACATACACACCCCTGCCCACCCCGTATGCATGTGTGCATAGTCCAGATATGTTGCTACCCAAAGTCTAAAGTGCAATTAGTTGAATTCTACGGCAAGATGATGTTGAACATATTAAAGCAACTAGATTGTTTACTCCCTTGAGGACCTGCCTGGTTCTGAGTTTTCTTCTCCTTTTTGAGTATGGGGATTACTATTTCATGTTAGGACAGTTCATCTAACAATAACTGCTTTGCCAAAGTCTGCTTTTTGCGCTGAACAAGTACTACGTTTATTTTTTTTTCTGTACTGTGTGCTTGCGTTCATCACTTTACTTATTAGCTTTGTATTCTTTGCATCCTGTAGCATGTTTGCTGGTGGTTTGTTTTCTCTTTGATATTTTGATTGGTTTACATATTATAGATTTTCTCATCTATAAGAAATAATTTTGGAAAGTATGCACTTTGCACTAAGGTTTCCATTCCCTTTCTTTTCCAACTTAATGCACTAAGCATCACTTTAAGATTCCTCTGCTCCTCTGCTTCTAGGATTCTAACATAGTTTCACCTTATCTGTTCCTTGATAAATTTTCAAGTTTGTATTAAAATATTCAAGTTTACAGAAGCTATAGTCTTTATCTTGTCCTTCCAGGCAAATATTACAGTTCCTTATTTTTCAACAGCTTCGCAAAGGCTGAAAAATTTGCCTCGTACTTCCCTCAAAGCCAAACAGTTGCTTCAAACTTCATCTACAAAAAGAGGTAACTACAGCCTCTTACTAAGTTTTAAATTTCAGCAAATGGTCAAGTTAGTTAAATCTTTTACCTTTTGGCATACTGAGTCAGTGATGTCTATAAGGCACATTTTAGTCTTTTTTTTTAATACTAAAATAATGTGTATTCATTCTCTGTTACTTGGATAAATCCAGAAGAAACTCATTTTCTACAGAGGTATGTATTGGGTTGCAATTCTAAAAGGAATAAGTGATATATAGCATTTAATATTAGAGAATTTATCATTTTTCTTACCTAAAACTGAAGGTTATTGTTTTAACTTTGTTAGGTAAACTAATAAATGCTTTAAAATGAACCAAATGCCAGACATTCTGTATGTTATGTTTTGTCTTCTGTCTTTGGTTTTTGGATTTACTTATCTGTAGGATGAAAACAAGCATGTTTTCATATTAGAAATTGATTGACGTTAAAGCAGAGTTGTTAACTGATGATGTTTGGAATATTCATGGAATGGTAGCTTTTGTAAGAACTGACAGCTGAAGAAATATATGAAGGTTGACATCAAAGTTATCATGTTGGTTTCAAGAGATTGGATGTATGGACAGCTAGGAAGAAGTAGAATTGGGAGAAACACTGTGGGATTAGATAGACCAGCAGTAATAAGAATGAATAGAAGCCTCAGAGGAAATGGTACAGAACAAATAGAGGCAAGGAGGAAAAATATTTCCCCTATCCAGGACATGTAGATTTCCTGGTAGCTTCAGAACTCAATAAATAACAAAGATATATATAAGAAGGATAAAACACTAACAGGACATTATATGGAAAGAGGAGGCTTGGGATTTGATTTGTTGAAAAAATGATTTAGTTAATATGGTTATAAAAGTACTGAAATAGGTACTTTAGCAAGTTCACTAATGCAGATGTTTTAGCAATGATTTGGTGGATTAAGTATAATTTAAGGAAATAGTTTTAGATATTAGAATCCAAAGAAAAGAGAATAGTCAAATAGAAAAGTAGAATGTTGGAATGTTTGTGTTTTGGATGTCAGGGGCTGGTTATAGGCCTCCAGTAGGGGTCTGTTTTGGTGCCACTGTCAGAAATAATAACAGACTGAATAGATTACGCTCTTTTGATAGAGAAGAAGGTGATTTATTAAGGATCATTTTAGAAACGGTTCTTAAATTATTTGAGGACCTTAAACCTCTTTTTTGAGATTTCCAGATACTTTTGAGTACTTCTAGGTGTAGAAGGTAGGTGAAAACAGATGATTATAAAAGGATTGTAGTATCTATACCAGGGCAAGAGAGGATTTTAAGTTTATATAAATTTTATTTTTTGTATGCCTCTGTAAGCTGCTTCATAATGTTTTTTGGCATTAGGTACGCTTATATAATTTAAAAATTTTACTTGAAGATTTTACGTTGCTGTTTATTAGATCGAGAAGATCATAACTTCTGGCTGATTTTTTTTGTGGGGGTGGGGGACGCCTGTGGAGGTTACATTATTTTTGTGATTCTGAACTACCAAACTGCCTGCCCTCTGTGATAAGATAACAGGAAAACCCAGTCTCATAATTCCTGGTACCTCTAGCTGTCTAGATGACATGGTAAAGAAAGAGAAGTTTGTGCGTGTGCATGTTTGATTTTTTTGTTCCTTTTTGTTTCATTTTGTTTAATCTCTCATTTATCTTAATCCAGACTCCCTTATTTTCTGGTCAGTACTGTGGCTTGGTGATGATCATTTTACACTATAAGTTCTAAACCAATTGAAAAAGGAACAATATATGATAGGATTTAAAATACTAGTTTAATTACTGGTAAAGCTGAGCTGGAGAATATCTCTTGGATCCAAGGTCAAAATGGATTTTCTAATTTACCCTCATGTCTAGACTTTGAGAGAGAGGAGTCTGCATTGGACTGTGGGATTCTCTGCTCTTGTAGGGATGTGAAGCAGACAGGATTCAGACACCACGTTTTCATAGGTACCTTTGCACATTAATCCCATCCAGTAGAGAAACATGGACTAGATAGTAAATTGCCACATAAATAAGTTGTTCCTCTTCCTGGGGATGAGCCTATAACATTTTCTAGAAAGCTGATTTACTTATTTTAAGGGCTCACAGAATCATGGGAAGAGGAAGAAGATGGTTTCCTTAACTATTGGAAAAATGGTCACTTTGATTTTAATTGCATTTAGTAGTAGCTGGAGTTTGAATATGGGAAGGGAAGTAAAACTGTGTTGCCTGGCACAAAGAAACACTCCATAAACATTTCTTGATGAACACAGTCATGCCACTAACTCAGGAAGGGCTGGACACATCCCTCTTTGCGTTTTCTTCTTGCAAAGCTTTTGTGTTTCTTCAGCCCACTTTTCTCTTTGAGGGAAAGAACGCATTGTGTTTTTTTAAGACTTTGTAGAAGTGACTGCTTAAACTGCTTTGATAAAGATATATTTTATTTATCTCCAGTTGCTGGGAACTCAGTCAAGTAGAGATAAACAGGGTAGAAACCTCAACAAGTCAGGGGAAGAAAATGAAGACTAATTAGAGAAGTGAATGTAGAGATAAGGACAAATTTGAATGTACAAACATACTTTTATTTAGAAGGAAAGAAACAACTAAGGAGGAGTTCATGATGGTAGTTGTCTAATACTGCTTTAATTTTCTAATTCACTATATTTTGAGATATTTAAGGTGACATAAGCAATATTTATAAGAGGCCTTATTGATATGAACCCAGGAATTTTGTCATTACCTTGGATCCGAAATTTTAAATTTCGTGTTCCCTTTTCTATCAACTAACACGTATTGAATCTGAAGCATGAACAAGATACATGCATTACATTCTTTTCACTTTTTTTCCTCTGTTCTAGCCCCTCTTTACTTTTTCTTCTGTTAAAAGTTGTGATCAAAGCCAGCCTCTGCCATAAACAGTTTTTAGATACAGTTAAAATTGAAGGAGTTGCTCTCCCTCCTATGACTGTTACATACAATTGGGAGAAGGAAAGGAGAGAGCATGGGGGCTGTTCTTGGGGCTCCCTCCAAACACACAAATTTCTGTTAGATCATTTCATGCTGTCTTTGTAATGATACTTGAATAGATTTTACTTATATTTAGACTTGCTAAGGCTTTTATGATTTTCTAAGATTCTTTTTTCCTCTTTAGTTAAATCTTGACTACATCTATCAATTTCCTTTGCTGAGAAAGTCCTAGATCAAAATTTCCACCTCTCTGAAATTTGTACCTTGATTTTCCTGATTAAATAGGACTGCATTTTAAAATATTAAAAGCCTTTAACATTCTGTGGTTTTAAAAGATCACCTGATTCCAATTAACCCTCATTATATTTTTATTCCTCCCTAACTCCCAAGTTTATAGACAAGGCAAAATGCTGCTACCATTAGAGGAGGAAACATTTTTTACAATAGTAAAACTACAGCTTAGTGCACCTCTTCATATACTGTAGTTTTCCTCAGTTTATACTTTAACCTTATTAAAGCATTTCTCTCCATATCTGGAGATTGTAGAACTTTTTGACTTGTCCTTTCATAAACTGTAGTACATTTATCTAAGAATATAAGGATTAATAAATTTAAAAGGATTTCTAATTTATAAATCTATTTTTTAATCTTTGTTATTTTAAAATATAGCACAAATTCAGAAAACCATATAATACATAGAGAGCTTAATGAATTCCTATAAGGTGACCCCCTTGTAACTACCATTCATATCAGGAGACTAGAACTTACTACCTCAGATACTCTATACCCATCTGCTTCCAAACACAATCCTCTCTTGACCCCCTCTCCCAAGAATAGCCATTCTTCCAGATTTTTACAGCGATCACTTCCTTACTTTTCTGTATAATTTTTATCATCCAAGTAATGAAATTATAGTTTTGCCTCTTTAATATATGTCTTTTTTAAGTTTCTCTTAATTTATAGTTTTCCTCCAACTCTTTACTCCCCCTTGTTGTTTGAAGAAACCACCAAATCACTTGTCCTGTAGATGTTCACACAGACTGGATTTTCCATGGTGTCATTTATCAGGTTCCTCTGTATTTCCTATAAATTGTTAGTTATCCACATGCTTAATTAGATTCAGTTGTTATTTTTGGCAAGACTGCTATATAGGTGGTGGTACTTCTTGGCGTTGCCTGTTTCATATCATATGATATTAGCAGGCATTGATGCATAATGCCTATATCCTTACTTTATTAGGAATTGCAGAATTGGGTTATTTCAATTCTAACATTCCTAAGAGAAACTTTACCTTATTCTTTGGTTAACCAGCACTGAGGTTTTATTTCAATACTTGTTCTTTCCCTTTATTTACCAGTTTACAAAATAAAAAATTGGCAATCTAGGATCCTCCAAAGGTGACCAATATTTTTCATATATATACATACACACACACATACATATATATATATATATGTATATATATATCATTATAAACGTACAGATTTAAACATTTTTTAATGTGTTTCGATCTGAGTATTTTCCCAACTTTGGTAGAAGCATCTTCAAGTTGGTGTTCAGGTCTTTTTGACACAACCCTGGTAGTCTTTGATAACGTCTTGATAACTGGTATGACAAGATAGGCTCATCTTATACACTTCCTGCCACAGACCTGAATTTAGTTATTTCTCAAAAAAAGAATCCTGATTTCTTTTGGTAGGAAATGGAATTTCAAAACCAAAGTCTGAGTTTTTAGTTGTGCTGTTTACTATCCAGTTGGTCATTATTTCTAGTTCTTTTCAATTACTAGAAATATATATGTGTAGATTTGTGTTTGTATATTTTTTAAGATTGAATGCCTTAATGAGTTCATGCTGATACTTCCTAATCAAATTTAGGGCTTGAGGATAATTACTTAACCTCTTTTAACTTAAAGCTTGCTTTCTTTTATTCTGCTCCGAGAAGTCTCTCTCAGAAACACATAGAAATAGACTATCATTTAATAATTTGTTTTCTCCCACATTTTACACAGAATCTTCTGGGGATAACATTAGTGTAATGCCATACAATATGGTTACTAAAAGCAGTTTATAAAACTTTTTCCATAAATAGGTTACTAGGGGATAAGGGGGGAAGGGATAAATTGGGAGATTGACATATATTCACTACTATATATAAAATAGATGACTAATAAGAACCTGCTGTATAGCACAGGGAACTCTACTCAATACTCTGTAATGCCTATATCGGAAAAGAATCTAAAAAAAGAGTGGTTATATGTGTATGTATAGCTGATTCACTTTGCTGTACACCTGAAATTAACACAACATTGTAAATCAACTATACTCCAATAAAAATAAAAAAACTTTTTCCATAAATAACTATTATATACTCTTCTTTATATGCCTCATTTAGTCTCAGCCCTACATTTAAATAATATTTGATGCTTGCTACCTGTCTGTTGATATTGTCTCACCAGTCAGTTTTCTTGTTTAAAGCTTATCCTCAGTTAGATTCCTTAAGGAGTTATGGGAACAATATCCATTCCCTCAATTTTTGCATGTTGATGACAGCTTGTCTGCTCTTTTTATATTTGAAAGTCATTAGCTAGATACGAAATCTTTGGCTCACATTTTCTTTCCTTGAGTATCTTAAATATATGACTCCATTTTTGTCAGGAATAAAGAATTGTTTCCATTCCAATCGTTTGGTCTTTTTATCTGGATGTCCAAAGGTTGTTTTTTTCTCCTTTAAAGTTCAATAGTTTATTAGAATATGTCTTAGTGTTTGTCATTCTGAGTTGATTTCCCCAGATATGTGGTGTGTTATTTCAATTTGAAATTGCAGAGTTTTAAAAATTTTAGGCAAGTTCTTTAGAATTATAGTTTTTTTTTATTGTGTTCTTTTGCTTTGGCTTTCTTTTTTTGTGGGGACTCTTCTTGTACACATGTTGGGTGTTCTTTGCCTTTCTTCTGTGTTTCTTGCCTTCTCTTGAATCCTTTTCATCTTTCTTCATTTCTTCTTGTTCTATAAGTTTATTTTCATTGTTTATTTCTTTTAAAGCATAAGGTCCTGTGTATGGTGACTCTTGTATTCCTTCTGTCTTAGACTTCATTTTGAAATGATTTATTTTATGTCTGATTCTTTTCTGTGTTCCACCACCTCCCTTTTGAGTGTTCATTCATTCTGATTTATGTTCTTTCATATCTCGTAATTTTCATCTTTTTGTGTGTGTGCATGGTGGACATATTTGGCAAGGTTTCACCATTAGTAGGAATGTTATTCTATTCCTTATTCTCTCTATTTTTTATTTAATAACTTTATATGGGATTTTGCCTTACTCTTTTTCTATTGCTCATTTTTCTGTGAAATTGGTTTTTCTAAACGTTTAGAAAGGGAGTTTAAGATTTTCTAATTTATGGCTCTAGTGCTCCCTCTTCTTTTGTTTTAGGAAACTGTTCAAAAATATGGCTGTTGGCGGAGTGGCTGGGCCCGTGAGCCATGGCCGCTGAGCCTGCGTGTCCGGAGCCTGTGCTCCGCAACGGGAGAGGCCACAACAGTGAGAGGCCCGCGTACCGCAAAAAATATATATATATGGCTGTTTATTTTCTGAGATTTCTTGCTTTTACTCCCCTCCCCTGTTTTAAAATTCATCCTTTTAAAGTGTATAAATCAGTGTTTTTTAGTACAGTTGACCCTTGAACAACACGGGTTTGAACTGTATGGGTTCATTTATACACGAATTTTTTTCACTAAGTGTGTGCTACAATACTACACAATCTGTAGTTGGTTGAATCCACAGGTGCAGAACCATGCATGTAGAGGGCCAACTGCAAAGTTATATGTGGATTTTCCAGTGTGCAGAGGGTCAGCACCCCTAACCCCCTGAATTGCTCAAAGGTCAACTGTATATTCACAGAGTTGAGCAACTGTTAACCACTGTCTGATTTTAGAGATTATCATCACCCCATAAGAAACACCATGCCCATTAACAGTCACTCCCATTCCCCACTCCTTCCAGTCACTGGCAACCACTAATCTTTCTGATTCTGGATTTGCCTGTTCTGAACATTTCATATCAGTGGAATCATACAATATGTGATCTTTGCAACTGGCTTCTTTCAAACAAATTTTGTCTATCCATTCATCAGTTGGTGGACATTTGAGTTGTTTTCACTTTGTACCTGTTGTAAATAATGCTGCTAATGCTGCAGATGTTTGCTGGTAGCTTATTTATTCTTATCTGTCAGTCTTTTTGTAGGTATGGAAGAAAAGCTAGCAAAACCTGTTCCCAGGGGTTTCTTCTGCCTCTTATGTATAATAAATATTCTCTTGATAAATATATGCTTATAAAAATAATGGTAAGTACTGTACCCTAATGAAAGAAGAAATCAAGGGATTCTATGTCTTGTTTTTTTATGATTACTTGTCAGCCATTACAAACTTAATATGCCTTGGTGTTGTATATTATAAAACCTGCATAGGATAGTAGCCCCACAAATAAACTTTCTGAGTCTAGTTGAAAATTAAAATGGCGAAAAAGACACTTTAATGTCTACTCCCAGAGGTGTTTCTCTTTTGGTATTACCGAGAGGTAAAGAACACCAATCTGGGAATCAGGAGACCTGAATTCAAGTCCTGACTTTCCTGTTTATTTGCTCAGTTGATTTCTGTGGTTGTGGCAATTTTCCGTCTCTGTAAAGTGGAAGGGTTGTAGTAGTTACTAGTATCTCTTTTAACAAGGATTTTTTAAAAATTATTTATCTATTTATTTATTTTTGGCTGTGTTGGGTCTTTGTTGCTGCGCGTGGGCTTTCTCTAGTTGTGGTGAGTGGGGACTGCTCTTCGTTGTGGTGCTCAAGCTTCTCATTGTGGTGGCTTCTCTTGTTGCAGAGCACAGGCTCTGGGCACACGGGCTTCAGTAGTTGTAGCACATGGGCCCTAGAGCACACCAGTTTCAGCATTTGCGGCTCGTGGGCTCAGTAGTTGTGGCACGCAGGCTCTAGAACGTGGGCTTCAGTAGTTGTGGTGCTCAGGCTTGGTAGTTGTGGCTCACGGGCTCTAGAGTACATGGGTTTCAGTAGTTGCTGCTCATGGGCTCAGTAGTTGCAGCACGCGGACCCTAGAGCACACGGGTTTCAGTAGTTGCTGCTCATGGGCTCAGTAGTTGCGGCACATGGGCTCTAGAGAGCACAGGCTCAGTAGTTCTGGCGCACGAGCTTAGCTGCTCCGCAGCATGTGGGATCTTCCTGGATCAGGGCTTGAACCCGTGTCCCGTGCATTGGCAGGTGGATTCTTAACCACTGCGCCACCAGGGAAGTCCTAACAAGGATTCTTTAACTCTGTAATGAGAGAATCATATTTACTTCATCTCTGTGGTCTTTAATAACCAGAAGTTATTTTAAAGTCCTTATTATGTCAGTAACCTGTTGCCATCATTTATGGTGCATAGACCATTGAGTGACTGGAATGATATACCTATAAAGTAAGGGGTAGTTGACAAGGAAGTTTTTTTTTTTTTTTTTTTTTTTTGCGGTACGCGGGCCTCTCACTGTTGCGGCCTCTCCCATTGCGGAGCACAGGCTCCGGACGCACAGGCTCAGCAGCCATGGCTCATGGGCCCAGCCACTCCACGACACGTGGGATCTTCTCAGACCGGGGCACAAGCCCATGTCCCCTGCATCGGCAGGCGGACTCTCAACCACTGCGCCACCGGGGAAGCCCAACAAGGAAGTATTTTTGTCTTATTTTTTAAATAATTGAATGGCATATGTACTTTGCTCCCCATCAGTCATGGTAGCCAGTGTTTGGCAATGTGTGTATTTTTATTGCAAACTGTGCATTTATTGTATATTTACATATTTTTAAAAATTGTACAATTAATGTAATTTGTAGTTTGGTTGACACATGACTGTGAACATAACCACTTGAAGTGTCTAGTTTTTATATTGCAAGATAGTGTTTAATATTGAGATATATTATTTGTAAAACATTTTGTATTCAGTGAGTATCAAGCTAAGAACAGTATACAGTTTACTCAATTTCTCCATTTTAAAGTGCCTGCTGAATTATACAAGCCTTAATTAGAAAATAAACTTACCATTTTTATTAAATGCTTATTGAAAGACAAAAATGAATATTGAAAAATTAAGAATCCTCATATCACCCACCATTCCATTTTAGAGATGACTTAGACACCACAGTTAACATTCTTAGTCATATCTCAGTTTTATAAATAGAATTCTAATTCTTGCTTGGAGCCGATAACATTCCTTCATTTTGTGCCTTGATTCAAGTGTAATTCTCGGTATCCACAATGAGTAAAGAGAAACTATAGCCTGCTGTCATAATTAATTTGGGTAATGGAGCCTAATTTACTTAATCCCTATATTTTAGTTAATTTATAAGGACAGCTTAGGAGACTGTCCTGAGTGACATTGTTGAATATCTTTCCAGATAACTGAGCTGCAGCAGGCTGAAAAGCACCATCTTCCTTAGATAAGGGAGGCATGGATATGATACACCTTACAAATCCTATAATATTTTACATTTTACCAACAGTTTACTTACACATTGCTCATTTGATCTTTGCAGCTAACCTGTGATATTTGCCGAGATTTGTTTTATTAGATTTACATCTGTATATCTATTTTCTCTTTTTTGGGGTGCAGTGCAAATGGTATTGCATTTAAAATTATTTCCGTGCATTTATTGCCAGCGTATAGAAATACAGTCGATTTTTGTATGTTAATCTTCCATCCTGTGACTTTCCTGAACTCGAAATTTCTGGAAGGTTTTTTTTGTTCTTTTGTTTTTAGATTCCTTGGGATTTTCTTTGTAAACAATCATGGAGAAAGTTTCTTTCTTTCTTTCTAATCTATATGTCCGTTATTTCCTTTTCTTGTTTATTGCACTGGCTAGAACTTCCAGCATGTGTTACATAAGAGTGGTGAGAGCCTATATCCTTGCCTTGTTCCTGATCTTAGAGGGGAAGCGTTCGGTCTTTCATCATTAAATATGTTAGCTGTAGATTTTTTGTAGGTGCTCTTTATCAAGTTAAAGTTCCTATTCCCTGTTTTTCTGAAAATTTTGTCATGAATATGTGTTAAATTTTGTCAGACACTTTTTTTACATCAATAAATAGGCTCATGTGATTTTTCTTCTTTAGCCTGTTATGGTGGTAGATTACATGGATTGATTTTCAAATACTGAACCAACTTTGCATCCTGGAATAAATCCCACTCAGTCATGGTATATAATTTTTTTTTATGTATCACTGAGTTCTGTTTGCTAATATTTTGTTAAGGAGGTTTATGTCTATTTTCCTGACAGATATTGGTCCATAGGTTTCTTTTTTGACACTATCTTTTTTGTCACTCTCTAGTGACACAGTAGTTTTTGGTACTACTGGTGATACTACTTTCATAAAATGAATTGTGATGTGTTCCCTCCTCTTCTGTTTTCTGATAGAGAGTGTATAGAATTGGTGTTAATTCTTCTTTAAACCTTTGGTAGAATTTTCCAGCAAAACCATCTGGGCCTGGAGGTTTCTCTTTCAGAGGGTTTTGAATTATGAAATCAGTTTCCTTAATAATTATATGGCCATTCAGTTTATCTGTTATATACAAGATGAGTCATGCTAGTTTTTTGAAGAATCGGTTCATTTCATCTAAATTGTCAAATTAATGTGTGTAGGATTGTTCTTAGTACTCCCTTATGATCCTTTAGATGTCTTCAGGGTCTGCAGTGATAGCCGATTTCATTACTGATATTGGTAATTTGTGTTTTCTCTCCTTTTTATTTTGTCAGGCTTGTCAATTTTATTGTCCTCTTGAAAGAAATCTTTATTTCTTTGATTTCTCTGTTTTTCTTTATTCAGTCTCATTGATTTGTGCTCTTTATTATCTTCTGCTTGCTTTGAGTTTATTTTACTTTTTCTAGCTTTTTGAAGTAGGAACTTAGATTACTGATTTAAGACTTTTCTTTTTCCTAATTATGACCCACAAACTTTGATATTTTGTATTTTAATTTTTATTCTGTTCCATGTATTATAAAATTTCTATTGAGAAGTATATCATTTAGTTTTCAAGTGATTTTTTTCATCTTTTTGTTACCTTTTAGTTATTGATTTCTAGTTTGATTGTATTATGGTCAGAGAAAGTACTCTTTGTAATTTCAGTTTTTAAAAAATTGTTGTAATTTACTTTATGGCCCAGGGCATAGTCTTATTTTGGCTTATATTCTGTGGACACTTGAAAAGAATGTATATTCTGCTGTTGTTTAGTGGATTGTTCTATAAATGTCAGTTAGATTCTGTGGTTGGTGGTGGTGATGTTGAGTTCTTACATGTTCTATCAGTTGTTAAGAGGGGGATGTTTAAGTCTCCAACTATTGTGGATTTGTCTGTTTCTCCTTTCAGTTCTGTAAGTTTATCCTTCACATTTTTACAGCTCTGTTTAGTACATACACATTTAGGATTGTTTTGCCTTCTTGGTAATTTGACCCTGCTTTCATTATGTATTATCCCTCTTTGTCCCTGATAATTTTCTTTTGCGTTATCTGATGTTAATATAACCATCATGCTTTCCTTTTGTATACTTTGCTTGATATATTTTTTCCATCCCTTAACTTTCAACCTCCCTATATTTATATTTATATATATATATATATATATATTTTTTTTTTTTGGTACACGGACCTCTCACTGTTGTGGCCTCTCCCGTTGTGGAGCACAGGCTCTAGACACACAGGCTCAGTGGCCATGGCTCATGGGCCTAGCCGCTCCGCGGCATGTGGGATCTTCCCGGACCAGGGCACGAACCCGTGTCCCCTGCATTGGCAGGTGGACTCTCAACCACTGCGCCACCAGGGAAGCCCTATTTTTATATTTGAAGTGAGTTTCATAAAGACAGCATAAACTTAGGTTATGTTTTAAATGCATTTCTACCAAATCTCTGTCTTAATAATTGGTGTAGATGGACCATTTACATTTCATGTAATTATTGATATGCTTAAGTCTGCCATTTTATTTGTTTATTGTTTTTTCTCTTTTTCATTTCTCTATTTTCTTTTTCCTGCATTCCTGTGGGTTATTTGAACATTCTTTAGAATTCCGTTTTGACTTATATATAGTGTTTTTTAGTCCATATGTTTGCATATGTAGTGGTTGCATTACATTATGTATACATAACATCATATATACATATCATAGTCTGTTGATGTTATCATTTTATCAGTTCAAATATGTAAACCTTACCTTTTTTTTTTGCGGTACGCGGGCCTCTCACTGCTGTGGCCTCTCCCGTTGTGGAGCACAGGCTCCAGACGCGCAGGCTCAGCAGCCATGGCTCGTGGGCCTAGCCGCTCCGCGGCATGTGGGATCTTCCCGGAACAGAGCACAAACCCATGTCCCCTGCATCAGCAGGCGGACTCTCAACTACTGTGCCACCAGGGAAGCCCAAACCTTACCTTTTTTCATGTACCTTTACCCTCACCCCATTTATAATTGTCTTAAATATTTTCTTTAAATAATATTTCAACAACATCAGTGTTATAATTTTTTCTTCAACCTGCACGTATTATTTTGAAAACTCAAGGAGAGGGAAATCCTATGTGTCTGCCCATATTTTTGCTTACCTTGTTCTTTCTTCTTTTCTGATATTCCAAGTTTCCATGTTTTTATCATTTTCTTTCTGTTTATAGAATTTGTTTAGCTGGGGATTTTGGGGGGGAGGGGAGTCTGCTGGCCACAAATTGTGTTGGTTTTCTTTTGTCTGAGAATGTCTTGATTTTCCCTTAGTTCTTCTGGGATATTTTCTCTGAGTATAGGATTCTGGGTTGACATTTCTTTTAACTCTTGAAAAATATTTGCTACTTTTCTCCTGGCCTCTGAGGGCTATGATGCGAAATCCACTGTTGTTAGAATTCATTTTCCCCTATAGGTTAGGTATTATTTCTTTCTCTGATTTCAAGGTTTTTTCTTGTGTTTCATTTTCAGAAGTTTATAACTGTGATGTGTCTTGGCATGGATTGCTTTGGATTTACCTAGTTGGTGTTCTCCTATTTTTTTGAATCTGCAGGTTTATGTCCTTTGACAAATATGGGAAGTTTTCTTATATGGGAAGTCATTATTTCTCACAGTACTTTTTGTCCTCTCTTTCTCCTTTCCTCCCAGTACTCCATTGGCAAGAAAATGTGGGTCTTTTCTTGTAGTCCCACAGGTCCCCAAAAATTCTGTTCAGTTTTTTCTTTTTTTATTGAAGTAGTTGATTTACAGTGTTTTGTTAATTTCTGCTGTACAGCAGAGTGATTCACTTATATATATATACACACACATTCTTTTAAAAATTCTTCTTCATTATGGTTTATCACAGGATATTGAATGTAGTTCCTTGTGTTATACAGTAGGACCTTGCTGTTTATACATTCTAGATATAATGGTTTGCATCTGCTAATCCCGAACTCCCAATCCATCCCTCCCCTACTGCCCTCTCCCTTGGCAGCCACAGTCTTTTCTGTATGTCTGTGAGTCTGTTAATGTTTCGTAAATAGGTTCATTTGTGTCATATTTTAGATTCCACATATAAGTAATATCATATGGTATTTGTGTTTCTCTTTCTGATAATCATACTTATCATACTTAGTTATATTATCGTACTTAGTATGATAATCTCTAAGTCCATCCATGTTGCTGAAAATGGCATTATTTCATTCTTTTTTACAGCTGAGTAGTATTCCATTGTATATATTTAACACATCTTGTTTATCCATTCATTTGTTGATGAACATTCAGGTTGTTTCCATGTCTTGGCTATTGTGAATAGTGCTGCTATAAATATAGGGGTGCATGTATCTTTTTGAATTGTAGTTTTATCCAGATATATGCCCAGGAGTGGGATTGCTGGATCATATGCTAGATATATTTTTAGTTTTTTGAGGAACTTCCATACTGTTTTCCAAGGTGGCTGCACCAACTTACATTCCCACAAATACTGTAGGAGGGTTCCCTTTTCTCTACACCCTCTCCAGCACTTGTTATTTGTGGACTCTTTAATGATGACCCTGTGACCCTGACCAGTGTGAGGTGGTACCTCATTGTAGTTTTGATTTGCATTTCTCTAATAATTAGCGATGTTGAGTTTCGTTTCATGTGCCTATTGGCCATCTGTATGTCTTCTTTGGAGAAATGTCTATTTAGGTCTTCTGCCCATTTTTCAATTGGGTTGTTTCAATTGTTTTTTGTTGTTGAGCTGTATGAGCTGTTTGTATAGTTTGGAAATTAAGCCCTTGTCAGTCACATCATCTGCAAATATTTTCTCCCATTCTGTAGGCTGTCTTTTTGTTTTGTTGATGGTTTCCTTTGCTGTACAAAAGCTTGTAAGTTTGATTAGGTCCTATTTGTTTATTTTCACTTGTATTTCTATTTCATTGGGAGGCTTTTTTTTTTTTAAGTCTATTTTTTCTATGTTCAAATTGGGTAATTTCTTTTGTTCTATCTTCCAGTTCACTGGCGTTCCCCCAGCCCCCATTCTGCTACTGAGCTCATCCACTGAGTTTTTTATTTTGGTTAATGCATTTTTAAGTTTTAAAATTTACATTTGATTCCCGATTCTCTGTGTCTTCTATTTATTTGTTGAGACTTTGTATTTTTGCATATTTCAAGTGTTAAGAATTACTCATTCAAAAAATTTTATGATAGCTACTTTATTTTTTTTAAATATCTTTATTGGAGTATAATTGCTTTACAATGTTATGTTAGTTTATGCTGTACAACAAAGTGAATCAGCTATATGTATACATGTATCCCCATATCCCCTCCCTGTTGAGCCTCCCTCCCACCCTTCCTATCCCACCCCTCTAGGTGGTCACAAAGCACCGAGCTGATCTCCCTGTGCTATGCAGCAGCTTCCCACTAGCCACCTATTTTACATTTGGTAGTGTATATTTGTCAGTGCTACTCTCTCACTTCGTCCCAGCTTCCCCTTCCCTCCCTGTGTTCTCAAGTCTGTTCTCTACATCTGTGTCTTTATTACTGCCCTGCCACTAGGTTCTTCAGTACTGTTGTTTTAGATTCCTTATATGTGATAGCTACTTTAAAATCTTTGTCAAATAATTCTAACGTCTCTGTCATCTTGGTGTTCACATCTCTTGATTATATTTATTTATTTAGTTTAAGATCTTCCTGGTTCTTGGTATGATGAATTTTTTTAAAAATTGAAATCTGGACATTTTCAGATTATGAGAGTCTAGATCTTATTTAAACCTACCCTTTTATGAAAGGGTATGTCTTTCTCTGACACCACTCAGGCATTTGGTGGATATGGGGCAGGGGATTTCATTACTGCTATGGGAATAGACGCCCAGGTTCCCCACTCAGTTCCTGTTGACACCCAATGGGGAGGGACCGACTGGGTGGAGGTAGAAATTTTGGCTCCCCATATGGTCTCCACTGAAACTGTGTTGAGGGTGGTCTTACTACCAGTGAGCAATCATGAAAGTCCTGACTCTCCATTAGTCCTCCTCTGACACCAACCCAAGAGGAGGGAAAAGAGCACCTCATTACTTCCTTCTCTCTTACCTCCCTGGATAAGGTGTTTGTAGGCCTTGTTCAGTCTCAAAAGGATAGAAGTCCAGGCTCCCCACTAGCCTTTGTTGGCATTGGTGACAGTAGTGCCACAGTTTTTTCTGTGGTGTTTGGCTGGAGCAGAGCAGTTATCTAAAAGTTTTCTTCCTAGTCCTTTGGCTAGAGAGAGCAGATTTGTTTTTGGTCTGTCATACCCAAAGGTCTTTTTGGGTTGCTGCCTTCTTCAGCTTTAATCTGGGATATATGAGGCAAAAGAAAATCCTGGGAACTCATTACCATGTCATCCCTCAGATCTCAAGGTTCCTGGGTAGTGTTTCTTCTTCTCTCCATGTTTCAGTCTTATGTCTGTTTTATATACAGTGTCCAAGGTCTTAAATTATACTTACTGGGAGAAATAGGGGAAAGTTCATCTATTCCATTTTCCAAGTGGAAGTCTGAGATTCACGTTCTTAAAAAATTTCAGGAGACAACCATTTCCCTGGCATAACTATTAATAGTTAAAATGGTGGTCAGAAGCTTTTCCAGAGGAAAAGGCTTTCACAAAGCCTATTTTCAAGATAAGCTTTGGTGAGACATTCCAAACATTATAGATATATTCCAGTATTTATAAAGCTGTGATGTAGAAATGAAGCACTCTCAGGGACTTCCCTGGTGGCGCAGTGGTTAAGACTCTGTGCTCCCAATGCAGGGGGCCCGGGTTCGATCCTTGGTCAGGGAACTAGATCCCACATGCATGTGGCAACTAAGAGTTCACATGCCACAACTAAGGAGCCCACGAGCCGCAACTAAGGAGCCTGCCTGCTGCAACTAAGACCTGGCGCAAGCAAATAAATACTGTTAAAAAAAAAAGAAAGAAAGAAATGAAACACTGTCAGCCTCATCAAGATGATCTGCCTAATTTCACCATACCCTCTGCATCAGTCACCATAAGAAAGAAGCCTAGGACTCCTTGGTCGTCTCTCACCTACTAGATTGTCGTTCACAATGTCTTAGTGAATCTCTTAACCTGACCTCATTTCTGTCTATCCCCAGCTCTCCAGACTTTTCCAAAATACTCCTTGAAACTCAGTGATCCTCCTCTGAACTTTACTGTTCTTGCCTCCTATCTGAAACCTGCATCCCCACCAAAACAAAATCCCAGTCAAAAGGCTGCCAAGTATGGTAAAAAAAACTAGGACTGAAGGTGGCTTTTCTGGAGTTGGTACTGGAAGGAGCAGGTCTAGGCACCACCCTTAGATAATGGCTAGAGGATAACTTAGACATAGAGTCTCAGTTATTCAGTGAGCTTCCAGGAAGACAGTGAAACAACTTGGGCAGAGACAAAAGTGGGACTGTAGGGAATAGAATTGAGAAAACACTTTCATAGACACCTATAGAAAGGGGAAGATGGATTATGTAAGGTAAAAAAAAAAAAAAAAACTTCTGTGAAGATCATGGAATTTGCAATTCAGGGTACTTGGATCCTGTGGACATCTTGTCTTCAGTTTTCTACCAGAAGAGACTGTAACAGTTTGTTGGATATAATTGATTCAAGATACAATTGGTTCATAATTATTCTCAATTATGGCCTTACTTTAGAGCCCCTTATGGAGTTTTGGGGGGTTTTTTTGTTTTTTTTTTTTGGCTGCACCCTGCAGCATCCAGAACTTCCCCAACCAGGGATTGAACCTGCACCCACTGCAGTGGAAGCATGGGGAAGCACAGAGTCTTAACCACTAGACCACAAGGGAAGTCCTGGAGTTTTGTTTTTTTTAATCAGCTTTACTCAGGTGGAATTTTAAATGCACAAATTTAATTACAAGAGCATACATTCATGCAGCCAGCCCAGTAAAGTTATCGAACATTTACATCATCCCCCAAAGTTTTTTTTGTACTTCCTCCCAGTCAGTTCTCCCAGCCTCAGGCAAATATCTGATTTGTGCTTAGTTACCATAAGTTAGATTTGCCAAATTTTTGAGAATCATCCTTGTTTTATCAGCAGTTTTCTCCTCTTTGTTGCTGAGTGGTATTCTGTTGTATGGATATACCACAATTTGTTTACCTATTCGCCTGCTGATGGACATTTGAGCTGTGTCCAATTGAATGGAGTGTTCTATAAATGTCAGGTCAGCTTGATTGATGGTGTTGGTCATGTCTTTGTCCTTTCTGATTTTCTACCTATTTGTTTCATCTATTACTAAGGAGTGTTGAAATATCTAACTAATTCTGGACTTTTTTAGTTCCTTTCAGTTATGTCTGTTTCATGTGTTTTGTATATTTGTTTTGGGGTATACATAGCTAGTATTCTTATGTCCTCTTGCTGAATCGACCCCTTTAACTTTATGAACTCTATCTCTGATGGTAATTGCTTTCTGATATTGTAAGCACTCCATCTTTTTCATAATCGGTTTTGTATAAGGTAACTTTTTCTGTCTTTTTACTTTTAACCTGTGTCTTTATATCTAAAATGTGTTTCTTTTAGATAGCATGTTGCTCTTGCTTTTTTGTCCATACTGGCAATATTTACCTTTTAATTGGAGTGATCACTATTCACGTTTAATGCAGTTATTAATATGGTTGGTTTAAAATCTGTCTCACAACTTGTTTTCTTTGTCTCTTCAGATTTTTGTTCCTTTTCTCCTTTGCTTTCAGTCTTTTGGAATATCTGAGTACTTTTTATATATTACATTTTATTTTCATGGTTGGCTTACTTTCTATCTCTTTTTTTTTTCTTTTTATTAAGTGGTTGCTTTAGATTGTGCAGTGTACATATTTAACTTATTACAGTTATCTTCAAGTAATATACCACTTCACTTATAATGTAAGAACCTCAGAACAGTATATTTCCATTCCTTCCTATTTTTTGTGCCACATTTATCATTTACTTTTACTCTCTTTATATATATTATATTAAATCACAGAGAATGTTTTTATTAGTTTTATTTTACAGAGTTATCTTTTAGTGAAATTAAAAATGATTTATTAAAGATCTTTTATGTTTCCCAAAATATTTACCATTCCTGGCACTGTTCATTGCTTTATGCAGATCAGGGTTACCATTTGGTATCATTTTCCTTCTGCCTGAAGAACTTCCTTTAGTATTTCTGTTAGTGAAAGACTTGCTGGCAACAAATATTCTCAGATTTTGTTTGTCTTTAAAAGTCTTTACTTTGATGTTAGTTTTGAATGATAATTTTGCTGGATATAGAACTCTAGATCGAAGTCTGAGTTGTTGTTTTTTTTACATCTTTATTAGAGTATAATTGCTTTACAATGGTGTGTTAGTTTCTGCTTTATAACAAAGTGAATCAGTTATACATATGCATATGTTCCCATATCTCTTCCCTCTTGCGTCTCCCTCCCTCCCACCCTCCCTATCCCACCCCTCCAGGCGGTCACAAAGCACCGAGCTGATCTCCCTGTGCTCTGCGGCTGCTTCCCACTAGCTATCTACCTTACGTTTGGTAGTGTATATATGTTCATGCCTCTCTTTCGCTTTGTCGCAGCTTACCCTTCCACCTTCCCATATCCTCAAGTCCATTCTCCAGTAGGTCTGTGTCAGAAAAAAAAAAAAGTTTGTTTTTTAAACTACTTAGATACTTGAGTTTATAGTTATCATCAAATTTGGAAGATTTTCAGCCATTCTTCAAATCTTTTCTGTCCCACTTATAACCCCTTTCATCTGGGACTCCAGTTGCATGTATTAGACCACATGATTTTGACGTGTAGATCAGTAAGGCTTTATCATTTCTTTTTTGAGTCTTTTTCATTTCTTTTTTGAGTCTTTTTATTCTCTGTATGCTTTAGTTTAGATAATTCTTATTGTTATGTCTTCAGCTACCTCTTCTTCTGCAACATCTAAATTGTTATTAATTCCCATCCAGTGAACTTAGCACTTGGAATATATTATAAGTTTTTCATCTTTAAAAGTTCTATTGGGAATTCCCTGGCGGTCCAGTGGTTAGAACTCTATGCTTCCACTGCAGGGGGCCCAGGTTCAATCCCTGTTCGGGAACTAAGATCCTGCAAGCTTTAGGGCATGGCTAATAATAATAACAATAATAATAGAAAAAATGTTTTTTTTTAAAGTTCTATCTAGCTCTTTAAAAAATCTTTTATTACCTCATATTTATATATATTTTTTATATCCTTAAGCATATGTGTAATAGTTCTTTTTAAAGTACTTGCGTGGTAATTCAGTCATTCCTGTGACTTCTTAATCTGTTTCTCTTGACTAATTTTTATCCTAGTTTTGGTTATCATTTTACTATTTCTTTATATGTCTACTAATTTTTTATTGGTTAGTGGACATTGTGAAGTTTTATGTTCTGTGCTGGATTTTGTTACCTTATTTTAAATCGTGTAGACTTTGTTGTGATAAACAGGTAAGTTTTTTATGGGTTAGTTTAATCCTTTATAGCAGGGATCAGCAAACGTTTTCTTAAAGGGCCCAATAGTAAATATTTTAGGATTGTGGGTGATACGGTCTCTGTTGTAAATTTTCAGCTACTCTTGTAGCTGGAAAGCAGCCATAGACAATATAGAAACACATGAGTTTTGCCATATTCTAATAAAAATTTTTTTAAAAAAGCATTTTACTTTCCCATGGTGGTAGCTTGCTGACCCCTGTTTTAGTGGCTTGTTTTTAAGTTTTGTTTGAGTGGATTTGGGGTAGCTTTATTCTAGAACTAGTTTATTCCTTTTGGAGTGTCCCCTGATTGCCCTGGGTGTTTGACAAGGATTCTCTGATCTAATTGGTTGAAACTCAGATGTTTCCTAGTCCTGTATGAGCTTTGGAAACTGTTCAGTTTACAGTGCTCCAGGCCTCCTTTGCCCAGTGTCATGGAGCTTCACTTGGTGCATGCACAGCTCAATATTCCAGCAAAGGTTCAAGCAGACCTCTAAGCTGAGTTATATAGGTCTTCTGGAGCACCTCCCTCCTCTAAGGTAATCTTCCCCTCAGATTCCAAGTTTAGTCTTCTCAAGTCAGCAAGATAACTTTGATCTACTCTGGATCCTCCTCCTCACTCTATAATCCAAGCCCCCTCCAAAAAAAAAATAAGCCAGGGTGCCAGTAGAGCTCACCACATTTATTTTCCCTCTCTCAGGGATTACAGTCCCGTACTGCCTGTTGTCCAATATTTGAAAACTGTTCTTATGTATCTTAACTGGGTAAGCCCTGTCCTGTTTTTGTCAACATGGTTGGAAGTGCCTATGGTGGTTTTAAAATAAATATCTTGATTTCCATTCCAGACTAGATTCTCTAGGGGTGGTGCCTGGGCTCCCCCCTCACCCTGCCAACCTTTTTTTAAAGTTTCTACGGATTCTGACACACAGTCAAACTTTCCTCTACTCATATCCTTGGCAAACTAATGGAGGTTGAGAGAGAATATGGTGACTCTGATTCATTTCTCCCCTGCACTCTCCTCCCTTCCTCTCCCCCCCGCCCAATTCACTCTGAACCTCACCCCAGAGTTCTTTGCTAGGTAAAGCATGTTAAGGTAATATTTTTTATTTATATTGTATATAGCCATTCATGGGCATTTGAAGAAACCTTCCAGAGATGATTTATCCAAATAGGATAAACAGGAAAGGATGAATGTCCCCCAGGACATCTGAACTTACAATGCTAAGGGACCACTACAAGAATAAAATTTATTTGAAGTCTTATTTTGACTTAAAAATTAATGCAGGGCTTCCCTGGTGGCACAGTGGTTGAGAGTCTGCCTGCCGACGCAGGGGACGCGGGTTCGTGCCCCGGTCCAGGAAGATCCCACATGCCGCGGAGCGGCTGGGCCCATGAGCCGTGGCCGCTGAGCCTGCACATCCGGAGCCTGTGCTCCGCAACGGGAGAGGCCACAGCAGTGAGAGGCCCGCGCACCGCAAAAAAAAAAAAAAAAAATTAATGCAAATTGTACATTTAATTCTTTCATATATCATTATTTTTTTCAACATATATTTTAAATAACCACTTAGTAGAATTGACATTCCAGCAAAATGTACCATCTTTATCCTGTGACTTCATATACCTCTTGATATGCCCCTAACTAGATTTATAACTTCCCTACTTGGTGAAGCACAACAATAGAAGCAGGTTTAGTTTCTAAATTATAAGTTACACTATGGATGATGCAGGACTTGGAGGTACACTCTCCAGATACTTGATACATGTTTACATGAATGTTTCTTTGAGGGGAAAGTGTGTTTCAAATTCCAGTCAGCTGTCTAGTAGTCAGCATTTTTTTCACCTCTAGAATATGGCTCAGGTTGGTTTCCACAGTAAAACAGAATGCTGCAGTGCCTTTTCTGGTTTTGTAGATTCCTAGCTGATCTAGTTAAAACATGTTTTCAAGGGTAGTTGCAATCCTCTGAGTAAGGACTTGGTTATTTAAGAGCTACCAGTGATCGATCTATCTATCTATCTATCTCCCTAGAAATATTCTTTATTCCTTGCATTTCTGTAGAGTGAGTTTTCATGAATACAGATGTACTGGTGCCCAGTCATAAAGCAGTGGTTTCACTTGCACTTGGTTTCCACTGAAAACATTGATTTTTCTTTGCCATTCTACAGTACCTTCTCCAGGCAAATTCCGCTCCCCTGCAGCACCATCTCCTTTGGCTCTCCGGCAACCAGTAAAAGCATTTAGTAACCATGGCTCTGGTTCTCCTGGTAGCCAAGAAACAACACAACTCATGCAAACCACCTCCTCACCTGGGCCTCCCATGGTTCAGAACACAGTCCCAGCAAATCCTCCCAGCAATATCAACAGCACTACTCTAACCAGACCTGCAGGGACAACTGTGATGAGAAGTGGCTTGCCCAGACCCAGTGCCCCTTCTGCTGGGGGTATACCAGTGCCTCGCAGCAAACTTGCACAGCCTGTTCGCAGGTAAGTGGCAAATGCCCTGCTTTGATCTTCTTGAGCATAGGGAAGTGGGTAGACTGGAATTATCCTCAGCTCTGCATTTGATAGTGAAGATCAAGAGTCCTAGTGGGTTCCCACTAGCATCTTAGTACAATTTGAATAAAACATTACTTTCCTTACTTAAGAAATTCTCACTTGGGACATTGGGGTATTATATCACTTTGGTACAGGTTAAATTTGCCCAGATGCCTAACATGACTAAGTATCTTGGTGAACTTCTAGAAAAAATTGTTAGAACCACTTCATTTGGATGTGGTATTTGTTCATTTTGAATATATTGATATTCAATAAAGATACTAAAAGCGTAATAGAACCTAGAATGAGATTTAAGATAAAACTTCTAGCCATCAGGTCTGAGTATGTAATCCAGGAGGGTGGTTTTCAAACCTCACTACAATTCAGAATCTTCTGTGGAATTTATGTAAATATAGAGGCCTAAGTTTTACCCACAGAGAGTAGATCTGGTATGAAGCCCAAAATCTGTAGGTATGCTGTTTTTAAATTTGTTTGTTTAACCTTCAGGTGATTCTGAGCCTAGCCAGGTTTGGAACCATGTATCTGTAGTCTTCATCTACCTTTCAGAAATGTGCTTACCACTATCAGTAAACTTAGGTGTCAAATATAATTAAACTTGAAATATTTATTTGCATGAAAAAAGTGCTTTTGTGCTGTAAGCATTGAAACTGAATTACCCGTACCTCTTTTATTCTAAGATAACATATTACATTTCTGAATTCAATAGAGTATAACAGCTTTTTGCTACGTACTATGCTAAATAACATATCTGTACCTTATTTAGTTTTTACAATAGCTTTAAACATGTAGGTACTGTTATTATGCCTATTTTTCAGAGGAGAATATTAAAATTTAATGAGGTTAAGTAATTTACCTAAGACTTCAGCTAGTAAGACCTTCAGTTCTAAGTATGTCTGACTTCAGAGTCCTTTTAAGCACTGTCCCATTCTGCCTCTCTCATGATGGTGACACTACACCTCTAATATCACATTCATTAATTTGCCCCTCAAATAAATAAGTAAATAATAAGCTTGGTGATCCATTCAGTTGGAAAAGACAAGACAATCTTTTCTCTTACTCAAGTGGCTATGTTAACAAAAAAGAAGTTAGTGCAGTCACCTGATGCCCAGTGAAACTTGAAAGTTGTAGACATGTTGAGTGTGGGATGGTTGCGCTGATAGCTGTTTAGAGCTTTGATCTCAGCAGTGCCCTAGAACATTGGATCGTGATGCCACCTGCAAAGTAATTAATATATATGGAAGATAAAATGGTAATGTTCCATTAAAACTTGCAAATCACTTTATAAATTGCTTTATTTCAGATCCTTGCCAGCTCCTAAAACCTACAGTAGCATGAAAGATGACAGTTGGAAAGATGGCTGTTATTGACCAGCAAAGACAAGAATGCAGAGTCCACAGCTTCATGGATACCCCTTCACCAGGCTAAGAGACAACTTTTATATGCAGACTGTTCAGATAAGACTCTTGGGATTTATAAAATCCCAGCCCTCTCTGTCTTAATTAGCACAAACTGACAGAGATGATCAAGCAGCACTTTAATGACATTTAACATCAGATGTGTTTGGTAATCATACAATCACTCTCCACGGAATCACTTTTAGTTTTGTTTAATAGAAACTAGGTTGATTTTTTAATATTTGACAGAGGCCAATATCTGGGCAAAAAACTAATGGATGCCAAAGAGAAATGCCCATTTGTAAATGAGAGAGTACCTTTGTGCACAAGAAACTGGTGAATTCAAGCTATCCAAAACTTCACATTCAACCTAATTTACTGTATAAATAGTATCAATAAATATTTGTGTTAATGAGAAGTAATATTCTGACTACTTATCTAAAATGTTTCACTAGTGTTTCACTAGTTCTCCAGGAAACTAGATTGAGATGGCGGGGGGGCAGGGTGGGAAGAAACCTGGGCTAGAGATTTAAAACATGATACCTAAATTTGGAAGAATCCTATAAGTTATTTTTGCAGATTCATTAGAAAAATTATTTTGTTTAATCTTAAGTTTTGGGTGTAGCTCACATATCACCACCACACGTTAGTGTTACAGCATGCATCCATCATGTTGCATTGACACATCGGACTTCTGTGTGTTTGTTTTGATTGCCAAAAGGGCTTAATATCAGTTGTACAATCTTTCTAAACTTTATAGCTCCTGGCTCAGGAAAGATAGCCTTTGCTATTGAAGCCAACTTCTTCACATGCTGTCATCTGTTACAGAACTAAGAGTTCTTGTTTTTATTAACGGGTTTCCACGATGGGAAAGAGCAAGTAGTATGCGTGTTTATTCTTGATATAAATAACACCACCTCAGTGCTTACAACCTGGAACAAAACCATACAATAAAACCGGGGAGGGAAATCTATGCACTTACCTTACAAAATCTCTGGTAATGACAGTTGTATTGTTACTATTAATTGACACAGTAGCCTATTATGTGGTGGGAAATTATAGCCTACTGAATCCTACTTAAGTCGATCCACTTTAAACTAACTGTTTCAAAACATCCTTTGAAAATACTGCCCCTTTTAGATTCTGCCTGACATCAATTTTTTGCCTTTTTGGTAACAAATGAAACCTACTGCATATGACTCTAAGCTGTTAAACACTTGCTCTATGATGGCCCTTATGTATATCTTGGAAATCACTTATTTTGGTTTTTATTCGACTATTACCAGACTAAAACTTCTTCTTCAGCAGGCTTCTCATTTTTCATGGTGAAGTCTGTTTTTAAGTATTTAATTTGAACAGCTTTAAAATATTGGCAGCTGGGTCACTAAAGAATTTTAGATATTTGAACATAAGTTCATTTCCTATTAGTCAAACACATTCTGTAAGTTGGCAAAAGAAATTGAGAGAGAAATGGGAAGCTTATATTCAGGATAGCACTGAGGTTGATAGGTTGAGAGAATGATAAAACTTTTAAAACCAAGACCCCTGTTCTGCCATGATGGACCCCATGGTAGTCTTTATTAGCTTGACCAGTAGGGAGTTATTCAGTTAGCACAAACAGCTGGAGATTCAAAATGCCAGTGCTAATGTATTTTGGTGTTTCATGCAAGGAAGAAATTTTATCCATGGATTTGAGGGTGATGGGGATGGGTCAGGAAAGGATGGTGCCAGAATTCCACATGATGATGAACTTAAAAATGTTGCTTTTCAGAGGAAGATAAAGCATCTGTTTCGGGTAGAGGGGTATCGCATGTAAAAATCTAAGTAAGTAAAAGAAAGAACTAGCCACTGTCTCTTTTTGAAACCACATATACACAAAAGAAAATAGGTCTCAGTTTTCAGTGCAACATTGGAAAAAAAAATGCTGCAATCTACTAATTAAAAGGAATTTTAACCCTATTACAAAACACCCATTACATTTTTAAGTTAGATTATCAGTTTCAAAAGGAATATTCAGGTTATTTAACTTTGTTTTTAAATGGCTGCATCAGAAAAAAAATGTCTATTTTTTTTTAATTAAAATATTTCATCACTTGTTAAAAACATATTTGGATCTGAGTTGGGTAAAGTATTATTTTACCTGCTGTTCTACTACCACAGACTATTGGCTTTTAGTTTCCTAAAGAGAAAAATTGCCTATTTACTAGAAAGCCTTTGTGTATTGCCAATTTTTCTGTTTGGGAAAAATCTAAGGATTCACTGTGGTTAGTCTTACAGATGAAGTGTGGATTTGATAAACTAGTGCCTATGATTTTAACTTATGTTTGATATATAGTAGTAAGGGTTTTATGAATGTTGATTATTTTTTGTGCCAACAGCCCAGAATTGTCACTTATATGTAAGCAGAAAGCTGTGAGCTCTGCTTCCAAAGTTATTTAATTTTCTCGGTGTTTGAATGTTATTTTTTGTAAGTGTGTTAATAAAAGTGTAAAGAATTGGAAAAAATATAAATATTCTTAACTCAAGCATTTGCTGGATCATTTTTCTACAAAACTTGTTTGTATAATATAAAACGCTCTCTGAAGGGTTGGCTTTTTTTGGTTTTCATACCCTGGAAATCACATTTTGTAATACTGGGGACCATTCATAATTGTCAGATACTTTTTAAAATTATTATCTCAGTACGTCACTTTTATAAAAAAGTTTTTCTGAAAGGAAATTAGATACATGTGTCCCCAGATGTTTGTATAACTCTAGAATGATCTAGACTATGTATATTTAACTTTTTATTGAATGTACAGGTGTCCATTTTTGACATTATGCATGGTCCTTTTAGATCACATGAAGTTTGATTTGCAAAAACATTTCTATAGCCGAACTTGTACGTGTGGTTGCCTCCTTAATAAACAACCTGACCATAATGTTTATTATTAAATTTATATTTGTTTTTTTAAGTGTTTTATTAATTTCTGGATATGGTAAGATCTGCCCCCTCTTCCCACCAGTTGCCTACAATTGGTAATAATAAGTAGCTCAGTTGATTTTTTAAAAACACAAACCCAAATCATATTGCCCTCCAGACTTGATCTCTGTGAGGATGGAATATATCATGTATTCTCTCTGCCCTGGTTATTTCATATGTGGATTATTTGGGGGTAAAATTTGTAGTTTACTCAAAATTGCTATTTTCCTGGAACTTTTTAACTTGCTGTGAATTGATATCTAGTTAGAAAAAGGTAGCATACGTAAAACAAGCAAAAAACTATTATATAAGAGTATCCAAGAGGGAAAGTTAATTACTTTTTCAAACCAAATATGAATATTTGTTTAGTTGATCATGTGCATCTTTCTCTTATGGATAAACAGAAAATATCAAGAATCGTACACTGTTTTATTAGTTCCCCGCATCCCTTTTGGAAGTTTTTACTGTCCTCCATGTTAAAATTAGTCTCACTAATGAGTCATAAGAAATGACACCTTCCTGCTTGAATTTTCTCCCAAGCCAACCTGAAAACTTTTAAGAACCATTTAAAATAAATGCCATTATACTTGTAAATTAATGAATGAAAAGTTTACTTAAACTTGTTATATACCCTGTGTAACAGGAAAATGTTTATGGTGGTTCTTGTGAATTATTTGCTGTATCAAAGTTTAGCTTTGAATTACAAAATAGAATAAGAATAAATGATAGTGAAACTAACTTGGAGGGAGGTAGTGAACAGCATGTTCACATGAGCATGAAGCCGAAGTTAGCAACCACTAACATATTTGAATGATCTAAATAAAAGTCTGAGTAGACTAAATGGCCCTCTGGTTACTAGTATGGAAATGGAACGGATTTCACTCATGGACCTTAGCTAATACAACTCAGTTAAAACTATTAACTGCATGCTAATTTCACAGCAATTCTTTACACTGGATAACTTTAATGTTTTCTCTTTAAAAAGAAGGGGAAAAGAGCTTATTTCTTCTGATTTTAAAAATAATAGACCCATTACTTTTTTACTTAACTGAAAATACTAAGCAATATAAAAGGGGAAATGATCACACATTTCACCTTGGGATCCTGCAATCCCACCTTCCAGAAGTAAATATTTAAGTGCTGACCTTAACATGGTTATAAAATGCAGGTATCTCCCATATTTCAAAGGTTCATTGTATGCCACTTTGCTTTTATGAAAGACGTATTAGTAGCTGTTTTCACTAATCAAAAGAAATCTGAAGAGTATTTTTGCTTTTATGGAAAAAGGGGAAAGCAAAAATAGCATTCAGTGTTTATTTTGCAGGGAGCAGTGTGCCCCCCACTGCGAAGTCCTTCATCAGGAACTACTCAGCATCTCAGCATCAAGCCACCATAGCTTGGAACTATGTGAGCATCTGTGCTTTATCTTGATTTATTTTGTGTATCTGTTAGTAAGATGTGTCCTCAGATAATTGCTTCTTCACTTTATGCCATTTCAGCTTAGGAAAGGTTTCATAGAAATGCTTCTACTTTCAGTAGCAGGAGAAAACTGTATTAAGTGGAAGGGTAAGAAGTCTTATGTTTAAGATGAGAAAATACTTTTCACTTACAATGCTGACATGAGTTTGCTTTTGAACAGAGGTGTATATTAACTGCCTACTGAAAGCATGACACATTTCTCAATTCCTGATTGTAGATATTCCTTGATTTAAAAAAATATATTGTTTGTATCTTTATAACATCAATTTGTTTCTGTTATGAAAAATTATTTTAGGAAAGTAGAGAAACAGTAAATTACAAAGAAGAAAAAGCACTAATTCCATAGGTAATCACTCACTTAAATTTAAGGATATTGTCTTTTTTCCCCCTAATGAAATTGGGATTATATTCATGATTGACATTGTAACTTTTTCTTAATTCTGAGGTCACTGAGGACTGCCATCATTTAGATTGGTTCTGCTCGGGGAGAAATAAGTTCCAGAAAGAGTATACAAATATTCCAAAACTTTACCAAATTTATATTCTCATATTCTTTATATAGTATCTTTTATTGACTCTTGAGCTTCCACCCTACCCCACCCCAGTCTACCAAGCCATGAATTGACAGTATTGGTTGAGTACAGCTCCCGTTTCAAAATAAAATACCTCTGAAGAAATAGGCACAACCAAATAAAGAATCAAGATAGTCTAGATTAGAGTTCTCAGACTTTAGAATCACCTAACAGACTGCTAAAATGCAGATTTCTGCACCCTACCGCAAGCATTCCTGTTTAAAAATAGAACGCTGGTCCCAAGAACAAAACTTCTAGGAATAGGATTCCCCAGCACAGGTCAGGTGCCCATTACTGGGCTAATTGACTATGGCAGGTGATTGGGGTTAAGTAAAAACCTCGTAGCAAAAACCAGGTAGCTCTTGTGAAAACCATATGGAGAGAATGAGGGAAGACCGTTTTCCCTGAAAGTGGTGCTATCCCCAGTAAGTAGGCCTAGTCTTGAGCAAACAAAACAGTAGGTACTTACACAAATGTCTCAGTGTATATCGTATAGAATGGTTATTTCATGTCAATGGTCATGTTTTCCTGGAGAAAACATTTGTAGTGAGAGGGAAGGTTCCGATAGTATTTTTGAGCCGTTGGCTCAAATTGTTCATGCAGCCTAGTATCATTCCTGCCTTGAATTCCACAAAGCACCTCAGTATCCTTATTATAAGTTCCCGTTAATACAAAGGTTGATTTAAGCTAAGATTCTGGCATCTGCCACCAGAAGGAAGTTAATTTTTTTAACTTTTTAAGTGTTTTTTAAATTGATATATAAAATATGTACAGAAAAATGTACAAAACAAATGTTCAGCTGAATGAATTAGTGAGTAACTATAATACATGTGTAACCACCATGTAGGCAAGAATTAGACTATTAAGAGCACCCCAAAAATACTCCCCTAATGCCATCTGCCAATCACTACTTCCTTCCTCCCCTTCAAAGATAGCAGGTATCCTGACTTCCAACATTATAATTTAGTTTTGCCTATTTTTGAACTTTATCTAAATGTAACCAGATACTTTGTAATTTTTTTCTGCCTATCATTTTGATTAAAGGCTAAAAGTGGTGTTTCTGTCAGACTTGGCAGTAAACAACAAAGATAATGTGAGATTCACCTATGTTTCTGATGTCACTGTAGTGTGTTCATTCTCCTTGCCATATTATATGCCATTTTATAAATATATTACAATTTATCCATTCTAATGTTGAAGGACAATTAGGTTGTTTCCAGTTTAGGTCTCTTGAAAATAATGCAGATTTTGACTTCAGGGATAACCAAGATGGAGTAAGCCCTCAAAAGCCCTTCTCTCCCCCTTACAACTAAAAATTTTGGACAAAATGCAAAAGACACCTACCTGAGGACACTGAAAAGTAAACAAAAGCAGATGGATTGGGAGGAGAGTCAAACCTGGAGAAGAGACCCATACAGGGATGAGTTTTCCATTTTTTTCCTCTTTTATCTTAGCCCTGAGCTCAGAGAGGGCACCCAACAGAGCTGTCATAAGGACTCCTCTGGTAGTTTGAACCAGAGGAAATTCTGAGGGAAAACCTATGAAAGGAAAATCCCAAAAAATGAGAAAAAAAAATAGCTCTTGGAAGCTAGGGCATGTTGGGGGCTTTTATTTTTGCTTTTCTTTCATGATTTGTCACTGGTGAGCACCCCAGTTAAGCCCTGGTAGCAAACAGTGCCAACAGTTAAAATTGATGGGAAGCCTGTTTTTCTGACAGAGGAAATGGGAAAAGAACCTCTGCAGTTTGAAGAATGTGAAGATAATCCCCATTTTTCTCTACTCTCTTTGTCCTGAAGGTAAACTGAGTTGTGGCAACTGCACAGTAATAGTGATCGAGCTAAAATTCTGAGAGAACCCTTATATCTGGTCAGAGGACAGGGCGGAGGTTCCCTTTGGGGCAAGGGGGGAACTGATGAGAGAGCTGGAGAAAGCGGTCCTTTATGTTTTGATTAGTGCAAGCACCAGGCTTACGCCTGAGCTACACATACTCAGACCCAAAGCAGCACAGCAAAGCCTTTGAGAACTGAACTAATTTAAACCACTGAACATGACACAGCCTGACTGTGTCTGTCATGCACTGAGCAGTGCATGTGTGAGGTAGATCCAACATAGAATAACAAAGCCTTTGTAAACGTATGACATTGGAACCAAACCCACAGAAGATGGAACAGAAGTTGCATTCTGAACCTATCTAGGTTGACTGTTTAAACAAACAAAAATCAACATTGTCCAGAACATTTTAATGGGACCTAGAGTCTAAAGTATAATATTCAAAATGTCTAACATATAATCTGAAATTACTCAGCCTGTAAAGAACCAAGGAAATGAGATCATTCCTCAAGAAGTACGACAACAAATGTCAACACCAATATGGTCCAGATGTTAGAATTATCAAACTTTAAGGCAGCCATTATAACTATAACATGAGACAAATGAAAACACTCTTGAGATGAATGGAACTATAGAAGTTCTCAACAAAGTAGAAATTTTTTTTTCAAAAAAATTTTAGACTGAAAAGGTAGCTGAAATTTAAAAAATTTGCTAGATGGATCCAATAGCTAACTGAAGATGACAGAAGAGTCAGTGATATTGAAGGGAGATCAATAGAATTTATTAAACCTAGATAACAGAGTAACAAAAGATTGAAAAAATGAGCAGAGCCTCAGGAACCAGAGGACCAGTATCAAAAGGCATAACATTGGTTTCACTGGAGTCTAGTAGTAAACTAGCTCTCAAAAAAAGTCATTTGTAATGCTTTCCAATGTCCAGGTAAATATTCCCACCATGGCCATTTTCAAGCTATCAACATGATGTCATTGAACATAGTATTGGGAAGAGTTGTGCAAAATCAGCTTGTGAGTTGGTACAAGCTGGCTCTAGCACAGCAATGTTGGGATCCCAGAAAAGGAGGAGAAAGAGCTAGGTATGGGACAATTATTTGAAGAAGCAATGGATAAAACTTGCCAAATTTGATGAAAGACATAAATTTACAGATTCAGAAATCTCAGTGAACTGAACCTACCTGGGTTGATAACAGGATAAACTGAAAGAAAACCACACCAAGACACATCATAATTAAACTGCTTAACTCAAAAAGGAAAAACTCAAAAGAAATACACACAGACACACATCATAATTAAAGTGCAGACAACCAGAGATAAAGAAAAAAATCTTGAAAGCAGCTATTAAAACACTTTATGGGGACTTCCCTGGTGGGGCAGTGGTTAAGAATCTGCCTGTCAATGCAAGGGACACAGGTTCGATCCCTGGTCCAGGAAGATCCCACATGCTGCAGAGCAACTAAGCCCATGCACCGCAACTACTGAGCCTGTGCTCTAGAGCCCGTGTGCCACAACTGCTGAGCCCATGCACCGCAACTACCGAAGCCTGTGTGCTCTAGGGCCTGCATGCTGCAACTGGTGAGCCTGCGTGCTGCAACTACTGAAGCCCCTGTGCCTAGAGCCCGTGCTCCACAACAAGAGAAGCCACCACAATGAGAAACCCGCACACCACAATGAAGAGTAGCCCCCGCTCGCCTCAACTAGAGAAAGCCCGCATACAGCAACAGAGACCCAACACAGTGCAAAGAAAAAAACCACTTTATGTATCGTGGAACAACTTTTTTTTTTTTTTTTTTTTTTTTGCCGTACACAGGCCTCTCACCACCGCGGCCTCTCCCGTTGCGGAGCGCAGGCTCCGGACGCGCAGGCTCAGCGACCATGGCTCACGGGCCCAGCCGCTCTGCGGCATGTGGGATCCTCCCGGACCGGGGCACGAACCCACGTCCCCTGCATCGGCAGGTGGACTCCCAACCACTGCGCCACCCGGGAAGCCCGTGGAACAACAATTTAAATGATCACAGATTTCTCGTCAGAAACTCTGAAGGCCAGAAAATACTGAAAAAGATCTTTAAAGTGCTGAAAAAAAGAATAATCCACTCAATTTTCTATCCATTGAAAATTTTCTGCAGTAATCAAAGCAAAATAAAGACATTTTCAGGTGAGGGAAAACTAAGAATTTATTGTCTGCAGACTTAAATAAAATGATGGCGTATGAGGGAAACTTAGAACTGCAAGAATGAAGGAAAACCAGCATAAATGTTAATTATGTGGTTAAAAATAAAAGGAAAATTTTCTGAGTTCTTTAAAATATGTATGACTGTTGAAAGCAAAAACTATAACTGTGTCAAAAGAAGTTTTCAGTGCATTTAGCAATAATGCATATGACAACTATAAGAATAGTAAAGAGACCTGTATAGTTGTAAGGCTTCTATATTTTACCTGAAGTGACAAAATACTAACTCTAAATAGACTGTGAAAGGTCAGGTGTATATATCGTAATCTCTAGAATATGTATATTGCAATTGCAATTAAGAGAGAGAAAATAGATGTTATAATTTAAGTTCACATAATCTAAAAGAAGGCAGGAAAGGTGGAATAGAAGAACAAAAACAGGACAAACAGAAAACAAATATTAAAATGGAAGACTTAAATCCATCCATACCAATAATTATGTTAACTGTAAATGATTTAAGCACACCAAATTAGATTGTCAGATTGCATAAAAAGACTCAGCTATATGCTTTATAACTATATGTTTTATATAAATATGAACGTGTAGGTTAAAAATACAAAGATGAAGAATGACGTACAATGCAAACATCAATCAAAAGAAAGCTAGAGTGACTGCATTTGTCGAAGTAGACTTCTGAACAGGGAAGATTAGCCAGGAATAAAAAAGGGAAATTACATAATGATGAAAGGTCAATTCACCAAGAAGCTGTAACAGTCCTAAAAATGTATGCACCTAAAAATCTTCAAATTCATGAGGCAAAAACTGATGGAGCTGAAAGAGGAAATAGACAATATTAGGATTTGGAAGACTTGAACAACACTATCAAGCAACTTGGTTGAATTGACATTTAAAGAATACTCAATCCAATAATAGCATAATACATATTTTTTTAAGTACAAATGGAATAGTAACCAGAATATATGCTGGATTATAGAAAACAAAAAGAACAACTTTTTAACACATTTTATTCTCTGAAACAGAAATAGGGGCTTCCCTGGTGGCGCAGTGGTTAAGAATCTGCCTGCCAATGCAGGGGACATGGGTTCAAGCCCTGGTCCGGGAAGATCCCACATGCCACGGAGCAACTAAGCCCGTGAACACCACAACTACTGAGCCTGCACGCCAGAGCCTGCGAGCCACAACTCCTGAAGCCTGGCGCCTAGAGCCTGTGCTCTGCAACAAGAGAAGCCACTGCAATGAGAAGCCCACACACCACAACGAAGAGTAACCCCCTGCTCACAACAACTAGAGAAAGCCCGTGTACAGAATCAAAGACCCAACGCAGCCAAAAATAAATAAATGATAATAAAATAAAATTTAAAAATAAAAAACAAATAGATTACAGTAAGATTGATAACTGGAAAATACAACTTTCTGGAAATTTTATATAAAACATATTTAAATAACCACACATCAAAGACAAAGTCACAAGAGAAATTAGGAAATATTTTGAGTTGAATGAAAATGAAGGTACAAAACATTGATATTTGGGGAAAGCAGCTAAAGTAACTTGAAGGAAATTTACAGTATTAAATGCTTATATTATGTAAAAATGTGGTTGGCAGAATAATAGCTCGCCAACAATATTCACATCCTAATCCCTAGAACCTATGAGTGTGTTAGATTTCATGGCAAAGGAGCATTGAGTTGTAGATGGAATTTAGGTTAATCTGCTGACTTTGAGATGGGGAGACTGTCCAGGTGTGTTCAGTGCAAGCAGTGTTGTTCCTCAACAATTGAGGAAATCAGTGGAGTCAAAGTACTGCTGCTATGAACTTCCTTGTACATGTGCATGCATTTCTACTAGATATATGTATATAAGTGGAATTTCTGGATAAAATGATGTGCAGCTGTTTTCCACAGTGGTGTGCCAGCTCCCATTCCTACCTGCAGTACTCCACATCTTTGCCAATGTTTGGTATTGACAGTCTGTAGTCATTCAGAGTGTGTTGTGATATCTTTGTGGGTTAAATTTTCATTTGTTTGATAATTTATGTGGTTGAGTACTTTTCCATATGATCATTGATCATTTAGATATCCTCTTGTGAAGTTGGTTCAAATAGCTTGCCTGATTTTCTGAGTTTTCTTTCTTTCTCTTACTGATTAGTAGGAGTTCTATATGTATCCTGGATAAGTACATTTAGATAGTTTTCAGTAAAGTTTTTCATGATTCTTTTTAATGAATATATAATCAGAAGTGATGTCCCTTTCATTTCCTGTATTGATATTTGGGGATTCTTGCATTCTCCCTGTCCTTCTCCCACCTCTCCTCCCTTATCAGTTTCACCAAGAGTTTCTCAATTTTTTAATTGCAGCAATTAATTTGATGTATCCCAGGACCCAGTCCTTGGTCAACTTCTCTCTCTGTACTCACTCAATGGTTCATAGCTTAGAAATCATCTATTATATGTCTGGAATTCAGACCCATCTCCTGCACTCCAGATTTACACACCCATCTGCTGATTCAGTATCTTCACTTGGATATCCAACAGAAGTCTCAGGGTGTACATATGCAAAACAAACTTCTGATCTTGCAAACCTTCTGCATCCATCTTGGCTGATGGCAACAGGCTGAAAACTTTGGAGTCATTCTTGATAACTCCTCTGTCTCTCTGTCTCTGTCTGTCTCTCTCTCACACACACACACGATATAAGTTTCACAGGAGCAGAGATCGTTGATTTGTTTATCATTGTACCTCAAGTGCCTAGAACAGTGCCTAGCACATTGTAGGCACTTAAATATTGAATGAAAGCATTGTTGGTGAGAATCTCTTGAGAGAGCAATTTGTAACACTTAACAAAATTTACAATGTAGATTAAAATGTAGATCCAGTGATTTCCAAGAATTTGTATTACACCTGTATGTGTGCTTGTATAGATGTGAATATAGAACATTTATTATAGTGTTATTTGTGGCAAAGGCTGAACTTAAATGACAATCAGTAGGACACTGGATAAATTATGATACATTATTCACTGAAGTATCATGTAGCCATAAGGAAGATCAAGATACAATAATTCTATATAATGCTGTGGAATGATACCAAAGATACAGTGTTAAAAGTGAAAACAAAGTGCCAAACAGTGCCATTTGTGGAGTAAAAAGATTTGTGTGTGATATTTGCTTAACAGCGACTGTCTCTAGAGGAAAGCAAAAGAAACTGGTGACTGACCTGTGGAGAGGGGAACTGGGGACTAGATTAATAGTAGTAAAAATACTTATTTTACCAGCATACTTTTTTGTACTTTTGAATTCTTTACCATGTGCATATGTACACCTACTGGTTTTTCAAAAAGTAAGAGAAATGTAGCTCTCCTTCTAACTTCCCCACCCCTCCTAAAAAAACTAAAATTTTGACTTTAGTTTAACGAGTAGAATCTGGTTTGTGGGAGATGCTCTTCTTTGTCTTAGCCGCCTTATTTATGTCATCTTAAGTTTATATATTTGGGCCACAAAAGGCATTTTCATAAATTTTACTTTAATGTTATGCTTTGGGCTTTATCCAGAATTTTATGAAGAACAGCCACAAAAGCTGATTCTCTCTGGCGTAAAATTACCAGGAGCATTGCTCATTATATGGCTTAACATTCCCCTATATGAGGGCCCATGTGAGAACTTTAGTCTAGAATGCAGTACCTGGAAAATCATAGTCTCTCTTGAGGAACTGAGGGTGCCCCCCCCCTTGATTACAAGACCTTTGTGCTTTTTCATGTTTGCAGTTTTCTCCCTGTTGCCAGAAAGAGTAGATGTATAAATGATGCTTAATTGTAGTAACTGAATTTATTTCTTTATAGCATACCTTGGTCCAAAAAAATATAAGGTGGTTTACATAAATACAAGAAGAAGTTTTTTTTTTGTTTTATTTTTTGTTTTTTTGCGGTACGTGGGCCTCTCACTGCTGTGGCCTCTCCCGTCGCGGAGCACAGGCTCCGGACGCGCAGGCCCAACAGCCACGGCTCACGGGCCCAGCCACTCCACGGCACACGGGATCCTCCCGGACAGGGGCACGAACCCACATCCCCTGCACCGGCAGGCGGACCCCCAACCACCGCACCACCAGGGAAGCCCAAGAAGAAGTTTTTATTAGAAAGGAAAATATCATGAAGCTGAAGAAAATAGGAGAAACCTCATGTGGCATATTTGCTTCCTTTTCCTTTTCAGAGCACTGATTGTATTTTTATTTTATAATACAACTATTCTCTTAGAAGTAAGGTGAACATAAGTGAAGAATCCATATTTATATTTTTAACCTAAATGTTAAAATTTTCCACCTATTTTCATTCTTCAGCAAGCCAGGAAGTCTTCTGTAGATTTAACTTATTCTGCACAGCCCTAAGCTGTGGACTGAGAAATTATGAAATTATATTCATATAATTATATAATATAATTATATGAAGTTATACTATTGCTTTATAGTAAATAAAGGAGACTGACTACTAAATAAGTGTAAGCAAAATCTGTTAAAGTCCCTTACAAAAAGTTTTGCTATAGGAGTTTCTTTGTCTTGATTCCTTTAAAATAACATGGAAGTTTTAGTTAGAAAACTTGATTTTCTATGGTAGACATCCTTCTTTTAATATACACTTTTAGAAAGTTGCAGGGGAGAGGGAAAGTTATATTTGAGAATTGGTAACTTGGCCAGCAGCTACTTCGAGTGTTTACACTTCATCTTTTAGATAAAAGGAAATACCTATAGGTTATTCCCATGTAGATGATACCAAACCAGGCAGACTTACAAATAACTAGAAAGAGTTCTTTTTAACACTGTCTCTTTTATTTATCTATTTTTTAAATTTAGATATAATTGGCATATAGCATTATATTCATTTCAGGTGTACAACATAATGATTTGTTATTTGTGTATATTGCAAAATGACCACCACAATAACTCTAGTTAATATCCATCACTATACCTAGTTACAAAATTTTTTTTTCTTGTGAAGAAAACTTTTAAGATCTACTCTCTTAGCAACTTTCAAATAGACAATACAGCATTATTAACTGTAGTCCCCATGTTGTACATTATATCCCTATGACTTATTTATTTTATAGCTGGGAGTTTCCACTTTTTAACCCCTTTCAGCCACTTCACCCACTTCCCACACCCCCTCCCAATTCCCCTCCCCACCTCTGGTAACCAGCAGTCTGTTCTCTATCCATGAACTCGGTTGTTTGTATTTTGGATTTGTTTTGTTTTGTTTTAAATTCTATATATAAGTGAGATCATACAATATTTGTTTTTCTCTGGCTGACTTATTTCACTTAGCATAATGCCCTCAAGGTTCATCCATGCTATTTCAAGTGGCAAGATTGCCTCCCTTTTTTATGGCTGAATAATATTCCAGAGTGTGTGTGTGTGTGTGTGTGTGTGTGTGTGTGTGTGTGTGCCATATTTTCTTTATCCATTTATCTGTCGATGGACACTTAGGTAGCTTTCATAGCTTGGCTATTGTAAATAATGCTGCAGTGAACATGAGGGTGCATATATCTTTTCAAGTTAGTGTTTTTGTTTCCTTCAGATAAATACCCAGAAGTGGAATTGCTGGATCATATGGTAATTCTATTTTTAGTTTTTTGAGGAACCTCCATAGTGTTTTCCATAGTGGCTGCACCAATTTATATTCCCATTAACAATGCAAAGTTTCCCTCCACGTCCTTGCCAACGCTTATTATTTCTAGTCTTTTTGATAATAGCCATTCTAACAGGTGGGAAGTGATAGGTCATTGTGGATCTGATTTGCATTTCCGTATTGATTAGTGATTTTGAGCATCTTTTCATGTACCTATTGCCCATCTTTAGGAAAATGTCTATTCAGATCCTCTGTCTTTGGAAAAATGTCTTTCAGATCTGCTGCCCATTTTTAAATAGAATTGTTTGGTTTTTTTGCTATTGAGTTTTACGAGTTCTTTATATATTTTGGATATTAACCCCTTATCATATATGATTTGCAAATATTTTCTCCCATTTGGTAGGTTAACTTTTCATTTTGTTGATGGTTTCCTTTGCTGTGCAGAAGCTTTTTGGTTTGATGTAGTCTCACTTGTTTATTTTTGCTTCTGTTGCCTTTGCTTTTGGTGTCAAATCCAAAAAATTCATCACTAAGAGTGATGTCAAGGAACTTGTGGCCTATGTTTTCTTTCTTTCTTTTTTAAAAAAATTTATTTATTTATTTGGCTGCATCGGGTCTTAGTTGTGGCATGTGGGATCTTTTGTTGCAGTGTGCGGGCTTCTCTCTAGTTGTGGCACAGCCTCCAGAGCATGCGGGCTCAGTAGTTGCGGCGCACGAGCTCTCTAGTTGTGGCACACGGGCTCCAGAGTGCGAGGGCTCAGTAGTTGTGATGCATGGGCTTAGTTGCCCTGTGGCATGTGGGATCTTAGTTCCCCAACCGGGGATTGAACCTGTGTCCCCTGCACTGGAAGGCAAATTCTTAACCACTGGACCACCAGGGAAGTCCCCTATGTTTTCCTATTATAGGAGTGTTAATTGTTTCAGGTCATGTTCAAATCTTTGACCCATTTTGAGTTAATTTTTATGTATGGTGTAAGATAGTGGTCCCGTTTCATTCTTTTGCATGTGACTGTCCAGTTTTTCCAACACCATTTATTGAAGAGACTGTCCTTTCCCCACTGTATATTTTTGGCTCCTTTGTTATAAATTAATTGACCATATATGTGTGGGGTTTTTTTCAGGGCTTTCTATTCTGTTCCATTGATTTATATGCCTGTTTTTAATGCCCATACTATACTCTCTTGATTACTATGGTTTTGTAATATAGTTTGAAACCAGGGGGTATGATGCCTCCAGTTTTTTTCTTCTTTCTCAAGATTGCTGTGGCTACTTGGGGTCTTTTATGGTTCCATACGAATTTTAGGATTGTTCTATTTATGTGAAAAATGCCATTGGAATTTTGATAGGAATTGCATTGAATCTGCAGATTGCTTTTGGTAGTATGGACATTTTAACAATATCAATTCTTCCAATCCATGAGCATGGAGTATCTTTCCATTTATTTGTGTCGTCTTCAACTTTTTTCATCAATGTTGATGATGTGATGTGATGCTGATTATAATGTGAATATTGCTTAATGATTTAAGTTCATCAGTAAAATCAATGACTATATTCTGTGTTTGGTAGATTTGTTTCTTCTCTGGCTACCAGTTGTCAATCCTACTGCCAGAAAGCCAGTGTTGAAGCCACCCTTACAAAGATGCTGTCTTTGTTCCTGTGGACCCAAATCACATCATCCTAATTATTAGAATTACATATAAGAATAGCCAGTAAGTTCTAAGTCCTTGACTATGTCTATTTCTGCATGGATGCCAAGTTTCTGTTTCTCTTTCTTTGGGACAGTTATTTCACAAGTCTCCCTTGACATGCTTTTTGATTTTTCACTATGTTCAAATGTTTGAATAGCCAGAAATCTGATATCCAGTCATTGGGGGTGGGGAAAGGGAAAAGTGCTGCTAACTGTAATGCTCATCAAGACTAGGGAAGTAGACAGCACAGGAGTTGAATGCCTTACCTTTTATATTCATTAATCCTGATTCTATTATATTATAATGAATATAAAAAATGTAAGCCCACAGAAAACTGCTCATTCAGTCCTTCATTACCTATTAGGAGGCGTGATACTGGGCGCCGCAGAGGATACCAGCCCGCCAACCCTGCTCGCTTTTACACGAACCCCCAACCAGGTCTGCAGCTCCCTCTCTCTTCAAGGACATTTTGTTGTTGAGGTTGTTTGACATTTTTGTTAGTAGTTGACTGTGCCTTCTCTTTCTGTGGGTGATATTTAAACTATGATGTTTATTATTTCCAAAAAAAACTTTTTTAGGACGATTTGTTCTGTATTAGTACTAAGTTGGAAAGTCAAGGTGCTGTTTTCTATTCTAAACACTAGGGGGAGATCTTGTTTTCTCTTGGAGTGGTGGTTTTTTGTTTTTTGTTTTTTGTTTTCTTTTCCACTCCCTCTCCACCAGCCCTACCCCCACCCCCCCCAAAAAAGCTCTTGGAGCGTTTTAAATACCAACTCACAGTCAGCTAGCTCTGAATTCAGTTTATTTTCAGTACAAGTGAATGTGTGCGATTTTCATCTGTATAAAAATAAAATGAAGATACATGATGACTAAATGCAATGTGTTATCTTGGGTGATATCCTGGAAGAGAAAAGGACATAACGCAAAAACTAAGGAAATCTGAATAAAGTATTGACTTTAGTTATTAATAATGTATCAATATTGGTTCATTAATTGTGACAAATATACCATACTATGTAAGATGTTAACAATAGAAGAAAATGGGCATAAGGTATGTGGGAACTTAGTATTTTTATAACTGTTCTGTAAGTCTAAACTGTTCCAAAATAAGTTTATTTTTAAAATACATTTTAGAAAGTGAGACAAGAACCTAATTTCCCTTCTTTTTCTTTTTGGAACCATGGAAAATATTTTAAAAACAATATATTTGCAGAACAAGTTGAATATGGGAAAGAGGGACTTTGTTAAATGAGCCATAAATATATGAAGATGTAATTAAATGGGATTAGATACATTTAAAGAAACCTAACGAAAGTCTGCTAAGTTTTCTTGAGGAGATATCAGAGGGTTCCTCTCTAATATGTGTTGTTACATGGCAATCATCTAACAAGAATTCCTGTCAACCCTAGTCAGAGCTCTCTCATGTTCTCTAAGTTTCTACTTCTCATAGAAAATCATACATTTCTCTTCTCTCTCTCAAACTCCAAACCTGTGTCCCTGGACTCACGGCTCCTTGCCCTCCCTCCGGCCTTCTCCTTATTCCCTCCTCAAGGACCCATTTGTTCCTCCGTTGAGATGGTGCACTTCTTATATAAAGTTTCAGATTCCTTCCCTGTGGTGGGAGGGCTTGGGGGTCTGTGGTGGTCAGTAGAGTGTCTTTCAGCATTCTCATCCTTCTCTTCCACCTGGACATAAGGTAGAGTTGCCTGTCCCTGCCTGTTCCTTGCTTTAGCCAATGGAACATGAGCAGAAATGACATGTTATTTTTGGACAGAAGTCTTTCAGAGCTGGTATGTAACTCCCACTTTGCTTTCCCCTACCACAGAAAACACTGTCATTCCAGGTGCTGGAGACTCCCTCCACTTGCATGCTTAAGTGTGGACCCCCAGCCAACCCGCGGGACATACAGCATGAGAAAGAAAAATATCTTTGTGGTTATAAGTCATTGAGATGTCAGGGTTGTTAAGAAACACAACCTAGCTCATCCTGTCTATCCACCAGCCCTCCCAACAAAACATAGTGTAATCTTCCTAGTTTCGCATGTGAAGAAACAGAAGACTGGGAGATTAATATTACTCAGCTACAAAGGAGTAAAGCCAGGATTTAAACCCCAGAAGTATGGCTCCAGCGTCTGTGCCCTTAGTAACCATCCCACAGAGACTCTCTGAGAAAAAATACAGGAATACATCAGAGAGTCCATCTTCCATTTACTTCCCCTGAACAGCGCCATCCTGCTGCTCCTGTCTGCCCAGGTTGCTTCCTCTGCCTTCTGCATTGCTATTGCCCTGAGACTAGCCTGTGAGAACCTTTTCCTGTATCTGTGGCTTTTCTTTCTTAGTTTACTCTCTTGTTTTCTGAAGCTTTCTAAGGGGCTCATAGGAAAGGATACATGGGAGGTTAACTTTTGGAGGCCTTGAATTTTTAAAAATATTTTCTTCTTCCCTCATTGTGATGGTTAATTTTATGTGTCAGCTTGGTTGGGCCACAGTGCCCAGATATGTGTCCAACAGTTTTTTGGATGTTTCTCTGAGAGTGTATTTGGATGAGATTAATGTTTACGTAGGTAGATGTTCTGTCAGTCTCTGCCTGTTGATAGTGATGCTGTCAGCTAGGGATGCCTGAGGCACTTGCCTGGTCCGTACTACTTGTGGTGAGGCCCCCACTGACATTTCCTTGACTGGAGCCAGTGTTGTGGCTGGACTGGCCCTTGTGATTCTTACTATGATCAGAAGACACACCTAAGCAAACACCATGAGGGAACTTTGAAGAACAAAATGTATTACAGGTCCTGAAGGGTACATGGCACACCCAATGGCCACACACTGAGGTCAAAGGTAGAAAAAGAGGGAGGGGGGTGCAGACCTGGGGCTCTGCCTTAATTGGGGTCTGAGGGTGAGGTGCCTAGGGTTCACTTTTTATTGGCGAATTTAAAATGTAAGAGTGGCAATTAGGGCCCAGGAAGGGAAAAATGGAACCATTCAAGTGGTCAGTCATCTAGGTTACCCAAGGGTTTCTGAAAAGGGAACTTCATAGGTAGGGTGGCCTGGGTTCTTATCTAGTTGTTTGACTAGTAGCTGTGTCATAGAGCTGGCAACATGCTTATTCGGCATGGAGGTCTTTGAAATGGATGTCTTGGTAATCAAAGCTTAATGTCAGGCAATACATTACAATAAAAAAAAAAAGCTTAATGTCAGACACACTACAGTGGACTTGGAGTAAAGCAGAATGCACTCCATAACATGGTGAGCCTAATCTAATCAGTTGAAGGGCTAAATGACACCAAAGACTGATCTCCTGAGCAAGAGGGAATTCTGCCAGCAGATGGCTTTCTGACTTGAATTGGCTCTTCCCTGGTCCCCAGCCTTCAGGTGCACCCTAAAGATTTTGGACTTGCCAGAATCCATAATCAGATAGGCCAATTCCTTAAAATAAATCTTTTTATATGTAAATACACAAACTGTTGTCTCTGTTTCTCTGAAGAAGCTGACTAATACACTCATACATAATTGCTAGTTTGAAAGACATATTAATCTCCCTTGAAAATAACAATTCTTCAGAATGTTGACATTCTTCTGTGGTCTTCAAATTTTACAGTTGGTACTAAAAGTCTTATTGTCATTCTAGTCCAGTTTCTTTGAATGAATGTGAAAAAAAAATCTCTGAAAAAAAAAATACTTTCTTTGTTCCAAGTCTTTTGGTATTTTATGATCGTTTTCTTGGTCAGTCTTAAAATGTTATTGTTCTGGGCCCTTGGTGGGTCTTTTTAACCTGGAGATTCATGTTCTTCAGTTCTGAGAAGTTTTCTTCTTTTCTTATGAATATACTTCACTGAACTAGAAGCTTGGTGAAGGCAGGGACCATATATATCTTGCTCATTATTCATCTTACGGTGCCTAGTGTAATGTAGTACCTGGAGCCCAATAGCTATTTGAATGAGTGGATGAAGGAATGAATGAATGCAGGAGAAGAACATGTATGCTTTGGGAAGAGCAGATTGTGCTGAGTTTTAGACCTGTAAAGCTTGAGGTGTAAGAGCCTGGAGCCTCAGAAAGATACCAGGGCTATAAATGTTAATTGGAGAGTTAACTGCATATATTTGGTAACTGAAGCCCTGGTCTTGAAATGATCCCCTGGAAAAGTGTATGGAGAAAGCTAAGAAAAGAAGGTGGGTAGTAGAAGACTATAAAGTAAATGATTCCTTTGAATAAAGAAATAATTTTGGGGACTTCCCTGGTGGTCCAGTTGTTAGGACTCCGCTTCCAATGCTGGGGGTGTGGGTTCGATCCCTGGTCGGGGAGCTGGGATTCCACATGCCCCACGGCCAAAGAACCAAAACATGAAACAGAAGCAGTATTGTAATAAATTCAATAAAGACTTTAAAAAAAAAGTCAACATCAAAAAAAGTCTTTAAAAAAAGAAAAAGAAAGAATTTTGTTCCCCAAATCTTCCAAACAGAAGTAAAACTTGAAGATGTTCCCTTGTCCTATAGTTTTCTGTACCTCCCAGCAGAACTTTGCATATTCTTTGAGAAGCATGATACTAGAGCACACTAATTCGTAGGATCTGCCATCAGAACTCACCTCTATTTATATCCATAGTTCAAGTAAGCAGAGAAAAGGAGACCTACATGGTCAGGAAACAGAAATGGCAGAGAGGAAAAGCTGTTGGTAGACAAGATAAGTTGCCAGAAGAGAGGTACAGGGGAACAGTTCTAGCCCACCAAGCCCTTGGTCTCCTCTAGGCTATTTAGACTCTCATTTCCAAGCCTTCTGCGCCTGAAAACACTGCTGCTAAACACTCCTCCCAACCCCAGATAACTCCCATTGCTCCACCCCTGCCAAAAGCAAATAGCTCCTGCAGACCCAGCTCTGTTCTCTTAACCACACCACACCATGCTTTCCACCAAGTCTTATTCCTTCTCTAAGAAGGTTCAAGCCTCTTTCTTGTTAAGCCTAGCTTCAAGTGAAACCAATCTCCCCAGTTCCAGGTGAAGTTAGCTACCTTCTCTAATCACTGGATATTGAGGGTCTAACTGCCTGTATCACCAGCAAGATCACCTGCCAGGAACTGACTCTCAGTCCAGGTTCTATCTCTGTCTCACCTTCCATATGTCTCTGCAAGCTCCACACTCTCAGAAAGAAGCTCTCAGGGAAACCATCCCACCTGACCCTGCATAGTACCTTCCTGCTAGAACATGCCTGTAGATGAGCTCACAATTGAATTTGTTTATTTTAATGGTTGGGGTTTGGGTACCTGGAAGCCAGTTTTAGAAAAGGTATTACCTGTTGGATGAAATGATGATGAAGTACAGATCTAGCATGCAGTTCTAAGATTCTTCACTCCCAGGCTAGCTGACTGGGGAGTGTTAAAAGGAAGTCGAAAGTTAGTTTGCGTGTTGTAACATCCTATACAAACAATAATTCAGTTTCCATCATGATGGGCTAGATAATAATTTTCTCTAAAATGAAAAATGTTGGATAAAATATATTTAAAATCACATTAAAAACAATAAAGAATTGAAAAAAGAGTGGGACCTGCCATGCTAAATTTTGGGGGAAAGCCTGAACCTAAAAGTCAAGGGAAAGTACCTGAGCACCGAAACCTCTTTGTGCTCAGGTGTCTCCTAATGCTGAACACTCAGTCTTCAGTTCCCCGGTCTCATGTGGCAAAGGAGACAGTCAACGTTCAGGGTCCACCCAAGAAGAGGAAACTAAGAGGGGACATTACCTACATCATAGGGACCCAAAAAGGCTACTGTGATATTGTCATTTATAATAAAAACATATATTCTGTCTTTGTCCCCATTTCCAGCAAAGAGATCCTAAAACCCTTGGAATTTCCTAAGCGAAGAGAGCAACATAGGTGTCTTTTGTTATGTTAATGAGGTGACATTTGGATCCACCTAAGTATGAGGACTGGTTGCCAGGAGAACAAACTATAAACAGATGGTTGGAACTTTCAGTCCCACCCCCCCACCCCCCTATTTCTGGGAATGAAAGAGGGGTTATAGATGGAATCATTCACCAATACCAATAATTTAATCAACCATGCCTACATAATGAAGCCTCTATAAAAATCCAAAAGGATGTGGTTTGGAGAGCTTCCAAGTTAGTGAACATGTGGAGAATTGGAGAGAGTGGCACATTTGGAGAGGGCATGGAAGCTCTGAGCCCTTTGCCCATACCTTGCCCTATGCATCTCTTCATCTGGCTGTTGATTCATACCCTTTATAATAAACCAATTATCTAGTGAGTAAACTGGTTTCCTGAATTCTGAGAGCCACTGTAGTAAATTAGTCAAACCCAAGGAGGGGGTCATGGGAACCTTTGGTTTACCCCCCATTATTCATAAGCACAGATAACAACCTTGACTTGTGTTTGACATCTAACATGGGGACAGTCTTGTGGGAATAAACCCTTAACCCATGGGATCTGATGCTATCTCTAGGTAGCTGGTGTCAGTATTGAGTTGAATTGTAGGACACTAAGCTGGTGTCAGAGAACTGCTTGGTATGGGGGGGTGCAGGGGTGTGTGAAGGGGAGCCCCACACATTGTAATTGGAGACAGAATATTAGTTACATAATTAAAGAAATGGTAAATCAGAACAAAGCTCCCACCTCCCTGAAGTAACAGAAAGGAAAAAAACAAGCAAGCAAACAAAAAGTAACAAGGAAAGAGTCCCTAAGAAGTTATAGTGGACTTCCCTGGTGGTGCAGTGGTTAAGAATCCACCTGCCAATGCAGGGGACATGGGTTCGATCCCTGGTCTGGGAAGATCCCACGTGCCGCGGAGCAACTAAGCCCGTGTGCCACAACTACCGACCCTGCACTGTAGAGTCCATAAGCCACAACTACTGAGCCCACGTACCAGAACTACTGAAGCCCATGTGCCTAGAGCCCGTGCTCCGCAACAAGAGAAGCCACCACAATGAGAAGCCCGAGCACTGCAACAAAGAGTAGCCCCCCGCTCACCGCAACTAGAGAAAAGCCCACGCACAGCAATGAAGACCCAATGCAGCCAAAAATAAATAAATAAATTTATTTTAAAAGAAAAGTTATAGTCATAGACTGGTCCTTAAAAGAATTTGTATCCTGCATAAACATAGCCTAGGTGAACCAGAGAATCTCAAGGTGAGATGGTCCACGTCTGGGGTGCCTGTGCACTTGGCAGAAAACCTCTATGAAATAAGGTTCATTTAGCCTAGAAACCAGAGAACCCACCAAGTTTTTCTTAAAGGTGATGATCAGCAAGCAAACATACACAAGAAAGCAAGGTAACATGAATGAAAACCAGTAGAAAAACGTGACAGCAGAAACAGACTCAACTAAATCTAAGATGTCAGAATTATCAGGCACAAATTATATAAATGACAAGCTTGAAAATATCTGAAGGAAATCATTAAAAGTGACAGCAGATTTGGGAAATGAAATTGTAGAAATGAATGCTACAGCAATCCAAATGAAAACTCAAAGACATGTTTGGTAACAGAAGAATTCATGAGCTGAAAGATGGATCAAAATAGATTACTCAGGGGACTTCCCTGGTGGCACAGTGGTTAAGAATCCACCTGCCAATGCAGAGGACATGGGTTTGAGCCCTGGTCTGGGAAGATCCCACATGCCATGGAGCAACTAAGCCCATGTGCCACAACTACTGAGCCTGAGCTCTAGAGCCCGTGAGCCACAACTACTGAGCCCATGTGCCACAACTCCTGAAGCCCATGTGCCTAGAGCCCATGCTCCACAACAAGAGAAGCCACCACAATGAGAAGCCCACACACTTCAACAAAGAGTAGCCCCCACTCACCACAACTAGAGAAAGCCCGCGCACAGCAACGAAGACCCAACGCAGCCAAAAAAAAAAAAAGAGATTACTCAGAATGTGTAACAAATGAAAGGATGAAAAATACTGTGTAGAAGTAAGAGACATGAAAGACAGGGTGGGAAATTCTTAACCTGTTTGTGATTGGAATCCCAGAAGGAGACAGAGACTGGGAAGAGGCAATATCTGAAGAGATAATATATAGCAGAGCATTTTTCAGAAAGATACCAATCCACAGATTCCAGAGACTCAGAATATCTTTTTATTTTTGCTGCTTGGGATTTTCACACTGAAATACATCATAATTGTAAAAGAAGCTAGAGGGTGAAGGAAAGAGAGTATATCTTCAAAGCAATAGCAGTTAAACTGACAACTGAGTTCTTGACAGAAAAAATGAAAGCCAGAAAACAATGCCATAATGTCTCAAAGAAAATTGGCTGAAAGAAAGTAACTGCTGCATTAGAGTTCAAGCAGAGAAGCACAACGAGCAGGAGATACATATGAAGGTACTTGTTGCAAGGGATCTGCTTACACAATTGTGGGGCCTGGCTAGGTAAGTCTGAAATCTGTATGGCAGGCCCTCAGAAGCGTGGACCAAAACTCATTGAAACAGGCTGAAACAGCAGTCCATTGGCAGAATTTCTTCTTCAATCTGGGAAGCCTCAGCTCTGTTTTTAAGGCCTTTCCATTATTGAATCAGGCCCACTCAGATTATCTAGGATAATCTTCCTAACTTAAAGTCAACTGATTCTGGACTTTACACATCTACAAAACACCTTCAGAGCAACCCCCCTATTTTTAAAAATTAATTTTTATTGGAGTGTAGTTGCTTTACAATGTTGTGTTAGTTTCTACTGTACAGCAAACTGAATCAGCTTTATATATATATATATATATATATACACCCCTATATCCCCTCTTTTTCGGATTTCCTTCCCATTTAGGTCACCACAGAGCATTGAGTAGAGTTCCCTGAGGTATACAGTAGGTTTTCATTAGTTAGCTATTTTATATATAGTATCAACAGTGTACATATGTCAATCCCAATCTCCCAATTAATCCCACCCTCCCTTCCCCCCTTGGTGTCCATACATTTGTTCTCTACATCTGTGTCCCTATTTCTGCTTTGTAAATAAGAACATATATACCAGTATTTTTTAGGTTCCACATATATGTGTTAATATGCGATATTTGTTTTTCTCTTTCTGTCTGACTTCACTCTGTATGACAGTTTCTATGTCCATCCACGTCTCTACAAATGACCCAGTTTTGTTCCTTTTTATGGCTGAGTAATATTCCATTTTATATATGTACCACATCTTTTTTATCCATTCCTCTGTTGATGAACATTTAGGTTACTTCCATGTCCTGGCTATTGTAAATAGTGCTGCAATGAACACTGGGGTTCACGTGTCTGTTTGAATTATGGTTTTCTCTGGGTACATGCCCTGGAGTGAGATTGCTGGGTCATATGGTAGTTATATTGTTAGTCTTAAAGAATTTCCATACTGTTTGCCATAGTGACTGTATCAATTTACATTCCCACCAACAGTTCAAGAGGGTTCCCTTTTCTCCACACCCTCTCCAGCATTTATTGTTTGTAGATTTTTAAATGATGGCCATTCTGACTGGTGTGAGGTGATACTTCACTGCAGTTTTGATTTTCATTTCTCTAATAATTAGTGATGTTGAGCATCTTTTCATGTGTTTGTTGGCCATCTGTATGTCTCCTTTGGAGTAATGTCTATTTAGGTCTTCTGCCCATTTTTTGATTGGGTTGTTTGTTTTTTTGATATTGAGCTACATGAGCTGTTTGTATATTTTGGAGATTAATCCTTTGTCAGTTGCTTCGTTTGCAAATATTTTCTCCCATTCTGAGGGTTGTCTTTTTGTCTTGTCTATGGTTTCATTTGCTGTGCAAAAGCTTTTAAGTTTAATTAGGCCCTATTTGTTAGTTTTGTTTTATTTTCATCCTATTTGTTAGTTTTGTTTTTATTTTCATTAGTAGGAGGTGGGTCAACAAATATCTTGCAGTGATTTATATCAAAGAGTGTTCTGCCTATGTTTTCCTCTAAGAGTCTTATAGTGGAATGAGAGCCAAACAAAGATGTTTTTAGATAAACAAAATCAGAATTCATCACCTGCATTCTATCACCAAAGGAAACACTAAAGGATGTATTTCAGGCAAAAGGAAAATGATCCTGGATAGAAGGTGTGAGTTACAATAAGAAAACCAGGGACTTCCCTGGTGGCGCAGTGGTTAAGAATCCACCTGCCAATTTAGGAGACATGGGTTTGAGCCCTGGTCTGGGAAGATCCCATATGCCATGGAGCAACTAAGCCCATGTGCCACAACTACTGAGCCTGTGCTCTAGAGCCCGTGAGCCACGACTACTGAGCCCACATGCTGCAACTACTGAAGCCCACGTGCCTACAGCCCATGCTCCACAACATGAGAAGCCACCACAATGAGAAGCCCACACACCACAATGAAGAGTAGCCCCCGCTCGCTACAACTAGAGAAAGCCCACGCACAGCAACAAGGACCCAACGCAGCAAAAAAATTAATTAATTAATTAATTAATTAATTAATTTTTTAAAAAAAGAGATCCAAAGAGCAAAATAACTAAATAAAGTAACAAAAGAAAAGAAACAGAGTATATTGTTCTAAACTATTGGGGAGTAGGGATTTGAATGATAAAAAAGTTCATTCAGAAGAAGCCAAGAAAAGCATGCTGGCCTCTGCCGCTGCAGGCTCGCCCTGCACTCCGTACCCCTCCCCGCCCCCCCCCCCTCGGGCTGAGTGAACCAGAGCCCCTGAAGCATCTGCTCCTTTAATCCCGTCCTGTCTGAGTGAAGAACAGATGCCCTTAGGCAACCTACACGCAGAGGCAGGGCCAAACAAAAGCTGAATCCCAGGAGCTGTGAGAAAAAAGAAGAGAAAGAGAAATCTCTCCCAGCAGCCTCAGGAGCAGTGGATTAAATCTCCACAGTCAACGTGATGTACCCTGCATCTGTGGAATACCTGAAGAGACAACGAATCATCCCAAATTGAAGAGGCGGACTTTGGGAGCAATGATAATTTTTTTTTTTCCCTTTTTCTCTTTTTGTGAGTGGTATGCGTATGCTTCTGTGTGCAATTTTGTCTGTATAGCTTTGCTTTTACCATTTGCCCTAGGGTTCTGTCTGTCCTTTTTTTTTTTTTTAATATAGTTTTCAATGCTTGTTATCATTGGTGAATATGTTTTTGGTTTGGTTGTTCTTTCTTTTTTTAAATTACTTAAAATAAATTTTTTAATACTTATGTTTTGATTTTTATTTTAATAACTCTTTTTAAAATTTAATTTAATTTAATTTTATCTTTTTCTTTCTTTTTTTCTCCCTTTTATTCTAAGCCGTGTAGATGACAGGCTCTTGGTGTTCCAGCCAGGTGTCAGGGCTGTGCCTCTGAGGTGGGAGAGCCAAGTTCAGGACATTGGTTCACCAGAGACCTCCCAGCTCCACGTAATATCAAATGGCAAAAATCTCCCAGAGATCTCCACCTCAATGCCATGACCCAGCTCCACTCAACAACCAGCAAGCCACAGTGCTGGACACCCTATGCCAAACAACTAGCAAGACAAGAACACAACCCCACCTATTAGTAGAGAGGCTGCCTAAAATCATAATAAGGTCACAGACACCCCAAAACACCACCAGACGTGGACCTGCCCACCAGAAGGACAAGATCCAGCCTCATCCACCAGAACACTGGCACCATTCCCCTCCGCCAGGAAGCCTACACAACCCACTGAACCAACCTTACTCACTGGGGACAGACACAAGAAACAACGGGAACTACGAACCTACAGCCTGCGAAAAGGAGACCCTGAACACAGTAAGTTAAGCAAAATGAGAAGACAAACACACAGCAGATGAAGGAGCAAGGTAAAAACCCACCAGACTTCACAAATGAATAGGCAGTCTACCTGAAAAAGAATTCAGAATAATGATAGTAAAGATGATCCAAAATCTTGGAAATAGAATGGAGATAATATAAGAAACGTTTAACAAGGACCTAGAAGAACTAAAGAGCAAACAAACAATCATGAACAACACAATAAATGAAATTAAAAATTCTCTGGAAGGGATCAATAGCAGAATAACTGAGGCAGAAGAACGGAGAAGTGACCTGGAAAATAAAATAGTGGAAATAACTACTGCAGAGCAGAATAAAGGAAAAAGAATGAAAAGAATTGAGGACAGTCTCAGAGACCTCTGGGACAATATTAAATACACCAACATTCAACTTATAGGGGTTCCAGAAGAAGAAGAGAAAAAGAAAGGGACTGAGAGAATATTTGAAGAGATTATAGTTGAAAACTTCCCTAATATGGGAAAGGAAGTAGTTAATCAAGTGCAGGAAGGACAGAGAGTACCATACAGGATAAATCCAAGGAGAAACACGCCACGACACATATTAATCAAACTATCAAAAATTAAATACACAGAAAAAATATTGAAAGCAAGGGTAAAACAACAAATAACACATAAGGGAATCCCCATAAGGTTCACAGCTGATCTTTCAGCAGAAACTCTGCAAACCAGAAGGGAGTGGCAGGACACATTTAAAGTGATGACAGGGAAAAAGCTACAACCAAGATTACTCTACCCAGCAAGGATCTCATTCAGATTTGACGGAGAAATTAAAATCTTTACAGACAAGCAAAAGCTAAGAGAATTCAGCACAACCAAACCAGCTTTACAGCAAATCCTAAAGGAACTTCTCTAGGCTGGAAACACAAGAGAAGGAAAAGACCTACAATAACAAACCCAAAACAATTAAGAAAATTGGAATAGGAACATACATATCGATAATTACCTTAAATGTAAATGAATTAAATGCTCCAACCAAAAGACATAGACTGGCTGAATGGATACAAAAACAAGACCCATATATATGCTGTCTACAAGAGACCCACTTCAGACCTAAGAACATCAGACTGAAAGTGAGGGGATGGAACAAGATATTCCATGCAAAGGGAAATCAAAAGAAAGCTGGAGTAGCAATTCTCATATCAGACAACATAGACTTTAAAACAGACTATTACAAGAGACAAAGAAGGACAATACATAATGATCAAGGGATCAATCCAAGAAGAAGATATAACAATTGTAAATATTTATGCAGCCAACATAGGAGCACCTGAATACATAAGGCAGATGCTAACAGCCATAAAAGGGGAAATAGACAGTAACACAATAATAGTAGGGGACTTTAACACCCCACTTTCACCAATGGACAGATCATCCAAAATGAAAATAAATAAGGAAACACAAGCTTTAAATAATACATTAAACAAGATGGACTTAATTGATATTTATAGGACATTCCAACCAAAAAACAACAGAATACACATTCTTCTCAAGTGCTCATGGAACATTCTCCAGGATCGATCATATCTTGGGTCACAAATCAAGCCTTGGTAAATTTAAGAAAATTGAAATCATATCAAGTATCTTTTCTGACCACAACGCTATGAGACTAGATATCAATTATTGGAAAAAAAATCTGTAAAAAATAGAAACACATGCAGGCTAAAGAATACACTACTTAATAACCAAGAGATCACTGAAGAAATCAAAGAAGAAATCAAAAAATACCTAGAAACAAATGACAATGAAAACACGACGACCCAAAACCTATGGGATGCAGCAAAAGCAGTTCTAAGAGGGAATTTTATAGCAATACAATCCTACCTCAAGAAACAAGAAACATCTCAAATAAACAACCTAACCTTACACCTAAAGCAATTAGAAAAAAAGAACAAAAAAACACCAAAGTTAGGAGATGGAAAGAAATCATAAAGATCAGATCAGAAATAAATAAAAAAGAAATGAAGGAAACGGTAGCAAAGATCAATAAAACTACAAGCTTGTTCTCTGAGATGATAAACAAAATTGATAAACCATTAGCCAGACTCATCAAGAAAAAAAGGGAGAAGACTCAAATCAATAGAATTAGAAATGAAAAAGAGGAAGTAACAACTGACACTTCAGAAATACAGAGAATCATGAGAGATTACTACAAGCAACTCTATGCCAATAAAATGGACAACCCAGAAGAAATGGATACATTCTTAGAAAAGCACAACCTTCCAAGACTGAGCCAGGAAGAAATGAAAATATAAACAGACCAATCACAAGCACTGAAATTGAAACTGTGATTAAAATCTTCCAACAAACAGAAGTCCAGGACCAGATGGCTTCACAGATGAATTCTATCAAACATTTAGAGAAGAGCTAACACCTATCCTTCTCAAACTTTTCCAAAATATAGCAGAGGGAGGAACACTCCCAAACTCATTCTACGAGGCCACCATCACCCTGATACCAAAGCCAGACAAAGATGTCAAAAAAAAGGAAAACTACAGACCAGTATCACTGATGAACTTAGATGCAAAAATCCTCAACAAAATACTAGCAAACAGAATCCAACAGCACATTAAAAGGATCATACACCATGATCAAGTGGGGTTTATTCCAGGAATGCAAGGATTCTTCAATATATGCAAATCAATCAATGTGATACACCATATTAACAAATTGAGGAAGAAAAACCGTATGATCATCTCAGTAGATGCAGGAAAAGCTTTTGACAAAATTCAACACCCATTTATGATAAAAAAAAAAAAAAGACCCTCCAGAAAGTAGGCATAGAGGGAACCTACCTCAACATAATAAAGGCCATATATGACATACCCACAGCCAACATCATCCTCAATGGTGAAAAACTGAAACCATTTCCACTAAGATCAGGAACAAGACAAGGTTGCCCACTCTCACCACTATTATTCAACATAGTTTTGGAAGTTTTAGCCACAGCAGTCAGAGAAGAAAAAGAAATAAAACGAATCCAAATCGGAAAAGAAGTAAAGCTGTCACTGTTTGCAGATGACATGATACTATAGATAGAGAATCCTAAAGATGCTACCAGAAAACTACTAGAGCTAATCAATAAATTTGGTAAAGTTGCAGGATACAAAATTAATGCACAGAAATCTCTTGCATTCCTATACACTAATGATGAAAAATCTGAAAGTGAAATTAAGGAAACACTCCCATTTACCATTACAACAAAAAGAATAAAATACCTAGGCATAAACCTACCTAAGGAGACAAAAGACCTGTATGCAGAAAATTATAAGACACTGATGAAAGAAATTAAAGATGATACAAATAAGATGGAGAGATATACCATGTTCTTGGATTGGAAGAATCAACATTGTGAAAATAACTATACTACCCAAATCAATCTACAGATTCAATGCAATCCCTATCAAACTACCATTGGCATTTTTCACAGAACTAGAACAAAAAATTTCACAATTTGTATGGAAACACAAAAGACCCCGAATAGCCAAAGCAATCTTGAGAATGAAAAATGCAGCTGGAGTAATCAGATTCCCAGACTTCAGACTATACTACAAAGCTACAGTAATCAAGACAGTATGGTACTGGCACAAAAACAGAAATATAGATCAATGGAACAGGATAGAAAGCCCAGAGATAAACCCATGCACATATGGTCACCTTATCTTTGATAAGGGAGGCAAGAATATACAGTAGAGAAAAGACAGCCTCTTCAATAAGTGGTGCTGGGAAAACTGGACTATATGTAAAAGAATGAAATTAGAACACTCCCTAACACCACAGACAAAAATAAGCTCAAAATGGATTAAAGACCTAAATGGAAGGCCAGACACTATAAAACGCTTAGAGGAAAACATAGGCAGAACACTCTATGATATAAATCACAGCAAGATCCTTTTTGACCCACCTCCTAGAGAAATGGAAGTAAAAACAAAAATAAACAAATGGGACCTAATGAAACTTCATAGCTTTTGCACAGCAAAGGAAACCATAAAGAAGACAAAAAGACAACCCTCAGAATGGGAGAAAATATTTGCAAATGAAGCAACTGACAAAGGATTAATCTCCAAAATTTACAAGCAGCTCCTGCAGCTCAATATCAAAGAAACAAACAACCCAATCCAAAACTGGGCAGAATACCTAAATAGACATTTCTCCAAAGAAGATATACAGACTGCCAACAAATACAGGAAAGAATGCTCAACATCATTAATCATTAGAGAAATGCAAATCAAAACTACAATGAGATATCATCTCACACCGGTCAGAATGGCCATCATCAAAAAATCTACAAACAATAAATGCTGGAGAGGGTGTGGAGAAAAGGGAACCCTCATACACTGTTGGTGGGAATGTAAATTGATACAGCCACTATGGAGAACAGTATGGAGGTTCCTTAAAGAAGTAAAAATAGAACTACCATATGACTCAGCAATCCCACTACTGGGCATATACCCTGAGAAAACCATAATTCAGAAAGAGTCATGTACCACAATGTTCATTGCAGCTCTATTTACAATAGTCAGGACTTGGAAGCAACCTAGTGTCTATCGACAGATGAATGGATAAAGAAGATGTGGCACATATATACAATGGAATATTACTCAGCCGTAAAAAGAAATGAAATTGAGTTATTTACAGTGAGATGGGTGGACCTAGAGTCTGTCATACAGAGTGAAGTAAGTCAGAAAGAGGAAAACAAATACCGTATGCTAACACATGTATATGGAATCTAAAGAAAAAAAATGGTCATGAAGAACCTAGGGGCAAGATGGGAATAAAGACACAGACCTAGTAGAGAATGGATCTGAGGACACGGGGAGGGGAAGGGGTAAGCTGGGACAAAGTATTAGAGTGGTAGTGTATATATGGATATATATACGCTACCAAACGTAAAATAGATAGCTAGTGGGAAGCAGTCGCATAGCACAGGGAGATCAGCTCAGCTTTGTGACCAGCTAGAAGGGTGGGATAGAGAGGATGGGTGGGAGGGAGATGCAAGAGGGAAGAGATATGGGGATATATGTATATGTATGACTGATTCACTTTGTTATAAAGCAGCAAGTAACACACCATTTTAAAGCAATTATACTCCAATAAAAATAAAAAACAAAACCCAGCACAGCCAAAATAAATAAATTATTTTTAAAAAAATGGAAGGCAAGAAAAGGGAAAAGAAAAATAACAGAACAGATTGGACACAAAATAAGATAGATTTAAATACAAATATACTAATAATCATACTTAGAACAGAAACAGAATACTCCAATAAAAAGGCAAAAGAAATATTGTGACTGGGAAAATAAGTATGTTCTTTGCAAGAGACATATCTTACATACCAAAATATTGAAAGGTTGAAGGGAAAGGGGTGGGAAAAAAAGCAATATTAATCAAAGGAATGCTGCAGTAGCTATATTGATATCAGACAAAAGCAATAGAAGAGAAAGAATCACTTCATTCTGACTGAAAAAAAATCATGAATATTTAAAAATGTTAATTTTTTATTATGCATTTAAAAACATAGTTTCAGGGCTTCCCTGGTGGCGCAGTGGTTGAGAGTCCGCCTGCCGATGCAGGGGACACGGGTTCGTGCCCCGGTCCGGGAAGATCCCACATGCCGCGGAGCGGCTAGGCCCGTGAGCCATGGCCGCTGAGCCTGCGTGTCCGGAGCCTGTGCTCCGCAACGGGAGAGGCCACAACAGTGAGAGGCCCTCGTACCGCAAAAAACAAAACAAAACAAAACACCATAGCTTAAAAATATGTAAAACAAACTTGGACACATTGCAAGGAGAAATAGACAAATGGTCCATCATGGTGGGAGATTTTGATCACAGATTCAAAGTTTGTCAAAAGTTTCAAAGAAGAAACAAATGAGCCCTCGTGTTTATATCATTAGAAAATGATGATGACATCCTAGTAATTGTTTTGAAGTCAGGGAATAAAGAGTATATTTCATGAGAGAAATAATTCATATGAGGGAAATAAATTTTGATAATATAGAAAGGAAAATCTGAGAATTATTAACCTAATTCTCACATAGGGAATTTACATTACATTACTAGAAATAAAAAGTGGCAAGGGAAAACAAAGCACCTGGAATACAGAAAAACGGTGACATGCTTCTCAAATGTGTTTTGCCCAGATGTGTTTTGGATAAAGATAAGGACCTAAATGTAGTATCAAACAGTGGCAAATGAAGACTACAGTAACGCTGTCTTAGCATTTACACTGGATGAGGCAAAGCCCAGTAAGGGAATGCACCCTATCTTGAAATTAGAAGCCCTTGGACTTGGGTTCAAGTCCTCTCTTCCTTACCCCCAATCACCCTTATCAGCTCTAACTAGATATGGGGCCTTGGGAAAAGCCCAAATTTTCTGACGGCCCATTTCAGCACTTTAAGGGGTTACTACTTACCCTGTTTACCTCCCTCACAAAATTATTGTGATATGAAAGAAAATAACTAACATGACAGTGACCTGTATAAATATCACAATGGACCTCAATCTTTTCTCAAGTCCAAACAACAAAGAGGTGCAGAGGACAAAATGTCACATTACTATCACTAGTATTTTGAAGAACAATGATGTGTATAAGGCATATTTAAAAGTTCCCTGGAGACAGACCAATTGGTGTCCTGGGTAAAATTTGAAGTCGGTGTATACATATCTTCCTACCTACCCTACAATCCCATTTTGTATCTGAGAGCTTACGGACTCCAGAATGTCAGATGGGAGAGCTGGCAGAAGGTGAATGAGAAGACTTGAATGATGGAGAAGTGAAAGGCACAGAAAGTGGGGACAGGCAAACAGAAGGAGAAGGGCAGCCCCGGGGTAAGCATGAGTCAAGATCTGTTTGTGTTCATGCTTGGATCACTCCCATACCAGACCATGTGACAGTCTGAACCCCCTCTGGGGTATCCTGTTCAACTTCTTCCTAGCCCCAGTGCCACCACCCTGAACAAGCAGAGACAACTGTGCATCTTCTCTTGCTATCTCTCTGGGAAGGGGTTGGATAAGGGTAAAACTTCCCATCATCTTGGGGGATGGGATGACTGCGTATCATGTAAGCCTAGGGGATGTTGCCTGAAGCCAGCGGGGAGGAGAGAGATGGGGAGAGGCTCAGTCTGGGGGAGACAAACAGCCTATGTTCTTCTGGCTTCCCAGCAGGGTCTGTACCCTTTTGGTTCTTGATACATAACCTACTCCTTGCAACCAACCATGACAGTGAATAATGATTCTTATATATTGCTTTGCAAAAAGTCCCAGTACAGTTCTCAAGAATTCTACAAGTTCCAAAAAGTAGACAAAAGTAGAGAGAGTCATAGAAAAGCAGCCTTGTGGACTCCAGGAGAAAACAGTACTATGTGTGGCCAGACGCCTTTGTGGCAAAAATGGGGTCTCTGTCCCTCAAAAAAGAGCAAGGGCATCATCATGGGGATTTTACAGAGACTATGAAGCCAGTCCCCTTGGAAGTTTCAAAGAGTTATAGAGGTTTGAATTGTGAAGGAAGGATAACAAATTTTTAACTTCTGGTCATTTATATTGCTAATAAGGAGTCCTGGAAGGTAATCCAATAAACTTTATCAAACAAATCAAAAGATGATAGGAAATTCCGATGGGACTTGAAAACAGAAACTATGCTTAGTATAGGTTGAGCCATACGAAATTGCTGATATTTGATCATTTATTACCTGCAAAAACAGTAATTGTGTATGGGTCACTTTATTTTTTAAAAATCAGAAAAAAATGCTCATAAATATTTTTTTTTTTTGCAGTACGCGGGCCTCTCACTGTTGTGGCCTCTTCCGTTGCAGAGCACAGGCTCCGGACGCACAGGCTCAGCGGCCATGGCTCACGGGCCCAGCCGCTCCGCGGCATGTGGGATCTTCCCGGACTGGGGCACGAACCCGTGTCCCCTGCATCGGCAGGCGGACTCTCAACCACTGCACCACCAGGGAAGCCCGCTCATAAATATTTTTAAGGGATTGTATGAGGTATGTAGTATTTTGAGTGGGGAAGAGAAGACCAAAAACATCAAATAAAAGAGAAAGGAACTTGCCCTGAAGAAAATCCCACATACAGGATGGCATCTCACTTACCTAACAGCAATATATTTTCAGTTAGGTAATTCATAAATAATTTCCCTGAGTTTAGGGTATATAAATGACACAGAGACACGATAATAAAAAGCCAAAAACAGAGTAATGTTCCTTTTTAAAGAATAGTTACAAGAGATCATTTCCAGAGTCAAATGAAATTATTTATCCTTTTCTCATTTGTTTCACGTGACAGAGAGAGGCTAGATATTCACCAAACCCGTTCATCCCTCTCAGATGCACAACTAAACACCTCTCCAGGACCCTTTGCCTCTAGCTGGGTGGAACTGTGTGCTGTGCTGGTAAATGTTTTAACACCTGGCTTTCCGGATAGGAAAAGGCTTCATCTGCAGTATTTGCCTATTTCCCTTGTGTAAATTTCCACAAAGGCCTGTTTCAAGCCAGCAACATGATGTCATTGAATGTGGAATTGGGGAAAAAAGGCACATAAGCAACTTTCGGAAGCTGGGACCAGCTGGTTACAGCACACCATTGAGATTGTGACTAGTTCTTACCAAGATGTGTCACTTAACAGGGAAGGAACTGTGTGCAGGTGACCTTCTTTCTCCACTCTCACTCTCTCAGAACTTGGTGGCCTCATGAGGAAGATGGTTAGAGCTGCAAGATGGAAGGATGCTAAATTCTCGAGTCTCTTCCTTGAAAAGGTAACTTCCTTAAGTCCTCAGGAACGTCTGCCCTGGACTTTGCATGAGTGAGAAATAAACTTCTGCTATATTAAACCATTGATATTTTGGGGCTGTTAGTTAAAGCAATTAGCCTATCCTGACTAATATATTGCCTTTAGAGAAACTGCAACAATCCAAAATATTTGATTTTTATCATTTGTATGTCTTCCTTCAGCTCAAACTCTGACCAAGCATATAATCATTTAAGTTATATGCCTTATGTGATATTGTGATCTGTCATAAGAATATCCCTGTTTCTGGCACCAAGCTTCTAAAACCCTTGGATTTCTTAAGTAATGAGAGCCAGAAAGGTGTCTTTTGTTATATTAATGGGGTGACTTTGGACCCACTTAAAGTTAGGGGCTAGTTACCAGGAGAACCAACCATGTGATTAGAGGGTTGTAACTTTTAGTCCCATCCCCCCTGGGAGGGGAGGGAGAGACGCTAGAGGTTGTCGAATCAATCACCACTGGCCGATGATTTACTCAGTTATGCCCATGTAATAAAGCCTCCAAAAAAACCCAAAAAGAGAGCGTTTGGAGAACTTCCAGGTTGGTGAACACACGGAGATTCAGGGAGAGTGGCACACCCGGAGGGCATGGAAGCTCTGAGCCCTTTCTCCATACCTCGCCCTATGTATCTCTTCCATCTTGCTGTTCCTGAGTTACATCTTTTCATAATAACCAGTGATCAGGTAAGTAAGATGTTTCTGCGAGTTCTGTGAGCTGCTCTTGCAAAGTAATTGAACCGGACCAGGGGGCTCACTGAAACTACTGATCCACCCATGGGTCAGAAGCCCAGGTGACCACCACTACTATTGATTGGCATCTGAAGTGTGGGATATTCTTGTAGGACTGCGCCCATAACCTGTGGAATCTGATGTTGTCTTCAGGTACATAGTGTCAGAATTAAATTAAATTGTATGACACCCAGGTGGTGTCGGAGAATTGCTTGGTGGTGTGGGAGAGCAGCGGTCCCAGACACGCCCATCACCCTCCTCTCCCCCCACGCCCAGCTGCCCACTGACACTCCCCACCGTTGGAATTGGCAGTCAGAATCGTTACCTTACAACTTCTCATCCTGCTTTTTAAAAATAAACCATTAATTTTAAAATAAACCATTTAAAACAAACCATTTAAAATAAACCATTATCATCATCAGGCATTTATTAAACAGCAAAGTGAATGTTTCCTAATTTTAATGAAAGACTTTAAGGAAAACGTCAATGAGACATTTTACTTTCAAATTTAAAAGCCTGAAAAAGTAAAAGAAAAAAAAAAAAAGTAAAAGTAACCCAATTATTTAAACCATTAAAAATAGCTTGCTTTCAATTAGCAAATCATGATTCAACTCAGTTATGTAATCACTTTAACCCTTGAAATATAGACAGATGCACCCGGGACTTTATTTTCTCGGCAAACTTCCAACCTGAAGCATAACAATTGTTTAAAAATTGTGTCAGGGTCATATTAATTCATTTAAGACTGGGAGAATTTCTTGGCAGAATTTCTTCTAATGGTGTGGGCACTAAAATAAGTATCTAGTGAAATTTATGCGGTAATTGACCCCACCTGGCTTTGTAATGCCACTAAGTGCAGCCCGTCACAAGGAGGGAACCGAATGGCTGAGACACTTGTCAGCACAAATTGACTTCATGAATCTTATTTCCTGGAACTGCTTGAATCATCAAACTTTAACTCACCAATCAGACAAGAGGAGGAAAACATCTGGATATCTGAATTTCTCAGTGAGCATTCCCCCTCCCCCATTAAGGCAGCCTTTATTTTGGATGGTGGAAACTCCCAGGAACAAAGTTGATAGTAGGCCTTCCCTCCTGCTGAGGCTGGCTTGGCGTTCAGCTCTGGGTGATATCACGGAAGGAAGGATTTCCAGGGCACAAGGCAGCTGGCAATGTTTCTCTGGTGATGTTTTCCTGCTGGACAACCCCTTGACTTTTTTTTTTTTTTGATTGATTTTGGCCGTGCCGGGTCTTGGTTGTGGCACGTGGGATCTTTTAGTTGCAGCATGCGGGCTTCTTAGTTGCTGCATGCATGCGGGATCTAGTTCCCCAAACAGGGATCGAACCCCGGGCCCCCTGCATTGGGAGCATGGAGTCTTATTACCCGCTGGACCACCAAGGAAGTCCCCCAACCCCTTGGCTTTTAATACTGCAACTTCACAGAGTGCAGCCTCTCAACACGTTTTCAGCTGAAGTTTGTGGAGAAAAAAATTTTATTTATGCCCCTAAATCCAATAGCTTAAACAAAATTATACATAGGTAAAGTCTCAGATTACTTCCCCCAAACAATTGGGAGATGGCAGAATGACTTGAGGATGATTTGAAAAGGGCACCAAGTGTGCAGGTTGGATGTCACTGGATCTCACAAGTCAAGGGTTTGCAACAGTCTTACTCATTGTAAGGTCCAAATAAGTGGTGGTTTAATTATCATACATCCTAATATGGGAGTTTACTTTCATGTAGGTATGTTGGTGTTTTACTGTTTGATTTTAGGAAATTGAGTTCTGAGAACTTTTAGGAAAAGAATGAGTTCTGGGAAATAGATGGCTGACCACAGTTGGAGCACCTGGCAGGGCAGCAGGGTGGTACATACAGATTGTCATAAAAAATAGTATCAAAGGAAGTGGGATGCCCTGTATTTCCTGCTTCTAAGATCAGATGATCTGCCTCCTGCTCTCAGGAGTAGGTCAAATCACCTAGGACTGAATGAGCTCCTTAGTGGATCCAAGCAAAAGACATGGAGGGGAGAACAGGAATTTTTATAGCAATGGTCAAAAAAAGTTAAATATATATAAGACTGTGGCCAGACATTCTGTCTTCAGGTTAAACCAAAAAGGAAAAGAAACATAGAATGGTGGCAGAGATTTTGGTGATGATGGTTTTCAATATGTCTGTTTCTTGCATTCCACTGCTCTGGTAGAGACAGGTTTCCTCTGTATCTGGTGAGTGGCTATCATCCTGGTACCTCCTTTCAACATCCTCCTGGAGATTCCCTTTGCCTCTCTGGTGTGTTGGATCTCCTGTTTTCTGTTTTCCGTATCTTCTTTGTCTAGGGTTTGACTTTGACGGACCACACCCTATAGTAACCTCACCAGAAAGGGTGCATGAGAGGTAAGTTTTTTGAAATATTGCCTGTTGAAATTCTCATTATCCTAGCCTGGTAATTTATGAATAGTTTAACTGGGTTGAGAATTTTAGATCAGCAATCCTTTTCCTTCTGAATTATGAAGGCATGACTCTACTGCCTTTAAAAAATTTTTTTTCATTTCTGAAAATTCTCTGCTTTTTCAAAACTGCTATGTCATTCTCACAGTGCCTTGTTTTCTGAAGATATTTTAAGTTTAGTTCTTTAAACTTGGTAAGCATAGTTTAAAGTTCATGACTGATCATTCCAACATTGATTCTCATTGAGGTTCATGTTCTGTTTTCCGGTGTGTTTCCACTGCTTACTGGACATCACCCTAGAAAAATGATTTGTTGTGGTTCTCTGAGTCCTTGATTGGATGTGCCTTCTTGCAGGGCTTTGCATATGTTTCTGCCAGGTGCCTATGGGCACTGTCAGGAAGGACCACATCAAGGTTTGAGAGCTCCTGGCCCAACCAGGTTGGATATATTCTAAATACAATTTCACGTGAGGACCAATCCATGGGTACAACCTCCCTAGGACACCTTCTTTTCCTTTTCCCCCCTTTTTCCTCTGCTGTCCTCCCCCCAGGTCCCTGCGGCTCAGGGGAAGCAGGGCGAGTCTAGTTCAGGTTTGCCATTATTGCTCTGATGTTCTGCTTGCCTCTCTGGCTACAAGCTCTAGTCCGAAAAGTGACCTGAGAGTTCCTAACTGCCTTTTTATATCTTTACTGTTTTTAAAGTGTTTTTATTTTCAGAAATAAATTTTGTCCAGTTTTTCAGCAGGACAATGGCTCAGTTTCCTGGCGTGCCATTAACTGGAAACAGAAATGCTCCACTGATTTCTTGCTTCCAGTATTACTGTTAAGAAGTCCAAAGCTATTCTGATTCTTGATCCTTTATATATGATCAGTTATTTTTTGTTGTTGCTGTTATTTTTACTTCATCCCTGGAAGCTCATGTTAGTATTGTGAAATTTCATAATGTTGTGCTTTGATGTGTGTCTGTTTTATCCATTGTGCTGAGCTGTCAGTGGGCCCTTTCAGTCTGCAGATCACATCCTTAGATTCTAAGAAATGTCCTTGAATTACTTCACTAAATATTTACTTCACTCAGCTTTCTATGTTCTCCTTCTAGGAATGCCTGTTAGATATTTTACCTCATATACTGGCCCTCTGTTATGGATTGATGTGTGTGTCCCCCAAAATTCATAGGTTAAAATCTAATGTGATGGTATTAGGAGGTGGGGTCCTTAGAAGGTAGTTAGGTCATGAGGGTGGAGCCCTCACGAATGGAAATAGTGCCCTTATAAGAAGAGACCAAAGAGCTAACTCACTCTCTTTCTGTCATGTGAAGATATCAAGAAGTCTGCAACCCTAACCTGACCGGGACCAGAACCAGAACCCGACCATGTTGGTACCCTGATCTCGGACTTCCAGCCTCCAGAACTGTGGGAGATAAATTTCTATTGTTCACAGGCCTCTCAGAGTATGCTACTCTATTATAGCAGCCCAAACTGACAAAGACACTAATTTTTGTAATCTTTTTTTCCTATGTTCTGCCTCTGTCATTTTACTTTACTTTTGTAGAAAAATTCAACATTATGTTCCAACTCTGCTATTGAGTGTTTCATTTCTGCTTTCATATTTTAAAATTTTAAGACCTCTTCTTTTTTTCCTTCTAAATGTTCCTTTTTATAGCATCCTGTTCTTATTTTGTGATTGCAATACCCATGTCTGTAAGGATCTTTTTCAAATTTAAAAAGTTTTATTTCCTCTGGTTGGTTTCTATTTTTTTTTTTTTTTTTTTTTTGCGGTACGCAGGCCTCTCACTGTTGTGGCCTCTCCCGTTGCGGAGCACAGGCTCCGGACGCGCAGGCTCAGCGGCCATGGCTCACGGGCCTAACCGCCCCATGGCACGGGGGATCCTCCCGGACCGGGGCACGAACCCGTGTCCCCTGCATCGGCAGGCGGACTCTCAACCACTGCGCCACCAGGGAAGCCCTGGTTTCTGTTTTTGTATGCTGCTTGTTTGTTTGCTTTCTTGCTTGAGTGGACCTCTATCTTCCACAGCGAAGGTTTTCTTTAGATGTCTAGTAATCTTTGGTTGTCTGCTTGTGCTTAAGAGAGAAAGACTAAAAAGCTGATTGGAAGCTCTGAGCACAGGGTGGGATTTGCCTTCCCTTTAGGGTAACCTGGCTGGGCCATTTTATTAGGGAGACTGCAGGGTCCTTATCTTTTGACTGTAGCTGCCAAGTTCTGGGAACCAAGTGGAGGAAAGAAGACTAGGGTAGTACACATGCTCACCCATTGTTTTTGCTCATTGTATTTGTACCCTCAACTATGCCTGATGTTCCCCTCTACAGACAGTCTTTTGCCCTCTCCAGAGAGGAAAGCTCTAGTCTAGGGGAGGTTGTCTAAAGACCTAAACCAGGGAATAGATCTGGACATTTAACTCTTCCCTCTTCCTCTTCCTCCTTCTCCTCTTTCTCCTCATCCTACTCTTCCTCCTTTTCTTCTTTTCTGAAAAAAACTTTATTGAGATATAATGTACATAGAGAGAAATGCACAGATTTTCAGGGTGGACCTAACTAACTGCTTCTCAAACAGTCCTAATTTTAGCCCATCCTTCATGCCATCTTCGTGAAGTATGTGGTACTGCCCATTCTTGAGCCTTCGGGGATTCTGGGGTGTATATTGAGTTAGTAATGTAATCAAACCCCAGTCTGAGTGAGGGGACTGATTCTGGTTACTACTTCTCTCAGGAGATCTATCTTTTCCTTTTTTTTCCTTTCCCAGCACCAGCACTGAGACAAACAAGTTACATTTTTTCATGCTTTGCCTTTGTTAAGGGGCAGAGAGTTTTCTCTCCTACCTTTGTGAGGAGGGTGTGACCCTTCAGGTTCCTGACTTTATGTGGGTGTCTCACTTCCAGTTCCTGTCTCCTGTGTCCTGTTCCCCAGAAGCCCCCACCCAGCCTTACCCAAGGGCTCTGGGTTCCTAGTTTCAGCAAATGCCTTCAATAAAGCAAGGACTTCAGCACTGGTTAACCATTCTGCGTTCCTGATTTTCAAAGGATAGTTATTGTATTTAATTCAACAGTTCTGGTATTTTGTAACTAGAGGGTTTTTTAGGATATTTATTCCACAGTATTGCTGGGAACAATTCATCTTTTTAAATCCTATTCATCTTTACAGGTTTAATTCACAGGTCACTTCTTATGTAAGAGCTTCCTGCATTCTCCTGGAGGAGTAGACCTTCCTCTGAGCTTCCATGGACCCTTGTGACACTCCCACTCCAGGGCGGTAACTCACTTGGAAGGTTGCTTTATCTGTGTGCTCACGTATCTGTCTTCACCACCAGTTATGAGCTACTCAGGGAAAAGACTTCCAAACGCACCTCTTATCATCTGCGTCTAGCATAGAGCCTGCCACCCGAGGGGTAATTAGTACTCATTGAATTAAAAGAAAACAATTAATAATGTGTTAATGCCACAGTTCAGATTCTCATGAGGCTCCAATCACATTTTTCAGGAGATATTAGACATCCACATATTTAATGCAAACACATATCGGGTACCTTCATTCTGTCCCTGAAACATGCCAAGCTTGTTCTCATCTCAAGGTCTTTGCGTTACTGTCGTTCTGTTGAGAATGCTCTTCCCCTGGATGTTTACATGGCTACCACCTTCCCCTTATAGAGATCTCAACTGGAATGCCACCCCACCCGCATGTCCAGTCATCGTATCCTGTTTTCTCTTCCTAGTAGTATTTACTAGTGTATGATTCTATAATCAACTAAAATCAACTTATTTATGCGTTTAAAAAATAAACACGTAAGTGCAATCTATGCAGTAGCATCCCCAGAGCCTAGAACAATGCCCCAGATAACTTGTTGACTACCTAGCCTAATATGGATGGGTGCAAGAGATTTTAGAACATGAATAATTGGCCCTAACAGGTTCATTGAAAAGTGTATTTGATCAAAAATGGATCTTCTTGAGGACAGAAATGTCAAATAGAGGCATCTTTTACAGTGTATTGACCTAAGAAATACTTGTGGACAAAATGATGTGGTCTTTTTTATATTTGCTTCAAATTATTCCAGGGAAAAAAAGGATTGACAAAAATCCTGATAATTGCTCCTGGGGACATGAAGGTGCACTGTGCTAGGCTCTCTACTTTTAAGTAATTTTGAAAATTTTCCAAACAATTTTTAAATGAAAAAGTAAAATGAATTTAGCAAAGGGGGAAGAAAAGATCTTCTTCTGGACCACTTTTGAGATTTTTCTGTGGCTATGGTGGACAACTAGTAATATCTGCTTCTTTCTAGGCTAAAGTCATCTAAGTTATACTCTGTAATTCTGGGGACCTCACTGGTCATTTAATCATGTGTTAGAGCAGATTTAACCTTGTTTCCTAAGTACAGTCCTGGCTTTGTCTGTAGCTTGTACCAGCTTTGGTCCCTCTAGTCATGGAGTTAGGTTGGATCCTTCGAGGTGGGACTTTGGTTCAGCCTACCCACTTCTTCTAAAGGATGCACACCTTCCCACCTGCTTATCCCTACACCTCTACCGAAGTAGTGTGTGTGCTAGGTAAGAAGGAGGATGAGACTGTAGATGAGGGAGAACACCTTGAGGGAGAAAAACAAGGTAGCACATGGCACCAGGGGGTAAGAAGAGAGGGTAGGCCTGAGAAAGGGGAAAAAAGGCGAAGTGGAAAGGCCTCAGAAATAACTTGGACCGACTTTGATATTCAGTCCAGGGTCAGCTTTGCCCAGAATTGGTCTGAAAAGATGCAGTTCCTAACTTATCTTCATGAGAAACCTTGCGTGAAAGTGGGGAAGGAGGCTGGAGAGGACACTTTTTGTCCTGGGACATGAGCTTTTTACCAGACAAGGAACACAGGGAAGCAGAGCATAGATTTCTCCTTCAATTCTAAGAACGTTGTAATCTCTGTGGCCCAGTGACCACACCGCCTTTCACCTTTCACCTACTCCAGGAAGCCAGGTCATGGTACAAGCCAAGCTCTACCCTGCGTGCTAAATAAATGTTATTTGGAAGTGGTCTGATCAAGTCTGGCCACACATGCATGTAGCTTCCAGCAGTGATCCTTCAGCTTTGGTGTGCAAAGGGATTTGTTAAAAATGCTGGCCAGTCCTCCCTCAGAGGTTCCGATTCATTAGATTGGATGTGGGGTCCAGGTGTCCACATCTTAACCCAGCACCACCAGTGATTCTGGCAAAGGGGATTCGTGGATCACTCTTTTATAAAATTGGCTTTTAGAAAATAATAGTAATAGTTACCGGTTACTAAATGTTCGCTATGAGCTAGGCATTGTGCTAATAGCTTATGTGTATTGTCTTTCTTAATCCTCGCAACAGCTCACCAGCTAGTCTGGTACTGTCATTAGATGAGGACTTAGACTCAGAGGTCAGCTGTAATTTGTAAGTGGTGAATCCTGGACTTAAGTCCAACATCTCTGATTTCAAAGCCCCTGCTCTTTCATCAGACTGGGAATTCTCTGTAGATTCCCTGATACCTTGCTACTCAAAGTGTGGTCCTTGGAGAACATATCTCCTGGGAACTTGTTGGAAATGGAGAATCTCAGGTCCCGCCCCAGACCCTGGGAATCAGAATCTGTACTTTAACAAGATCTCCAGGTGATGTCTATACACAAAAGTTTGAGAAGTGCTATTCTCATTTATTTTATTTATTCATTTGTACCCCATCTCATGCCAAAATAAATTAGAGGCATGGTTTCCTATTACATAGATCATGGAAAGACCTTATATCTAGGCAATGTGATTCATATTGGTTTATGAGGTTTAATTCATCCATTCAACTAGATTTGGCTGAACCAGTTTTATTATTCTCACCCAGACTATTACAATTATCTCCTATTAGATTTATCTGCCTCCAGTCTCTCCCATCATTTATCCATTTTTGCAAACAAGTTTTTTTTCATAGCAGTGGAATATCTTATTGAAACAAAATGTTGCTGAAAGACCTACAATAATAAGATAAAGGTGCAGCTGCTTTAGTTGAAATGTGTTTTGTGTGTGTGTTGGGGGGTGGGAGGGGGGGTCCAGGCTCTGTCTTCTAACCTGCCGCCCCCACCCGCAGTTCCCTCAGCGGTTCTTCCTACCTTTGCGCTCTTTGCTGGTCTTTGATAGCCTCCGTTGGGCCCTATCTCATCCTTTTACATTTGTCTGTGAGTTGCAGAGATCTCAGCTAACTCACCTTCGTACTCTCAGGGCCTGGAAAGCAGTGGGACAACAAGTTACATATTTCTTCCTTTCTTTTTTTTTTCTTTACTTGAAGTATAGTTGACTTACAATGTTGTGTTAGTTTCAGGTGCACAGCAAAGTGATTCGGATATATATTCTTTTTCATATTGTTTTCCATTATGGTTTATTACAGGGTATTGAATATAGTTCCCTGTGCTATACAGTAGGTCCTTGTTGGATGTCTATTTTATATATAGTAGTGTGTATATTTTAATCCCAAACTCCTAATATATCCCTCCCTCCCCACTTTCCCCTTTGGTAACCATACATTTGTTTTCTATGTCTGTGAGTCTATTTCCATTTTGTAAATAAGTTCACTTGTATCATTTTTTTTAGATTCCACATATAAGTGATATCATATGACATTTTTCTTTCTCTGTCTGACTTGCTTCACTTAGTATGATAATCTCTAGGTCCATTCATGTTGCTGCAAATGGCATTATTTCATTTTTTATGGCTGAGTAATATTCCATTGTATCAATATATATGTCATATCTTCTTTATCCATTCATCTGTCGATGGACACTTAGGTTGCTTCCATGTCTTGGCAATTGTAAATAGTGCTGCTATGAACATTGGGGTATTTCTTCCTTTTTAAATGGAGCAAACCAAAGAAAGCTACCTTGTATTTTAGATCCCATTTTCTTTCCATTGTTCAAGGTGACACTTAGACATACTCCTTTGAGTAAAAATAAAATAGAACATGCTCCTCAGGGCTCTAACTTACCATAAAGATTTTTCAAGTTCTAGTTTTTCTTTATGAACAAGAATTATTTATGTTGATTCCCTAAAGAAGCAGCACCAATTTATCATCCCAAGCATTTTCCATATGCGTGAGCTGCACATCAGAAATTTCTGTCTTTGTGCTAAACCTAGCAGTACACAGAGCCAGGCTTTTTAAACAGTAATTCATTAGTTTGCAAATAGGAAGTGACAAGAGGCAATTGATCTGTTTCAATTTGTTCTGGCAGGGGATAGCTTTTATTTCTTTTCCCCGTGGCCCCTTTTGATTTAGTATATGTATTTTCTAGAAAATTCTTGTCTTTTTTTTTTTTTCAATTCAATGGGGAGCAAATTTTAGACTGTTTTAAATCACAGATGTAGACCTCTCAGTCTCAACCTCTACTTTCGTACTATAACTAAATATAGAAATTAGGCAATACCAATGTCTCCCTCCCCTGCCTGGCTCCATCTCAGCATTCTGCGCAACCTTGTTTATTCTCTGTTTTCCCCTCCCCCCCAGAGATTTTAATTTTGTTAAAACATTTTTACTGCAGCTGTGACTCAAGCGCTCAGCTAGCTGCAGAAACACAACGTCATTTAATATTCCAGCCCACAGCCCAGACAGTTTCACATCAGGTCATCTGGAGCAGAGCTGTTGTGACAGCTTTATGACAATGATTGGCAACACCCTGCTGCGGAAATCAGACAGCCTGGAAACCCACTAGTGTGCTCTGCGCGTATTTCCATTTTCACACCAGACTGCAGATCACAGCCAATTTAACCAAAGTGAGTGTGGTCACAAGATGACGGTATTACAGTAAAGCCACACTCTTGATTCCCTCTGTCTTGGTTGGATAAGACACATCCGTTCATTAACCCACAGCCCATTCATTCAGCTCTATTCAAAGTGGGCCTCTTTCAAGATGGGAACCACACAAAGGCATTGCTCAGGACACAAAACAGCACTAGCTTAGCTCCCGATGCTACAGACCTGTGTCTGCTGGAGAAGGTAGACTTCAAAAACACATTACGGGTGGGGGCGGCCATGATGGTAACCTGGGGAACCAAAGAAGATGGTACCCTACTCACAGGCAGACGAAAGTCACGTTACAGGGCCTCACAGAGGAAGTGAGGTTTGAAGTGAATTTTGAGGGATGAACTGGCTATTACCAGATGAAGAAAACGAGTAGATGTATTTCTGGCTACGGAAACGCATGCATAAAGATGAGAGACTGATGACGGCAGTGCCGTTAACTGAGGTCAAGAAGAGAGGACTGGGCTGGAGAGAATGAATTCTGCTTTATGCCATGTTTGCAGTATCTCTGATGGGTCTGGGGCTCAGAGGAGAGTTGGGGCTAGAAGTAGAGATTTGAGAGTCAGTCTCTACAGTTCAGGGCTAAAGGCAGGTGAATGAATGAAGTCATCTAAGAATGTGAGGAGTGAGAGGAAAAAAGAGCCCCTGACTGAATCCTAGGAACAGCAACATTTAAGGAGGTGACAAGGGACACACAAGATAGGCTGAAGAAGAATATAGATGGAGTACAAAAATAGAAGTGTGTGGTGGAGAGAAGGCACTGTTTTTACAGAAGCTGTCTCCCTCACTTTTTTTTTTTTATTTTATAAATTTATTTATTTATTTTTGGCTGCATTGGGTCTTCGTTGCTGCACTCGGGCTTTCTCTAGCTGTGGCGAGCGGGGGTTACTCTTCCTTGCGGTGCGTGGGCTTCTCATTGCGGTGGCTTCTCTTGTTGCAGAGCACGGGCTCTAGGTGTACAGGCTTCAGTAGCTGTGCAACACAGGCTCAGTAGTTGTGGCGCACGGGCTTAGTTGCTCCGCGGCATGTGGGAACTTCCTGTACCCAGGGCTCGAGCTCGTGTCCCCTGCGTTAGCAGGCAGATTCTTAACCACTGCATCACTAGAGAAGCCCATCTCTCCCTCACTTTTACATCCCTAGTACCAGATGTTCACCCAGATATCCGCTAAATGAATGATTTTACATATTATCCAGCTTAATCTTATCTAAAAATGAGAAAAGTAAAGCCGAAAGTTATGTAATTAAGATATTCTCTCTCTTGTTTTCATTTTTGCTATGATGTGTCTAGGTATGGATTTATTTCTATTTACCCTTTTCAGGACTCATTATGCTTCTTGAGTCTGGAATCATGTCTTTTTTCAAGTCTAGAAAATCTTTAACTATTACATTTTGAAATATTACTTCTTCTGCCCCCATCTCCAGCCTCCACAAGTCCTTCTGGAATGCCTGTTAGATGTACATGGAGGTTTTCCATTACTCTGTTGTGGACTTATCTGTGCCTTTAAAAGGATGTTTGTTATCTTTTATGCAGAGTATCTGGGTGTTTTTTGTAAAAGAAAGATTTTCAGCTAGCCGAATCAATCATATTATCAGAAAGTGGAGGTAGGTGCGACAATTGCTATAAGTCTGACTGCTAATTTACATCTGTTCCCAGTTCTCTGTCTTAGACTTCAGACCCAAAGTCCATTTGCGTATTAGACTCCAACTGGATGATCCAAACATTCCTATACCCAACGTATTTAAAACCCGAGTCTCAAACTTGCTATCGAATAATTTGGCTGTGTTCTGTAGCTCAGTTAATGTTATTACCATCCACCCAGTCTTCCAAATTAAAACCTAATTTTGCTTTAAGTCATCTCTCTCCTTCACCACAATTGTATCTTTTCTCAATTTCCATGCTTATTTTCCAGGATAAGCTGCCATTATTTTCCACTGGCATTATCATAATAGCCTCCTAGCTTGACTCTCTCACTGTTCTTTATGCCTGTTCCTGTTCATTTACCCTAAGCTTCTGGAATTGTCTTTCTGAGTCTTGAATCTGGATATGTCATTTCCCTACATAGAAAGCTTAGCTGACTTACTGCTGTCCACAGAATAAAGTTCAAGATCTTTACATGGCAGTAAAGGTCTTAGATACTTTGCTACCCACATTTCCACATCTTATTTCCTGTCCTTGCCACTTTGTATACAATCTCTGTTCCTCTGAGGAAGTAATGTACCCATGACTTTGTTCAAGCTCTTCTTCTCTGGAATGTCCTTCCCTTCCTTCACAGATTGAAAGTCTAAGCACTCGTTGGTTAATGAGGCTTAGACTCCACAGCCAGAGTTTATCAGCACCATCTCTATTTGAACTTGAATATATACAGTTCATCACAATATGCTTTGCATTACAGTTAGCTGTATACATAGATGGAGCAGCAAGGTCCTTGAGAATATGAAACAGATCATATATCCACCTCTATCATCCTACTGTCTCAAAAATTGTTGGGAGGGGCTTCCCTGGTGGCGCAGTGGTTGAGAGTCCTCCTGCCGATGCAGGGGACACGGGTTCGTGGCCCAGTCTGGGAAGATCCCACATGCGGCGGAGTGGCTGGGCCCGTGAGCCATGGCCGCCGAGCCTGTGCATCTGGATCCTGTGCTTCGCAACGGGAGAGGCCACAACAGTGAGAGGCCCACATACCGCAAAAAAAAAAAAAAAAAAAAAAAAATTGTGTTGGGAGATCAATACACAGTTGTTGAATTGAGTTGTTATAATATAATATTACAGGGGCTTCCCTGGTGGCGCAATGGTTAAGAATCCACCTGCCAGTGCAGGGGACACGGGTTCAATCCCTGGTCTGGGAAGATCCCACATGCCGCAGAACAACTAAGCCCATACACCACAACTACTGAGCCTGCGCTCTAGAGCCTGTGAGCCACAACTACTGAGCCTGTGAGCCACAACTACTGAGCCCATGTGCCACAACTACTGAAGCCTGCACACATAGAGCCCTGCTCTGCAACAAGAGAAGCCACCACAATGAGAAGCCCACGCACTGCAAGGAAGAGTAGCTCCCACTCACCACAACTAGAGAAAGCCTACGTGCAGCAACGAAGACCCAACGCAGCCAAAAATAAATAAATCATTTTTAAAAATACAATATTACAAATTTGTAATTTGTAAATTTGAAATTTTCAGAATCCATGTCTACTAATTATAGACAATTCTAAAGGGTCTAGAGTAATAGAAGAACGCATATGCGTATATATATATATATATACATACACACACACATATATACATATATGTGTCATATATATTCCAAAATATCAGATTTTTTGAAAAGTCACTTATATTTGATTAGTTGGGAGAGAGTCAAAACAAGTACAATAAAAATACTAGTACCAATTTTTAATCCCCTCGTCTCCAGCCCCATACGTCCTCTCAGCATGAGTTTGCAGACGCGGTGTGGGGGAAGCAGTGACCTTATCTACTCTCCCCCAATCAATATTCTAGACAAAGTAGGGCAATGGATAGTAACGGCATACTGGAAAGCAGCATCCAGGGGTACTAATTCTCAGATCTATTGGATGGCAAGCCTGATTCAATATTGAGAGTAAGAAAAGAACGTATGAAATATAAAATTATTAACAGACCTCAGTCTTTTCTTAGGAAAGAGAAACCAGCATTCACTGTTATTCCACCAGCACATATCACTACTTACCAAGGTTAAAAGAGTAAGAGGTTGTTTTCATGATTTGCTTCTTGCGTAAGGGGCAAGATGCTTTAAATTATTCCAAGAGAAATCAGCTTTAAAGAATGTTTCAGAATAACACTTTCTAAATTCAAAAATGTTAATTTTTTATGGAGTGCTAGAAAAAATTTTTTTAAACCAAATTCAAACTAATTAGTGGTGTCTAATTTTAATAAAACTTAAATTTCACTTTTGCTATTTATTGTGTTGTCTGGTTAACAAGAGCTAATCTTTCCATTGGGAGCTTTTAAAAATATCACTGGAGTTTTTCATGTTTAGATCAAATAAATTCTCAGTTTAATATCCTGCTAGAGCTCTGTAAGATACTGTTTATTTCTTTTCAGTTTATCAGATGACAAATGCCTCCTGATACAAGCCTTTATGCCATACAAAGACTGCTATGTGAAGTCCCCAGGAAAGTCTTCTATGTATCAAAAACACGTTGAAATATTAGAACTTCAAGAAAGCAACAGACTTCTCACCTTTCAGGTTAGTTGACAGTGATAGGAAAGTTAAAGAATAGGTGAAAACAAGGATGGGACTGGTTAAAGAATGGAAGATTAGCAGAGAAAAGAAAAAGAAAACAGTCTAAACAATCTTCTCCTGTAAAGCAAACCCCTATTATTAAATCACTGAGGAGGTGAGTAGAATACTGAGGGCCCCTCTGGTACAGACTTTGCGATAACATGCAAAGGAGGAGGACCTGGATTAAATCAAATCTCAATTGATGCCTTCTGTAGGGACTAGGAAGTATGCATTGAATCATGTGATTGGAGAGCAGAGCAGATGAGATAGTATTTTTACAAAGATGACTATTGGATGAGATCTGACGTGTTACCAGAGCCAGCAGGATGGGCTGGAAAAGTCATGGGAGGACACAAGGAATCAAAGCCTCAAACAATGTAGCAGAAGGAAGACGGATCAGCTTACATAACCAGGAAGGTGAGGAGTGTTGTTGGGAAGGACCAGAACAGGGACCCGGTGCTGCCTGCGTTTTCTCTCTTCACCTCTCATCTGCTTTATTTAGGATTTTATTTTTGGCTTTATTCTCCCAAGCTGGGTGGTTTTATAAAATGGAGCCATGGTTAGTATCAGTTTCTGGATTCACAACTTCCCAACTTCTTAACATGTGAAGAAAGGGCTTTCCCCTGTGACTTTCATTAAAAAAAAAAAAAAAAAATCAAAGGGAAGGACCCTAATTGACCTGAGTTGGATCAATTTCCACCTTCTGGACCAGTCACTAAAGTTAAGAGGTTGGTTCCTGGAGTCACATCATATACACACTTTAACATTTACAAATTCAAGTCTGAGAGTTAAATGGGGGGAAAATAAGAGAGAGGGGGTGGTTGTGTGTGGGTGACACTGCCGGCCACTGAGTACAGTGGATGTGAGCCTGGAGAAGAGAATCTGCTGTGCCCGAGGTCCCAGTGCTTGTCATGGCCTGAGAACCTGGAGCAAAGGCCCAGAGGGTCATTTCATATAACCTGACCCTGAAATGCAAGCCGGCTACTTCATCTGGTAGTCAGCTGAAGAAACAGCCATCTGTTCCAAAACTGGGGGGACATGTCACTGCAGCCTTCATGAAAAAAAAGTAGACTGTTATGGGTGTTTGAAGCATTTTCAAGGACAATTTTACCTGTAGTGAATTTCTCCTCACAAGCTGACATTAAAACCTACCCCCTGGGCTTCCCTGGTGGCGCAGTGGTTGAGAGTCCTCCTGCCGATGCGGGGGACAGGGGTTTGTGCCCTGGTCCGGGAAGATCCCACATGCCGCGGAACGGCTGGGCCCGTGAGCCATGGCCGCTGAGCCTGCGCGTCCGGAGCCTGTGCTCCGCAATGGGAGAGGCCGCAACAGTGAGAGGCCCGCGTACCGCAAACAAACAAACAAAACCTCAAAAAACATAAAACCTACCCCCTGCCTAGGATTGCTCCAAACTCTATTAAGATGCATCTGGGGGCCCATCCCTCAACCAATCCCTGACAACTCAGAGGTGGGGTCCTTTAGGAAGGCAGTGGTTTCCATTTGGACTTTATGACAAGAGCTGTTGGACGTGCAATTCCCCCGCAAAGGAGGGTCTACCTTCCAGGAGAAGAGGGGAGGAGCACTGGGAAGCAAAACAATTGGGATCCACTACACTGGAGTGACTATGTGGCATAAGGGTTGAGTGTCTACAAACACCTTCCTCCACTTTGACATCTTGGAGTCCACCTCCCTCCTCTGGTCCTCACGGGGGCCTCCTTCATGGCTTCCTGGCCCTCTTTAGAGCCACTCTGTTAGCGTCTAATTAATATGCACTTCATTCCCAGACTACTGCCTGCTATAGTGTTTGTGTATGTCAATGGCTTCCTCCCGCTCTATGAGGCTGGAATTCAGCTACAGAACATGTTTAATTGGAAACTGCAGTGCTTCTCTCCACCTGGAACCAGGCCAAGTTCCTCAGCGGAGGAGGAGGGGCCTCGCTGTCTCCTCTTCATCAATCCCCAGGCAGCACCCCTAGCCTGAGACTAGCACCTCCCCTTTGTTCCCTGTGATTTGGAGGTTGCTTCCTAACCATGTGGAGCTCTTAGCCCCCAGAGGCCACTGCTCCGTTTCAGTTTTCTAATCATCCTCTTTCTCCAGGTAAGGTTGCCTGATGAAATATTTGGGACATCTTTATACCAAAAACTTTATTATTTATCTGATATTCAAATGTCACTGGGCAGCCTATATTTTTATTTGCTACATCTGGCAACTCTATCAGTAAGGCTTCCATAAATATGACCTCTGCCTGCCTGGTGCACCAGGCCACCCAGACATTCCTCAGCAGGTTTCAACGTGCCTACACGCACCAGGAGTGACAATCCAGGCTTAAAATATTCAGATTTTCATGCTGGTTACATAAATGTAATACGGGTATCCGCCACTTTTCCAAAGTTCACTTTACACCACTTCACTTTTACGAAAGCCCTACCTATCAGTAGTACTTGTTTTCGCTAACCAAAAGAAATCCAAAGAGGATTTTCACTCTCAGGAGAAGAGAAAAGCGAAAATAGCGTGGGTTTTGCAGCAGCCATTATAGAGGCAGTGCGTGCCCCAAGCAGCGAGAGTGGCCCCGCCAGCTCCTTCCCGGGGAATGACACTCAGCATCTCAGCATCAGGCCGCCAGAGCTTTGAACTGTGTCAGCATCAGTGCTTTCTCTCCATTGACTTCGTACAACCGTTAGCAAGATGTGTCCTAAGGTAAGTGCTTCTTTGCTTTATGCCATTTTGGTTTATCAAAGGTTTCATAGGAAGCTCTGCTTTGGGAGAGTGGGGAAACCTTTAATGCAGGCCAACATTTTAAGTGTGGAATGCATTTTGGACACAGAAGATAGTCCCTGGTTATATCTGTCATTAGCTAGTTATGAAGTATGATTAACACTGTTAGAAATTGACATTTATCTGTAAAATAGGCTTAATTATATAAATCAGGCGTAATCACCCGGCCATGTTGCTTTTAGGTACAAACAAGCTGAGAGGAATATTCCTATCAACTCTCCCATTTGACAGCTTCTATTAAAAGAAAATCTTCCCGCTTCCTTTCAACAAAAGTGGCCAAATGTTATTGCAATTCAAGTTGCTTCAAGGAATTTAGAAAACCTATGTGTTTTATTACTTAAAACACAATAAATTACTATATACTCAATCTACTTGTTTGACAATTTCAGTTTCTTTGAGAGGGTGGTGCTGAGAGAAGAGATAAAGCAAGTATAAGAATGCAAAAATCATCCATCATCCAATATATTTTGAATACATTGGCCCAATCTTTTTGAATGCAAATATATAAATATTTTTAAAGAAACTGGGGCCAAACTGTACGTACATTCTGTTATATAATTTACTTTCTTCCTATCAGATTTTTAAGCTTTTTAATAGTGTATACTCTTCTATTATATGAATAAAGCATAATATATACTCAACCAATTGCATATTGCTGAATATTTAGGTTTTTCTAACTTTTTTTCTGTTGCCACAGTCTTATTTTAGCTTCCTGCATAGATTGTCTGCAATTCAGATGATTTCTCTAAGTCAGCAGAGTGAGCACCTAATGTTTCTGCCTGCCCAAAATCCATTTTTCCTCTGTCTGTTAACAGCACCCAATATTCTGTTGGGGAATCCCTGGCCCAAATCTGAGTTCATGTGTCTTGAGTGGGAATGAGACTACCCCCAAGTTCAAGGGAGAGCATTCCATCTTGTGGCTATAACAACTTTTTCAAGGATAGGCACAGTTCCCCTGCATGGGTCAAATTTATCCCAGGACTTTTTTTTTTTTTTTTCTTGCGGTACGCAGGCCTCTCACTGTTGTGGCCTCTCCCGTTGCGGAGCACAGGCTCCGGACATGCAGGCTCAGCGGCCATGGCTCACGGGCCCAGCCGCTCCGCGGCATGTGGGATCTTCCCGGACCGGGGCACGAACCCATGTCCCCTGCATCAGCAGGCGGACTCTCAACCACTGCGCCACCAGGGAAGCCCTATCCCAGGACTTTTATGAAAATTATTGGGAAGTAAGCATTCTCATTCCATGGTTGGTTCTGAGCTGGTGGATATTTCTGGATTTGTCCAGCCCCCTAGGGAGAAAGGGAACATAAAAATGAAGATGACAGTGGAAAGCAGAGCTGAGAAATGGACAGAGACCCAGTCCTCACTATAACCTGGGAGCCAGCCACACCAGGAGATTTTTTCATTCTTGTGAGTCACTAAATTCCCTTTTTGGTTTAAACCAATTTGAGTCAGTGTTTCTGGCACCTTGCTTGAAATAATCCTAATTAAAAAAAAAATGTCCATCAGAACTGTATTATCAAATTTCTTTCCCCAGAAGTTGTATCGAATAACCCCTACCGTCAAAGCTGTGCTTCTATTGCATTTCCACCATTAAATGTTGTTACTTTGAGACACTATTTGACTTTTTTTGAAGTTTCATAGTTTATGTTTATTTAAATACTAGCGAGGTAAAACTTTTCCTATTTAATAAATAGAATGTAATTTGTCTATTGTAAATTGTATCTTTTGCCTATTTTTCTCTATCAACCTATGGCCTATGGATTGATTACATGATTTGCCCTTTGATACTTGTGGAATGTATTTTTCCTCTAGATTTAAGCTTTAAAAAATAACGTTTACATTTTTCTGATTATAAAATATATTTACAAAGGAATTTGGAAAACACAGTAAAACACAAAGAAGAAAATAAAAATCACTTTTAATACTACCACTCAGATATAATATACACTGGAGAAATTCCCTCTAAGTTTACATATATTTCATATACTTACTAGAATATAAGTGTATGTTAATATGTGTTTATAGCTTTTTAAATTGCTTTATCACTTAAGATTATGTCAACAAGGAATTCCTCCCTTGTCATTAAATATTCCTCAAAATGGGTCTTGGACCCTCTGAGAAAAGTCATGAACTCACATTTCGGGAAAAAAATGTACGTATATAGAGAAGTTGATACATTATTTCAGGAGGGTCACATATTCATCCTGGACCAGATTAGGAACTCTGGTTGTAAGCACGATTCTTAGCATCTGCATAGCAGTCTTTTGTATTAGTACATTTGTATTTATTAATTTTTTTAATCGAAGTATAGTTGATTTACAATGTTTCAGGTGTACAGCAAAGTGATTCAGTTATATCTATATCTATATAGCCATATATCTTCTTTTTCACATTCTTTTCCATTATAGTTTATTTCAAGATATTGAATACAGTTCCCTGTGCTATACAGTAGGTCCTTGTTGTTTACCTATTTTATATATAGTAGTGCATGCCTGTTAATCCCAAGTTCCTAATTTATCCCTCCTCCACCCATTTCCCCCTTTGGCAACCATAAGTTTGTTTTCTATGTCTGTGACTCTATTTCTGTTTTGTAAATAAATTCATTTGTATCATTTTTTAAGATTTCACATATAAGTGATATCATATAATATTTGTCTTTTTCCGTCTGACTTACTTCACTTAGTATGATAACCTCTAGGTCTATCCATGTTGCTGCAAATGACATTATTTCATTCTTTTTAATGGCTGAGTAATATTCCATTGTATATATGGACCACATCTTCTTTATCCATTCATCTGTCGATGGACATTTAGGTTGTTTCCATATCTTGGCTACTGTAAATAGTGCTGCAGAGAACACTGGAGTGCCTGTATCTTTTTGAATTAGAGTTTTCATGTTTTCCAGATATATGCCCAGGAATGGGATTGCCGGATCATATGGTAACTTTATTTAAGGTTATTCCTATTCAACCACATCATATTCGGTTTAGGAGGACAGACTTTGGGATCCAAAAACTTGAGTTCAAAGCCTAGCTCTATCCCTACTAGGGGGTGACTTGGCAAATTTCTTTCTCTCTCTCCTTTTTTTTTTTTTTTTTGACTTGGCAAATTTCTAACCTCATTAAGCCTGTTATGAAGATTGAGTGAGATGATCCATGATTAAAAGCTTAGTAGATTGTCTGTATGTAAGCATTCAATGTAGCTCTCTTTTTTTTTTAATTCCCTGATTGTTTTCTTGGATAAACACCTAGAAATAGAATTGCTGGATCAAAGGAGATGTACATTTTTAGGACTACTCTCATCAACACCAAGTTTTCTTCTAGAAAGTATACACCGCTAGCAGGATGAGAGGGTATGCAGTTGATAGTATCCTTGCCACCATAACATGATATAATTTATGTCAGTTTTTTCTGACAGTGGAAAAATGGCATCTATAGGGTTGGCCAAAAAGTTCGTTCGGGCTTTCCATAACATCTTACAGAAAACCCGAACAAACTTTTTGGCCAATCCAATAGTTGCTTCAATTTAATTTCTTTGGTTTTTCCTTTTTGTGATCTTGTGTGTCTACTCATATCATTTGCCTTTTTCCCTATTGTATTGCTTGTTCTTGTTAATTTGTAAAACTGTTTTATAAATTAATGATACTAGCTCTTGGTTTTACATACGTTGCAAATATTTTTCTCATTTTATAATTTGCTTTTAGTTTTTTAAATGCTCTTCTGACAACACCAAAGGTAAAAATTCTTATATAGCCGTATCTACTGAGCTTCCCATTATGATTTCTTCTGTTACTTTTTTGCTTGGGAAGATTTTCCCTATCCAAAGATGAGATAAATACTAGCTAATATTTTTCTCCAGCATTTTGTTCCATCATTATTATTTCTTTAATCCATCTGGAATTAATTTTGGTGTACGCTGTGCAAGAAGGCTCTAAATTTATTTTCCCCCAAATGGCATATTTTCCATCTATGTTGTCATCTCTCCCTTCTATGTATTTTCTCCCTTCTGGGTGGGCCAGACTCTCCTTGGTGGCAGCAAGAGTAAAGGTAAGGCAATTGAGAAAGAGAAGTGACCCATGCCAGCTTGCCAAAATCACCTCATCTGGAGAACTAGCTCTGTTTTCTAATCCTGGGCTTTTCTCCTAAGTAGTGAAGGAGATCAGAAGGAAGAGGGGAGGCAAGAACATCTGCTTTATTTACAACAATCACACCAGGTGTGCAGGCCTCAAGAAGTCCTCAAGGCTGCAGGTTGAGCATGATCCTGCTGATTTACAACCCAAGCCCAATACTTTCTGATTTTTGCTCTTCACCCACTGCACAAATCACCTCCCATATCCCTCCCCAAACCCCAAGAGGAGCTAGTTGGATGAGTTGGCCTGCCTCTAACTATGGCTTACTTAATTTGATTGTGGATTTTAATATCATTAACACAAGGAGGGGGCAAATTGGAGTGGTGTCTGCAGAGTTGGGCTTCAGCTCATGCTCTGCCATTTGTGTTCTTGGCTTATCTCATCCTGTGGTTCAAAGAATGTAAAGGTTCCACAGTCCTCCTCCTTATCTTGTCTGTCCACATGTCTCCCCTGGATATACTCACTTAACCAAAGTATTTGGGTAGCATGTTTCTTTATTTATCTGCACATAAGCCTAAATGAAAACTTGGAATATTTTTGGTCACATCCCACTTCCTTCAAAGCTCTACAGATATTAATGCATTGTTTTCTTGGGTTTATTGTTTTGGGGAAGTATGAGGGTATATTATTTTCTTAAATGCTTGCAGAAGCACTGCCCTCATGGAATGTATGGTCTGATGGCGAAGAAAGAAATTACTCATTTGTGATTGAGTGCAGTATTCTGTGAATTTAATCATATTTTTCATATTCTCTGTCATTTTCCTGAGATTTGGGGAGGAGAGAAGATAAACACATGAGCTCAGTCCACCATTGGGAAATGGAAGTCACCCAGTCTCCTCTGGTGTCAGAAAAGGGGGTAGGGACAAGTTTCCAGGAGGAAGGATTCACTCTAGGATCTAGGCTCCACACAGACTAACCATGGGCTAAGACTTCACCCTAGAAATTCCCACTGTTGGCTTTCACAGATCAACTGGCTATCCCTTATTTTTTTTTTTTTTTTTTTTTTTTTGCGGTATGCGGGCCTCTCACTGCTGTGGCCTCTCCCGTCGCGGAGCACAGGCTCCGGACGCACAGGCTCAGCGTCCATGGCTCATGGGCCTAGCCGCTCCGCGGCATGTGGGATCTTCCCGGACCGGGGCACGAACCCATGTCCCCTGCATCGGCAGGCGGACTCTCAACCACTGCGCCACCAGGGAAGCCCAATAATTGGCTATCACTTTATGGTCACAGCCTTCTCCAATGGCTCTGCCTCCTTGGTATGAAGAGAAGTCCCTTTCCTTTGTAGATGCATCTAGAGACTCCCATAAAGTTGTTGAGTCAACATTTCCAAGAACTCTGCATTTGATTTGTTTGGGGATAAAGCTGTCTGAAGCAGGGAATCTCACAACTTTATTTCTCTTCAGTCCTTTAATCCTAAGGCCAGGGCTGTACTCAAAACACTTCATAAATCTATGGCCACTGAAGTAGCCTCTCCCCATCTGCCAATAACTTCCCAAATACACATTTTTCACGGAGACTGTACTTAGCAGAGCTCTTCAATGCACGCTTTAATACCATATTCGCGGTGCACACTGAGCCAGCTGCTTCCGGGTTTGGCTGATGAGGCTGAGATTTCCCTGTGCCTTGGATTCCTGGTGTGGAAAAATCGAGCTAACAGTATCTCTCCCACGGCTCTGCTGTCAGAAAATCAAATGAAATAATGCACACACACATGCACAAGACCTGGCTCAAACCCCACCAATATTATTACTTTTTACTTTAAGTTGGAACACAAAAATCTTATTTAAAAATTGTAAGTTAAAACCAGATATTGTGTCTTACTACCAGAGGGCAGCTCCTATTAAGTCAGGCACCCCTCGGGATGCTAGCGGTTGCAAGCTCTTTGAACAGTGTGTATGATGTATGTGCGTCCATAGACAAACTCCTCTCTCTCTCTCTCTCTCTCTCTCTCTCTCTCTCTCTCTCTCTCTCTCTCGATGTCTGGCTTTCCAGATTTCATTATCAAAGAGGCACAGCCCATCAGAGAACTTGGTCAGCAGCCAGGCACAGTTTTTTCTTCTTCTTGTCCTTTGTCAGGTCTTTGTTCCGCCCCTGGCTACACTCTAACAGAACCACTTACTGGTGATTAAAAGGAGGGGACTCGGCGGCGGGGGCGGCGCCTGCGGGCGCGGGGGCCCAGCGATTGGGTTCACCCTCGGGGGCTGCGCTTTCTTAAGTGCCAGCCAGCGGCCTTCGGCCGACCCCCAGCCGAGCACCGACCCGTTGCCCCGGACGTCAGCCGCGCGTAGCACAGCCTTGCCACCGGCTCCCGTTTGGCGGGTGCGGACGGGCGGACAGACAGACGGACGGCGGTGGCGACGAAGGCGCAGAGTCGCGCGCGGCGGGAGGGCAGAGAAATCCGCAGGGCGGGCAGGAGCCAGACTCGCAGCCTCCCGCCGAAGCGCCATGGACGGCACCGGCAACGCCACCCTGCTCTTCGGCCCGTCCTCGCTGCAGCCGGACAACTACACCTTGTCGCCCAACGCCAGCAGCCTGAGCCCCGGCCCAGACGCCCCCCTGGCGCCCGCCTCCAGCGCCGGCCCCAGCCCCGGGCTCAGTGTCGCGCCGGGGCCCGGCGTCAGTTTCAGCCCCGGCCCCACTCCGACCCTGACGCCGACGGCCGGCTGCTTCGCGGGTGGCGCCGCCGGCCCGAGTCCTACCCTGTTCGCTCAGCCCGAGGCCGCCCACGAGCCCCCGTTCTGGGACACGCCGCTGAACCACGGGCTGAACGTGTTTGTGGGCGCCGCCCTATGCATCACCATGCTGGGCCTGGGCTGCACGGTGGACATGAACCACTTCGGGGCGCACGTCCGTCGGCCGGTGGGCGCGCTGCTGGCCGCGGTCTGCCAGTTCGGCTTCTTGCCGCTGCTGGCCTTCCTGTTGGCGCTCACCTTCTCCTTGGACGGGTCGGCCGCCGTGGCGGTGCTCCTCTGTGGCTGCTGTCCCGGCGGGAATCTCTCCAACCTGATGTCCCTGCTGGTTGACGGCGACATGAACCTCAGGTACGGAGCTGCTGTCCGGTAGGCATCTCTCTTCTCCCAGTCAACCGCGTGTACAGCCATGCGTTCAAGACCAAGGAGGGAGGAAGGAGATGTGGTTAGAATGAGGCGCGGAAGAGGGGAGAAGAAACTGGAGATGATGGGGATGCCTGGGCTTTGGAAGTCCAGGCAAACATGAAGAGGTAGGGTTGGAGGGGAGAAGATCTAGACGGGGACAGAGGTGCTCTGAGGGTCTTGGGGTCTCATCCACAACTGCCTCCCCACCCTCCCTGAGTGTTGGGCTGTCAGTGCAGGTTTGCAGGCCCCGGAAGACAAAGGAAACTGGGAAGTCCGAAACCAGGACTCACGGGAAATGTAAAAGCAAAATAGGACTATTGGCTCCAGTAAAGAAAGTAATCTCATATATAAGACAATATAATTGAGGTTAATCCAACAAGTAGTATTCAGCAGCTTTACCATGCCTCATAGGGTGCTTTGGAGGATTAAAAAGAAAACAAAAATGTTCCTGGCTCTCACAGTCATCCAGACTGTAACCAGCTCAATAGGCTGTATAAAGCAGAGGGCAGCAGCCCTGAGATTTTTCTTCTCCTGCCTGGAGTTCACGTTTCAGTTGGGCTTAGCCATGCTGCTCTCTTGGTGCTCCCCTGGGATGAAGCAGGTTCTTCCCTGACTTCAAGCTGGGGGACTTGCAGTCTCCCCCGTTCTCTTCTACCCAATGTTCAAGCAAGTTCTTTGGCTCAAAACCCATTCCAACTTCTGTCCATTCCCTTTTCTGCAGCATCATCATGACCATCTCTTCCACGCTCCTGGCCCTGGTCTTGATGCCCCTGTGCCTGTGGATCTACAGCCGGGCTTGGATCAACACTCCTCTGGTGCAGTTACTGCCCATAGGGACAGTGATCCTGACTCTCTGCAGCACTCTCATCCCTATTGGTTTGGGCGTCTTCATTCGCTACAAATACAACCGGGTGGCTGACTACATTGTGAAGGTAAGGTCACTCTTCACTTTGCATACTTTACACACGTAGAGAGTCCTTGGTCTCTGACCCATGGCTGAAACAGTGAGAAGTTTGGGAAAGAGAAGTAAGGAAGAAAAGGACTGGGTAGCCCTTGCATGGATAAACTTAAAAAAAAAAAAAGAAAAGTTTATGCCACAAATATAACTTCTGTTCCATCTTTTGGAACTTCAAAAATAATAGCTTTAATTAAGACACCGGGTTAATTAAAAACAGCATAAGAGAACTATCAGTATTCATAGGAGGAAACAGACCATGGGGGGAAAAGATGACAGTGCAATTAAATGGCAACCTGTTTTCCACTAAGAAGTCATGTATTACTAAAAATCAAAGCAGGTAAAATAAAATTAATATGATTTGTGCAGTACTTTTGAAATGCATTACAGTACTCTACTTTTTAAAAGTGGAACTCTAATTCTGAGAAACTCTGTAGAAGTTTCCTTTAAAATGTTTTATTAATTTTCCAAAAGTAAGTTTACACTAATAAGACAAAAAGTAATTTAAAAGTTACATCGTAAAAAAATTACATCATAGAATATAATAGAATACACAAAACATTGGCTTTAAAGCACAAAATAAAATTAGGTCCTGGGTAAATAATGCAGAATATATTCACATTACTAAATTTGTGTTTCTTTTCCCTTCCCCATTGCAATATTTCATTTTTAAAGGTAGTGGAAGCATGGGATTTCTATTATTTTGTGCAATATTTCCAAAATTGCTTTATTTTAAAAAATTGATACTTTTTGTAGCAGTAGAGATTTTGTAATAGTTGATTGGAGAAAAAATTTAAATATTTCTAAATTAAACTTTCTTTGAAAACTCAAAAGTAGTAGTAAATAAGAATAAATCATGAACAGGATTCTCATTTTAGGAAGTTAATCAAATAAAATACATAACGAATTAGTCTAATTAGTGTAAAATGTACATGCAAATTCCTTCAGACAATGAAGAGAAAAAGGACCACTCTAATGTTTCAATTATGTAGATTCAAGAAGACAATTTTTTGTGTTTTACTTATACCAAAGTAATCTGATTATACAGAGGGGCTAACTTTTATTAATATGAAAAATAGAGGGCTCTTTTCAGTACATATATCCAGCCTTGAGTAAAAAAATTATGCTCTATTGTAAGCGTATATATACTCTGAATGTAATAAATATATATGTACATGTAAATATACATATTTGTTATATGTTATACATAACATATCTATAGATCATTTTGAGATCACTAAGAACTTACTAAGCTTGATCATTAAGGTAATACTATTAATGTGATGGCATTTACTATAAAACCTTGGGAATTCTAAGAGAAAGTCAAATAACCTATTTCCACGCTAAAAACAGGTAAACATATTTAAATAACAGACAATTCAATAGGATAGTGTAACTTTGAGTTTAAGCTGAACCTATTCCATAGCCAGCACACTCATTAAGATCCACTTCATAATATTTTTATACTTTTGCAAACACTTTAAAATGAGCATTCAGTGTCAGTGTTCACCCAAATGATTTTAAATGGTTCAAAGGAAATGTTAGAGCCAATATTTTCACAACGAAGAATCAGATTTCCTCTCAAAGCTATTGATGTAGACACACTCTGAAACTTAATATAAGTTTTGATTTATAAAAGTTTGGTTTCTGCTAATTGTACATTTGTAACATGAGTATCTTATATAATAATTACTTCAGCACCATTTAGGGTAGACTTTTTTGACCAGCCCAGTTAAATTTTGAATAATCTTTTAAAGAATATAAAGTATATGCCAATCCCATAGACTCCAAAGGGGTATCCTCCCAGATGTCTAGGGAACCAGAAGCAACACTTAAACTGTTCTGGATCTGTAGTCCCCCTCACAGACACCCACCCAATCCCCTCCCCCATTAAAAAAGAAAGCTACCGATCTGAAGGAGAACTAGGAGAAGGATTTTTAGGTTTCCACCTTACCATTTACAAGCCTGTCTTATTTGCATGAGTGAAATGTACCAGTCAGACATCAAGATGACACACTGTTTTATACAGTCAATGGTTTTTATCTAAAATCCTTCTATTATATATAATAATTCCTAAGCGTCATTAGAGACTTACATGTGGGAGTTTTCTCATGAACAGGTGAAAAAGCAGGGAGTTGCAGGATTACAAAGAATTCCTCACATCTTATGTTTACATTTTTTTCTTTTCTCTTACCTAATCTAAGAGTTGTAATTGTTTGGGTACTGCTAACAATTCTCTGAGCTATAAAGTATTTTGAAGGTTAAAAATATCAGACACTCAGTTTCATAAATCAACAGGCTTTTATGTCCTGTGTAAAACCAGAACTAATTTCTTATGGAAAACACTGGGTCCTGTTCAGGGAAAGCAATGTCCATCTGTCCACTCTATTCATCAGACCATACCTGGTGTCTTGTACTCAATTCTAACTGCTCTGTTTTTAAGAGGCACATTCACAAATTAAACAAATGCTCAGAACAGTCAGGACTCCAAAACAGTTATGGAATGGAGGCTGAAAGCCTGGGACAGTCTGCCCCCAGAGAAGAGTAGCCTTCCCCTCATAACTGGTTTTTAAACTTCTGGAGGCTGTTTTGCAGGAGTAGACGTCTGTCTGTGCTGCTCCTGAGGGCCTATCCAAGACAATGGCTGGCAGTTATAGAAGGCAAATGGTCACTAGACATAAAGACAGGTTGCCAAACAATTAGAGCTGTCTGACACAGCCTGGATGCCTCCTGAAGAGGTGATCTACCCATCTTCAGAAATACTCTGTCAGAGACTTTTTTTTTTTTTTGCGGTACGCGGGCCTCTCACTGTTGTGGCCTCTCCCGCTCCGCGGCATGTGGGATCTTCCCAGACTGGGGCACGAACCCGTGTCCCCTGCATCGGCAGGCGGACTCTCAACCACTGCGCCACCAGGGAAGCCCTGTCAGAGACTTTCAATGGCGAAGATCTCCATTCTGTGTGGGAGGTCAGACTAGATGACTCTCCTCTTCCAAGAGCCCAGGATCCCCTTGCCTGAATCCCTCTTCAACTACCTTATTTTTGATGGCTTGTTTATCCCTGTTCTTTTACTAGGTTTCCCTGTGGTCTCTGCTAATGACGCTGGTGGTCCTTTTCATAATGACCTGCACTATGTTAGGACCCAAACTGCTGGCAAGTATTCCTGCAGCTGTTTATGTGGTAGCGATTTTTATGCCGTTGGCAGGCTACGCCTCAGGCTATGGCTTAGCTGCTGTCTTCCATCTTCCACCCAACTGCAAGAGGACTGTGTGCCTGGAAACAGGGAGCCAGAACGTGCAGCTCTGTACCGCCATTCTAAAACTGGCCTTTCCACCGCAAAACATAGGAAGTATGTACATGTTTCCCTTGCTTTATGCCCTTTTCCAGTCTGCAGAAGCAGGGATTTTTGTTTTAATATATAAAATGTATGGGAGTGGAATATTGTACAAGCAAGATCCTCTAGATGAGGATGAAGATACAGATATTTCTTATAAGAAACTAAAAGAAGAGGAAATGGCAGACACTTCTTATGGCACAGTGAAAGCAGATAATTTAATTATGATGGAAACCACTCAGACTTCGCTCTAAATAGAGATACACAAGAGAGTTTATCTTGCTGAAATATTACTTCATGTTTATGGTCTGTGGTAGTGTCTATGGTTTACATAAAGAACAACAATTGGTTCACATTATTATACATGTAGCAGTTTTGATCTGCCCACCATAAGGTTGCATTGGTATATTAACCAAGCGTTTTCATAAATTACAAATCAATGTCGTAATATAACTTGCACCTGGGATTGCTAGGGTGCCGCCTGAACAAATGTGCTTTTTGGGTTTTTCATCGTTACCGATTTCTATGATCGTTTCAAATATGTTAACTCTTAGAAAACAGGGTCTTGGAAATGTAGAATTTTGACGCACTATCTTATATGAGTAAAAACACGCTATATTTGTAAAGCATAATTGAGTTTAATGTACTTGTTGTTAAAAAAAAGTGTGCTTGCTCAGCTTATAAATACTTGACATTGTTAAAATTTGACCTGTATTCAGAAGAATCCCCAAACAGGTCTATTAAACAATGAAATATAGTATTTTATTGTCCAACCTGTATCAAATCAGAGAAAAATTACATTAACGTATTTGATTACTCGACCTGGTATCTATTTGTAACGAGCAGCCAACGTGTTTCTAGTGGACAAGGCATTTGCTTTCAGCTGGGGACTGATTTGGTCTTCTGCATTTGTGTAAACACACCCTAAATCAGTTTCTCTTTTGGAAAGTTTATTTGGTTAGGAAAATCCGTAGAGCGACTGTCTACCCCAGAGAAGAGCAACAGTTATCAGACCCTCGTGGTACTCAACAGCACCACCTGGTCACCGTTTGAGGTGGGGGGTTGGGGGCGCGGCGGGGGTGGAGTACGTTCTCCAAAGGGAGAAAACGATTAGCCTAGTCACAGATGCCCTGGAATGCTTTCCCTATGCACTTACTGAAAGGGTTCAAGGCGTAGATTTCTCAGGGCAGCCCTGAGATGATGAAATAACCTACAATCTGAGATCGTAGGTATCAGACCCAGAGCAGTTCCCCCAAATCTTCGCATTTTTGCTCACTAGCCAGAGGCAATCAGCCTCGCCTCAGCTTCCCGGGCGGCGCCGACGATCACCCAGGGCTGGGGACCACCTGGCTCAGCGAATCGCCGTTATGGTTCTGTTGGTATCCTCTTCACCTGGAGCTAGTTCACTTACAGACCAGTTCTGCTTCGCAAAGAAAGCCTTCTTTGCAGATCATCTCAGGGTATTTGTGCCAACCTCCGGGTGTGGAAAGTTCCCACACCGAGAAAGTCTGGCAGGGGCCCCTCCGGCGGGGACACCAGCGGGTGGCGGGGAGGGTGCGGGGGGCCGAGCAGCGCGGCCAGCGGGGGTGGGGCCCGCGCCCGGCTGCCCCCGGGAGGTCGCTTATTTAGGACGCAGGGGGCGGGCAGGAGCGGCAGGGGTTCGCTGATGGCTGCTCTGGGGGACGAGGTGCTGGACGCTTACATGTACCCGGCGTGCGCCCTCTACTCGTACCCGTACCCCTACCCCTACCCGGCCGCCGCCAAGGGCAAGGGAGCGGCGGGCGGGGGAGGCTGGCGGCACCGGGACGGCGGCTACCCTCCCGTTTCCTCCTCCTCTGACGGCGCGGCCTCGTCGTCTTTCCCGGGCTACGGGCAGCTAGCGGCCGCCGAGTACTTCCACAGCTACCAGCGGGCGCAGCTCATGGCCCTCCTGTCGCAGGTGGGCCCCGGCCTCGCCCCGCGGCCCGGCCGCGCCAGCATTCGGGACGTGGCTGTGCAGGTGAACCCGCGCCGCGACGTCTCCGTGCAGTGCTCGCTGGGGCGGCGTACGCTGCTGCGCAGGGCCCGCGAGCCCGGCCCTGAGCCCGAGGGCGCGGCGGGCGCGGGCGGCAGCTGCCCGGCCTCCCCGGAGCTGGCCCGCCGGGGCCCCGAGCAGGGCAGCCCGCCGAGCGGCGCCCCGCGGCCCGTGCGCTTCCCGCGCACCGTGGCGGTGTACTCGCCCGTGGCTTCCCGCCGCCTTTCCACCCTCCTGGAAGGGGCCGAGACTGCGGCGGCCGAGCAGAGGCCCGGGGCGCCGGACGGAGAGCGAGGGCCGCCAGCTGCGAGGACCCGAGGCCCCGAGGAGGGAGAGGGGTCGGCGAGGAAGGATCCCCAACGGCCGCAGTCCGAGGAGGACGAGGCCCAGGCCGGCGTACCGGCGAGCAGGGAGCAGCCCCCGCCGGTGGCCGGCGCCCCGGACGCCGCGGGCGAGAGGTGGTCGCCGCGGAGCCCCCAGCCGGGCAAGGAGCGCCTGCGCTTCCAGGTGAGTCCCGAGTCGGCCAGGGAACCGGCGGGGGAGCCCCAGGGCTGTGCGCCCTCCTGGCTCGCGTCCCCGTCCCCGCCCCGCGGCTGCTCGCGACAAGTGGAGGCGCGCGCTCCCTTAGGCGCGGGCACTTCTGTGTGCCTTTCGGCAGCTGCTGAAGTCGTCTTTCTCCGGCAGAATTCAATCCAGTGTAGCTTGCGTGTTGCTGCGATGGTAAAACACCGGTTGCACAGGGGTGGCCGAGGAAACGCCCTTTTAACATTCTTATTCCGAGCGTATTTGCTGTATCAAGCTCTGACCACGGGAGTGTAGTCCTGTGTTGATCCTGCACTGGGTGATCTAGGATGGGTCTCGGAACATCAGAAGGTGAACTTAACTGGCAAAGGGAGTTGATTGCCAAGGATCCCACTCACATTTTCTCATTCGGTGTGTTAGAAACCGTTAACAGTTGACTTCTGGGGTCCTAGTCAGGATCTTCTCTTGCCCTTAAGACGCACCCCTCTTCAGAAATCTAAGAGTACTGCTGGAGCATCTGTGCTGGGCTGCATTGCTGCGTGAGAGGAGCAGGCTTGGAAGGCCAGTTGGTACTTGCCTGAAACTGGAAGGGCTGGAGCACACTGAGGGGTTGTAACCCAGGGGAGTGGAAAGGCTGGAGAGGTATTAAGAGGCCCGGAAGAGTCCTTTTGGGGTCTCTTCCAGGCTCCCCAGGGCTGTTTAGTGGGGGAGGGGGAACACAGAGTGAATCAAGTTTGTGCACAAGCTGTGTGTGATCTTAAGTCTTTACCTTCCTGGGCTTCAGTTTGCTCACCTGTGAAATTGCTCAGTGTCCTCCAAAGTTCCTTCCAATTCTAAAGGCCTAACTCCAAAAACTTGTTTACAACTTGTTTCTCACTGAGAAGAAGAACTTAAGAATAAGGTAATACTACTTTTGTTCATATTATGTGTGAATTATGGCTTATCCGTATTTTAGATTCCCAGCACCACTCTTTGGTGGAAACTTAATTAGCAGCATAGAGAACTTTTTTTTTTTTTTTTTTTTATGGTACGCGGGCCTCTCACTGTTGTGGCCTCTCCCGTTGCGGAGCACAGGCTCCGGACGCGCAGGCTCAGTGGCCATGGCTCACGGGCCCAGCCGCTCCGCGGCATGTCTTCCCGGACCGGGTCACGAACCCGTGTCCCCTGCATCGGCAGGCGGACTCTCAACCACTGCGCCACCAGGGAAGCCCATAGAGAACTTTTTTCAAGGTGTTCACCCAAGATCACTTTAGGATGCAGAGTCTAGTTTCTTTTCTTGAGTTTAACCACTTCATTCACGTGTGTTCTAAGATCAGACCTATTCTACAGAGAGAAGCCCTCCCCAAAGAATCCCAAAGTTCAGGAACTCTGTGTTTGGCTTTCCCCTTGCCTGCCTGAGGGAAAACACCTGCTTAGTAATCTGTTAATTTGCTTTATGAACCAAGATAATCTGCTACATAAATTCCGGTGGGCCCTTGCTTTTCTACTTGATTAAGCCATTAGCTTTCGTAATGATTACGTCGTGGAGACGGACTTGAACCTGATTCTACTTTCCTCCAAGATATGGAGTGGAGTTGCCAGTTTTAAGTGTCAGATCCTTTCCAAGCTTCTGAGATGAAGGCTAATTCAGATGTCATGTTGGTTGAACTCTGCTCTCCTTTTGCTCAGTTCTTAGAACAGAAATATGGCTACTATCACTGCAAGGACTGCAACATCCGATGGGAAAGTGCCTACGTGTGGTGTGTACAGGGCACTAACAAGGTAAGAAATGCCCTGTAACTGGCGTCATCCTGACAAAAGGTTCAGGAGGGTTTTGCTCTAAGTTTTTCCTCTTTCCCATCACAGGTTTACTACAAGCAGTTTTGCAGAACATGTCAGAAGTCTTATAACCCTTACCGAGTGGAGGATATCACCTGTCAAGTAAATTGAATGTTTGTATTTTGTGTTTGAACTGGGTAGTGATTAGAAGATTTGGAGGTAGTTTCTTGAATGTATTTCCTAAAAGAGCCTAGATTCCCAGTGACCTGAGGTTTTGATTTCTTTCTGGAAGGAGTTGTAGAAATAATACTTAACTGGGAAACAAGGCCTTGGTGTTAGGTTTTCTCCTGCTCTTGCAGACCTCGGTCATGTGAACGTCTCTAGAAGCTGTTGCGTCACTTGCAGTGTGGAAGAATGTTTGCTTTGCCTGAGACTCAGCTGAATGTAGGAGAAAGTAAACCTAGAAAACAGATTATCTTTCTACTATTATGAAGTAGTAAAGGTTGACGGCTTTACCCAAATGCATTTTATGAAGCACATACGCAAGTTAAAGTACTTAGTAAAAGCACGGGTTTTTTAAAGTTTCCATTCTGCCTGTGAGTTCAGGAAGGGATTTGTTTTAAAGTCAACCTAAGCTGCTTTAGCTTTAACCCTAAGCTTTATGGGGTTAACTGGTAACACGTTGCTTGTTACTGTTAACTGAGCACTGCACTGTGATAAAGGGCTCTGATCATCGAAGAGGGAGAAGTGACTACACTTGCCTGTTAATCACACAGCTAGTGGAGCTTGACTTGCCAGCAGAGACACAGCCTAATCAACGCACTTGGCTCCAGGTGGATGCCGGAAGCATGAACACCGCAGGGTGGGTGGAGAGAAATTAAGTATGGAAAACGTAGACTAATCTAGATCTTGGGAGAGTAGGGTAGATTCTCAAGTAGGAGAGAGGAGTTTGACAATGAAAGCGAACTTTCTAACCACTCTGCTCTTGGCCCGGCAGTTGCTGCTCTGCCTTCTGCCTCAGCTTGCGGTCCTTCGGAGCAGGGAGAAGGGCCGAGGTCAGCCACTGGTGCCGGGCCTGCTAGTGGTTCCTGGTCTCACACCTTCGATGTTGTTAAACTCCTCTCTCCTGCTCGCTTGTTCTCCACCCTTCAAGGGCAGGGACAGATTTCCTCTTAAGCTGTTTTAAAAGAAACTTCACACAATTCAGCATTGAATCCTGTGCAACGTGGGAGCAGGACTGCATGATAAAATGGTCTACTCCTCCCATCCTTCTCCTTGCTAGGAAGGGATGTAGACAGAACAAGATTAGCACAGGACTTTGCTGAGCGTGCATTCAGTTAGTATTTGAATGGACTAGAAAAATAACTTTGAAGTTCCAGGACATCACCAAGCGTTTATGTTCTGTATGTACTTCTCACTTTTTTTTTTCAGAATTGTAAACAGACTAGATGCTCCTGCCCAGTAAAAGTTCGCCACGTGGACCCCAAAAGGCCCCACCGTCAAGATCTGTGTGGGAGATGCAAAGGCAAACGCTTATCCTGTGACAGCACTTTCAGTTTCAAATATATCATTTAAATGAATGTGAAAAAACCAAAACCCTGGTCCCGCCGAACGTGTGCTAGTGGAGCAGACAAGTGAGCTTTTTTCCGTGCCCCTCTTCCTCCTCTCTGCCGCTCCCTCAAAGTACTTCTTGAAAGGCTGTATTTGACAAAGCTTGTCAAATAAAAGCATTGCAAAACAATTGATACACTGCGTAAAATCCTTAAGATTTAGGAGAGCCTGTCTTAACAGTCTGGGCCTTTTACTTTAATATCTGTCCATTGCTTACAGAGCAACCGGGCTCTGAACTAGGTTAGTCACTTGAGAGAAAAGTGTAGAGGGACTCACATGTGAGGTTTACTACGTGTAGGTCTGTAGGGCTGATGCCTATAAGAAATTAATTGAATAAAAAGCCATCTATTAAAATGAGCATCCTTCTGGGGCAGGTGGAGGCTAGAGCCAGGCCTTGACGTTTGAGGGGACTCTGATGTTTGGGGATGGGTAACGCAGAGTCAGAACCCAGAATGGATGGCCTACAGCTGATCTCGGTTTAGTCGGTGCTGAGGGAGAAAGGCTGTGAGCGCTGGTGACTTGCTAATCACGATGTCACCGGTACGGATGGGAACAGGGTGGTTAAGGGCAGCTTTAAGATGTTAAGTAACTTCAAGTGGACTTCAGCTGGTAATTTGTTAACTTAAAAAAAAAAAAAGCCCTCCTAAATGTATTTAAAGATTCAGTTAGAGGCAGCTTTATTTCGCCTTTGTCATTATGCGCTTGCAGTTCTGTAAGTGGAAACGGTGTTTGGCGCCATCTAACACAGGGATTCTCATCCTAACCTGGTTACCAAGCTTTCTACCCGATTACCAAGAAAACACTGAGACCCGGCACCAGCGCTCTCCTCGTGCAGGGATAGGGTGGGGGATGACGTGAGGGATTTTAATGAAATCAGAGTTGAGAGCTGTTGATTTCTTGGTTACAGAAACCACATAATTGGAACCAGGTGCTAATTAGGCCTCCTTCCAGTTTTCTAAGCATCCCATTTTTAAGTTCACCCTTACTACCTCATAGGCCATATATAGTAAGTCTGTTAACATCTTGGATGCTTGAATGTAGACAAATATGGAGAATGAAAGAAACGAAAATGAGTTTGAAGTCTCTAGAACCCTTTATAGCAAGAGGGAAGGCCTCTAACCATATGGCTTGGTAAGGTGTTTGTAAAAAGGCAGATTCTTAGGTCCGTCTCTACTGAATCACTACATGGAGGTGAAGCATTGAATAAGCGCCCCAGGTATTGCTTATGGAATTGAAGTGTGAAAACTACAATTGAGTCAGCCTTGCACTTACCGTAGAAAAACATGGCTGTGGGCTCTGCCCTCATAAAACTTCCAGTGTAGCGGGTAGATGGCCATTAATTTCCTGTATAAAACTTCTGCCATGCGCCATGTAAGACCTACTTGGTGCCCGGTAGGAGAAAAAAAAAGGATCTGACTTGGGGAGGTCAGGGAAGCCTTGCCTAAAAAATGACACGACAGCTGAGCTAAAGTTTGGATGAGTTGAATTAGACAAAGAGGGGAAGAAAGAACTTTTCCAGACTAAGCTAATGTGTGCAAAGGCCCAGTGGTAGAGAAAGCCAGGAGGCCACAGGGGCAGGGATGGGGATGATGGCAGGTGCAACTGATAGGCTCAGGCTGGGAGGACTCTTTGGACCTTGCTCAGGAGGACTGTTTTTCATATGTCATCAGTAAGAATCCACTGAGAGGTTTATAAAGCTGTGGTGGGGCATGGTGACAGATTCACCTTTTAAAAAAAATAATCACTCTGGCAGTATGGTGGATGCCTGTAAACCTGTCAGGAGTCTTGCAAAGATCAGATACAATGGTGGTGGGACCAAAGAGAAATGAAGGGTGAGAACTCTAGGTGTGGGGGAAGGTGATGTGTTTTGTGCTGACACTATTAACTCCTGAGGTGGTTGAGGGGTATGTACAGGGATAGGAAACCGATCTGACTCACATGACGTGCAAGGGGTACATAATATTCACTCTAAGCATTTGCTGAATGAATGAGGAACAACAGAAGTATAACTTCAATGAGTCCTAGGACAAATTCAGTGGTTATTAATACAGCTATTAAAATGGCTATTAATCATTCTTTAAGCTTAATATTGTTTGCCATTAATTTTCCTAATAGAGCAGCTAACCCTATTTTACAGCTGAGGAAAGCAAGGATCAAAATATGTGTCACTTAGAGTTAGTGGCCATTCAGACATTGAACAAAGTGGTATAAAAACTCATGATTCATAAGAGTTATGGTGATTACATTCTACCAGTAAGGCACTGTCAAACTGTATGTATAATTGGAAATTTATAACATTGATTTTTCTTTGAGAGATTGAGAGACTAGAAGGAAATATCCCAGAATACTGTTCTCTCTGGTTGTCAAGAGAAGTGATTCTAGTTTTGTTCATATTTCTTACGTTTGCTAAAGTGACAGTGGATTACTTTGAAAATTTAAAAATAAGAATGCCATAAAGTACAATTATTATCACATTGATTCTTATTTCCTCTAGTGTAGGTTATGCTGGTGGATGAGCAGTTCTCATAGACCAAAAGGAGGTACACTCACTCTGGCTTTGGTGAGTCTGTTCCAAGAAAATGTCTGACGATTTCCTAAATTTAAGGTAGATCTTATATCACTAAAAGTAGAAAATATTTTCTAAATTGTGTAAAAATCCTTTGGATTTTTCTTCTTTGGAGAAACTGCCAGATATTTGTTTTTAATATTTTTTAATTTATTTGGCTGCACCGGGTCTTAGTTGCAGCACTCGGGATCTTTTTAGTTGTGGCATGCAAACTCTTAGTTGCGCGTGTGGGATCTAGTTCCCTGACCAGGGATCAAACCCGGGCCGTCTGCATTGGGAGCGCGAGTCTTAGTCACTGGACCACCAGGGAAGTACCCAGATCTCTTATCTTGTGATTTTACAAACTTACTGTTTAAAAATGATAAATTTAGTGGGCAAAGGAAAAAGTTTGTATGAGCAAAGAAAGACTGGGCTCTGATTAATAAATTAAGCATTTGATATATTTTGTTAATAAGTGCAAACTTTGGACCCAGAGGACAAGGAGCAAAAAATTATAGGTTTTAAGGAAATCTGATTTGCAAAAGGACAATCCTAATGACTTTATATCTGCATCTTGCTTTCTGCATGTGTATTAATCTTTATTACATTATTAATAGGCTTAGTTACATATAAATAGGAGAAGGAAATTTCAACTGTTTGGAAGGTTTGGTTTGGGTAATTAGTCAATTGAACTGAATCTGTTCTCCCCCCCCCCTTTTTTTTTTTTTTTTGCGGTACGCGGGCCTCTCACTGTTGTGGCCTCTCCCGTTGCGGAGCACAGACTCCGGACGCGCAGGCCCAGCGGCCATGGCTCACGGGCGCAGCCGCTCCGCGGCATGTGGGATCCTCCCGGGCCGGGGCACGAACCCGTGTCCCCTGCCTCGGCAGGTGGACTCCCAAGCACTGCGCCACCAGGGAAGCCCTGTTCTCCCCTTTTGAAGGAAAATTATTTTTAAGAATAATGAAGGCAACATTTGAAAAGTTCCTTAATTATGCACACTCTAATCATTCATCCTTTCTTAAAATACAACACAAACCAACAGCTACAATGCTTTTTTATTTTAACAAAAAGGATATAAGGAGGGTGAGAAAAATAGGGGATGGTAAGATAGGCTGTAAAGTGTGGTGTGTCTCCAGACACCCACCCCTCTCTTCCTGCCCCGCACCCAGAAGTTATTAAATAATTTAAAGGACACCATTTACAGTACCAGAACACCATCAAAATAATTGTTTTTATCAGGGTCAAAAAATACAGTGATTATGAATGTGCTGTGACCAGTTACAGAATTTTACAGGTAACATAACTCTAGTCAGCAGTCCAGCGGCGTGCACAGGGCCCTCAGTTAATGCACTTGAGCATAATTACATTTCTGGCAGGGGTCTGCACCACCAAGAAAAGGCAAAGCCAAGCATTTCATTTCTACATTCTAAACTCTGGAATCCCAGAGCCCAGTTTAAAAGAAAAGTCACAGTGGATAAGAGATGCATATAAAAAATACAAGGTGTTCCTTTCAAATCAGAGGAATTGTGGGACTACATTCATTTCTTTTACAAAATGCTATTTAAAAAAAGGACAGAGAATCCAGTTCATGTTATGCTACAGGCTTGGACAGTGAATAAGTATATTGCATGTTTTGGTAGTCAGTCTTCAGGCTTCCTTTCATCTTCCCCCATAGCCCCAGGTTCCTTTAGGGTGAAACATGTGAGTCCTGAATAAACATATAAAAATGCATTTGCATCTCTCTTCTTGAATTCTGCAGACTTAAGGGCCTGCAAGTCATATATTTTACCATCAATGACCACAATTTTTTCTTTAGCTTTGTACACCTCTTCTTGTATAACAGTGCATTGCACAAATGTACAAGAAAATACTGGTTTTAATCTATACAGTTTCTATAATAATTATGGAGTAAAATAAGTTAACTTTTCTAATGAGAAGAGCTGACGGGCAGCATACATCTTTATTTTACATTTTAAAGTCTCTGCAGGCATCTACTTTGGTTAGTTATCAACAATCGTAACATAAGCACTGATCAGAGAACTGAGCAGCATTCCAATAACGTTAACAGATATATTATTTCTTTTTGAAATACTGGGAAAGCCCAGTTTTAAAATATTATTAAAATGTTCTAACATTTACACACTATGAAGAGTTAGAGCTAATAAAATAAAATTTTTTCAAAAATAATCTTGCAGTGCTCTTTTAGGCATGCTCTGAGACGTTATCACCAAACATCCATACCTTGAAAATATGACTATCAATCACATATTCACACATCTCAGCTCGCACACACACACAATTCCTTATACAGACCAAAAAACAAAACACCCACGCCCTTATCCCACATGTTGGGGAAAAAAAAAAAATCAATGGTTTTTGCAAAGAAGTCTTTCTGTGTATATCCATCCGACTGGATGTTCTTCATGTAGATGATTAACTATCAGTTGTTGATTATGCTTGTGACTACTAGAAATCCAAGCATCTCTGCAGGTCTTCAGCTAAAATGAACCAGCCTCGATTTCAGCCTCATTTCACCTGCTTTCCAATGTCTCAGTATTAGAGGCCATTATTGCAGACATTCTTAGAATTCTTTTTTCTCCAGAAAGTAATATATTTGTATGCATCACTTTTAGCCCTTTTCTTTTCACTTAGGTAAAGTAATTAAAAAAATTCTTTCTTCATACAGTTATTGTGGGAGGTATTGGCAGCTGTTAAACCATTCGTTTTTTTCCCCTTCAGATCTGATTCTGACGTTCTTACTTTTTTACCCTGGTAAAGTTTGACAGTGAACTGCAAGGGTCCATAGAAGGTGCTCGTTAATATTCTTAATCGCCTTCAGTTTAGTCTCTTCCTAAATGCCTGAAGTTTCTCAGAATCCAGTGCTCACCAAATTTCCAATTGGTTTGGCCTGTGCTAGGAGTTGGTATGATTGCACCATGCGTAGAGACTCTCTTATTTCTAGATTAAGTTCCATCAATTTGTAGTTGGCTTCTGACATGTCCAGGTCAGAGCCTATGACTGCAAAGCTTCCCGTCTGGCCCAGGGTCTGGTGATGGAAATAGATGTGTAACAGTGTCTGGACAGGGTCATCTTCACAACTGCCAAAGATATCGTTGGGCCACAGAGATCTGAAAACACACAGTATTTTTAAGTCCTGAGACTCAAAGGAATTATTAAAGATAACTTTTAAGTTAATACCTATAAAAATAATTTCCTTTTGAATCACTGAGGATCTGTTTTAATATTTGAGAAAACATTACTGTGAAAGTATCACAGAATGAACAAAATCTAAAATTGGTGTCATTTCATTGGTAACTGTACAAAATAAGGTCATGTTTTCCTTTCACAAAGACATAATATTGAAACATCAAACTGAAAACCAAACCCAATCTTTATCAACTTCCAGTTAGGTATAAAGGCATCTCCTATAAATTCCTTCACAATTTACCTGAAAGCTTTGACTTGTGCTACAGCTGATATAAATTCCTTATTTTTCAACGTTTCAATTAAAGTATGAATGGCAGTTTCTATAGTAGTTTGTGCAGCTTTGGAAATGTCAATTTCTTCATTTTCTGAGGCAGACTCGGCTTCTTTGAGGATACTTTCCAACTGGGCAAGTTCCTCTGACATGTTGAAGACCTAAAAGAAATAAATATACCTTAAAAGGATCAATTTGTATGTTCAGTAACAACAAGAGCATTTAAAGGCTGTGAAGATACATCTAATGGTGGCAGTATTTCCTCTTAAAGATTATCTTCAATGGTTAAACTTAGTCCTTATGGGCAGTTAATATTTCGAGTTCTTTATTCAGTTGGAATAATTTCAGCTGCCAAATAGTCGTCTTTACTCTTGATAAAACAGTTCGTCTTAAGTGTAATAACTGTTACATTGTAATAAGTTAAAATAATTGGTTGCAACCAATGTTTATATTGGTTTTAACATGTGATATATACTTCATCTTGGATAGTAAAAATACATTTGTGTTATTTTTTTTTGCTAACAGTAGGCCTGGAATTATGGGATGATCATGAAAAAAATTTTGACAGTAATGAGGAGTCTTTATATTTTAAAGGGTTACTTACCCAGGGTATTTTATATAAACCAGTACGTGTTTATTTTTTAAAATAAATTTAACCACTTCAGATTAGAAAGCGAAGTGATTTCCTCGGTGATAGTTTTGGTACCAGTGGTTGACAAGGGGGAAAAAGACTCAAGTCCCTACTTTTGAATCTATTCATGACACGATTTCTGACATTCGCAGTGCTCTTGACATGTTTTTTCTTGTGTGCATTACTTAAACTATAGAAATACTATGTGGACAAGACGTTAGAGGCTTTCATAATACGATTTTGTCTTTATTGAATTGACGTGCTTTACTTCATTTTTGATTACAGATGATCTGTTGCTGCTACTGCGATCTTTAAGGTCTGGGATCTTTTAAGATCGCTGGATATCTGCTGTCAGATTTATGAACAGGTCCTGAAATAGTACATCATTTCAAAAACCAATAATGCTTAACTGGGTTGTGGGGGGGAAAGATTCACTATAAGCGACTTTTCACTTCATTGCTCCTGCAAGGAAATATGTATGTATGTATTTTAATTTCCTAGAATCAGTTACTAATGCCTAGTACAACTGAATATTTACCTCTGCTTCATTTTTAATTGTGTTTACTTGATTGATAAGTTTACAGTAGGCTTGGAACAGAAGCAGCAATTGAAAATGCAATTTGTATAACCTTCGGCAGAGCTCCAGTTCCTAGAAATAAATAACACTGTGTTAAATTTAGGTGTTATTTTCCATATTTGACTAGACAACATATTTCAAATAAAAATTTATAAGTAAATAATTGTTAAAATTTGTTCTGAGCTTAATTTTTCTGCAGTAAGCAAGTTAATATGGTATGAAGTTGATGAAAGACAGATGAAAGATGCTCTGAAGACTGGGATTAAAATAAAAATTTAAAGATTATTGGTTACATAATTCATTTTTAGTGTGAAGCACATTTTCACATTAGACAAACGGAATTTTTCAGCAGGCAATAAATAGAATGCTTTAAAAAGAATTCACTAGAACTTAAAACTTTAACTTCATAACGAGAAGAATTTACAAGTGCATATACTCTTGCCACACTGAGATGTACATCTCACTGCGTTTATCAACAAGTGCTTGATAAAGCAAAAAGTAAAACTCTGGATAACCTCTCACCTAAAAAGTAAGAATAGTTTGTCTTTAAAATGAGTTCCTTTTTTTTTAAGAAAGCAAATTTGTAATCTCACTGAAACAAGACAAATTAACAAATGCACTTGGATTCTTAAAATTAAGAAATATAAAAGGAGACATGTTAGAGATGTGTAAAAAGGCAGCGCTAGTTGTACAGATTAATTATAAAACCTCATTGTCTTTGTAGGACTGAAACATTTCATGGATTAGGGCTATGCAAAACTGAAGCACACACTACTCTTAAAGCAGTCCATGACAAAACATTGCTAGGTCACAAATGGCAAATGAAAACCAGTTTGTCTGACATGGATAAGTAGTCTATAAATTAAGACAGGTCACTTACTGCTAGAATTTCCATTTGCTAAGCAAGAAGGTGATCGGGTCACAAAAAATACAAAGGAAGAAAAAGACCAAGAATTAGTGTAACAAATCATTTTAACTAGGGTCACAGATGTCCCAGGCAAACTGAAGAACATTTAAAATTACACCCAAAAGAAAAATTTATGATGCTATTTCCAGAATAAAACTTTTTAGACATTTACTGTAACAATCCAGGGTGTTTTTCACTCTTTGCCAAATAACAGCTAAATTACATTTAGGCTATAGTTTATTTCTTGTGCAAAAGCTACAAAGAATAAAACTAGTGGGATATTGGGAAAGTTGGCTACTGAAAGTGGTCTTCTATCTGGGTTTTTATAGCCTTTCCAAAAAAAAAAAAAAGCCAAATAAATTTCCGTTAGTAAAGTGGAAAACTTCTGATTACAAATTATGAAATGATTTGCTCTTCTCAGAAAAGAACTGGTTTATAATTTTATGTATTTGCCCATGAGAAGATTCTCTCTGGCGTGGCTCATTCTGGGTTGCCTACCCTTTGCTGTCTAAGTCCTAAGTTGCCATAATTAGTGCTGAATCGGAAGGTAAAATATTGAGAGCAGTTGTGTGTTTTAAATTGCATTGCAAATGTAATTTAGTAAACCTCAGAAGTTCAACCCAACTAGGTTTGAATCAAACAAGATAACGTAAAATACACCGTGAAACATCCAGGTTCTGGAATATTTTAAAATTATTACATTAAAATATCTACAGCAACTTAGACCTAGTCTCAGTAATGGAGAAGAATGACTTCTAATTAAAACAGCAATCGCCAGAATGTAAATACTGCTTCTAAAAGTCCTTCTTGAAATCTGCTTTTCTAAATAGTTTCCTCTGAAGCACTGTTTATATAACATTTATTCCTATCAATTTAGAAGGGATTTGCTAAGCAAAGGTGAACTTCAGCTCCGTACTGCTTACCATAAATTATGTAGATGGTCATCCTGTGAATGTTAGTTGAGCACAATCCAATGTCAAACATATTAGCATATCTAAATTTCTGAGGTTTTACTTCATACAGTTTTATATGGAAACTAACAACAATTTGAGCTTTTAAATATTTTTTTTCACTTCCATTAGCATAAATAAAAACTGACTCTACACACGTATTATCCAGAGCATCTACTTTGGGGTGTAATGGAAAAGAAAATCACTGATAAAGTTTATGATCACAACTGTAGGAAATAACACAGACGTAATTAATTTCATAGCTCTGAATTACTAGAAATCACGCTAAATATGTTAACACTGTACATTTAAAAACATTGCTTTAGTGTACTGAAATTTGCATATACAGTCTTCATTTACTTTTAATATGTATTGATTGCTTATTATGCAAAAGACTATACTGGTATACAGCAAAAGACAATACATAATGTGCAAAAAGGGACCCCTGCTCTCAAGGAGCTGAATGTGAGAGGAGACCTAAGATATCAGTGGAAGTCTTCAATGTACAGAGTTTTCAGTTTTCACTTAGTAGAAAACCTCAAGCTATATTAATTGACACAGACTCCTGGAGATGGAACTCATTTTCTTCAAGGTAGAAGGGGTATAAGAAATCACTTAGTCTAACCACCTAATTTATATATGAGAAAAGCAGTTTGTTACTTGCTTAAGCCATAGTGGCAAAGACAGAATTAGAACCAAAGGATCTAATTCTAGTCTGGGGTTAATTTCTTATCTTGCCTCGTTTCTTTCTTTACACAGATTATTTGACAATTTCTTTATGACAGAGCAGGATTTGGAGTCAGCCTTCCAAGGTTTGAATCTTAATCTATTTACTTACTGATTCTAGATAAATTAGCTTCTCTGAGCCTCAATTTTAATTTGCATATACTTTTTCTCATTTATTTTAAAATATTTATTAATTGCTTATTATGTATCCTCATCTGTGTAATGGGGCTAATTACAACATCCACTAGACAGAGCTGTAAGGACTGAGATAATGAACGTGAAATGCTCAGCACAGTGCCTGGCAAATAGTTTATATTTATTGAGAGTATACTGGTATTTTCTCAACATTTCAGTTTTGTAAAGCTTCACATTTTTATTACAATAGTACAATAACTTACAGTGACTAGAAATCTGTAACAATCTGATGTTGTAAAAGGTTAGAATTCTCATGTCAAATGTAAAGGGTGTTAACTGATTAATACATGTTCCCCATATGAAGTTATACTTTTATTAGAATGATTTGTAGGTCTTAATTTTATCCTCCTTTAATGTATGTGTTGTGCACTTTTCTCTAAGCAAATATATTACTATTATTTTCACTGAATTTTATACTAGCAAAAACCATAATTTATCCAATCAGAATTTCAGCTTCGGAAGGGCTAGTATGAATGTATATAACATTACTCAGGTTTGATATCCTGACCAGACTATTTATCTGTAGAGTACTAATGCAGAATGAAAAAATGTTTAGAGAGGCAGATGCAACTAAAAGTCAACTTGGACTGTCCAGATATTCATCGAGCTTATCTATGGAATGTTATTAAGCTTCAGTCATAAGCTGGCCGTTCATTTTTATTAAAGTGAATTTTTCATTACTAAGCCAATATTCCACTGAACCTAACTTTTACGAAGATTGTTCTGATAACAAAAATGAAGAATGTTACAAATATTCTTTATTTCTAGGAATATCAAGGACATTTGAGCATACGTATTATTTTACCTGATACAGGAATATAGCAAAACTAAGAATAAGAAACTTACTTGTGCATCTGTGTTTATCCTATACATGTCTTCTTTGGCACCAAATGTCCTCTTACAATTGTCTAACCACTGAAAAAATAAACAACAGTAAATTTTAATACAGTAATTGCACAATGCATAATGAAATTGGTACTGTAATGGCCTGCTCATATAAAACAACAATCTTGGACTTCCCTGATGGTACAATGGTTAAGAATCTGCCTGCCAATGCAGGGGACACGGGTTCGAGCCCTGGTCTGGGAAGATCCCACATGCCGCGAAGCAACTAAGCCTGTGCGCCACAACTACTGAGCCTGCGCTCTAGAGCCCGCGAGCCACAACTACTGAGCCCACGTGCCACAACTACTGTAGCCCGTGCACCTAGACCCCGTGCTCCGCAACAAGAGAAGCCACCGCAATGAGAAGCCTGCTGGCCGCAACTAGAGAAGAGCCTATGTGCAGCAACAAAGACCCAAAACAGCCAAAAATACTAAATAAATAAATTAATTAATTAAAAAAATAAATAAAACAACAGTCTTAAAAAGTGAACTTGAATTTCTAGGACTGGTTGTAGACATAGACTTTCATCTCCATTTGAGCCGAATCATTTGTATGCAGCAAACCCAAGCAGAGGATACTGTGTATGTGGCTACATGCACACGCTGGGGACGGTTTACTAATGGAAACACAATCAGCTGTCTTCTATTCCAGGGCCTTGTGGCGCTCCATTTCAGTAAAGAATATTCATTTTGTAGATTTTATGGGAAATCTTCACAACCTATACCTGACCTTTGTCTAATGTAAGATGGGGAAATGAAAGATGGGCTTCCTGTCCTGTCAATTTAATAAAGGCAACTTAGAAAGAATTAACCAGGTCCGTTTGCTTATCGGAAGTGTAATTCTCAGAAGACTTGTGTCACTTTTAATTAGTGAAACAGAAACTAAAATACATTTTAAATCTTGTTTTTGTTTCTTTTTCTTCCTTTTTGGACAGCAATAAATGACAAACATATTATCTCCAATGAATATTGAATACAGAAGCCAAATGTGGATTTTCCTTTTCCAGGGGCTGGTCCTAAAGATGGATATTTATTTAAGGTACCTTTTCCTCGGTCAGATAAAAAGAAAATAATAGCACTACGGTTTAGTGGGGAAAAAACACTGGAGTCATAGAATTTCCAAGCTAAAGTGAAAGCTTAGAGCCTTCAAGTTGAGCTCCTGGGTTTCGACGGTTTGATATTATTAATATTACCAGTTCTTTTGACGTCCTAGTTCTTTTTGTGTGATAGATTAAATATAATAAAACTATATATATATATATATATATATGAAGTCATTGGGACTTTGAGAAAAACTACTAGCTACGTTTTTACTCTTTGAAAATATTTCAGTAGTAGACATTTGAAATTCTCAGTTGTAGCTGTTAATGGTCTACATGCAAAGAATGAAAATTAGATGTCTCGGTTGTTTCAAAACAATCTCTTTGACCTTATGTCCCTTTTATCCTGGTTCCTCAGCCTGCATGGGCCCTCAGGCTCTTTACTTGACAGCCTCTCAGAAGAAAAACATGTTAGGTTTTCCTAGTAAGATACAGCTGCTGGTGGTCACTGTCAAAAGCTATCTAGCAGATTTCTTTATATGAGCAAAATTCAGTTGACATCTATCATGGAATCTGTACCTTAATCTTTATTCACTCAAAATGTTAAAATGCCTGTACACTTCATCCTCATCACAAGTCCGGCCCAGTTTGTCCAAGTATACTGATACATTTGAAAAAAATACTTTCAATTGCTTATTTAATGGCTTGTTCTTACTAGATATAATTTTTTATACTCTATGCCTATGATATGGCATTTGGGGGGCACTATTCAAAGTAATTATTTCTGATTTTTATTCCGTTACAAGAAAAGCCCCAACCCTATTGTCCCGTGGCTCCACACTGGCCTGCAAAAGTACAGGTCCACACCTTCCCAGTCAGTGTATACAAGATACAGTAGACGGTTTGTGTACAGAATACCCTCCAACCCACATGTAACAGTCTTCCTGTCATAATGGATTTTTTTTTTTTTCCCCATGATGGATTTTTTTTACTCAAGGCTCAAATAAAGGTTAAAATTTAATTGGAGAGGTTTGGCTTCTGGGTATGATGGGGTAGCTTGTATAAGGCCAGTCCTCCAAGAACAACTATGGAAGCTGAATACCACCAGCCAGGAGGATTTAGGGAGTCAGAGAAAAGTACTGAAGGGAGCTGTACACTGACTCCAGCATTACCCTAGGGGACTTGCTCATTGATGTCCACGGGCTCAGAAGCGGAACAAAAAGTAGTGGCTTATAGTTCACTGGGCTGGGAAAACAGGGCTGTCACAGGTAGTGAGGTACTGAGGGCCAAGATCCTGGAGAAAAGATAACTGCAGAGAAGGGAGCCGACCAATCTGTGTGCAGTTTGCTCTTGGGGCACTTGTTCTGTATTTGTCATGTGCAGGAGGAGAGGCTAAGAAAGCAAGTAATAGCATCTGGGAGGATGAAAAGGTAAGCAGAGACTTTCTGGTCTCGTGGTGCTGGGGAGATGAGATAAGAATTGTTCAATCCCTGCCAAGAGAGCAGGGTCCTGATAAATACCCCAGGCTTTCACCTGTGGTCCTTAGAAGACTCAAGGAAAAATAAAAGAATGTATAGCTAAAAAACTATTAGAGGGGAATGAAAAATCGTTGATAGAAAAGAAGTTAAGAAAGGAAGGAAAAAGTAACAGAAGAGATGGGATAAGAAATGGTGAGATGGTAGCTTAGGAAGGAATCAAATTCAGTTTTCTCTTCCATACAAATATTTTACTGGATTCGGCACAATTTACTGAACATTCTTTTCCTACTGCATTGCCACAGCGCCTTTGCTGTAAATCATATGATTATATATGTGTGGGTCTGTTATGTTCTATTGGTCTATTTGTCTAATTTTATGCCAGCACTACACTCTTTTGAGATTTTTAATAGGTCTTACTGGATGTAGGTCTCACTCTGTTTTAGACCTTGTTGCTCCTTTTGGACAAGATTTGGAAGACATTTTCTGTCGAGGGCAGACAGGAAATATTTTAGGTGTTGCAAACCACAGATTTTCTGTTGCAACTATTCTGTGTCACAGTGCAAAAGAGCCATAGACAATAGGTAAACAAATGGGATGGCTATGTTCCCAAAAAGTTTACAAAAACAGGCAGGGAGCCAGATATGACCTGAGGGCTATAGTTTCCTGACCTGTGTTCACGACTGTAATCAGCCTGTCAATTTCCATTAATATATTGTCTGAAATTTGGAATGAGATTGCATTCAATCTATAGATCATTTTGGGGAAAAATGACTTCACACTGTTGCGTTTTTTGATTCATAAATATGGTATAGCCTTCCATTTATTCGGGAGGCCTTTAATTTCTCTCAGTAATAATTGAAATTTTCTGTGTGGAGGTTTAGCACATCTTTAAATAGACTTAATTTGTAGGTATTCGATGTTCTCCTGTTGTAAGTGGTATCTATTGCTGTATAACCAACCACCCCTAAAACTTAATGGCTTCTTAAAACAACAAGATAAATCTTTGGGTTGGCTGGGAGTTTTTCCTGGTCTTGCCTAGGGTCACTCATGAGTCTACAGTCATCTGATGGCTTGACTGGGGCTGAAAGTTCCAAGCTGGCCTTCCTCAAGTGTCTGGTATGCTGGCAGTCAGCTGGATGCCTCCACTCTCCTCCACATGGCCTCTCATCCTCCTGGAGGCTGGAGGTCAAATAGTTTTCCAGAGTTTGTTCCAATTTACACTCTGACAGGCATGATGGCAAAGGCAGAAGCTGCAAAAGACCTCTTAAGTGCTAGTCTCAGAGGTTGCACAGCATCACTTCTTAATTTGATTGGTCAGAGCAAGTCACAAGGCCATCCAGACTTAAGAGGTGGGAAAACAGATTCCATCCCTTTGATGGGAGGAACGACAGCAAAGTCATATTGCAAAGAAGCGTGGACACAGAGGAGCATGATTCATGGGGACTGTTATCACAGCAATCAACCTCCTAGGATAGACAGAGATTTCTGAAAACACAGAAGCACTAACCATAATGGAAAAGATGGATTAACTTGGACCTAAGTAAAATGAAAAACTTCTGTTGATCAAAAAATGCTATTGAGATAGTGGAAATGCTAGCCACAGAGGGGGAAAAAATTTGTAATTCATACATCCAGTAAAAGGCTTGTGTTTCGAATGAAGAACTCCTACAAATCAATAAGAAAACCACAAATAACCCATTTACAAAATTGGGCAAGATACTTTAGGCACAATTCACAAAATAGCTAAATGAAGAAGAAAAGGTGCTCAAACAGTCGTCCGACAGATGCAAAATAATATCATGAAATACTACCTCACATCCACCAAAAATGACAAAATGTTAAAAGTTGGCAATACCAAGTGGTGGCAAAGGGATTAGGGCATGGTAACTCCTGTACACACGTCTGATAGGATTGTAAATTGATGTAACCTCTCTTAGAAAACTGCTTGGCAGAATCTACTGAAGTTGAACAGATGTATACCCTGTGACCCAGCAATTCCACTCCTAGATAGATATCCAACAGGTATGTGAACATATATACGTAAAAGACATGTATAAGAAGTTACACAGCAACATTATTTGTAACATGGCCAGATCTTGCCCGATACTTTCCTGCTACTGAAAACTCTCCTCTTCTCCAATCTGTCATTACTATCTCAGTCCAGATATAAGATCACTACCCCCTTAATAAGTATTTTCTTATACCATATTCTTTTCCTGAGATAATCCCCCAATCTAAAATTAACGTCTGTCAAGGACTAAGGTTGCATCTCTATTCCATGAAGTTTTCCTATCAGCCAAAAGGGACCTCTCCTTGGAAATCATACATTTGGTTTGCATCCGTTCTCTGTTAGACCTGTATGATTTGCCAGTACTTTTATTTATAGCTATAATTTAAACATTTGTTCCTAATTATTCATGCACAGTATCTGTGCTTTATATTCCTATCTAGAGTATTTAGGGAATAAGAAACAGGTTTAACACTTCATTTTTCACAGGCCTTTACATGTGATAGATATTTAGTACTTATTAATGAAAGACTCATCTCCTATTCTAGGGGAAAAAATGCCTACTGTATGCAGTTTTTTTTTTTTTTTTTTTTTTTTTTTTTTTTTTTTTACTGTATGCAGTTTGTGTGAAAAGGAGAAACTTTTTTTCCTTTAAGTTTTTCTGCCCCTGCCAATTGAAAATATACTGGATTTACTCTCAGGGAAGAGAACGACTGTGTTTTGCAGTGCCACACTGGAGTTAAACATTTCTTTGCAGGTAACATCTATAATACACTGTGTGCTTCTTTCTCCCTTTGCTTGCCCACGTACACATACACATCACAGGAAAAAGAGGACCACTTTGTCACAGGTTGCAGATTTTTCTGGACCACAACATCACTGTGCCTTTCTCAGGGAAATACTGCCTTTATACCCCAGCTTGCAATGTTGACAGCAGCTATTACAGTCTCAACACAGAAGCATTTTATAAAGCTCATTTTCCATTGTGCTCTTAGGCTCTTAGAGGGCCAATTTCTAAAAGCTAAAGATAGGAATTTACTGGACAGAGAGCTCCAAGGCCCCAACATTCTCAGTATAACCCTGAGGCAAGTGTTAACAGGTTCTGTTTTCCATCTCAGCTATTATGCCAGGTTAGCGCTTCCAGTGTCACAAGCAACTACTTTATTTTACATGGTAAAAACAGACTGACCTGCTCAGCTGCTTCTCGTTTGGCATTGTACGTATCCAGGTGCTCTTGCAATTCCAAAACACTGAACTTGAGTGTTTCTAGCAAATCACAGGACATCAGCTGTCAAATCAGAAACACATTGATCCAGGTCACCGTTTCTGATCACAATCCTGAGACCAAAAACGCTGGTTTTCAGGCCAGCTTAAGCCGGCCTCCCTAACTGTACGCTGTCCCGTACTAAGGACTGACCTTTCACTGAAACAGAGGAGAAGTGCAGTGCAATGTCAGAAGGATAAGCATGCCTTCAACTGCCTTCCAAAATGGGCTCAGGCAAAAATGGCATGTCAGTCCAGGATATACCTTAAAGGTAACACCCTTGAAGCTTTTTTAAACCTTAATTCTTTAAAAACCTTAATACGTAATCTACAGGCGTGCTTGGACACAAGTGGGGAAGACCAGGGAGTTCTGGGTTCTTCATGGGGGAGGTCTAGCCCTCTCCTACCCGCTTTTACTCAGGAATCAGGAAAAGTACACATCTCTAGAGCATGATCTTTCAGCTTCCCCATCTAGGACTCTGTGGAGGGTGAGGGCAGGGAGAGGCCAGAATCAGAAATAGTCACAAGCCACTGCATATAATACACGGGAATTATATTCTGCTAGATATTTATAATCAAGTTGAAAATATGAACCTTCAGACTTCAAAATTCTGAATTACCTTAAAATAAGACCATTTACTGAATGATGCCACTTCAATTTAGTTTTTATAATAAGCCCTCATGTTAAAACTTACTGTTTCAGCATCCACAAAGACTGTCGGGCATTCTGAACACATCATCATCACTTCCAGTGAACTTTTAAATTTGGTACCAATGCGTTGCAGACTCTCACCAAGAAAGCTGACTGCCTCATTAGTTATGTCTCCAAACTTTCTTTGAATTGACTATGGAGGAAACATAAGAAAAATGTTAGTATTTCATATGAAAGCCTTTTTTCATGTTTAAGTAAAAAAGCATAATTTATAATTAGAGCAACCTTTTATTTTAAAACTATTATTGTAGTGCTGTATAGAACTCTTAAAACTGATCTGTAAGTCCTTGTTTTTAGGCACTTTAGGAAACATGGTAATTTCTAAAAATGATCAAAACAGTATTTACAGAACAGTATTCCTGAAAAAAGAAACTATTGATACAGGCCATTCATATCCCCATTCCTGAGGTTTTTTTCATTAGGAAAGACAGAAGGAATACATGCTATATATGTTGTTGGAAATAAAGTCCTCACATGTGTGAGGAATTAGCTCTTCTAAAGTTAAGTTCTACCTGAAAGAAACTTTCAGTAAAAGTAGTGTACTCTCCTTGGCTATGAGCTGCCTTCTGACTTTAAGTCATCAAAATGCATCAAGGATAATATCTTCTCAAAACTCAAGAATATTCAATCACATAAAACAATCAGTGCCTGACCCATAGTGAGCACTCAATGGATTAGTGTCATCAACAGTGTAATTACTATACAAATACTTAACGTGTACCTACATGTATATGTGTAGCACCATTAGCTGTCATTATGATTAATTAGGAAAAAAAAAGCATAAGCCACAGTCTTGGGCATGAAGAAATTTGTATCTCTGGCATGAAAAGAATATAAATAGAAACCCGAGTAACAACGCAAAACTACAGAATGAAATAAATAAATGCTCCAGGTAATAAGCACTAAAGAACTTCCAGGAGGGAGAGACCGAAGGTTGGAGTGGTTGGTTGGGAAAACCTCAGAGAGAATGTGTAGTGAGCTGGGTTTTCTAAGATGGGCAAAGTTGCTGAGGTAGGGAGGAAAGGTGGCAGGTAGTTTGGAGAATAATGACTTAAATGGTGGCATTTCTCTCTGCCTTGGTTTCCCTAGCTACAGAATGCTAAAAACACATCTACGTTACATAGGTCTATTGTAAGAATTGCTTAATGTAGAACATTTAGCCTAGCGCCTAGCATGTACTGAATGCTCAATAAATGTCAGCTCATATTATTTTTAGGGCTGGAAGCAAGCCTGGCTAAAATTTGTAAGGTCCCCACACAGTGATGAAAGTGCCAATGAATTTAACACTTTATGATAAGTTGTCTTATGATACTGACGTAAGCTCCTTGAAGGCAGGAACCATGCTTTATATTTCTTTGGTGTCCCTGGAAGTGCCTAGCATACTGCAGAAAACTTATCAGATGTTGTTCTGAAGTTTTACTCTAATTGCCTTAGAGGCGATATCGGTACTAGTCATTGTATAATGTCCCAGCAGTGCTACAGTGTCGAAGTGTAAATTTAAATATCACTATCTTAGGAAAATAAAAATTTTTAAAGGGAATCAGTGGGAATATTAAAATTTGAGATACTGATTTTAGCCAAAACCCCATAACTTTATCAGGTAACTATAATATGAATTCAGAAACCCTAAACCTCACTGACCTGAAACAGCCTAGAAAACACGTGAAAAGTAAACACTGCACAGGACCCATCGGTGTCAGACAGCATCTGATTGACGTGACAGCGCCAGGCTTCTTCTTCGTCATCGTATGCTACTGGCTGAAAAGCGGCTATGATGGCAGAAAGAAATGGTGATGGCAGAGGTGATGTCTGTGCTTCTGGAAAACCATCTTGCTCTTCTTCATCTTGACTGTTAACACAGATATCATCATCATAATATTATCGCAAAAGAACACACTCAATTACTTAAAATAGTTTGTCATCTAACATGGATTATTTTTTACTCGTATATACACATTGATTTAGAAAATTTGCAACCACCTAAACTTTGTGAGGAAGCACAAACAAGCTGATTTTCTTATTCATCCTGTTCTTTCTAGCATCTTGTTCTTTCTTAGCATCTTTGGAATCAGAAATCTAATTTCACATGACCAGCTTACAACAGCTCAAGTCCTAGCATAGGCCAGGGCTATGGAATAATTTCTGTAACTTCTATGAATAATACAGATTAGAATGCTTTCATTTTAAATGGTCAATTTTGGAGGCTTTTTATTTGAACAGGCCCAGATTGACAATGATAATATTTTTAAAGTTTTTGTCATGTACTTTTATGTCAAGGGCTATATATTAGGTGCTTTATACAGATTGTTTTCATTCAATCTTCACAGCAACTCAAGGACAATTAAGTACTATTATTATCTTGATTTTTTACCAGTGAGGAAACAAAAAGTTCAGCGAAGTTAAATGATGTGCCTAGGCTACTGGGTAGGAAATGACAGAGCCATAATTTGAAGCCAGGACTTCAAATGGGACCAAACCCAGTGTTAAAGCCATGACATATACTATATGCCTAGCAGTATGGCAGTAACAGATCTGACTCAAAGAAACATAAGGCCTGGCCATTTTCTTTGAGAAATTTATAATCCCCACAGTCAGATAATACATACAAAAATGAGACAATGGGAAAAGATGGAGATGTATTTGGGTTGGGCATCCTATAAGGAAATGTGTGACTCTGGGTCTTAATATTGCGTATTTCACATTACAGGGTAGCTCCACAAGGCTTTATAGAAATTACGGAGCAATTCCTATGGAAGAGAGGGATCTGAGAAGACTGGGGGGGAAAAGATCAAAATGAAGCAGACATTTGAAGTGAAAAATTATATCTCAAAAAGTTTAATTTTTAAAATGTCACTGTGGTGATTGATTTGAACAAAATGTATCCTCTAAGCTTGAGTACATATACCCCTATATTTAGTAAGGATGTTTAATTCTATTTCAACTTCAGTGCTTGGCCAAAGTCAGCACTTTGGCTGCAGCCTTTTAAAAAGGCAGACAGCTGAGTATCTACCCCTGCATCATTTCTGGTGTCCCTTAACTTGTGTATGATCAATGAGTGAGTGAGTGCGTAGGCTACTGTCACATCCAAGTCAGTAATATGAACAAGGTGTGTCACCAAGATTTGTTGTTAACATCTGAATGTACACTTTCAAGTGTAGGCAGGCATTCCAGATACACTGAGAGTGAAAAATCTCATGTGCTATATATGTTAAAACTCAATTATCACTTGAAGTACTGATATAAATGAGAAGTTTTTTTTTTTTTTTTGCGGTACATGGGCCTCTCACTGTTGTGGCCTCTCCCGTTGTGGAGCACAGGCTCCGGACGTGCAGGCCCAGCAGCCATGGCTCACGGGCCCAGCCGCTCTGCGGCATGTGGGATCTTCCTGGACCAGGGCATGAACCCGTGTCCCCTGCATCGGCAGGTGGACTCTCAACCACTGCGCCACCAGGGAAGCCCAAATGAAAAGCTTTTATTGTAGGAAAAGCTCTGATATACTTGATTACTTATAAAAATAATTATCAGGGAGCTTCAAACTGTTGAATAGGGAAATAAATACACTGATAGAGAGTGCATTAAATTAGATGTGCTTATAAAGAACATTATTTTGAGCCACAAATATTTATAAAATTAATTTAAAAAGCAAAATAGTAGATGTAGATTATATCATAAGTCTCATCATTATAGAACTGTTTGGTATTTAAGTTACATAACAGCCACCAAACTTTCTTTTAAGAACTTTATGTAATAATTGATTATTCAATTTTGTCAGCCCATGAGTGAAAAAAAGTCCTATTTAAGAATTCAACTATCACTTTGTGATAATTTTGAAGCTATGGTGCATAAACATTTAAAAGGAGCACTCTAACATCTGACAGTAGTAAGAAATGGTCACTTTTGCCCATTATATAAGTCAAGCTTTAAAAATATGACCGTTGGGGCTTCCCTGGTGGCGCAGTGGTTGAGGGTCCGCCTGCCAATGCAGGGGACACGGGTTCGTGTTCCGGTCCGGGAGGATCCCACGTGCCACGGAGCGGCTGGGCCCATGAGCCGTGGCCGCTGAGCCTGCACGTCCGGAGCCTGTGCTCCGCAGCGGGAGAGGCCACAGCAGTGAGAGGCCCGCGTACCGCAAAAAAAAAAAAAAAAAGACTGTTGATAATAAAACCATAAAACTATCTTTGGAACCTATTTCAGATTTGTTCTGGTATCACAGAGTTCATTCCATGATTTTGATACTTGGTTCTGGCCATGGCCCAATATTGATTTTAACACTCGGCCATTTGGCATTTTGCCAAAATAGGTACTTGGTGTACTGCTAAATGCAGAATGCTATTCACTATGTTCTGAGAATGGCCTACTTGTTTTTCTTTAAGTGAATGTCAATAATAGAAAATAAACCCATCGTAAAAATGAGGTAACTCATTTTACCTTGGAAACACACACAGGAATGAAAGTCCGCTTACTAGAACAGAGGGTCATATTTGGGAGGCAATAGGAGAGAAAATATCACCTCATTATCGTGTCTGTGATACTGTATTCTCACCTAGACAGCCCAGAGAAATCCGCTTCCTCTTCTTCACATCGTTCATCCAGTTCTTTCAGAGCTAAGGTGACATCTTCTTCACAGACTGACCCGGGGTAGCTCTCCGGAGCCGAAGGCTCTGGCATGTCAGTTTCCTCTAAATCAAGAATCCCTTTACACACGAGAGAATCCTGCTGTTCTTGAATAATATACGACCCTTCATCTTCAAAGGCTGTAAGAACTTGTTCCTCCTTTAATACTGAGCTTGTATCCTGTAAAACAATTATGTTTTTTATGGCCTTGAAAAACATTAAAGAGAATTTTACCAACACAGAATAAATGACTATTGCCACCGACCTACATCTGTTTTACTAGGCAGTCTTCATTTACACAGTTTAAGTTTTGGAATTTTTGGACTCTGATCATATAAAATTGATTTTTAAAAATATTTCCAGCTTTAAAATATTTTGAAATTAAAATGTATCACCTATTGCCACTTAGAAACATCATGGAGATCTTTTTTCTCCTACTAGGATTTAGGTGTTTACTTAGAAATATATCCTTATATATATAACACCTTCTCTCATACATATTCTAATTCCACATAAGTATAACTTTGTATTATTACTATCAATTCTCTCTTATTTGAAATGTCATTTCTTTCATTATGCTTGAACCTTACATCCAGTGAATCGTGGATATAAGAAGGGGAGGTAATTCAAAATGGTTAACCCACTGGTCCTATGGGGCTACCGTGAATCAAGAACAGGTCCTGACCAATCAGGAGGCTGCTGAACGAAAACAGGGAGGGCCACCTGACTGGTTTAAGTGAGCCGAACACCAGAGATGTAAGATTTGCTTTCAGCTGATAAGACCACAGTAACTCATTTAGGTTTGAGTTCTGAGGCTGCTTCATCAATGAGTTAGAGTTCAGAGAACACTGGGAAATTTTAGACTGTTGTACTTTTGAGAATTAAATGAACTATAAACATTTGTCAATGGGGGAAATGATAATGGAAATGTGTGTTATAAAGTATACAGTGTGGACTTCCCTGGTGGTACAGTGGTTTAGAATCCGCCTGCAGATGCAGGGGACATGGGTTTGAGCCCTAGTCGGGGAACTAAGATCCCACATGCCACGGGGCAACTAAGCCCGTGTGCCACAAGTACTGAGCCTGCGAGCCACAACTACTGAAGCCCACACGCCTGGAGCCCATGCTCCGCAACAAGAGAAGCCACCGCAATGGGAAGCCCACGCACTGCAACGAAGAGTAGCCCCCGCTCGCCGCAACTGGAGAAAGCCTGTGCGCAGCAACAAAGACCCAACGCAGCCAAAAATAAATTAATTAATTAAAAATAAAAAATTTTAAAAATAAAGTATACAGTGGTATTTCCTTCCTATCCATTGTAACATTACTGAAATGATGTTGCCATGTGCCTGGCGTGGAGTAAAAGTTCAACAGGTACTGGCTGAATAAATGAACTACCACTACTGAAAAAGAAAAATACTTCCGGGGTGTATATCATGTCATATCAGCACCATATCAGCACATTAGTTCAATCAGTTTGAAAGTAAGCACTAAAATAGTCTCACAGCTTTAGGAATAAAGATGAACTTCTTTCAGTACTTAGACCTAAGGTTACTACTTAGTTCTACAGTAGTTCCTTATCTCTTTTTCATGGATAAAAATAGAATTTTCCTTCCAAATTATGAAAAGTAAGTGAAATCCAGAGCCCCTGACCTCAGACCTCATCCGTAAAATTCATGTATAAAATGAAGGATTTTGACCAGCTTCTGGGCTGGGTGCTCTGGGATAAATTAATAACTACAATTAGTGTGCAAACTAATAATGGGGTTAGGCTAATGTACAAATGACGATAATATACGGTAGAGTATGGTACATGTAAGGTAAATATAAGTGATATACAGAGGACTACTGGTACTCAAAGGGAAAGATCACATCTGGTTGAGGCAATGAAGACTAGTCTCTTTGGAGGAAACGACATACGGTGGGCTTTGACAAAGATGGGGTAGGAGTAATGCTATGGACCAAAAGTTTCTGTCCCCTCAAAATTCCTATGTTGAAACCCTAACTCCCAATGGGATGGTATTAGAGGTAGGGGCCTTTGGGAGGTGATTAGGTCATGAGGGTAGAACCCTCATGAATGGGATTAGGACCCTTAAAAGAGGACAGAGAGCTGGCTTGTTCTTTTCCCACCATGTGAGAACACAACAAGAAGAGCTCCCAGGAAGAGAGCCCTCACCAGACAACGAATGGCTGGCACCTTGATCCTGGACTTCCTGGCCTCCAGAACTGTGAGAAATACATTTTATTGTTGATGAGCACCCCTGGTGACAGTATTTTGTTATAGCAGCCCAAGCTAAGATAGACGGTGTCTCAGGGGAAAGGACTTAGAAGATATCGAAGGCACAGAAGAAACATGGCAGGAAAACACAAAGTGTACTAAGGGAACACTGGTCTGGAGGTAATTATGCAGGGAAAGCACAAACTCTTTGAGTCTTCACAGGATAGTACTTTATAAATAATATAGTATAATCATTCCTTCATTGCTCCAATAGCTTATATTCAGTACACTCTATTTAAGGTTTCCATCTGAATTTTTTTCTTAAAGATCTGGCCATTAAAGGGGTAAGCATTAGTTATTTGGAAAGATATTTTTCCTTCTACGTATCATGTTGAAATAACCCACCAAACTTCTTAGTTTAATGCCGTCACTTTTCATTAGTGTACGCCTGTAATTTGTTGTCATTTGTTCTTGAATAATAATTTGAAAATCGATGTTTTACCTAAAATTATTATTATATAGTATATGCTGAAATTTTCTAATAACACCTAGAATGCATGAAGAGAGTGCTTTTTGGTTAATGGAATGAATTCCACTATTATACACAGATGGTGAGAATCAAATTTTCTTGAACTTTACCTTCTTACACAATGTCTGTCTGTCTGTCTCTCTCTCTCTCTCACACACACACACACACATGCACACTTCCATTCCAAGTTTCATTTCCTATAAGGAATAATTTCTGTCACACATGAATTGGTATCTAAACTGTTATAGATACTAGAAGAAATCCCTCTGTGGAGGTTTCTCTGATAAACACAAGGACGTAATCCCCTCTAGAGTAATTTGTATATATTATAGAGAAGGGAAGGACACACTGGGCTCTAAATTTTCTGTCTTGAGGTGGAATGCTTTAGCCTGTTACGTTTCTTCTTCCCGATATTAACATAATTTAAGGGGAAAAATTCAAACATTTCTAGGATTTTTTCTTTAGTTCATAAAATGTTTCATCTACTATAATTAACTGTATTCCTCTTCTTGAGAAACTGCTTTATAGCAATATGCATAGCATATGTAACTCATCTATAACTATATAATAGAGTTCTGGTTTTATTTCAATATATTAGTGCTTTCCTACGTTTTTTAAAGGCACAATTTTGGGTCATCTAACACTGTTTGGCACACCAGGGAAAAACAAGTTAGGTCATCATATCCAGCAGATACAAACTTGAATCATTCTCTTGTGGACAGCCATTCTTTTGGGGATTAATTTTAATGTCAATAGAATTATTTCTAAAAGAAATAGTATGATTCAAAAATATCTCCTTCATTCTCATCTGCCAGTGTCACGAAGTTTACAGTGATACTGAACTGTACTACTGTAAAAGGGAAAAAAACCTAGTAAATTAAAGTGGTTTTCCTTCATTTAAAAAGAAGTATCCTCAGGAACTTTATAGTACCTTGGAAGTAGGCCCATTAGATATTGTCGGATGAATGAATGTCTCATCTGAAATAACACAATTTCCAATATGTGTGGAAATATATATGAATTTCTGATTCATTTCCAATAAATATGAATGATTTACAGGAGGTAGTTTACTCACTAACTATGATTACAGCTATTTTAATTACCAAAAATAAAAGACTTCCCTGTTTGTTAACTACACAAAATTAAAGCACGTGACCACTTAACCATACTGCTTTTGTTAAAAAGGTATTTCTAGGATCAGCCTGCTGTCTTCCATTGTTTCTAATGAGAATGTCTGTTGACCAGTAACATGCTATGAGGCACACCAGACACAGTAGATTAGATTAACCAGTAGCTAATGCTCATGTAGCAAGCCTTCCAACGCTGAAAGGAACACAGTCTACTTAAAGCGCAGCTCTGCACCCTGTCGGCTCCCCCCGCAGACACTTTCCTGCCCACGCACTCTGTCGCTTCGGGACCCCCGATCTCCTGCTGATATTCTCCTCGTTTGTCTCCTCATCTCAGCCCCCTCCAATCCTCCCTCCACAGCTCGGTCAGAGACTTTACTAAAACACTGATCGGACTTTAACCTTCCTTGATGACAGACTGCAAGCTCCATGTGGCAGGTAGAGGTACTGGAACCAACTTTCCCTTTGCCCCAGAAAAAGCCAAGATTGAAGAGAATAAACACAAGCAGATCATGTCCTCCTGCTGAAAACCCTGAGACGGTTGCCTGCTGTGTGGCCTCTAAGCTTGCCCTCGAGAGCGCCCGGCCCCTCCTCAGGGAGTTCCTCCCCGACTCCACTCCCTCAGGTACACGTGCTCCAGCCCCAAGGGCCGGCCTGTCAGCTCATCAGGGCCTTCTCCACTCCCGTTTCCTGGGCCCTGAACATTCTTTCTCCACACCTTCAAGGGCTGGCTCCTCGTTACTTGTTTCACCTCAAATGCCACCCTATCTAACTCTCTCCCTTACCAAGTCCACATTATAGTCAGATTTTCTTAGTATGAAGAGTAAGATGATCACCTTCAGATATATCATTTATGTTTTATCTGTTTTACCTGTTTATTTTGTCTCTCCTACTAGAATTAAGCTCCATAAACCAGGAGCCTTGGCCTGTTTCACATGGTGCTATATGCCCAGGGCCTAGGACAGCGCCCAGCACACGGCAGGGGCTCAATAAATAAATATTGCTGAAATGTCTGACTACCTGTGTGCCCCGTATTCCCAAGTCGGTATCTGGTACGGGGCTTGTCACATAACAGGCATCGCTGGGAAGAATGAAAATTCATGACTTCCTATCATCTCAAGGTAAAGTGTGTCTTTAGCACGGCCTGTGGGACCCAGCATGTCTTAGACTCGTCTATCTCTCCTACTGCTGCTGCCTGCACATACCATGTTATTTCACATGGCCGTGTCTTTCTGCATGATGCCCCTCTGCCTGCAAAGTCTCAACTGCCACGAAGCCCATCCTTTGCCACCATCACCCTTAATGCACAGCTGATCGGTTGTCCTTTGAGTTTTCACAAAGCTTTGAGCATGTCTATTACTGAGTTTCTCATATTGGCATGTAGTGCCCTTTTTTTAAACCATCTCTGTCTCCCTTAATAGACAGTGGACACTCTGAGGACAGGGTAATGTCTTATTCATCTTTCTAGCACCTAATGGAATGCCCAGCATCTAGTAAATCTCAATAAATATTTGTTGAATTGAATTACCTAAACTTCAGCCGTACTAATGTGAGCATTTAAAAAACTCCCCAAATGCCTTCATTTCAGAATATATCTGCTTACTGTAAAGATCTACAATACACTGTCAGTGTAATAAGAACATGAGATTTCAACTGACTCAGATAATAAGATCTAACAACTAGATTGGTCTAGATCTAATAACTACATTAATTTGGTTAACACTGAAAAAAATATAGTATTTTCCTAATACCAAGGCATAACAGCATATATGAGAGAGCTATAGCAATTACAGTTTAAAAAATATCTGTAATAATCTTAAAAAAAAAGAAACAAAAAAACTAAGAAAACTAATACTTACTTATTTTTGGTCAGTCATTAGCTTGGAATCTGGCTTATTTCTCACAGGCCTTTCCAAAAAACATAATACTGGTAGTTCCAAAATCTTTCTAAAAGGTTTCATTTTAACCAACTGCTAACACAGCTGGCCTGAGGTTTTCATCCCAATTATAGCACCAATCACAAAAACCCAAATACAAAGCAAAAAGAGAAGAAAAAACAAAAGCGGTCCTTCAAAGAAGGCACAGCACCACAGAAGATGCTCCCATCCCCAGAGAAGCGCCTGTACATTAACCTAATCACATTCTGCAGCACAAAATGCTCATTAAAAACACTCAGGGTTATTTTTAACCTGTAGGTCATTTCCTTAATCTATCAATTTTTTTTTTTTTTCAATCATCAGATCTGACCATTTCACTTAACCAACAGGTTAGAAATACTGGTAACAAATCAAATTAATTAGCGTATCAGATGAAAACTCTTTCAAAAGAAAAGCAAGGGGTATAACGGATTGCTAAAAAGAGCCCAGATTGGCCATGCACCAGCCCCCTTGTCTCCCCACCTCAGGCAGCTGGCTGTTAGCATTATCTAGAGAAGCTTCCAAACTTGGGGTCTCATCTCTGATTTGCAGCACTTCTTCTGTTGAGATGCTGCCCGTGGAGTCTTGAGACTGAAGAAGTAAATCAGGATGGTCTGGCATGGTTTCATCTGCAGCAGAATCATTGTTTAACTACAAGGAGAGATAGTAAGATAAGGAATTCATTTATGAGTCAGTGACGGTCACAAAGGCCACAAGAAACATTCTATGTTGTAAGACATTCTGGGGCCATAGTTATAAAGAGCTTCTTTGACTTCCTAAAATTACTTTTTCCCCTCATTTCAGTCTATGCCAGAATTGGTGCTGTGAACGCAAGCAACTAACCCATCAGCAGAAATGACGTATCCGTTAACAAGGGTTAAATTTTGCTAAATAAAAACTACCAAAGTGAAAGAGCTCCTTGTGACTGTGTTAATCTTGACCTAAAATTCTTATTTTTACAGTGACGTCTCGTGCTTGCAGTTGGTCTAAGGACTCGTGAAGGGGGCGCTTTCACCTCTCCCGTGGCTTTGGCACCAAACGCTCAGTGGATTCTCAAGAAGCAGCATTAACTGGGAAGCAGGCACATAAGTCTGAACTGGCCATTCACTTATTTAAGCAAAAATCAATACCACAAATCTTCAGTAAGACGTAAAGAATTAGGACAATAAAGTTGTAATGGCAGGCCAGCCTCAGTGGGTTTATGTTCTAAGAAAATATTACAATTTTTCCTCTTTTAAGCAGGGTTATACATTTTTTTTTAAGGAATTATTTTTTAGGTGTGAAATGGTACTGTGATTATGATTTTATTTTATTTTTTGAATTTTTTAAAAGTATACATTTTATTTAATATTTAGATACACTTTTTTCTCTTTTAAAAAATTTAATTTTTTTAAATACAGCAGGTTCTTACTGGTAATCCATTTTATACATAGTAGTGTATACATGTCAATCCCAATCTCCCAATTCATCACACCACCACCCCCCTCCTGCCACTTTCCCCCCCTTGGTGTCCATACGTTTGTTCTCTACATCTGTGTCTCAATTTCTGCCCATGCAGGGTTATACATTTTTAACGGCCAATATTTAACATAAGAAAAATCAAGTTCATGATTCAGAATAGATAAAGGCAAAAACTAATTTTTTTTTCCCTGTGAGGAGGAATCAGCTTCAAATTCTTTTTTAATTTCACTACCACTATGACTAGGGTTGGCCTTCTAAGGAGACCGTCAGTTCTGCCCTGAGGCTCTCATGGGAGCTAAGCTTTGTTAAGCACTTACTATATGTCCTCCCCATGAAATTCCTACGAGGCAGGTACTGCAGGTACTACTGGGAGAGGGTAGGTAACGACCACAATTACACAGCAGGTTGGTGGCACGATGCCAGCCTCTGAGCCTCTAGTCTGGCTCCAGGGAGAGCCTGGGCCTTCTTCATTGAGTCGCTGCTACCAGCAACTCACTGTTCCTTTAAACGCGCACAGTCCCAGGAGGAGACTGTCCCTTAGGTAGCATGCAGACCGCCTGGCTCAAATGCACTTACTAGCAGTGTGTCCTGGGACAAGTCACTTAATCTACAGAAATGCTGTAACCAGACTTAGCTTGTGTGGTTGTGGGGAGAGTTATAGTGACTAATCCGCGTAAAACACCTTGCCCAGGGCCTGATGAATCTCAAACACTCAGCGAGTGGTAACTGCTGCTACTGTTATCAGCAACACCTTATCACTTAATACGTGATAGGAAGTTAGTGGAAAGACATATTGGGGTAACGGTGAGATGCCACAACAGGAGGGGTGACAGGAAGCCAACCACAAGCTGACAACTGTACATGCTCGCTATCGAAAGCCAGCTCAGCCTGGCCTTTCAACAGCACTGCCAGTGCTTTACCAGCAGACCGAGTGTGATGCAAATGGGCCCAATTAAAGAGAGGCATAGAAAGGGCCCTCATGTAAGAGCGCTGTAACTGTAGCTGCCGCCTGGTCTGCACTAGCTGACTCCTCATCGCGTGGGCCACGGTGGCTAATCCACACCCCTTCTCTCCCCTCGTCCTGCCACCTTCAAGTTCCAAGCCAGCTACCACTTCGTGCTTGCTGCTCCCCTCACTCCACATTTCTGAACGGACAGACTACTCCTGCAGCCTTCATTTTCTCATCTCTCTCTGAATATCTTCCATCTGGCCCTTGGAATACAAGTCAGAACCTCCATATAACTGACTTGATCTTGCAAAGAGAGCAAAGCTGTGCTCCATCTTTCCACGCTGACGAGGAAAGAAAAGCAGGTGGAGAATTAAGCGGTGCCGGTGCTCACACCGATACCAAAACATGTATCATTCGAGGCGAGGGCCTCTAAAAGTGCCCAGCACGACTCACTGTTACTAGGAGAGAAGCAATAGCACATACGTCTCAGCGGCTAAGCGGCACACAGTATCGAATGTGTGTTAGTTCTGTCATGAATAATGGAACACTGCACTGCGGCTACAATTTTGTATTTTCATTTCAGTGTGTGCATTTCACCCGCACTGAAATGAAAATCACAATATAGAGAAACAGTAACTACTAAGTTGGAAGTTAGGAGAAAGGAGGCCAGCTGTCACTGTACGAAAAGGTCAGCGTACCATCTGCGTGCGTGAGAGTATCTGGCTTGCTGTGAGTGCTGCTTCTTCTTCTGAGGACTCGTCCGTATCCTCCTGGTTTGTCAGGTTCAGGCTGGGGGTGCTGCTGGAACACTGGTACTCCTGGAGGGATGGTGTGTCCCCTTTGTCGATACTGTCCAGTGAGCGCCTGCGGACTCCCCAGTTGAAATTGTCCATGCTTTCACCCTGGAAAGGCAAGACATCGTTTCTAAGACCTCAAATACATGCTTATAAATATAGGAGAGGTAATACAGCGGGAAAACATACACCAAGATGAGAAATACTTAATGCATCATCATAAGCAGAGTTTCAATCAGCCCTTCAATTTCTTGAAACTTTTAAAACATCATTCAATATTTATAATATTTAAAGGGATCAAAATATTTGGTCAATGACCTGTTTTAACTAAAGAATTCTCTTGACTTTCTATCTTATATTACTGGGGACCAACTAAATCTACTACCTAGGCCATTTCTATTCTAATACACAAACACAGATGAGACCACAAGGAAGACAAATACATCACAGATGACAACAAATAAACAATCCACAACACCAGGCTGCAACTTACCTGCAGCTCCTGGTTAGCAAAAAGGAAAACACACAGAATTAGAAAGAACGAAGACAAACATGTAAATATACGCTACACTTTTGGGGAAAACTCTTTGTGATTTCTCAAACCCAAAGACTGATTCAAGCTCTGGATTAAGCTTTGTGCAGGAAGCCAACATGTGATTCAAACTACTTTTTTATGCAAAATATATTGTGAAAAAGTCAGAGACAGACACTTAAAACAACATTTCTATGATACACTTTGGCAACACAAACTTTAGGAAAATCTTCAAAATTTACATAGATTTAATGCTGGATACAATGTAAAACTGACTTAAAATACCCACATTCAGTTGACAACATACAGGTTCACGATTATTTTAGACTGTAGCATGGTTCTGGCTACACCCAATGGTCATTTTTTGCTACAAAGTAGTTTAAAATCAAGATCATATTTATCAAAACATATCTCAAAAGGTCAACAGGAAATAGGACAAATTTCAATTTCGCCCCACTTACGGATTTATATAAGTTAACGTTTCTGTTATTCCAAGCTGATCCTCCTTTTGTAAGGATATAACTCTTACGCTCCTCTTTCTTAAGCCCTGATGACAAATTACAGTGTGTTGGCTAGCAAAATATGACTTATGTGTATTCCTTTACTCAAGAGGGATTGTCCAGAATAGAGGTTTTCAGATTTTTTTTTTTTAAATAAAGCAGAGGAATACTCATGTCAAATGAAATTTACGACGGAAATCAACTGTGCAAAACTGATGAACAAAACCAGGGCTGCTCCGGTTGAAAAAGGTGGCCAGGAGTCCTCGGATCTTTCCCTATTTCTCAGGTATCCTACAAGCCCTAAGGCTCTGCAGGTCAGAGTTTGAAAGCCACCTTCCTAGAACATATCATTTCAAATATTGTGATGTAGCAGAACACATAATAATGGCAACAGCCCTTGATACATATCTGGTGAATGAATGAATACACACTGTGGGCTTTCAAGGTTGGGGAATATTTTAGAAGTTTCATTAGCAGTCAAGTTTGTTTTGTAGCAAAGTACTTCCTTTTACCATGTTCGAAGCAAGACTATCTTTAGGTTTTAGAAAAGCTCTATCATTTGATTTGGCCTAATTATGAGGCATAAATTAGCACCACCCTCCCCAAATTACTGTGACTTGAATGAAAGATAGAACTACAATAAGCATCTTTAATTCCTTCTAAGGTTCTATTCAAAAGTCATATTCATTACTATGGACATTTTAGAGTACTGGATGAACCTGAAAGTATTTGCATTGTTCTTTAAAAAAAAAAAAAAAAAAAAAGGCAAACAAAAAGAAAGAAACTGACCATTACAAAAATGTCAAGAGCCAGCCTTTAGAGATTCTAAATTCTGCGCTGAAAAAAGCAAGTAACTACAGAAGAATTTATAAGTGGCTCATGCCCGTGAGGTAGGGCAGCAGGTCTCTTGAACCCACCACACGTCCTTGCCTGATTGTGCAAGTCTGTCCAATTTCCTACAACATGTTTTTCAAACTGTGGGAGCGACATCAATTTTAGAGGCTGGTGACCTGCTCTTTTTAAAAAAAAAAACAAAAAACAAATGAAAGGAATAGAAAATATCACTGTGCATAGCATAGAGTAAGGATGCATATTCTTGAAATTTTTATTTTAAAGGTGCGTCCATACAGATACACTTGGATGTGATATAAAATGTACTAGCAATGGCCACAGCTCAAAAAAAAAAAGTTTAAAAGCCACTGCCCTGTAAGACGCTGAATAATACTTGTTCTTGGGCTCCTGTGAACCTGTCCAGTGGTGTCTTTGGGAATATGGCGAACTAGGACATAGGAGCCTGTGCCGCCCCTCAGCCAGGGTAAGGGCTTCTGCTGATCTCTGAGGCGCCATGGTCATACCCTCATATCTGCAGGGGTGGGGGGTCTGGGGGGCCGAAGCACACAGGAGGACCTCCCTAAACTGGCTTCCTATCAACAGCTAATGGTGTGACGTGGCAGAAGCCATTACATTTTATTCCTCCACCTCACCTATATGAGCCAAAGGAAACATCCCTTCAAGAGGGTTGATGAATGCATGCAAGTTATATGAGCGATTTTAATGTCTTTGAACAGAGATATATCAGTGACACGGTATGGATACTTGACAGTAAGGCATTTGGGGCTCTTGAAGATAGACATTTGTAACAATTTTAGAATGAACATTTTTGTGATCTGTTTGATGTAAACTTTTCAGATTTAGGAGACTGTTGTTTAGGGGACTGACTGACATCAGCTACAGGAATAGGCCCTGAACTGCCTAACACAATCAGGGCAGTGGGCAATCCTGTTCTCTTTGCCACAATGATTGGTTTAGAAATTGGCAAATGTCCCAACTTGGGCCAATGAGATGTGACAAGAAGCGTGCTAAAAGCATTCGGAGAGTAACTTCTTTACTTTCATGAGAGCATTTCTGGAAGTGACCCCTGCTTCCTCTTAACACTGCTGTGTGTGGACATAACCAAGGTCGTCTGAGGTGAAGCTGACTTGCAGAGAAGGGCAGAGCCTACAGAATTGCAGAGAAACAGCCGGAAACCTCACTGAGCCTTGTCTAAAATAAGCTCTAACTCTGGGCTGGCTCAGCTCTGGGAGCGTGAATCTACTTTCCGAGTTGGATTTTCCATTTAGGAAGCATCTAAACTGACACAACTATCAACTTTCTCTAAATGGAGTCAATATCAAGGACAAAGTCCTTGGTATTGAATGAAATGAGGCATTTGAGAGAGCTGGCTCCAACCTAAAGAAGAAAGTGATGATCAATGTCATAGGCAGAATCTCAGCCACAGGAAAGTGTTCCAGAAGGGAGCCAAAGGCGCTTTAATCGTCAATTTAGTTTCAGGGCCACCCTCTTTAAAGTTGTCTGATAATTTTTTAAAAAATAACTAATTTTATTTTTATTTTTTGCGGTACGTGGGTCTCTCACCGTTGTGGCCTCTCCCATTGCGGAGCACAGGCTCCAGACGCGCTGGCCCAGAGGCCACGGCTCACGGGCCCAGCCACTCCGCGGCATGTGGGATCCTCCTGGACCAGGGCACGAACCCGTGTCCCCTGCATCGGCAGGCGGACTCTCAACCACTGCGCCATCAGGGAAGCCCTTATTTTATTTTTTAAATTTAATTTTTTTGGTCACGCTGCTCGGCATTTAGGATCTTGGTCCCCCAACCAGAGATCGAACCCGTGCCCCCTGCAGTGGAAGCGTGGAATCCTAACCACTGGACTGCCAGGGAATTCCCCATGTCTGATATATTTAAATGTAATTTTTACTATTCTGCTGCACATTAATTTGTATAATTCATGCAAACATTTAAGTCTAAGCGCACCCTCATTAAAAAAAATACTTTCGAAGAAATCCATTTTTACTCTATATTTTAAAATATAAAGATGAAAAATTAGATTTTCCTTTTATTTCAGACTTATTCTGCTATGCCTAACTGTACTAATCATGTTTAGTTCCCAGTTTAGATTTTTACCTTTTGACTTTACCCTGCCCTTAATCAGGAAAGATCCTGTGGTTAAATCCTTCATTTTCATGCAGTTGTTAACTATTGTATAAATATTATAAAAGAAAGCCCATATCCTTACCTCTGCATCTTCCAACTCAACATCTAAAAAGTCAAAATCCTTAAAAACGCCAAACTGTTGTTCACTGCTGTTATCTTCCACAGCTACTTCTTCCTCTTGAATTATGTCCTCTGTTGCAGAAATGAGGCTAGTCTGTTGGTCCCCGACTTCCAAATCCTCATTAGAAGAAAATACAACCTGACCCCCAGCCAAAAACAAAGCAAAACAAAACAGAACAGAAAAAGGCCATCCATCAGCTTTGTCACTCTGAATATGGGACATCAGTGCCCTAAGAGCCATTGCAGGCCTCATCTGTCAATGAGCTCAGAGCTTCAGTTTGGTCTAATGTCTAACTGGGAGTATGCTTAATTAGCATAGCGGCCAAGTGTCAGAGAGGCAAGTAATAGTTTTTTCATTCTAAGTCAACACTGTAAGTAAGGTTAAGTTAGAAAAGGCAAGCAAGGAGACACAATAATTTCCGTTTCTTCATGGACTAACGTGATTGTTAAAACCTTTACACAGGTTTTCATGATTACTCACTGATGGATTCTTCGGAAGACCAGACTCTGGACCACAGAGAGAAAGCACATTCATTAGCTTTTCTCTTGTTCTTCGCTAAGGAGAAAGAAAATGCAAACGTTACGATTCCTGATAAACTAAGACAAATTCTCAAGTTCTCATACGTAGAATGAAATGGATTCTTCTATTCTATGAACTTTTTTTAAATCTTGTTTTAAAATTTTATTTTTTTATTTTTTATACAGCAGGTTCTTATTCTTTTATGTACCTGTGATAACTGTGGCCTCTTCCAACTAACAGGCACCAAGGCATTAGAATTAGAACCAGAAGAAGTTGAGGAAGTGCTTCTCGTCACAGCAATCACTTTCGGCTTCCCGTTTCTTCCAGTTGCGCTATGCTGATCACCATATTTATTTCCAATAATTGGTGTCTACACAGAAATAAAACGCCAGTGTTTGACTCAAATAATTCAACATAAATGGGTTAATAGCGTATCTATAATGACATTTTTTATAAACAGCCAAAAAAAAACAGCATAAGGAGAAAGATTACTTAGCGTAAGGCAGATACTACAAAAATCAAAGGTAATGATGATATATATATTTTTTTAAATCATAAGATTTCACTTTATTGGGAACCAGTCTCTGAGGAGATTATTGGAGAACTTATTCCTACTTTAAATACAGATCTGCTTTCTTTAAAAACGACCATCTTCACCTTTCCCCCCATGATTATAAAATAGGTCCTCTTTGAAAGCTCAGAAAATATGAAAATGATTAAAAAAAAAATCACCTGTCAGCTCACCACTCAGACTTAATGTCTATTAATATTCTGGTGTTTTTTTGATGCATGTTGTGTGCTTCAATAAGGTGCTTTGGCAAACATTCAAGATAAGTAACAACTTCAAAGAGAAAGCTATCTACATATGTCTTACTGCAAATCTGATATGTAACATTTCCAAAATTTATTTCCGTAAAATTCCATGATGAGTCCAAACGTTGGATGATCCAAAACATGTGTATTTACTTGGCTTTGTGAAGTGTCTCAAATTTGCATTTGAATATAATTTTAAGCTCACTTGCATGTCACCCAAGTCCCCTTATGATCTGGTTCCTGCTTATCTCCCCAACGTCAGCCTCCACCACTCCCTCCTGAACTTCACACTCCAGCAGAGCTGAGCTTGCTCCCCAAGCATATGGTGCCTTTGTGGACCTATGTGTTGGCACATGTCACCTCCTTTGCATAGAACATGTGCCAAGCAAACCCCTAATCACTTTGAACATTGCCTCCAGACTTCCAAGGAGGCCTATGCTGATACCACCACCACCTCTGCGTAATTGTACTTGGACATTTACCAGGTGATGGTGATTGTTTCTGTGCCTCTCTCCCCCTGCTATACGGGAGTCCCTGGACTGAGTGTGACTCATCACTGCTCCTCTAGTATATCTCCAGTGCCCACACAGAGCAGGTACTTGGGAATTTTTTGAGGAAACGAATTGAAATTAACTATGTGATATAGATAAAATGTTCTGAGGATTCGTACCACCGTTCTCAACAAAATAATTGTGACACCATCAGTTTCTGACTCAGAAGAACAGCAAAGCCCAGTTTCTCTATCATATTCCCATTCTATGTATTCCATGTTAGAAATTCTCAGGTGATAGAAACCAAAACATTGGCAGTAAACATACTTTCTATCTTAAAAAAATAACCAATAAGCTCTGGATAAATTCTAAGACCAAGACTAAACTGCAAAAATATTTTTTAATCTATATAATCCTTATCAATTAAAACATGAGTAAATCTTCAGCTGTTATCTTTCTCAACTCCCCCCACCCCCCAATACTTGATCAATAACTTTTCTCTTGAAAAATTCCTGCCTTGGCTTGTGAAAGACCATTTCGATGGTACCAAAGCCAACAAGAGTGGGCTGAGTTTCTGGAGGAGAAAACCCAAAACTGATGCTCTCCGCAAGGGTCAAAAAATCTTTGCATGAGATTTGTATCGATATTAATATGTAACATAGTCAGGGTTCAGTTCAGTTCAGGGTTCATAGTCAGTCCCTCCGGACTGGGGGGCCCTGCCTCAGTCTAGCCCTAACATGTAAGGCTTCTCAAATCTCAGTTTATTTTAGCCTCATTTTTCCTTCCATGATTTCAACCATCCACCTATATGACACTGAAAACCCTTAAACTTTTTCCTTCCGCCCAAGTTTTCCTCTAAAACTTCAGATCTCTTTAGGTAATCAGCACCTCTGTCAGTATGTTTTTTGGTCTCTTCAGAGCCAGTATACCCGAGACTGAGCTCATCACGCCCTCCTTCCCTGCTAATACCTGTTCTCCCTGCATTTCCATCCCCTTTGAAAGGCACCAACACTCACCAAGTTGTCACAGCAAATGTCCTTGTCTGTTCCTTACTTAGCACCTCCTCTCCTTCCCATCAAACCCCATCAATTACTTCCTCAGACTTTTGAAAACCATCCCTTCCCTCTTTGTTTCCTCTGCAGTTGCCTAGGGACACAGTCCAACATTATCTTTTACCCAAATTACTCTAAGAGATTCCTTAAAAATTTCTACCCCGCTCCTCCCTGGTCCATTTTCTATCCTGTTGCCAGAGTGATCTTCCTAAAATGCAAATCCTAATATTTCCTATTCCAGCTAAAAATCCTTTAAGAGCGCCTACTGCTTCAAGAGAAAACCATCTCGTCAGACAAGATGCCAGTGACCTCGCGGCTCCCTATGCCTTCAGCTTCCTCTCTCATCCTACTCTATACCTCCATCCTCTGTACTCCGTGCTCAGGGTAGGCCACAGTAACTGGATGAAAGTTTCCAGAGCGCCGCGCTTTCTCACACTTACAAGCCTTCATTCACACATGCTGCTTTTTCTTGGATTACTCCCCCCTCCCCAGACTTCCATATATACCTGTCTAGGGTTACTTATCTCTCAACACTCAGCCCAGATCAGGTTAGATGTACATGCTATATATTCCTATAGAACTTCGAACCTACTTCCAGCCAAAGCACTTATCACAATGTTTATTTGCCTATCTCCCCAAGAGGCTATAGGCCTTCTCCCCTGAGAGCAGTCTTCTCCCCACTCCCACCCCATTTTCATGACACCTGTCACAGCATCTACTGCTGAGTATGAGCTCAATCAATACTTGTGGAATGACAGAATGAATAAATGAAGAAACGAAAATTTCTAATAGAGCACCTTTATCAATCTCTGAGCATCTTACCTCAGATATATCAAAATGAAAATCTAAGGTCTTCCCAGGCAACTCCTTAGAGACGTTATTAAAAATTTTAGTGAAGGATATTTCAGGAGAACCTGTATCTCCTCCGTAGGTCCTGGGGATATCGTTGGGCACGACAAGGCTTGCTGAGCGAGACACCACCAGTTTTAAGATGTTAAGGGCTTCCTTCCAATAAGGACTCTGGTTTCAAAAAATAATAGACAAATACATATTTAACTAAGAACAAAAACTTAGTGTACACTGTAGACAATGAAAATCTTATTTCTACAAAAACTCCTTGTAAATTATTCATTTTTACTTTGAGGTACCTAACAGAGGGTCTGAGTTACAAAAGGAAAGAAAATAAGTTATTATTTGTACGGTTAAATTTATGAGATATTATACATATAATAATGCTACCAGCTCAGAATATTTTGCATTTTTCCCAATAAGTGCTTTATAAATATTATTGGTTGAGAAAGTCTAATACAGTAATCTGGCAGTTGGGGTAAACAAAGGGGTTGTATATATATGTGAACTTTCTAGATGAATGAAGTATATGGCTTTAGGACTCTAAAACTTTAAATGTTTTAAGTCTTGGAGATAAACAATTTTTGACGCATACTTTTTAGACATAAAAATATTAAAATACTAAATAAATTTCAGATTTTTCTTAATGACCCAAGCCCCGAATAATAAGCATAAGTGCTGTGCTAAAACGATGCTCTCAGTGATTCCTGAGCTGTATAGGGTGAACTTTTCCCCCTATATATGGTGGCTATGTTTTCGAGTTATTCTTCTGCTTTTAGTTTTGTATATTTCTGCCAATATAATTTAGGAATGATTTATATGACAGACGTATATGTGGAGAGGAATTAATGCCTAATTAAAAATTTAGAACTTTTCTTTTTACTGCCTACTGAAAATCATATAAAAATGACTTTTTTTCTTTCTTGTGGTACCAAAATCAAACTTCAACCTTGTCTTATACATATTGTTTCACAGTTGGCAGTTCTGAGAGAGGGAAAATACTACTTAAAAAAGGAAGTGAAAAATCTTTGGCAGAAATGAATTATCCAATTTAGCTAATAACATCTTGATACGAAGACATCTAAAGCATAAAATATTACTAGTTATTAAAAATGTCCACATGAGGCTTCCTTGGTGGTGCAGTGGTTAAGAATTCGCCTGCCAATGCAGGGGACACAGGTTCATGCCCTGGTCCAGGAAGATCCCACATGCCGCGGAACAACTAAGCCCGTGACTACTGAGCCTGCGCTCTAGAGCCCGTGAGCCACACTACTGAGCCTGTGCACCACAACCACTGAAGCCCGCGAGCCACAACTACTGAGCCCACGTGCCACAACTACTGAAGCCTGCGCACCTAGAGCCTGTGCTCCACAACAAGTAAAGCCACCGCCATGAGAAGCACACGCACTGCAACGAAGAGTAGCTCCCGCTCGCTGCAACTAGAGAAAGCCCACGCACAGTAACGAAGACCCAACGCAGCCAAAAATAAATAAATAAATTAAAAAAAAATGTCCACATGACACTGTGACATTTTAAGCACATCATCGTAGAAAACAGTTTATCTTTAACAAAGTTAGACTATGTAAAAATCATCATCATTTTTTTCTTATGGAAATAATTAGGAGCTCTGGGCATTGCAAAATGCTAAAATCTCTTCAGAGATATTTCCATAAATTATATTGGTACTTGTGTCCTAAATGTAAAAGATTATCATTTACATATATATCTGAATATACATATATACATATATTTGAATATACATATATTTGAATAAAGCAGAAGTCACTAACTGGGATGACCTGTCAGCTAAATATAACCTTGGTTTACCCAACATTTAAAAATAAATTTAAGGACTTCCCTGGTGGCACAGTGGTTAAGAATCCGCCTGCCAGTGCAGGGGACATGGGTTCGAGCCCCGGTCCAGGAAGATTCCACATGCCGCGGAGCAACTAAGCCTGTGTGCCACAACTACTGAGCCTGCGCTCTAGAGCCCGCGAGCCACAACTACCAAAGCCCATGCGCCTAGAGCCCGTGCTCCGCAACGAAAGAAGCCACTGCAATGAGAAGCCTGTGCACTGCAACGAAGAGTAGCCCCCTCTTGCTGCAACTAGAGAAAGCCCACGCGCAGCAAAGACCCAACGTAGCCAAAACATAAATAAATTAAAAATAAAATAAAATAAATTAATTAAAAAATAAAAAGAAATTTGAAAAGAAATTTGAGACATTTTAAAATTAGGCAATTTTAAAGAAAAACCCAGATTTTGAGCTTCTCTTTATAAATTAGAAAAGAAAAATTAGAAGTTCTGGCCACAGTGGACCTGTACTCCAACATGGCAACCATTCTTAGTCGTGCTGTTCCTTTTAGATGAGGAATGTGCAGTTCACTTAGTCATAAATCTATGCCCTCTTATGGTTACTTGCTGGCCCAGTGGGCATATAAGCTTGTGGTTCTGAACCAAAGAAATGTATCTATGTTTCATAAATTAGTAATTCAATGTGCTATGTATTTCTGCGGGTGATCCAGCAAATATCTGATGAGTTAACTTCTTTAAGCCTTAAGGAAAAAAAAGAGAAAAGTGCTTTAGGAAAAAAAAATATAATTGTTGAATGGTGAAGCCTTGCTCCTTAAGAGATAAAAATAGAGAAGATACACAGGGTTACCAAAGAAACCTATGTTTTTTTTTTTTAATATTTGCAATCACTGATTTTCAAGGGAATCTAAAAAATAACCCAGATTACCCAATAAAAATACTGAAAAACATTTTGATACAGTTGTGTTACTTTCAGATATGGACCAGAACACAAACTCATTGCAGCTGAGTATTTCCATTTGTAAATTTTGCTTTAGTGAATACAAGTATCACTGGAGTAGAAACACAAAGTATTAATCTGTTAAGGCTCTCAAAGAGTTTGCTCTGTTTGGTCAGTTGTATCCACAATACTGCTCTGGTTGTCAAGGCCTTTCTTACAGATAGTTCTAAAATGAAATTCAGTACAGACCAAGTTAACTTGTCGCCATTTACAGTTAAACCAAGTCTGATTTTCTACTTTCTAAGTATCTGGCACTTTTTACCAGACACAGAAAGCAACTCTAAAATACAGACTCTTCAAAGAGTTCTTCTGTTTCTAAAAGTAATATCTGTTCATTATGTAGGACTTGGTTAAAAACAGAAAGGTACAAAGTACACTGTCCAGAGACAGTGACTGCTGCCATTTGTGTACATTCCTTCCAGTGATTCCTGAAATGTACATTCGAGGACATAATCATTAAAAATAAAAATCAGGAATCATGCCAATCCTACCGTTCAGATTCTGCTTGACATCACTCACATTGAGAACATTTTCTCGTGTTGTAACTATTCCTGAAAACATGATTTATGAACTAACCACTTCCCCTATCTTAGACACTTAAGGTGTTTCCAATTTTTTATGATTATAAGTTGTTTCGAGATGAACACTTCTATACATGAGATCTGGGGTCACTCACCTGTACATATTTTCCAATAATCTTTATGATCTCCAGATTAAACTGCTTCACTGGGGCAGCGGAGAGGTCAATATGACTCAAAAGACTATAGATGATCTGTAGTAATGATTGCTGCATACTGGACAGTCCTTTTTCTAACAACTGAAAGTAATATTAAAAAGTACACTTTAATCAGGTTAAAGAAAATTCCACAGGATTTACATGAGTGATGTTGAAAACCATAACAGATTTAACCTAAGAGTTCATGGTTAGAGTTATCAGAAATCCAGAGAATAATGAAGGTAAAAGGTAATGTCTATTATTATTACTTGTCCTTGCTGCAGAAAGGAGAATTAGACAGATTACTTGTCATCTTAATCTCAGTGCTTTCTTTTATATCCTTAACTAATTTAGTTAAGCACCATTTATTTTAGGTTAAGAGAAAAACCGCTACACCACCGTCACCAAATAACTAACTACCCGCAAGCCATTCACACCAGCCACTTACTACCTATGTGATCTTGGATAAGTTTCTTATTTCTCTGAGCCTTGATTTTTAAAAATAAAACTGGTAACACTTGCCTCATAGGGTTTGTAGGACAATTAAATTATATATGTGTAGTTCTAAATATGTGTAATTAATTTCAGTACTGTTGTTAGTAATAATTTGAGAGTTATTAATAATCATAAAACAAGGATAACTTACACTAGTAAGAGTAACATTGGAGACAAAGCATTCTCTCTGTAGACTGGAACTACACGGCCCACATGTGGTACCCAGCAGGCCAGTGCCAGACCTTAGAACCCCATGATGGGTCTTCAGGGAGCGCTAGTGTTGCTTTAGTGTTGAACTTTATGGTGGCGCAAAAGTGAAAGCTAGACAAAGGCACTTAAATTCAAAGCCAGTTAAGGAGGTCTGGCTTTATGTTGGCTCTTGTCCTACAGGTGTAGGTATAAGATAACCTAGCGATGCGCATTCATTCAGGTTAGGAAGCTCTCAGGCAGAGGGCTCACGCTGTTGGCTCACCTAAATATAAAGTCGATGAGAGTAAACCCACCCAAACCAACACCTTAAAACTCCACACCAGTCCTGAGCACTTTATGATGCTCACCATCAGTGACTTAGCTAAGTTAAACAGTGCTATGAGCAATACTTAAAATGTTTATTGAGTTACAAGTAATTTAAGTTTGTACAGTGTGTTAGGTTTAGCTGCCAGAGGTCAACTTTCTGAAAAGGAACGTATCACTGACAAACATTTTTAGTGACTAGGAATTTCTTCCTTTTGAGGGTCTCCTCGTGGCTCTCTACTCAATAACTTACTTTTCTAGGCACGAAGTTAGTTCTTCAACAAATAAATACAGTCGACCCTTGAATAACAGGTTTGAACTGCATGGGTCCACTTATATGTAGGTTTTTTCCAGCAGTAAATACTACAGCACTACAGGACTCACAGTTGGTTGAATCATGTATGTGGAGGGCTGACTGTAAGTTACATGTGGATCTGACCGTGTGGAGGCTTGGCACCCTTAACTCCTGCGTTGTTCAAGGTGAACTGTATTGACTTTTCATGCTGTTCTATCACCAGATTTAAAAATTCTATTTACTCCCCCCCAAATCTTATTTTACATTAGGAAGGAAATATAGTTTTAATCAAAATTAAAACTTGCCCAGCAGAAATGACTTTGCATGCTGTATTACTATTCTAGAAAGGATCTCAAAGCCAAGAGCTGGTTTTGTAGAAACAAAAAGATAACCATTACCTAGGATCAAGACCAGGAAAAAACCCATTTGCCTTTTGAAATAAAGGTGAGGTTTATATCATTATGAGCTTTATGTCACTTAAGGACAGTAAACGAGGAAATAAACACTGAAAATGAAAAAAAAAAAAACCTTTATAAAAACTTCCTCCTTACTTGAAAGATATTACCTATATTTTTCGTCAAAAAAAGATGTTACCTATATTCACTCTCAAAGAAAATTTGAAGATTAATTAGCATCAGTGCTGCTTCTAGAAATAAAATCTATTTGAAAATTTTGCCACAGAGCAGTTGAAAAATCCTTTTTTGGGGGACTGAATTTACCTCTGCAAGATAAGTCACAAGACTAAATGTAGTATCTGAGAAGGAGTCATGCAGATATCTACACACTACGTTGATCCAGTTAGAACAGTCTCTGGAATACGTGTGCGTACTGTACAGACTCATCATGTGAGCCAGATTGACAAGCGTTGGGCATTTTTCTTCTGCACAAACCTAAAAAAGCAAGCAAAAATTTCATTCACTTAAAGACAGTTAAGTTTGATTTTATACTAAATGTATTTATTTAATGCATCAATTTAGATATATATGTTGAAGAGTTAATGCATTTTATTTCAATATGGTAGAGAAGTTAAACAGAAGAGGAAAAAGCACAAGGCATTCTTAAGAGAATGCCTTAGATCATACGGAGAGGATTAATATGTCAAGCACTTCCGTGGGTGTTAAGTAGTATGGCTTTTTTTCAGTCTGATGTAAAATGTCTTTGGTAAAAACCCAAATGTTTTTGTAAACCCTGTGTGTCATTTCATAAAAAGAGTTTTGTTTTGTAAAATCTATATACGGTTCAGTGCACAAATAACTAAACAGGCAGGCTCAACGTGGGAATCCTCAGCGAGGTTCGGAGCTGCTACGCCAAAGAAGAAATGCTTTAGTCTCAAGCTGTCCAGGGTATCTCACTAGGGCAGTCAACTGCAGAAGCCTCAACCTGTGTGATACAGTCAAAGGGCTTCATTGGAGGACTGATAAAACGTTTGAGTCCTGCATCTCCAGTGAATGGCAATCTCCAGTGTGGACGTCAAGCTACTCTTCAGGAAATCACCTAAAGCTCTTAAGGTCCTTGGCCAATCATTTACAGGCTACTACAAAGTGTACTGACTTCCTAGACTTTGCGTGATACGGTACTACAGAATCTGAATCAACAAATGTAGGCCCAAGATATGAAAGCATGCAAGACTATGCAGAGACTAATACAGTACCTTGGAAGTTATTTTATAAAATCATTAAAAGCAGCTGTTTTCATGCCATTAGCCTTTTACTCATAGAACAGACACCAGGAAGAAAAAAGAAAAGTTGTTTGATATTTCTGATTTGTATTTCAAAATATAATAATTTATCACACTATTTTTTTAAAAACCACATAACTTTATAGTTTCAAAATTTGTTATCCTTCAGCAAAAATTTTTATAGTTTAGAGTAAATTCTAATCTTATCCTGAAGGATAAGGTATTCCTATAGAATTCTTATATTCTTAAAGAATATTTTTTTAAAGAATGATTTTTTAAGAACCTATTTTTTGAAACAGAAGAAAGTTCTTCAGAATAATAGGCTGTGTAATTTTATAGTAAAGCAAATGGCTTAGATTTAATTTTGGAACTTTGGAATTACCAGGTTAAAATACGAGCCAAAAAAGAGTATGTTTTATAACAAACTTTTTTAGCATACTATTTTTGCCATAATGAATAGCTAAAAAGGACAATATTTGTCCTAAGTGTTGCCTCATTTTGAAATTCTGTGCTCTCCAAGGGCACAAACAGTAGAAAGAGTGATATTTGCATAATGAGGAAGCACATAATGGCAGAAAATTATTCTCAACAGTTTAAGTGAGAGAACAATTAAGGAATCAATTTAGTTCACATCCTGCAGGTTGCTGAAAGGCCACAGAGGGAACCTTTGTGTGCTGCTCAACAGGAAGAAAACAGACTTAATAGCAGTTTATGACTATCAGCAAGCCACATATTTGATTTCTTAAAAACATAAAAGATATTTGGGACTTTCCTGTGCTTTGCCTCGGTCAGGACAGCAGAGGCTTGGAGCTCAAGGGCCTTCTATGGCCTTCCAGTCACGCTGTGCTTCTCACCTGACCTAACACTCAGCAAATTACTCAGCACTTCCGCCGCCAATCTCAAATGCTTCTACTTCCCCTATCAAGGGATTTATGCTTTTTACTTTCTTAAAATCCCCAAATAAGCCAATATACATTCTTTCCTTATATTTTCTTTCTTACCCCTCATGTAGAAAAAAATAAAATCTTTGTTTACATTTTCCTAATGGTGTGTTATTAGAATATTAAAATGAAAGTCATTTTAATAAATTATTTAAAAAATCACTTTTAGACCTCATTAATGCAAATACATGTTGTTGGGTTTTTTAGTACAAACCATCATATTCAAAACTAAGATATGTCTCCATGAACTATAATAATGGCTCTTCTTTTTAAATACATGCTGTTAAAATGGTTAAGAATTTCTCCATATCTATTTAGAAATTTAAATAAGGATGGATTCAACAGCAAATTTTATTAAATATTTTCTTGTCACTTATTAAACATTTTCTATCCAGATAATGAAAATGTTCTTACTCTTTTTACTGTGTATGTGATTAATTGGGTTGGTAGTCTTTTTTCACTCCATTGGCACCCAGAGATAAATTTGCACTTAACAGTACTGAAATGGCGGCCATAGAGAGATGGGTGTTTTATTTGGTTTTCTAGAAGCTTGCTCCTTCCACTTACTGCTGTGCTACTTGCTAACTGAATCTCAGGTTTGAAAAAAACTGCTTATATAAAATGCTCTTCCAGACAAATTTACTTGCTTGTTCCCTTCTGTTGCAGACTTCTCTGATTTTTCTCCCAGTGCTTTAGCCAGGTTATCTTACTTATATTACTATTGAGTCACCCCCTCCAGTTCACCTGATTTCCTGTTGTATGTATATTACTTGTAAATTCCTATAACTCCTTCTTGTAACTGTTTGTATTTTCAGCCTGAAAAGTCTTTTTTCCAAGACTCAATGTGACAAAAAAAAATAAATATATAAAATAAAATTAGTTAAGAATTAAGTTTAAGCCGAAGGTAAGGTATTTGTGATCTCTTTATTGTTCTTAAGAGGACGTTACTAAATAGATAAAATGTCAACATCATATGCTTTTACAATTAAGACTAAGACCTATAAAACTTTTAAACAAATGTTCACAAACGATTTAAAAATAGCTACATATGTGTTTAAGAAATATATGATGGGAGGGAAAGAGTCAAATAAGGAAGAGAAAAGAATGAAGGGAGCAGAGAGAGAAGATAAAGAGAATGTTAGAAGGAAAAAGGCAAACATAAAGGGAGAGAGAACTTTCAGAATCAAAAAATACATTATGCCCCCTTCTTCCGCAGGGCCTTTGCACATGCAATTTCTCCTGCCTGGAAAATTTCTACCTTCAGCCCTGCTCTTGTTTCTCATCCAGGGACCTTATTTGCCCTTCAAGTCCACTTAGATATGACTTCCCCCAGGCAGACTTTTGCTTTATGTGTCCCTAGAATATTTTGTTCTCCCATTGCAAAGTCACCAGGCTCTACGGTGATTGTCTACTTACTTGACTGCACTGCCATCCTAAGGCCCATAGGGCTAAGGATTCTATTTACTATGATTATCATTGTATTTCCAGCACCTGATCCAGTGCTCAGTACATATCTGGGGGGCAAATGAATGAATGACTTGGAAACTGACAGAGGATAAAGTAGGGAAACAGAGCAGAAAAAGATTCAGACTCAGAGGAGAGCTACTCTAAACAAATAATTTTATTCACTGTCATTTGAGCAGCTAACATATCATTACTATATTACTCCTTCATATGCATAAAAGAATAAAAATTTAGATAGGAAGTGACAGTAAAAGGATTTTCAAGAGACTTCCCCCCTTAAGATAAACTCCAGAGAAAATTCCCTAAAGTGTTATCTTCCAGCATCACATTTGCTTACCTTTGCTATTCGACTAGCTGTTTCTTTGCAAAACTGAGTTGGGCTGTCAAAATGCTGGATTAAGTGAGGCAATAAGCAAAGGATGTTAAGAGGAAAGCCTATCAAAAAAAAAAAAGCAAACAATAACCAATTTTATTGCACATTATTTTAAAAATTAAAGGATGTTTTTTTTCATGGTTCACAAAAACCATTTTCTTTTTATTTCCTGGAGTACTTGATCTTCTAAAAAAAAAAATTTTTTTTTTTTTTTGCTTTTACCAAAGAATTTAAGCTATCTCACATATTAAGAAAACCATAACTGTTTGTGGAAAAGCAGAAATTAGTAGATTTCAAAACCAACAATTAGTTAACATTTCACTATATTAAAGAAAAGCGAAGAGTTGGTGCAATTCAAGTCACATCACCTGACAACTGGGAAGGATCCACCAACGTGTGTTTGGAGACAGCAATGAGTTTACTCAGGAGGTGCACTGTCATTTCCTGTGTGGATACTGAGGTAAAACCCTTAAGGAAGAGCTGCTGAAGGCCTGGGAAATTATTCCACTTCAGTTTGCTTTGTACGGTTTCAATCTTCTCTCGACTCTCTGATTTTTCCAAAGGCAGGTGGATCAGCAGTTTGTTGAGAAGTCTGAGAGCCAGGAGGTATTCATATTCATAATCTGATTCTAATAAAGATGCTGCTATCCAAAAAATGGTGGCCATCAAGCTGGCAGGCTCAGTAGTGGGCTGCACATCATACACGGCTTTCTCTCTCAGGGAGGAAAGGCTTCGAGTCCTCGCTAAGCTACTGCTGTGGTTGAGCCGTCCATCCATTATATCCAGTGTATTACTCCGCCGCCGGTCACCTCTTCGGTCACCAATTAAACTTAACCTCAAAGAGTTACTTCTTGCATTACTGCTATATCCCAAATAACTGCTACTATTAATGGGACTTGTGCTTAGATTGAGTTGTCCAGTGCTTTTCCTGTTAGCTGCATACTTGTTTCCCATTATAGGATCATGGTATGAGGTTCTTTTAAAAAAAAAAAAAGAAAGAAAAAGAAAAGATGAATCCATGCACAATCGCTTCTTTTGCTACATTAACTGTACTCTTGAAAACACTGCAAAATGGTAACTGTTACCAGGAAAAATCATTTTTAAGTATATCTGACTTTGCTTAACCCAATTTCAGTTCTTTCCTCCCTATTAAAATGTACAACAGTATCTTTTCCACTGTGGCTACTTTGGGTTGGATGAGGTTTGATTTGAAGCGAAAATTCTGCCATAGTTATTGCTGATAACTTTCAGCTCTGGGATTTAGTACATATTACGTCCAAAGCAGGCCTCGTTTGTCTCACCCCCAGACTCAAAGGTCCTGATGTCCCTATTTCTGTCAATTCACATTCTTTCCAAAAGAACCAAGCTCAAAAATTTAGTTTTTATTTCTCCTTCTCCCTCACATCTAATTATCATTGATTAAAAAATAATTACAGAATACTTTCTACATGTGCCAGCAGTATGCAAAATGCTAGGAACATTAAAGTCCATGGAAATGGATAAATTAGAGCCTGTTAGTTGCTGTTATGAAAATATTAAGAAAATACTGTGAGATCCCAAAGGATGGAATGCTTAGCATTCCCCTGGGGCAGTTAGAAATACTTAGCTAGGAGGTGATATTAAGACGGGACTTGAAGGATAAACCAATTTGGGATTTGCAAGGAAGACAAAGTTCGAAGAGAGGCTGGTCCAGGGAGAAGCAACAGTATGTGGAAGGTGTGAGTCCCGAGGAGCCTGGCCTGCTGGGGTGACAAGAGGATGTTGAGTGTGGCAGTAATACAGCCTGTCACTGAGGCTGAAGCCGAGTAGCACAGCAGAAAGGTCTCTGACTAGGGTGTCAGAGGAACGGCACTGCCGCATACTAGCCCCGTGAGCTTTCACACGTCTCACTGTCTGAGGCTCATTTTCCCACCGGCAATCCATCTGAATTTAAGGGTAGTACTCTCACTGCCGTATTAGAACAATATAGTATTACACATATTTAGCTATTGAAGGTCTAAATACAAGTCTGCCGGTTGCCTAGTTTTTCAGTTCTTACTGAGAAAGGGCAGAAAGAAGATCGTAATGCTTCATGGTTTCAGCCAAAGTATCAATTGCAGATTCCAACGTGAGAAGAAGCTCAATCACAAATCCCTAGAAAAAAAGGCAGATCTTAATTAATCATACTCTGGAAAGAAGAAACTGCAATGCACTTCCTGATGAGATTTCAAAATAGAACAAACTCCACATTAATATTACAAAATAAACTCTTGAGCAACGTGATCTTGCTGATGGATGAGAATGCATCAAACTAATGGTATAAACTGATTATACTGGCAACACGACGCACCCAAAATTACCTGGGTCAGAAATCTAGGAGCCATCCTTGTTTCTTTCTCTCACATCTAAATTGAATCCATCAGCACCTTGAAAATATTACTTTAAAAATAAATCCTAAATCTGACTTCCTTTTCTCTACCTCCATTGCTCCCCTTAATCCAAACTATCATCATTTTGGCCTGGACTCTTACAAAGAGCCTCTTAACTGACCTCTCTTGCCTTCCTAAGGATTCCACCTAGCCTACAGAGTGAGTGTTTAAAAAAAGCAAGTCATATCCATCACCTTCCTTTTAAAACCAATGGGCGGTTTCCCATCAGTTCAGAGTAAACTCCCACCTCCCACCAGAACCTCCTTGGCCTCGCATGATCTGGACCTGCTTACCTCATCAATCTCCTGCCTCTGGAGGTCCCCAACCAGTACATTCTAGCCACATCGGTTTGCTTGATGTTCTTTATTTTGTTTTATTTTAATTTTTGGCTGAGCCATGAGGCTTGCGGGATGTTAGTTCCCTGACCAGGGATTGAGCCCTGGGCCCCAGCAGTGAAAGCGCCGAGTCAGTCCTAACCACTGGGCCGCCAGGGAATTCCCCTGATGTTCCTTTAAAAAGCCGATTGCTTCTGCCTCAGGCCCTTTGCACTTGTTAGTCCTGTTTCCCTCTGCCCTCTTCCCCAGATTATCACAGGGCTCACTTCATTTAAACATGTGTTCAAAACTCTTCTTCTCAGATGATCATAAATAAATAAATAAATAAATAAATAAATAAAAAATCCTCTCCCCCATCATTCTTTAACCTGTTACTCTACCTTATTACTTTCACAGCATTCATCACTAAGTAAACTTGTATTATACTTTATTGGTGGATTAAAGGCTTGTTTCCCCAATGAAATGTGAGCTCCAGAATGCCAGGAACTTTGTCTTGTTCATTACTGTATCCTCGGTGTCTAAAACAGTGTTAATAAAGTCATGAGTCTGTACAGACCTATGTAAGCTCTCTATTGCAGTATTTCACTTAATTTATCTTAACAAATGAAATTCAGTGTTCTAGTTTACATCTAACTTTAAATTCCTCTTATACCTTGCGGTCATCTCAGAATAACATCCAGGTGTGTGTGATAAAGCTGTTTCTGATAGGCACTATTTAATTCAATTAGTGTGTTATTAAACATTAATTACACAACTTTGTTTCTTAATTCTTTGCTTGTTAGCATCCGACATCAGTAATTCTATACAACCATTATCTTGCTCTACCTGCCATGATTTACATTTGGCAATAAGTCCTTGACAATGAGGAGTGCTCGATACTTGCTGAAAGAATTGAATGAACTACCTGTGCATCTTCTCCTGGATCCCCTACAGTTTCTACAAGTCTGGAGAGAACATCAGAAAGTGTAGTTGCCGAAAGAGGCTGCTTAAGGGCCCTGAAAATCTGAAAGGATCTCCCAGCATAGTGTCGAGAAGAACAAGAAAGTGCTGTCTGCAGAGCAACCTCGCTAAGATGATGTTCCAAATGAATTCCTTCTGTGAAAGCAAAGGAAACAAGTAAGTGCTTGTTTTTCAGGATATATATAGGGGTTAGGATCAGAGGCTAATAACCATGTTAAACCCAGTGCCAGCACAATACCTGGCAAACTGGGTGGACACTAATATTTCATAAGTCAATGCTTTTTCTTTTCATTAAATTCCATCTGCACTTTAGATGACCCTTCATTCTAATCTCCAGGGAAGTAATCCCTGAGAACAGGGTTTCTCAGCCCCAGCATTACTGACATTTTGGCTAGATAATTCTTTGTTGTGATGGCTATCCTGTGTAGTGTGTGTCTGTGTAGCAGAATCCCTAGCCTCTACCCAAGTGGACACCAGTACTAACCACTTGCCCCGCGCCCCCTAATTGTGACACAAATGTCTCCAGACATTGCAAAATGTCCTGAGAAGCAAAATCACCCCTAGCTAAGAACCACTGTTTTAGATACATTTTACTATAATTTTCAGAATGTGTTAAATTTTAGATCGAAGCCCAAACCAGTATAAAAAAATAATTTGAGTTTGTCATCTCTACCTATGTTCCTTCAATATAATTGTTTCATAATAAACAATTATATTGTAATTTTATTATGCCGTCTTACACCAAACTAAGAACCCCACAGCGTCAAAGTAGCATTCTTATTTTTAAGTAGTAACAGTTTTTCTTCAACCAGAACAAATCTGTTATCACTAGTAAGTAAAAAAGAAAACCTGTCTGAAACTTTTGAAAATTTAGACATGTCAACTTGTCAACTTTTTGCTAAACATTATCATAAGTTTTGAGATCACACTAAAAGACCAGCTTGAAAGTAAATACTATCTGAAATGATTATTAAAAGATACCTGAGCTTGACTGCTTAAAAACAGAAACCACATGTTTCAAAAATGTAGTTAACTGCTCAGCACTCTTTATGCTAGGATTCTTGGCAGAAACATCCTCATGGTTCCAAAGGGGCCCTCTTTTTCTGAAAACAGAGAACAGACATGATTCCCTTGGTTTTTAAACTTAATTAAGGTTTAACTCATACTCACCTAAAATGTGCTTTTGCAGTTAGAAAGGATAGTAGTTGAATAAATCAAACAGCATGTCACACAGCCTACTGCTACTATTTATGTACTTGGATATGTAATGATCTAGAGCAAGTACAGGAAGATCCAAGTTACGTATAATTTCAAAGTCTTCCATTGTTACAGTCAAATTCTCTCAGAGGTAGCAGGAAAAGATGGCAAATTTTGCCAAGTGAGAAGAGTACTGGTTACTGCTTAGGTATTACAGGTCAAAACAGTCTCGTTTGTAGAGGCTAGACTGTATTTGGATTGTAATGCAAATAAAATAATTTGTAAGTTAAAACTACTTGTCGATTCTTTCTTTAAAATATCTTTGCATTCACCAGCTTGGTTAGTAAGGGTTAGGCCCCTTATTGCCATAGGCCCAAAGTGTCCTGGAAAAAAGATGTGGTCATGCTGCCTCTAGTCCGTAACACCTCTAATTCATCACATACTTTGCTATGAGACTGATTTTCTCAACATTTTTTTTTTTTTGCGCGTACGCAGGCCTCTCACTGTTGTGGCCTCTCCCCCCACGGAGCACAGGCTCCGGACGCGCAGGCTCAGCGGCCATGGCTCACTGGCCCAGCCACTCCACGGCATGTCAACATATTTATTTAATTGGGTCCTTCACCCTCCCCATCCAGCTCAAAGATTTTTGATAATGTCTCCTTTCTTAAAAGATCTATAACCTCTGGCCAGGGCTTCATGGTCCTCCAGCTTGTCTAGAAATTCCTCCACACTACACTCAGGCTGGATTACTCACCAGTTCCAAAAATACTTTGTTTTCTCACACGTCTGTGATTTTGCTCTTGCTGTGGTACACTGGCCCCTTTCTCCCCACCTACGTTTCTTCTTTATTTATAGTGCTTTTGCAAAGAGTAGGCCATAAATAAATATTTGAAGATTGAATGTTAATGTAGCTAATGGAGGCAGAAATATATATTCAGATAATACTGTATCCTCTTTGGGTACCTGGTATCTACTCATGATTAAGGCCCTCCTTAGGTATAACAGTGTGAGCAAAAGAAGAAAGTCTCTGGTTGCATCAAATTTTCTAAATATTGCACAATACAAACCTGCCTATTCCAAATCAATGACCCTTTGGAAAACAAAATAGGGTTCGCTGAAGCTGACAAATGAAACCATGACTTAACGCAGCTATGCGTCAGGAATGGTAGGAGCTGCAAACGTTACCTTGAGGTAATGAATTCCATGAGGGTTTTGACTTTTCCATCCTGCTCTACTGAGATGTCGACCTCGCTGAGGACGGTGGTGTGCAGATGTGAAATGGCAGCGCTGTTATTTCCTAAGCTGATACTAGAGGAGGTAGAACTTGAGCTGAGCCCTGAGTCGGTCATGGGGGAGGGCTGGTAATCAGGTATAAAATCGCTAACACCTGCTGAAAGAGACGCGGGGCGTGAATGCCCAGATGGAAGCAATCTCCCACAACCCTCAAAGAAGTGAGCCTCACAAGCACCAAATTACACTGAGTGAGTTTTTGAGCAAAGGTTGTTTTCGGAGCCTCTCAGTCAAACTTAACGATTTGGACTTGCTATGCAGTCCTGTGCTGCCATCTGCTGGACAAAGTTGAAACTGGCAGTTTCCTAATATTTTGGCATATTTCCTCAACATAGGTTGCCATTCACACTTCTATATATAATGAGAACTGACTTTTAATTTCTTACGTTAAGGAGTCTATGCCTTCTGCTTCACTTTACTTAAACAAGGACAATTTTAAAGTCTATTTGTTATATTGATATTATGTCAATTATTAAATAATTCTAAAGGTCATTACTAATGCCCACATTTACAAAATAGCAAAAGGAGCCTTAAAACCAAACACCAAACTATGAAATTTTGAATAGAAATGCTTTAACATAAAAAAAGGCAGTAAACTTTATTCCATTCATCTTTTAATCATGGTTTAAAAAGGCGAATAAGTTTACTAATAGATGTTTTCTCACTAACTACAGGTTTTTAAGTAAATAACAGGGCTTTAAGTAAGTAACTTTAAAACGTTATTAACCCTGTATGTGGCATTATATGATTATGAAAAAAAGTAATTTTATTTCAATGTTTAAAAACCAATTATTTTCTAGATCATCTATTATAAACCTGATGATACTGATGAATGAAATAAATAAGTTAGGGCTATTAGGGAAAAAGAAAATATAACTTGAAAAGTAAAACAAATTCACATCAACAGTGAAATAAATTTTACATTAAAGTCTCATTAATTTGGACCTCACTACTTCCAAATACATAATTTGGAACTTACTAGACTTCAAGATGTACAACATTTTAAGTGCAATCAGTATAAATGAGTGAATAAAAATTTTAAATGTCTTCCTTTGTCAATTTTTCAGATCTTGAGAGTAGGGGGAATCTAATACAAGTTCACCATCTTTGTCATAACCAGGGCTCAACAAATTAAGCCACTCTTTCATTGTACCTTTAACTTACATGTGGAGAGTTTAACATTTTTATGACAAAGACCCTTAAAGGTAAGAGAGATTCAAATACTCCAAGTTTAATTCCTTCTTCTATGAATTAATAAATAATGTCAATGGTACTTAAAATAATAAAACTACATTAAAAAATATTCTCTAGTATCTCAACTTCAGTTGATGTTCTCTAATGCAGGATCCCAAATTAACGAAGTACGGTTCCAGTTTCAAACTGTACTTTTTTTTTTGCGGTACGCAGGCCTATCGCTGTTGTGGCCTCTCCTGTTGCGGAACGCAGGCTCTGGACGCGCAGGCTCAGCGGCCATGGCTCATGGGCCCAGCCGCTCTGCGGCATGTGGGATCTTCCCGGACCGGGGCATGAACCCGTGTCCCCTGCATCGGCAGGCGGACTCTCAGCCACTGCGCCACCAGGGGAGCCCCAAACTGTACTTTTAAAGCAAATACCTGTGAAAGTATAATCTAAGTGTGCAATTTGTTTGACTGTAAGCACCCTGGGCTCATTAAACTCCTTGTTCCTGAGAAGGACAGAAGCAACAGTTCGGATGTTACTGTTGGATCCCATTACTATTAACAAGTGCAGAAGCAGGCGTTTACAATGTTCATACACCTCAGGGTGGCAGTGGTCAAACCCTAAAGAGAACAGTAGAAAATCATCATCAGTAAAGAGAAATAGTGAGTATTCTTGCTATCAAACTCATATTTTAAAAAGAAAAGCAGAAATTATATACAATATTTTGTGAAAGATGACATAGTACATCAATCAAGTTCTTTATTGGCCTACAGCGTGTATACCCTTTTACAATAGCCTATTGTCCTACTGGACTAGGGAGAATCAAGACAAATTTCCAGTGTGTTTTATGTCTAAAATTTAGCAATCTCTTAGAAGCTAATACTCTGTTACATAACACTAGATGTAAAAGAACTTTTAAAGGCAAGCATTTTTTGTGCCTAGAACACAACAGAAAGTCAGGAGATGTTTGCTTACTGAAAGAAGAAAGCAGTGCCTATATAATACGTGTACATATCAGGAAAATTTAGGAGATGGCTATTTTGACTTGCTTCAGGAGAGCAATCCTACAAGCATGAAAAGCGTTGCTGATGTGATGGATCCCACATGTTTGTTACAGAGGGCACAGTGGAGTTTTAGCTGTAATAATCAGACTGTCCACAATCTAATTCTTTTGGGAAACACTTAGTACCCGTCTCCATTTTCCATTTACTCTGAAAGTTCCCAGTCCCAGAGGTAAATTAATTTTACTCCTGCTACAGAGTTTTTCCTGCTGGAGGGCATACCTGTATGCCCTGTATGATAGGAATGGGTATAATAGACTTGTTTGTGGTTAAAGGAGAGGCTAGGAATAACTCTGCTCTAGACCACAAGAATCACGGTAAAAAGTGTCATGGAAATAACATACAGAAAATAGAGAAATAGGAAGAAACTTTCTTGAAACCATATCTCCTTTCCCACTGTGGAGAACAATATGGAGGGTCCTCAAAAAACTAAAAATAGAGCAACCATATATGATCCAGCAAGCCCACTCCTGAGCACATACCCAGAGAAAACAAAAACACTAGAAAAGATACATGCACCCCAATGTTCACAGCAGCATTATTTACCACAGCCACGACATGGAAGCAACCTAAGTGTCTATCAACAGATGAATGGATAAAGACAATGTGGTCTATGTACCCAATGGACTACTACTCAGCCATAAAAAAGAATGAAATAATGCCACTTGCAGCAACATGGATAGACCTGGAAGGTATTATGCTCAGTGAAATGTCAGACAGAAAAAGACAAATACTGTATGTTATCACTTATAAGTGAAATCTAAAATATAAAACAAACTAGTGAATACAGCAAGACAGAAGCCAACTAACTGATATAAAGAAGAAACTAGTTGGTTACCAGTGAGGAGAGGGAAGCGGGGGGGGGGGGGGGGGGCGGGGGGGCAAGGTAGGGGTGGGGAATTAAGAGATACAAACTACTGTGTATAAAATAAATAAGGTACAAAGGTATATGGCACAGCACAAGGAATGTAGCTGACATTTTATAATAACTATAAATGGAGTAGAATCTATAAAATTTTTTGAATCATTATTTGTACACCTGAAACTAATATTGTAAATCAACTCTACCTCAACTAAAAAAATAAATAAAATACAACCTGTAAAAAGCAAACAAACATACTATACTGACTTTCAATTATCACAAAAATATAAAATGAAGGAATTAGTGCCGAATATGTATTACCTATAAAGACTGCATGAAGAAGAAGATGGAGGTAGCTTCCCCATTCCACCTTCACACTATGATCGATAATGAGATCCGTCAAAAGGATGACGGCTATGTTACACCTATGACAAACAAGAGCATTATTCATGTGTCACTAGAGTAAACCTAGAGAAAATCTTATGCAAATTACTTGAAGATTTTAATATTGTCTTTTATGGAAAAAATACAATTTCTCAAGAAAAAAAGAAGAAAAGAAATACAGCTGAAGAAACTGTTACATGATAGTTTTAGAAAAAACCTATCTGGCTAAGGGCTCCTTGAAGTCAAGGCCCATATTTTCTTCATCTTCAACCCTAAGGCCTAGCACACTGCTTGCCACATAGTAGGTGTTCAGTACATGTTTGGTACAATAATACATTTCGAAAGAATGCGGTAACTGTTCTATTGTGATTTTTGCTAAATAGAAATCAGCTTAACTCAATTCAAAATAATACTGCCTACTACCGGAAAATAATATTTTTCAGATGTAGTAACTGGGTCCCAGAAAGGTCAAGTAACTATGCCAGACACCCAGAAAAGCAGCAGCAGCAGAATTAGATTTAGTAATACTAATTGTAAACAGTGAGAAGTGTGAGTTTTTAGATTTCTTAAAATCTAAACGCACGGATCGAATTTGTTGCAGTATCAAAAGAAAGAAGGTTTCTCATGTTTTGTGTTGTCAGCGTAAAGAAAGCTGGAAGTGTTAAACAGTGGTTTGGCTCATATGAAATAGGAATGACACTGTGGTCCACCTGTGAAGAGGTAATCCAGGTGATGACGTTTCAGGCAAGTAATCCACCAGTGGTGACCAGCAGCCTCCAGCTGGTGGGAAGGGTAGTGGCTCTCCTTGATTATGCTCCATCACTTTCAGTCGCCAATTAGAATAAAGTGGCATTGAATCACCTATCAAAATAAAATGATCTCATTGTCTACACCATCTACTTTCCGCCAATATAAGCAAACTCTAGTAAAACACCAACTATTTATAGCACTGGAAAGTGATAAAAAGAATTTCCCACTATTTGGACATATGTTTGCTAGGTAGACATGGGTACAAATCTTACCAGATTAAGCAAATCAGAGAGAGAAAAGAGATATCAATTCAGGTTCCATCCTTTAAATCAAAGCAAAACTACACGAACACTTCATCATGATTCCACAATTGATGTCCAAGCTATGAGACCGCATTATGGGTAAAGCTGCCTTGTAACAAGGGCCTTCTGGTAAGTTACTCAGTTCTAAATTTCCTGAGATAGGGCCAGTACAAACCCATCTTCAAAGGAAATCTGCTCTACCACAGTGGGGCTGCAGGGTGCAGTAAGAAAGGCCATCAGGAAATGTGAGTTCTGTGTGACATGGGTAAGTCACTTAACCTCTCTGGGCCTCAGTTCCATCGTGTGCAAAATGAGGAGATTGGACCAGATCATCTTCAGGGTCCCTTCCAGTCTGAAGGCTTGTGCTTCTATTCTACCCTACCTTAGTGTTATAATGAGACTCGGACACATTATTCATTTTGCAATTGCAAGGGAGAACGTTTTAGTAAAACGTGAATCCCATGCAAGTTCAAATCTGTTCAAAAAAGCAGCCTGTTGGTCAATGTCTGTTCTATGATGCTTCTTGAGAACGAATTCTTATGTTCCTTTTGATTTATCTACAGGGAACCTGTGCTTTTGAAACATATTTCCCCCACTTACGTTGCTTCTTAAAATCAAGACATTTCACATTATGTTGGAACACCACTAGTGGCAGTTAAATACCCTTCTTAAAAACAACTTCTGGGAAGAATATATTTATTAACATTAATATAATGATAGTACACCTTGCCATCGCAGTTATTAAAAAAAAAACATTTGGAATGTATTACTTTTTTCTTCTTCATAAGATCCTCCAGAGCTGCTACTGTATCGAGATTCTAGTCTGTGATGTTGACGATTTAAATGACTGTTTAGTCCACTGTAGATGTCTAGGTGCACATAGCTATGAGAATGATCACTGAGTTAGTCACAGTTCATGGTAAAGTGGTATTTGTACTTTATGTTTCACTTTCTTTGCTTAAAAAAGAACACAGTACACAAAATACTAAAGTTTACTATGACATATATATTAATTTCCACATTACAATTCAAAAGCTTAAGCTTTGAAGTCAATTATTTCTACCTGAAGATTTTTCTTAAATTGTTGTGATAATAATGTGCTGATGAAACCTATTCCATATAAAACAGGCAGAGTAAATATCCATTTAGAAAAGTTTAAAAATGTAGCCACACAAAAAGTGACTGACCATACTCTACCTATTCATCCATTAGTGCATATTAAAAAATCTAGCATGCCAGCATCTTTAATGTTAAAATAGTCAATGAGGAAAATTTCCAATATGGAAATATATTTCCTCACTAGAATTTTAACACAATGAAATATACATTCCAATGCAGAAATTATCATTTATGCTGATGATAATCTGCATACGTCAAACTGACAGGCTAATGAAGAACAGAGAAGTACTTACCTCTCTTCAATATTCTCTTTTATGGGCTTATTATCGGGATTGCCGTCCATGGGAGCTACCATTGTATTGCTACTAGAAGTAGTTCCTGTAATCATAGACAAAACAGTATCTATGAATTTAAAACCTAGGATAGCTCAATAAGAACAAAAGATTTCAAATTATAGATGTCAAAACTCCACTAAAATGAGAAGGTGATTTTTAAAAAGGAATGTACTCTTAACGACCAAGAGGGTAAGGAGACACAGCAACAAAATTATGGATACTGGAAAACAAATGGACAGGAAGTAATCAAGTGTTAAGAAGGCTGAATCCAGAGCTGTTAGTGGAGGAAACAAGAAGCTTCCGTATCTATACTGCTGAACCTCCAAAAGGTCAGGAATTAGTGGCTTCAAGTACCTCTGGAAGTAGGGGTTGAAGAAGGTGCTAAAAAAGGCAAGAATGGGGCTCCCCTGGTGGTGCAGTGGTTGAGAGTCCGCCTGCCGATGCAGGGGACATGGGTTCATGCCCCGGTCTGGGAAGATCCCACATGCCGCAGAGCGGCTGGGCCCGTGAGCCATGGCCTCTCAGCCTGCGCATCTGGAGCCTGTGCTCCGCAACAGGAGAGGCCACAACAGTGAGAGGCCCGCGTACCGCAAAAAAAAAAAAAAAAAAAAAGGCAAGAATGGTTGAAAATCTCTTTCATAAGTAGCTGGTTCCCAAGATCTACCCCTCTGCCTCCTGTAACTGGGTAGCTCTCTCTCCTCACTTCCAGAAGTCTCTTCTGATGTGAGTAAATCAGAGGATTTCTGGACTAGGGCACACCACATACAGGTGAAGGAGGAAGTACTTTACTGAGGATACGAAGACTAAGTGAAAACATACATACATACATACATAAATTTGCCATTGGATCCCCCGGCAACCTTCTTACACCACTGGGCTACCAGAAGGCTTGAAGACTGTGCAAGTGTGTGTATGTATGGACTATATGTATTGGTACACACACACACACACACACACACACACACACACACACACACACACACACACACACACACACACACACCCCTACACCTTCTACTCTAGGCAGTGGACTAGAAGAGTTTTCTCTGGGGAATCTGATTACTGCAAGAGAAAAGACCTATGTATACTTCTATCGACGAAATCGTCATACAACAAAGGACAAAATAAGTTCCACATATACCTACAGAACACCCAATCAACTTTTTAATATGCCTGTTAAGTGAACTGTTTATGAAAAGACAGATCCAGAATTGGTAGGCTTTTGAGGAAAGCTTTTACTAAGACAAACCAAAACAAAAACACAGCAATATAAAGAAAATAGGAACTTTCACTGGTAGAAAATTTTATCAAATATACAGAAGACAGTCCAACCATGAAACATGAATAGGACGCTCCTAAGAATATTCTAATTAAAAAAACCTCTCTTTGGAATTAAAAACATTCTAGCAGATATGAAAAATTCAATAGAAGCATTATTAGAAACCTCTTGGAAAGTATAACAAAAAGATGGAAATAGATGACAAAAATAAATTATATAGTATGAGAGATTTCTAATTATACAATGTTATTAACATCACAAAAACATTTAATATAAACTGAATGGCAAAGAAATTCATAGAAATTTAACCTACAATAGCCCAGATATTATATTTTCAATGAAAGTTATTCCCACAGCAATGTAGTTTCTTCAACTCGAAATATTACAATAACTATAAGTATATGGGTATACATAAAAGTATATACCTCATGTGATTGGATACTATGTATAATATATGCCCAAATAGTTATAATATGAAATTACACAGTAATTTTCAATAAGTGAGCATTTTCTATATTTACATACTAATTATAGTCATTTTAAAAAAGCATTTGTTGTATAGAGATATATAAATGTATATTCCAGTTCTAAATAAGTATGTAAGTATGTTTCCCTTTATCACATTACGAATCCTTACACTGTCAAACTTGTTTACTCATATGAGGATTTACAAAGTTTTGTCCGGTTAATTAGATATATGATTCATGTTTGCTTGTTTTCTTTATGATGATATTTAAAGCAAACGCTTGCTAAAATGAACAGTTATGGAAAGCTTCTCTGTTTATACAAAGTAGTCAGTTTTAAATGACGTCTCACCTGAGGTGACAGAAGGGATTTTATAGCTGGAAGTGATGCGGTAATATGGGGGATTATCCATGTGAGTGACGCCTGAACTGACAGGGTCGGTCAGCTGTAGTTCACTCACCAGTTCTTCTAGCAACTGCATTGTTTTGTCTCTACCTAAATATACAATAACTTTCTTCACCTGTCACAAAAGAAATTGTTTGGAAAAGAAAAAGCACAATTTTTATCTCACAAACTTGTGTTGAGACAAATTTTATCAGAGTAAGTTCAACTTTAAGTGATAGATGAACAAGCACAATCTTAATTTGAATAGACACTGATTAGCAATCAGATATTAATCAGCTTTATAAGTACTGTTCTATCTTCCCTCTAACCCTCAACATTATATCTAATTAGGATGACCTAAATGTATTGTTTAATGGTGTCCATAAAGTTATCTACTTCCTTTACCTTTCTGGGGTTTTCTTAGAAAAGCAAAAGATAACTTGCCTTTCTTTAAATCAGTTTCTCTTTCAATGGAAACTTTCAATTAATATCATCCTAAGATTTTCCTCATATTTTTATTCAGCCAGCCTTCAAACCCAGGATTCATCATTTATTCTGCCTTCCCCGTTCTCTATATTCAACCAGCAGTATAGAGTGTTGACTAAGAGTAAGAATCTAGAACTCCAACGACACAGTCTGGATTGGAGTGCAGATGTAACTTTTACTAGCTAGGCGATCTGGAAAGTTCCCCTCAGTTTTCTCTTCTGCAATTAGGGACAATGTCACCTACTTCATAGGGTTGTTAGGATTAAGTAAATTAAAATTTATAAAGCACTTTAAAAAGCCCTAGTACACAGTACGAGTTAAATAACTGAAAAAAACTTTTCAGTAGTATGCTTTATAGGTATATTTTAGTAATATGTATTATTGAAATGGGCTGATCTCTCTTTTTTGTCTTTAATCCTTACTACTCAAAATGAGGCCCTCGCAGAAGATGCAGCGTCATCTGAGCTTGCTAGAAATACAGAATCTCAGGCCTCACCCTCACCTCCAGACTCAGAACCAGAACAAGATCCCCAGACGACTCACGTGCATACAGACACGTGAGAAGCTCTGTCTTATTAGATGACCCCCAGACAAATCTTACAACATGCTTTATCACATCATACCAAAAATCTGATACAGCTCCCTAATGATAACTGACCGTCCTCCACACAGCTCTTGAGCTCTCCGAGCTGTTCTAACTATTTGCTAATTCTCTGTTCCCAAGTCCAGTCTCCTCTGACCCAGGAAACGTCAAGTATGTTTCTTCCTCTGTGCCTTTGCTCTGACCCAGGTCATCTGAGTTGACACTCCTGACTCTAATCCTGTCAGGTCTTCAAGCCCCATCCCCGCTCCAGCTTCACTGCCTGTCCAAGAAGCTTTCACTGACTTTTCACCAACAGCTCTGGGTTGGAATTCCAGCTCCATGAAGACAGAGCTAAATGGCTGTGCGGCTTTGAGGAAATTACTCTTCTTTCTACCTTATTTTATTCATCTGTAAAACTGCAGTAATCTTAGCAAGGCCATAGATTTCTTCCGGAAATTAAGTAATGGAGATGAAGTGCTTATACCGTGCCTGGCCTCTAAGTAGTGCTTAAGAAACGACAATTAAGAAATTATTATTATTGTCATTAAAAGTAGCTCTTTTAAAACTTCTGGCAAATGGCTATGCCCTGAATGAACTTCATCTTGGCTTCTTAGAATTATAGCTTCATGCCTGTTTCTAGTGCCAACCCCGACTCACTCATTCATTCGTCTGATTAAGGGGAAGATTCTGTGTGTCAGGCACTAGTCCAGGCTCTGGCAAGAAGGCAATGAACTAAGCAGACCAAAATTCCTGCTCTTAAGGAGCTGACAATCCACTGGACTGACTGAGGCAAAAGTTATGAGCCAAAGAGGTAAAATATATAACAAGTTTGATGATAAGTGCTAGGAAAATCAATGAAACAGGGAAAGGAAAAGAAGAGCGTACGGGTGGGGGGCAGGGCATTTGCAGTTTTAGACAAGATGACCAGCAAAAGTATCAAGTGAGAACTGACATTTGAGGAAACGTCTGAAGGAGGTGCAGCAGTGAGCAATGTGGCTGTCTGGGAGAGAGAGGAAAGTAAGTACCAAGGCCCCCGGGCGGGATGCCTGGTGTGAAAGCAGTACAGCGAGCGGAGTCAGCGTGGCTCAAGGGCAGGGGGCCTGAGGGAGAGTATTAGGACGTGAGGTCAAGAGGTAATGTGTGATGGTGTTGTTTGGAACCAAACACCCACCTTTCTCTAAGTGCTTCTCACTGAAGGTTAATCTTCTGACGTGCCTTCAGAACAGTGCTTTCAGGATTCAAGTTAACTGGTTCGTTTAAAGTAGGATCCATAAGAACTTTCAGAGCAACATTCTGCAGAGCTAGTCTTCTGTGGACATACTTTAAGGAGATGCTACCATGTCACTGATAGCTATATCTACATATACACGTGTGTGTTTGCGTGCATGCGTGTATATTCAGTTTAACCTTCATGTTTGATAGTTTCACGCTGTTCTCTTAACCTGAGCAGATTTAAGTATTGCTTTCCCGCTAGAAGGCAAAGACATATTCTTCACTGTATATCTCTTATCATGCTTTTCCTTGCTTCTAGAAGCCTTACGGCACGATTCCATAAGCACTGAGCTCTCACTTCCCATCCTGCTCCAATATCCCAATGCCAGCTCCTGATAGGAAAAACTACTAACATCTCTCCACTTCCATATCACTTTCTCTCCAGTATCATCTCTAATCCTCCCAGACGGTGGTGATTCCAAAGTTATCCACTCTCAGGACTCTGCAATTTTCCTTTGTAGCTCTTACCATGACTGCACTTTACTACTGATTTATTCATTAAATAAATTAGGTATAGGTTCAAAGAATAAAATCTGTAGCATCCATCAGAACCTAGAAGAACACCTAGCCTGTAGTAAAGCCAGATGATACCTGTTAAATGAATCAATGGATAAATCCATGTGCTATTTCCTGATTTGCCTCATCTTGGCCCCTGCTTTGCCTCTGCTGGTCTACTGCTGCCCAGACTCTGACATCACAAGACACTGGGTAAATATACATATTAAAAAAATAAATAAAAAGTAAATGAACTTGAACACATACGTAAGGCAAGAGGCTTGGTTCACTATTCACTCCACAAATGCTGATCAAAAAGTGCAAAATTATTTTCAGGTTTTTTGGCCAGCCATCTGCGAGTGTGGTCCACACATTCTCCACCTCCGACCAGGCCAGCTCATCACCATACTAGAGGCAGAAAACACAGCAGACACTTTAGTAACGGCTGTCTTTTCAATATCAAACTTGCCATGTCATGAAATAATAGAAAATAACGCTTTGACAGACAGCTTTAATCTTTTCCACACTTTAGAGGAACCATCATTTCTTTCAACAAATCTGAACCCAAGTATCATTAAGCACATATGATTTTAGCTCCCCCCAACCAAAAAGAAGACATTTTATATCTAATGAGAAGTTTTTTAAAGAAAGGAACTTACTGATAACACATACTTGTTTGGTTACCACAGGATTATCTAATCTCTTTGTCTGTTTCTAACCTGTTTACTCCTAACTTGGTAATTCTGTCCAGCAACTGCAAATACAAAAACCACGTTACCTTTGCTGTCATGTACATCAGATTATTCAAAACCATGGCAGTGGCTTGTGGGGATCCCCAGCCTTCTCCTCGTAACCAGCGCCGGCTGGTCACCATAAGTTCTCGGTCTTTTAAGGAATCATCTTCATCTTCATCATGTCGCCTTGCTGTGGGCAACGGTTTTAAATCCACCAACTCGATGTTGTTCATCCACGGTAACAGGTAGTGCAGCATTACTTGCCTCCCAGAAGGGTGAGCTGTCTGAATTCTCTGGCTTATCTCTGTAATTAAGAACAAGTCAAAGAGGGAACGACTGATGTAATTGTGGTTTCCTTTGACTTATAATGAATTTAAATTTAATTTTTAAATTTAACTTTTTAATTCTTAAAAAACAGCAAGCCAGATTTTATTCATTACATTTAAGAATTATGAGCACTGTTTCTCCTTTTAATGAATTTGCCATTGATGACATCATAAAGAAAAGATAGCCGCTAACATATATCACACACTTAGCTTTTTTTTTTTTTTTTTTTTGCGGTACGCGGGCCTCTCACTGTTGTGGCCTCTCCCGTTGCGGAGCACAGGCTCCAGACGCGCAGGCTCAGCGGTCATGGCTCACGGGCCCAGCCTCTCCGCGGCATGTGGGATCCTCCCGGACCGGGGCACGAACCCGTGTCCCCTGCATTGGCAGGCGGACTCTCAACCACTGCGCCACCAGGGAAGCCCGCACACTTAGCTTTTATATAAAATATCTCTGGCGGTTAAGAAAAACAAATGTCTGCACACTATGGGTGAGATTGTAAAATGGTGCAACTGCTATGAAAACAGCATAAGAGCTCCTCAAAAAATTAAAAACAGAACTATCATATGAGCTAGTAATTCCATTTCTGAGCATGTATCCAAAAGAATTGCAAGCAGGGTCTTGAAGAGATATTTGCACAACCACGTTCATAGCAGCACTATTTACAGTGGCCAAGAAGTGGAAGCACTCCAAATGTCCATTGATAAATGGATAAACAAAATGTGGTATATACATATAATAGAATACTCTGCAGCTTTAAAAAGGAAAGAAATCCTGTTATGTGGTACATATGGACGAATGCTTGAGGACATTATGCTAAGTAAAATAAGCTAGTCATAAAGCCACAAATGCTGTGTGATTCTACTTATGTGATGTATCTAACATAGTCAAATTCATAGAAATAGAAAGCAGAATGGTGGTTACCAGGAGCTGGGGGAAGTTCAGGAAAAGGGTGGTTACTGTTTACTAGGTATAAAGTTTCAGTTCTGCAGGATGAAAAATTTCTGGAGATCTGTTTCATAACAATGTAAATATATTTAACACTACTGAACTGTACAGTTAAAATGATTAATATGGTAAATTTTACTATGTATGCTTTTTACCAAATAAATAAATAAATGTAATTATAAAAGACAATCTTTATACATGGATTAATTTAAAGTGACCCATGAAAAATCTCACATATTTCGGTTTTATCTAGGGGAGACGCCTATGATGTGCCTATTGCTTTAACATTCATCTCATTTAATGCTCATGACAAACCTGTGTGGTGGACAGTCCAAGTAACTTGCCCAAGGTCAATGATCAAGTGGCAGAGGATTCAAATACAAGGTTGATTCCAAAGCCTGTGAGTTTTTATATGCTATTTAATTTCCATAAATCACTTTAAGTACAAACCTTCTTTCTCCTCAAGTCCCGTTTTGCCCACTAGGTCTTATACCTATTTACTCATCAGAAGGAATAAATATGGAAGCATAGTGATTTGGAACTTGGCTCTGGAATCACACACACCTGGGTTTGAATCCCAGCTCTGCCACATACCTACAGGTTGACCTAGGGCCAACCTGTCAACCTCTGATCCTCAATTGATTACTCTGTAAGAAGGTAACAAAAGCAGCTGCATCATGGAGTTATTGTGCACATTCAACATAGGACCAGTGAACTGCTCAGTCCAGTGCCTTGCACATATTTATGCTCAATTCTAACTTTTTACAAGAAGCCCTTCTGTTAATGGGTCAATGTTATTGCCATGAGTATGAAATATTAGACCTGGAGCTCTGAAAGTAGCTGAATGAAGAGATCCTGGCCAGGGGGTTGTAAGTGCATAGAGCAGCCGGGGCCATGGCAACACCCACTGCCATCCTGACCAATTTCATGAACTCTGAGACCCAGAGGACTCCTCTGTTTTCTGTGCTGGAGCCTCCAGAAGAAGCCCAGCAGCAGCAAAATTAGTGTTGACGGTGGTTACTACTTTGCGTTGATGACCATCCATGTCCATCTTGAAAGGGCTATCAGGACTGTGGGAGCCGGGAAAAAGGAAGGGGCTTGACTGCTGCCATTTATCAGTGCAAACCAAACACGTGAGCTGCTTTAAAAACTGAATGTTAGGAGAACTGAAGTTGTTTTTTCCCCACTCAGGTCAGTTAGGGATGGGAATCAAACTATCTCCAACACTAAAATAGGTACTGTGGAAAGATGTGCAAAGAAGGCCAAGGCTTCTATGCCTTGAGCCCAAATGAAGGAAAGGATCCACTTAAGAACTCTGTTATTCCCTGCACGCCAATTTTGGTGCATTTCTAGTACTTGGATTAGAACAAGATCTTGTTGCAGATGAAGAGCAGAAAAACTAGCTGAGTGTCTTTTGTAAATATTATAATTAAAACTTTTCAGTTAAAGGATAAAGCACTATGGGGGCATCTGCAATAGTGTGCTCACTGGACAGAGGTTAAGCTGGATGAACCCCCAAATTATCTTAAATCTAAATCCTGGGAGGCCCAGATATACAGGACATCTTGCCTGACACAGCCCTGATGTTTTCAAAACTCCTGCCAAGAATATCTGTTGGCCCACAAGGAAAGGAAACTGGACCAGAATGCAAAGTGGGTTCCTAGCAATAGTTTTGCTTAAGGCAGTGCAGGACCTTTCCCTAAAATTAGAGCTTTTACTTATAGAAAGAAACTTGTATCTCTATCCCTGTCTATTTTTATTATTAAACACAGACCAATACACAAGATAAACTGCATACCAGAAGATTCAGGAAGTTCTATGTCTACTAAAGAAATACTCTTCAATTGCCTGTGAAGCCCCCTTCTACCTTTCTTTTTTTAAAGCTGGGTTGAGGTGGAGAATGGAGGCCAAAGTTAGAATCCCTGCAGAGATTTTTAATAAGCAATCTCAATATCATGGTAGGTAAGTGTTAAGAGTTCATACGAAAGAAAAAAGATTATCTTATATAAAGACACGTTTGGTTTTGATTCAACCTCAAATTTCATATATTTAAATTTCCTAAAAGTAGTTTTTCTCAAAATGGTTGCTAAAGAAAAACTATTAACCAGTTCAATGATCATACCTGAGAATATGGCGAGAGTTAGCTCAGGATATGCCCTTGCTAGTTCTTCGGACAACTGATAATATGAAACAGAATACAGATGCGGCAGAGGAGACAGCTGGCTGAGTACTCCATCTGTTCTCTGAACCTCCAATTTGTGAGCATAGCGAAACATCTTCGGTTCCAGGATCTACAAGAATGTACACTCCATTGATTTAAGATTTTATGGGTCCTCTAAATTTCAGCTATAATGAAAAATATAAAATCTTCTCCCAAGCAATATTCCAGTTTAAAAGTTATATAGTTATATATGTTGTAAAGTTTTTCAGGTGCTAATTTCTAATTCCAAGAAACGTTTGCAAAAGATCTGTAACTCTTTACAAGCCTTTACATTCCCTTTGTTGAACGCCAGTAGCATAGTTTGAAAATAACTTCAGCAACTTAATATACAATTACTTAAAGAAGATTTACCACTTTTCCAATTCAAAACTATGACTGTATAAAAACATGTATACTTGAAAAAAAATTCTTCAAACCTATCTTGTTTAATAACAGATTAAATATGGAATGTAAGCTAAAAATTCTTTTGACATTACACTATACAAAGAGCTACACTACTCAACTTTCTTCTTAATTAATAAAAACATTAGGGTATCATTCCTAAGATGGTCCCTACCAGCCTCAATACCACTTCAAACCCTTTGGAAAAATGTGCATCTCCCTGAATCCCATTCTTAACCCTTGGTTAAGAGTGAAGAACCACACCCCATTATCAATGGATATAATCATATATCCACACTTGATAAGTTAACTTTCTAGGTTATTTTCCTCAGTCTAATAAAGAAATATTATAAAAGGTTATTATAAAAGAGCTAATTACTTTTCACTTGATTTTCAAAAAAAAAATTTGATTCGCATTATTCTTATCTGAAAAGAAATAGTTAAATGCACACATAGGCCTTAACCACTCAGTTTTTATAAGTACTCACACACACACACACACACACACACACACACACACAGGCACACACAGGTGAGCGGAAGGGGGGCTGCGGGAAGGGGAAGGGTATCATACATAATCCCCTACAGGACACTTCTGAGTAGTTTGCATGATTTATAGACTTAAATGACCCATATTATTTTACTCTTCTATTTCTAATGGTAATCAGGAATTAACACCATACCCCACTATTAAAAATAGAGCTGAATGTTAGCATACTTTCAAGGCAAGAACAGATTATTATGCTTCATTAAATCCCGAGCAAAAATATATTTTAATTAACGTTTGTTTACAAACCTGTAAAAGTTGCATAGCAACTTCATAGATACTTCGAGAAGAATCAGCGGCTTTAAACAGTATCAGATTGAGGAGCATCACCGTGTCACACTGATAATCCCTAGGGACAAATTGTACATGTTAGGTAAAATAACGTTTAGAGGCTTTCACACCAGTTAATAAACATGATATAAAGGGAAGGCTACAGGCATGCAGCTGCTAAGCCTATGAGATGACTGCGTGTTTTTGTTTTTGTTTTTAAGGCAATTAGGTACAACAGATGCATGGGGATCATTATCCGTATTTGGTTAAATTTTGTTAGCACTTAAGGAAAGAAAGTACTGGTTCATTATTATTTCTGAGTTCAAAAGGACAGGTTTTCTTTTTTAAGGAAAGCTAAATAAAATATGAAAGACAGTAGTATCTAGAGTACCTGTTCTGGAATACATTAGCTATGGCTTTAAAGCAGCCAGCTGCCACTCTCTTGGAACCAGTGTAACAGCGATCCACAGCCCAGTACATCAGGTTGCTCTGATCCGGGTTCAGCTCCAGCAGTAATGTAACTGCTTCACAGCCCAACTGATGAACCTAAGTAAAGGTCACAAAATTGCCCAGAACAGAGAAAGGGATATATTATTCATCTACTCCTCTATATTTTAATTAAAATAATATAGTGCATATAGTCACTGTATTGAATCACGAAACTCAAGCCTCCTTTTGTTCAACTCTTTCTCATTTTATTCAGCCAGCAGAAAAACCAACGTGGAAGAATTATGCTTGGTCTCCTGCTTTTTATATAAGACTCTTAGAAGTACAATTCTCTTCTCCAGCAGAGCCCCGGAGGTGGTTGATGAATATGAACAGTGATTAAGTGCTTTCAGGAGGGTGATTTATTAACCTCTCCAGTTATTTTTATCAAGCTTTATTCTTGTTTTTGATAACCCAGTAGAAAAAATATTTTGAGGGGAAAAAATGTTAAGTCCTATTTTAAACTGTGAAGTCTGTGTGTGTACAGAATGAGAGTAAGGAAGTCAAGAAAGAATGATTAATTGGAGAGTGGTCAAAAAAAATTCAACTAAACATAGCAAACAACGTATTTTTCCATGGAGCTCAATGTATTCCACAATTAATATTCTTTTATTGACTCAGAACTCTATTGTGATATATATACACACACTACTGTATTAATCCTATAATACAAAAGGGAAATTAAAATTATTCAAATGAGTACTAAATAAGAATTACAAATCTCGTAGTTTATGGTATCCTATTTAATTTTACATAATATATTTTTTTGCCTGTAATTCTAACCTAGCTTATGTTAAAAAGATATGTTCAGTGGGCCATACGATAACTCTAAATACTGCAATGACAATTGATTATAGAATTTTAAGGGAACTGTCATAAGTACCTTTTTGTCCAGAGAGTCCAAAATGTTATCCAACCATTTGTACAAATATCCATCTGATGAAAGTCCTACATTATCTGCAACAGGGCCACAACATAGTACAGCAGACATAGCCTTCAAACAATAATATTAGAATTACATTTAAAACATTTAAGAGGTTAAATGTTGGTTGCTTAATGAGAAGAGGCAGGATATTTTACTCATGCTTATGTAGCCACAATATCGTTAATTTTTTTCTTTATAAAGAAAAGCAAAATAGTAACTTTTGAAATGAAGAAATTTACTATGAGTAGTATGAAAATATCGTGATACCAGATAAGACATGGAGTTTGAACAGTATTTGAGGAGAAGAGGAAAAAAAAAAAAAAAAAAAAAGACCAAGAGTAAGTACTTAAGTAGGAAAAAAATAGTTATTCCTTTGAGGCAATCCTCAGTTCTTTAAGAGAATGGCTCCCAATTTTGGTAGATTCTGGAACTTTTCTGCATTGTATTTTGTACATTTAAATAAACCTACAGTATAAATGTTTGAATACAGCAGGCAAATGTATATTCTCTCAGGTACTCTGAAGAAATCCCTATCCGTTTTATAACACCAGGCACTGAGAGACAAAAAAATTTAACTCCACTCTTAACATAAGAAAAAAGAAATCAGATTTCTAGGTAAATACCTTTAGTGCACAGTACTGATGTCTGTTAATTTGCATATTTCTATCACTGTATCTGTCCAAGGGCGTAAACATGATGCTAAAAGGACCTGCCCAGTGACTGAACAGCATAAACAGACTGTGACGAAGGCTCTGTTGAGGAAAAATACTTCTTCTCTGGTGTACTGTAAATAAAAAATAGGTAGAAAAAATTATTTCCATTTCTTTTTTCCTTAATACGCATGTCAACTCTGTTACTGAATATATATTATAAAAAGAAGAAAGCAAAAGCTTTCATTTTAACCTACTGCAAACCTCCAGAGTAACAGAAATTATTTATATATATGCAAATAACAGGAATAAAGTTGCAGTGCATGTCATCATGTAGTGCAGTGTTATGTGAGATGCAGCGTTATATGAAATACGGCATCTTGGCAAGCAGAATTCCACGGCTGTCACAATGCTGCCTGAAGGCTGGCACAGAGCTGAGAGTCGGGACCCTGCTTCTCCATGGGCTGTTGCTGGCTACACGGTAACCTTGCCGAAACATTAACATAACATACTTCTGGATCTTGGTTCATTGGTAAGAGAGGGCTTTGGACCATATAAGCTCTTTTCAGCTATAAAAGGATCATTACATGGAATCTTGATATACATAACTGACAACAGGGGAGCTGATCTACTTGTAGTAAAGTGTGAGGCCTGGAGTCCAAACCCATTCTGCTGCCCTTTGCTGCTGGTTTAGATGATTTCCAAGGATTCTTTCCACTTTAAAAATCTATTCTACAAGTTCTCTGCATCCGTTCTTGTTGAAGAAACTCAATAGTACTGTAATGAACCAATGTGGAAGTTGCAGACAAGTGTTGAGTAATGGACTAAATTACATCTTTACATCAGTGAGCTGAATTCAGATCAAAAAATTTAGAGGAAAGAAAGGCTCTTTTCCTCTATATAGCATCATTTGCCCCTACAGTTCAAAATAGGTTTTCTGCACTTGAAATTAATGTATCTAAAGAAGTGCTTACAGGACCCTCCTATAAAATACAACCATTATCTTACTTTAAAAGTCAACTATTTGCATATACTTTTTAAGGTAACAAAGTAACTTTAATTCTTTCATAGAAAGAAAAAGAAACATTTGTATTTACATTTTATATCAAAAGCTATAACCACATTTTTACACTTGTAAAGTATTTATGACTTTTTAAAATGCAATTGCATATAGTAATCTTCCTGCTGCCTCAACCAGTACCTGGCACGTAGTATGTGTTCAATAATAGGCACACATCTGTTAAACGAATCATGAGTCACACTGTATCCTTATTATACTCTACTTCTGTGCCTATACCCTTCTCCCATTAGTCAAATGTATCTTGTTAATTCTATTCTCAAATACCACTTGGAGCATTATGCTCTTCGCTCATTGTGTCTGCAACAAGTTTGTCCAAAGAGTTTATTCTACTGATTTCTTCAGATTTTTGTTAGTGTCTTGACTGTCGTTGAAAACCTATGTTGGGTTGCTTTTTGATTTCTAGTCATTGATACTAATTCAAAGGTAAAACAAATTCTTGCTATCCGTGTTACCCTGACATATTTTTCATATGTTCACAAGTTGCTCGTCAACATAGATTACAAAACCTCAGTGGGAGAAAATAATACGATGGTCTCTTAATATTCATTAGTGGTTTGAGGAGCTAAAAAATCTTACCTGGAACATTCTGAATGATATTCGCCACTAAGGCACTAAAATGGCATCGTATATCCTTCAGGGTGTCAGAGTCTTTTTCATTTTCTGCTTCCAGGAGTTGTCTAGTTAAATCTACATATTCCAATAAAGTGTTGTTGAGGAAATGTGTTTCACTATCAAGGCCGCCGCTTGCACTGAAAATATTAAAGGAAATACATGGTAAAGAAAATGTGATTTTAAATTATAATTTAAGTCAAAATAAATTCCTAATAATCAAAATCAGAATAATATATATTAAAATTTGCATAGTCGTAGCACTGTGCAACTTATAAAAAAATTGAATGAACAGGATTTTGGCTTACTGAAATATAAAAATACATGGTGCTTCATAATCAAGGAACTGCAAATGTAATTGACATTATTCAATTCCATACCCAACTTCAATCACCTATTGTGAGTGCTAAATGTTATTTTCTCTCCATCAAAATATATTGCTTTTTAAAATAAAGAAATACGGAGACACATGGGGTAGGGAGGATCAGTTTAGAAGGTAGAGAGAGGAAAGACTAATTCTATATGTTCGCATAGTTGCCCCGCATTTTCATATTATACCTTTAACATAATCAATCAAATATCCATTAGGTACTTATTCTCAGCATGATTCTGGCATAGGTATTACCGGGGATACAAAAATTTAAGAGAATTCAAGTAAGAGAGCTGGTTTTCAAATCTTCTCTTTAGACTTTGGGAGTTGCCCCAAGAATCTCTACAGTAAGATTCTCTTTGAGGCCAAGGTCCCGGGCCTGAAGCCTACTGGCTGCAAAGGGATCGTTTGGTTAGTCACAAGTCCTGGATTCCAGTCTTATTCCATCAGTTATTAAGCACATGACCAGTAGCTACTTCAGAGCATTTTAGTAATTTGCTTAACTTCTCCTTGTTATATTTGAAAAATACCTCTAGAATGTATGACTTTAAATATGCTTTTCATAGCTGCGAATAGTTTTTTATAAATATCCTACAGCCATGAAAATAAGAGAAAGAAGCAACAATGGTACTAGAGCATATTAAAACTATCAGTCTACAACAATAAAAATATGTTGAATGTATTCACTCTGAAATTATTTCCTTTATTCCTTAAACGAATGTTTTTTAAACTCTGGGTCATGACTTCTTAGTGGCTGGGAAACCAATTTAGTAGACTATAACCTGGCCCAGAATAAACTCTGAGTACCTACTATGAATCAGGCACATAGGATCGACTGGGTGAACAAATTAAAGATCCCTGCTGTCTTGCCATTCAAAATTCATCTTTTTTTCCTTAAGCAAGAATATAAAAAGTCCATAATGGTCCATAATGGATAACTTTATATTGACTTCTCTTGGGGAGAAAAAAAAAAAAGACAAATCCAAAAACAAAACATGCAACTGTGTTACTAACATTACATTAAAAGCAATCAAGGAAAAAAGGATTCAGATGTGTATTAGGTTAATTTTTTGCATCAAGTTCAGTGTCAAATTCACTTTGGCTAACTTCCACTGTTTTATTTTTGTGGAGGACAAAAAAAAAACAGTGATGTTTCTCTTTTCTTATTTTGATTTACTATCGTAGTAAATCAATGGTTTAAATTCTCTTTGATTAAAGCTATATTTTGATAGCACTTGTCAAAAGCATTCAATGCTAAATATGAAAGGTGTTAGGCACACTGAGAAAAAATGATCAGGACAAATGGTAAAGTAACAATAAATACAACACTTGTTTGATTATTACTACTTTTTTCTTCAGGATCTTTTTTCAGTTATCCTTTTTGGAAAAGGTCAGATTCCTTTTTTTTCCCTCCTTCAATGGTCAGGCAACACCATTACCTTCCTAAGGAAATAGTTATTTCTCAACATAAAGCTGATGGAATTTTCCTCAAGGGGATGGTCTTAGTGTCAACAATAAGCTCAGGTTTTATGTTTTTTATTTGTAAAGGGTGGAAACAAGAATTATGGTTTTGGATTTCATAATTTTTCTCAGCACAATAGATTAATAGTTGATTGAAATAAATTTGCAAACCTTAAAATGTTTAGCCTTTAAATATATGATTTTTACAACTCCAGAAGAAATAGATCTTAAGAACAAGGTAAGACATAGTTAGATCGGACACCAAAAGAAAAAAAAAAAGGCTACTGTCCACTTGCCTAGATTACTAGATCCTCCAAAATATTAAAATCATAAGAACATTACACCCAATTTTTGCCTGAAGCAGTATGTACCAGTGGTAGAACTTGAATACATTTTTTAGCCATGGGTTAATGTACCAGATGCATCTTTGGTAAATAATGTTTATAGTGGTACAGATTTTTTGTTGTTGCAAAGGTGCTTTTCTGTATTTCCTCAGAGAAAAAAATATTACGGTCCCTAGTTTTAAAAAAGTTTAAAAAATCAAAATCCAATACTAACCTGTGACTAATGACACCGGCATCTGCCAGCAGTTCAAATATTCGTACCAGTTGTACTCGTAAAATATCTCGACGCCTGCGTCGTTTCATGTTCTATTCCAAAGATAACAAAGATGTTAATTAAAAATCCTTCAAGGACGTTGACAGAAAAGTTGCTGGTGTAACTTGGAAAGAATAATGTGAATGTCTTAGAGCTTGGGGGCTCATTATTTTGCTTGTGCAAGGTAGATTTTGGGCACTCTGGTGGCTATTGCATCAAAAAGGTATGTGTGGATAGTTTGAAATTAACGAGCCAAATAAAATCAAATGACATTTTACACAGTAGTAACACTTATGAGGGGAGAAAATAAAATTCTACACTTTACAGTTACTTTTAGGTCAGATTTGCTAATCTGACAACTTTAGAGGAACTGAAACAGTTAGTAAACTGTTCCCTTTGGATGGTAAAGAATCCCTAAGATACTCCCAAATAATATGACAGAAGGGCAGGGAAAATATCACACAGGGGACTGAGAAACCCCACAGATTTTGCTCATGCCATGGTTTTTCACTTAACAATTAATTCTGACACACAAAAATACAAACAAAAACAAATTTCTTTGATCATCATGGCACGAATTAATATGTTTGTCTTAGTAGGGCCAAAGTACTAACGCCTAGGGTGATAGCTGTAACATCTTAACTTGATTCTGCTTCTAACAGAAACTCATATAATGGTAAGATATAATTCATCTCCTATAGCACTTTCTTCTATAGCTCATTATGTCATTTATGATATAATTTTCATAATACAGAGCAATTAAAAATTAGTCATTCACTTTCATGTCCACAATCCAGTTTTCTACCTTCCAAAAGCAGGCCAATTTGTGGCTAACCAATTCATTAAATTTACTGTTTCTTTTAGCTCTTATGAAGTCTGCTGCAATTCATATTGAATGAAATGGTTTTTTAACCATCTTTGAGGATTTTTGCAAAGTTTTAGTCGACCTGTTTTCACTTTGTGTCCATAGAAAGATTGTGAATCTAATGCTCTCAAAATATATCATACATTCAAGGCACATCACTGTGCACATCTATTCACCTGCTAAGATGACTTTTTGCCCTGAAATTTGTAAGTACAAATATTGCTACTTAATTTTATTTCCAATTCCACTTCGCTCTAATAAATCATTTTGCACTGTAACCAACACGATCAATCTGAAACAAAAATTAATCAATTACAAAATGGAGATACTATCACTACTCCACAGGGCTGAATTACAATCGAGGAGTGAAGACTTACAGATGCTGTTTTAAGTTCCCTATAAAAAGTAGCTATTGTCACCATCTCCTTCTCCTGCTAAAATTCCTCAGAGGATCTCCAACATTAATAGCAGTGACTCTCATTCAATGTTCTACATCAGACTCATATAAGGTGCTTTAAAAAATAGATTTCTGAGTTCTGTTCCAGGGATTCTCATTGAATAGGCCCAGGAATCTATAATTTTTAGCAAGCTCTCCCAGCGAATTCTCAGATTCCACTGCCATATGGGGCACTGCCACTGGTCTACTGGAGAAAGCTGAAACCAAGAACCTTTCATAAGATAGTTCCTTTTTTGCTTTCCAGCCTAACATTCAGTCACTTTCCCCATGACATAATTACAAAGAAAAATCTGCAATGTCCAAAATTTTTAAATAAAGTTTGCAAATGCCGTTCCTCTACCTAGAATGTCTTTCTCTTGCTTGTCCACTGGGGACTATGCTTCAAAAATTCACCTCAAAGGTCATGCTTCACCTATAAAGCATTCTCTTACACCACAGGCAGAATCGGAGGCTTTCTTCTCTGTAGCTCATGTAACCCTTTATCTATGACTTTATTTGAGTGCAGAATAATTGTTATAATTATGGATTACATATCATCTGTCCCAAAAGACACGTGGCTTCTGAAAGTTGCTCTGAACCTGATGTGTAGATTTGGGGATCTAGACCTGGGCCTGGCAAAACACAGCCCTCAGGCCAGCTCTGACCCACTGCTGCCAGTAACTATAAACAGAGTTTTATTGGACTACAGAGCAACACCCACTTGTTTAGTTGTCTAGGCAGCAAAACTGAGTAGCTGCAACAGAGACAGGATGGCCTGCAAAGATGGAAATACTATCTGGTCATTTACAGAGAAGGTGAGCGGCTCCAATCCAGACTCTGACCATCCTAACTTCAGGTAGAGCAATTACATATCTGTATTACAGAATGGGTTTCTGAGTAGGACCTCCTGTGGGGGGGGGGGGGGAAGAGTTCTACACATTTTTAAAATGTTGAAAACTGCACTAGACTTATTTACTTATTTACTTCTGAACTTCTAACTTTTGTTATATCGTATAGAATAGAGAAGCCAATTTTAACCGTTTGCCAAATAAATATTTAATGCTAGAAAACGACACAGCTTACCTCTGGCCTTCGTTCAAGCGCTTCTTTAATTATGGGATGTAATTCCTCTATTAGTTCCCTAGAAGAAAAATGATATACATTCATTTAATTAATAGCTAAATATATAATCTGACATGTAGAAATATGTAAATATTAATATAATGATGTAAACTAATAAGTGTTAACCCTAATCCTACTGTTTTAAACACAATTTTTATTGTATTTTTGTTTGTTTGTTTTGGTTTCGTTTTGGCCACACCGTGCAACTTGTGGGATCTTAGCTCCCCGATCCGGGATCAAACCCAGGCCCTAAGCAGTGAAAGCGTGGAGTCCTAACCACTGGACCCCCAGGGAATTCCCTGTTTTGTTTTGTTTTGATTGTGAAATAACATGCACTCTGTAGAACATTTGGAAAACAGAAAAAATGGTATAGGCCACCTATTCTAATTTGTAGACATAAATACAATCTATTCATTCATTTTCAACCCACATACATTTTACGTAGTTGAAACTCCAACATATATAAAATAGTATCCCTTTTTCTTTAATTAACACTAGCAATAACCACTTTCACATGCCATTAATTAATTCGTAATGCTCTAGTACTGATAATTTTCCTAACCATTTTCAGTTATTACTGTTTCATTAAATTTTATCTAACTTTTTAAATAAATACTGTCCAGTGAACATCTTTGTACATTAACCTTTGATTTCATTTCTGATTATCTCCGTAGGATTAATCCTTACAAAGGAGATTAATGGGTCAAAGGGTATGAACTTCATGAAAATAATCTTTTTGTTGTTTTGCTTATATTCTGATTTTAAATTGCAAATGTACTCGTTGTAGGAAATTGGGAAAATACAAAAAAATAAGAAGAAAATAAAATCCATCCACGATTTCGTCATCTATAGAAACTGCTGCAGACATTTAAAGTATCTGCCTCAGAATTGTTTCTATTTATGGGGATTTGTTTTTTAAGAAATTGAGATCATTTTTGTATCCCACTTTTTCTATTAGCACGATCGTGTGTTTACTTGTCATAAAATTATCTTCCAACACTTCATTTATAATGAATGCTATCCCCACATCTACAATTTATTAACCTATTCTCTGTTGTACATGTTATCTTGGAGACAAAACATCAAACATCACCCCATATCAATGGAGGACAACCTCAAAAGAATAAAGTCAGGATTCATCAGGCAATAACAAAACAGAAACTCAGGCAAAAATGAAGAATTTGCTTTATGACTATCAAAAACACCAAGAATAATATAAAATATGTACATAAATACTTCTTTTAAGAATAGTCATTCTCTTGAACAAGAAGGGGAAAAAAACTACAGTTTTAAGCAACAGATCAAGATTACAAACTAACAGAATCACTGTGTAAATAAATCATGTAGGAAAATATTACAACTTTACACGGCATTTTATAATTTCTAGAACGTATTTATGTATAATATATATTTGATTTCCATAACCATTCTTTGAAGAAAATATGGTGTTATTTACTCAATCAAAATGAGGAAATAAAGGCTCAGATAAAGTAAATAACCTGTTAAATGTTAAATGGCTAATTAGCTGGTAAAAGTCAGGACTGATATGCAACTATCCTGATAATAAGTACTCTACCTCACCTTCTCTCCAAGGAGCCACATTTGCTATTTTAGGGCGTAGAGAAAACATGCAAAGATAATTACCTAAAAGCTCCTGGGTTGGTCCTGCCAAGACCTAGAACAAGGGATTCTGTGATTTCCATGCTCTCAGAGCGCATCATTGGAACTATGTGCTTAAACAAAGATGAAGGGGATGGGATGCCAATAATCTGGAAAAAAAAATATTATATTTATCGCAGCCACTAATGATAGTACATCCAACTAAATAATTTGACATTTCAACAGTATTTGGTCAAGGACAATGGATAGGTGACATTTTAGAATGAAAGTCGTTTCAAAATTCACTTGTGGTGTACATAATCTGAAAAAGTTAAATGATTTATCCAATGGCTTGCTACAAGTTCGTTAATGGAAGTGGGGTTTGCAGGTCTCTTAATTCCTTACAGACACTCATCATCATATAATAGGCTGTTTATCCATCAGCCTATTTCTCTCGATCTGTAAAAATGAGCAAAAAAATTACTTCTAAAAGAGTCATCAGTGTTAAAGTTAGACACCCAGGTGTTAAGTTTTGTCAATTTCCTCCAACTACCTGATAATATTTTGTGTCATATCATGAAGACTATGTCACTATTCTTATCAAGTTATTTGTACCCCTACATAATCCAGGGAAATTCTAAAAGAAAAACTTTACGCATTATTGATTCCAACTAAGAACCCATAAAAATAGTAATAGGATTTCTTGAACTATTTTCAGTATTAGTCCAAGTAACTAATGCACTTTTCAACCAAGTTATTTTATTGTCCTGAAAAAGAAATTTTAAAACATTATTTTTATGCTTCCATTTGGATTCAGTGGCAGGTGCAGAAAACTTACTTTAGAATCAATGCTGTAGCCACTATCAGGGGTGGACGCCAGCGTCTCAGGAGGAGAGCACCTCACGGAACCCGCAGATGTTGAAGATGCCGTGGAAGTCGCCGCACTGCAGCAAAGAAGCAGGTAGTTTCTCCACAGGCCCATGTATGAGTCACTGCTCGTGGTAGTATTTACTTTCTTAGCATTGATGGGGCTACTGAAAAAAAGAAGAAGAAAAACAGGAAGACATAAATAATACATGTTTTGAAAAGTTTTTTTTTAAAACTAAAGCTAAATTTCTATCAATTTAGGGGAGATGGTTAGCATACAGTTTTTATTACTACCACTGAATCTTGGCGGAATAAGATATAATGAATAAAATATTAGATTGAAAAACAAAACACATTATAGGATCATTTTAACCTAATCTATTACTTCTGTGAGTACAGTTAATATTTTATCAGGTCACATTTTATAACTTGTTATACATGCTCCACGTAGGGAAAAAAAGTGAAAACAAAATGAAAATCACCTTTACTCCTATGCCAAAATAAGCACTGTAAGTCTTCTACATATCTTCAACTCATATACATTAAAATAAAGGTGTAAATACATCTCTTTCATTTAATAAAAATTGAATACTGTTTCATTTGTTTTGTACATGCTTTTTTATACTTAACATATATATTTAAACATCTTCCATGTAAATTAATATACTTCCATGACATCATTTTTGATGACCATATATCATAGAGATTATCATGATTGATACAGCCATATTTTCACTGTCAGATATTTTAGCTAATAGTAATTTTTCCCTATTATACACAACACTATACATTTGGCTATATGCTTAATTATAATAAATGATTTATTATTTTCTTGAGTAAATTCCTGAAAATGGAATAGCAGAGTCAAAGAATATCTACATTTTTTTAAACATCTTTATTGGAGTATAACTGCTTTACAATGGTATGTTAGTTTCTGCTTTATAACAAAGTGAATCAGTTATACATATACTTATATCCCCATATCTCTTCCCTCTTGCATCTCCCTCCCTCCCACCCTCCTTATCCCACCCCTCCAGGTGGTCACAAAGCACCGAGCTGATCTCTCTGTGCTATGCAGCTGCTTCCTACGAGCTATCGGTTTTACATTTGGTAGTGTATATATGTCCATGCCACTCTCTCACTTTGTCCCAGCTTACCCTTCCCCCTCCCCTAGAATATCTACATTTTTAAGGCTTCTATCAAATTTCTGTTTTGAGATATCAGACCAATAAGATATTCTGGAACAATTCCATAAATCTTTCCAAATACCAAAAATTCTGTTGGGATTAAGGACTGAGAGCAAAACAAAGACAGGGAAAATACTAAGTTTTATTCCTCACCTTCAATAGATTTATAATCTATTGATAAATAATACATATCGTTTCACTGATTCGTCGTTTCTCAGTATTTTAAAAATGTTCAGAGCACTGTGACAGCAGTAAAAAAAACAAAAACAGAAACCTGCTAAAAAAATGAAAATCACTGCCATCATGTGTGCTAGGGGAGATATATAATAGAGAAATAAAACAATGTCAGATGGCACTAAGTTTGATGAAGAAAAATAGAGCAGAAAGGGGATATAGGGAATGGTGGTAGGAGAGGCGCTTATAATTTAAAATATGGTAATTAAAGGAGACTAAATAAGTTCATAAATGTTACACAAGGTGGCATGTGTCAATCTTCTTTAAAAAACCAGCATCCAATACACAATACCTGAGAATCTACATAGATATATAACTAACATGTATGTATATATATATATATATATAAACAGTAAAAAGAAAAACAAAAAATATATGCGTGTGTATATATGTTTATATATATATATGTACATATAGATACACACAAATGCAAAAGAAGAAATAATTACTCTGGGTTGGAGATATAAGAGAAGGCTTTAAAAATAAGGTGGAATTTGCGATGCGTCAGATATGGGCAGGGCATAAAGAAAACAAAAGGCATTCTAGGTTCATGTGAACAAAAACTCACGGAATAGACACTGCAGACCACATTCAGTGAACTCTGAGAGGTTTATTTTGGCTCCAACATAAAGTACATGGATAGCACTGATAGAAAGTAAGGGAGAAAGTACAGACTGGAGGAGCCAGGTTTGTGCAGGCTTTTTTTTTTTTTTGCGATACGCGGGCCTCTCACTGCTGTGGCCTCTTCCGTTGCGGAGCACAGGCTCCGGACGCGCAGGCTCAGCTGCCATGACTCATGGGCCCAGCCACTCCGCGGCATGTGGGATCTTCCCAGACCAGGGCACGAACCTGTGTCCCCTGCATCGGCAGGCGGACTCTCAACCACTGCGCCACCAGGGAAGCCCTGTGCAGGCTTTAATATGAGCTGAAGGTGTTAAGTTTATCCAGGTGTTGGGTTTATATGGTCAAGTTATGACAGGAGGACTCATGCCGTGCAATCTGATCAATGGCATGTGGGATAAGGTGAAATCAGGAACCCAAACTCAAATAAATTCTCTTTAAAATTTAAGAGCAAGACTAACCTGCAGTTATAAAGCCTTGGTCAACTCTCCATCACATCACCAGTTACTCCAACTCTTTACCATTATCCTCAGAACTAAAACCAATGTCATTATCACGAATCCCTAACAGTGGACGGCCTTCCTTACAATGCTGTCAGGAAAAGTAAGGTCACTGAACTCGGTTTCCCTTCACTTCTCACCCTTTATCTACAAACTTATCTATACTCACATCCATTTTCATTTTTGGATGATTTCCTCATTAATTCTTTCATTCACTGGACACAAACTACGTACCAAGCAGTGTGTTATTAAGTAAATGAACGATTACAAATTGGTGAGACCAAATTATACGAAAAGAATGAAAGGATAATGAGACTGGATCCTTTACAACTTTCATCTCCCTTCTTCACATACCAGTATGTTATGGCATGTTATTTATGGGATTTCCAATTTGTAGAACTTTTCAAATGCATACCTTATGAAGGCTGACAGTCTATACATTTTAAAACTTGCACTAGAAAAACAACTTACTTTATATCAACTTGTGGGGATAACAACTGAAGTCTTGTGTACGCAAACATCCAAGCATAGCTCACAGCTGTAGGGCAGTGTTTTGGAAGGTTTTCTTGCTTTAAAAAACTGGAGAGACTTATAATCCATGGATCTTGGCCTTGGGTCACATGTGCAAATATCCATATGTGCGATGGACTAATCACATCAAACTGGTGGCTAATAGGAGAAGAGTTCCATTCTGCTAATGTCTGTAAATCTATTGAGCTAGGGCAATACAGCAAAGTAGTCTATGCAGAGAAAAAAAACACAAAACCAATCGATTATTGTATATTTCAACAACTTTCAAAGTTTTGCCATATAAATTGCTTTTAACTATAAGTGGCCTATTGCTAGTTTCTAGAACAGAGGTTCTTAAACAGGGGTAATATAAGCAGAGAATTCCTGAAACTGCATATAAGCTGTTTTGTGTACATGCAATTTTCTGGAGAGAGATTCCATAGTTTGTGTTAGTCTCAAAAAAGATCCATAAACCAAAAAGTTTAAGAACCACTACTTATGTAATTCATGTATGAATATGCAGCTTTCACGGGCATACTGAAGCTGCTAGAGAACTCAAAAATGAACCATGAACTTTCATGCTGATGTGCCCTATATATGCATAAGTGGAACAGACGGGGAAATGGGCTCCTCTCCAGAGGTACATATTCTCAAATATTTGCTCAATAATATTCAAAGCTCTTATACTGAAGAGATAAAGACTTACCTTAAGAGCAAATTACTTATGATTCAAACAACAACAATGACAACAAAACAACAACAAAAACCGGAGTCTTAAACTGAACAGAGGCCCAATTCACTCGATCATTCAACAGATATTCATAAGTACCCGCTCCGAGTCAGGCATTGTTTTAGGCACTAGAGACAGCCATCCATTTCTCAATTCATGGTTAATAATCTAAAACAGAATGCTTTAAATTGCACATATTTATAACCATCTCTTAGGTTTATAAAATTTATTAATATTTCTCTTGGTTACATATAACACGTTAGGTATGAGAGCCAAGTGTTATGTGGAAAGCACAGAAACCTCTTGTCCAGGTATTCCAAAACGGGAAGAAAATAATTTCAAGTAGTAAAGTGTGATGGTTATCCTTATATCAGTTTTGAAATCTTGATATATGATCTTTTCTTCCCCCAAGCCAAACTAAGAAAGTTCGCATCAGCTTTCTTATGTATGTGTTGACAAAGTGTTTTTCTTCATCTTAATGAGTCAAATTACATATGACTCAGGCATAAAATACTTTATATTTACTCTATGCACTTAAATTTACGTGGCAAAGCCAACAAATACAGTTACTGAAGGTGCAGAGCGCAATTTTTTGCTTCGAATTTCAACAAAAATTTTCTCCATAGCCTTTTAACCAACATATATAGATCAAGAATATTATATACCGTAATAAATAGCAAACAGTAGTCGACAGCAGCTTCAGATTTAAGAGAAATTTTTGAGATTGGAATGGTTGGAATTTTACAAAGATGAAATATTTTTATTTCTGTGGGAAGAGTACTGACCATAGCATAAACTAGTGCCACTTTGTGTGTGTGTATGCCACTTTTTTAAAAGTATTTTTTATTTTTAAAGCCCTTTACCATTTTCAAAAATACTTTCTAATGCATGACATTTGTAAAAGAAACTCATGTATGTACGTATGTCTTAAGTTCCAACACACGATTGAATAGCACAAAATCATTAAAGTTACCTGATCGGCCCCAGTGAGATGGATGAAGCTCTCAAGAATGGATGGGCTCAGCCTGTCCATCACATCTATGGCTAATTCATCATCACCCTATAAAAAAGACATCACATGTCTAAAAAAGTTTAGGAATGTTTCAGAAAAGCCGTCAAACCTAGGTAAACATTAAAACTCACTTTAGCCCTATTTGTTACAAATGGAATCGAGGGCAGGTGGGTGAGCTTAGACCCTGTCAAAAAGATCTTGTTATAAAGTAAATTATCCCTGTCGGTAAAAACAGAAATGGAATAAGGATGGACAAAAGGAGTTTTTAAGTACTTTCATTAGGTAGCTGGATGAGATGTCTAAATCTTACCTTAGGTATTTCCAAAAGTGCAAATAAAGCCCGTATTTCTCTAAGGACACTGACAGCTAATCTCCTAGTGGCAGGTCGACTGCTACAGAGAGTGACAAGTGCAAACCCTTCGACCACATGGAATACATTGGAACACGGGCTCCTTTCCAGAGGAGGGGGATGAGAAGCTCCATTAACCATACCATGCTTGAAAAATAAACAGAAGTTAAAAAATATATGTATGTATAGACATTCTAGTAAAACAATTACTAAAGAGTAAAGCAAATCATAAAAATGATGGCTATAGGTCTGTCTCAGCTCAAGAAATTTAAATAACATTTAATTTATAAAAATGTCATAGTCACATAGTGAAAAAAGCATTTAATTGGCAGTCTAAACAGGAATTCTGTACCTAAGTTCTATCACTCTCTGGCTACTTTGTAAATGCCTTAGAGCTGACACTTAAAGTCACTACTGGCCTAACATTTCCATATGGAAAGTGAGGGGATTGGATGGTATCCTTTGTACTCAAAGTGTGGACCAGCAACGTGGCATCACCTAGGAGCTCGTTAAAAAGAGAGATTCTCAGGCCCCTGTGATTTGTAGGCTCTTTAAAGGTTGAGAAGCTGGGTTGGCTTAGATGATCCAGTTCTAATATTCCAGGATTCTATGACTTAACACATTATCACAAATCAATAATTTGAGCAACTTTTATGGTTAAGAAGCACACATGCTGTAATGTGAAATGGGGACTGGTGCCTTTGATAAAACAATCAAATAACTCAGCTGAAAGGCTACCAAAATTTTTTATTATATCAGCTTTAAATATATTGGAAACAACCTAAATGTGAGCTAGAATTGCCTCTAATTTCTATGTTCATTTAAAAATAATTATTACCGGGACTTCCCTGGTGGCTCAGTGATTAAGAATCCATCTGCCAATGCAGGGGACATGGGTTTGAGCCCTGGTCCAGGAAGATCTCACATGCCACAGAGCAACAAAGCCCATTCCCCACAACTACTGAGCCTGCACTCTAGAGCCTGCGAGCCACAACTGCTGAGCCCACATGCCACAATCACTGAAGCCCACGTGCCCTAGAGCCTGCAAGCCACAACTATTGAGCCCACGTGCCACAACTACTGAAGCCCATGTGCCCTAGAGCCCGTGAGCCATAAGGACTGAGCCTGTGTGCCACAACTACTGAAGCCCACACACCTAGAGCCTGTGCTCCTCAACATGAGAAGCCATCGCAATGAGAAGCCCATGCACCGCAACGAAGAGTAGCCCCCGCTTGCCACAACTAGAGAGAAAAGCCCACGTGCAGCAACGAAGACCCAATGCGGCCAGTAAATAAATAAAATTTTAAATAAATAAATAAAAATAAAAACTAAAAATAATTATTACCAAAGAAAGAAAGTTGGAAAGGTTGGACACGCAAATGTTATGTATTTAATAGATAAACTATAGGAAAGTTCTGCTTAAGGGATTACAAACACTTTGAAAGGAAGTAAAACTAATAAAACTTTTAGTTTTTGAGAAAGTCAATATGTTTTAACATCATCATTGGTCATCTACCACTGACCACATACAAAGAGACACTACAAAAGAGTTTGGTACCTGTGAGTCCTGGTTTTTGTTATGCATTTGGGTTGCTTGTTTCCACTGATTTATTAATTGCACCAACATCTTTACGGCATTATCAAGAAGCGTGGGATGGACATCAGTCACTTCACGAACAATAAAATAAACAAATCCTGAAAGAACATCCTCCCGCCAATCTGGAAAATCAAGCATTAGTGCCTGCAGAGTATTGAAAGCCAGAGCACGTAGTTCTTCATCCATATGAACTGTGAGCCTACCAAGAACAAAATTCCATTAGCAAACCTCAAAAACCTTCCAAAGAGTTTTATCATCTAAAATGTAAAACTAAGAATTTAAAAAATATATCCTTTCAATTGGTTCATAAGAAGAAGATAGGAACCAATGTTCACTTTTTGTGCTATATTCATCCTTATGCTAAACTATATTCATTTATTTAAATTCACATGTCAATCTACTAATATTAGTTGGTACTTGTACTATAATTCAGAATAATAAGTTTGATCATAATTCAAACGCTGTACTTTAGAAAACACAGACTGACAAATCAGAATTACATAAAAAAATTCTTTAGTCCTTAAAATGCCATAAGTTATCCTATAATCAATCAAAAATTACGTCCAATCATATAATACCTTAGCGCTAGCTCATATTTATTTAGTCCTTTACTGGAAAGGACATGATTTATCTCTATCATTCCTTTCATGCTGCTGAGGTTACAGTTAAACATAAGATGGCTGATTGTGAAGAAAGAAATACAACAAATCAAGATGGAATCAGTTTAACAGAAATAATTCTTGACAGTGAGAATGAGAATAAATTTAGGAGTAACTTCATAAATGGGGTATGCCTAGAAAGAAAATGAAAAAAAAAAAGTGTCAAACGAACCCATAAGGTCTTCAAGAGTTTAAGTCTAAATAAATTATAGGAGAGGCTACATATAATTACCTTTTAAAGACATCAATACAATATGAGGACATGAATTAATATTAGTTAAAGGATTTTAATGGAACTTAAAGAAGAGAATGATAAACAAGAAAATCATAAAACATGGCTGCAGCAGTGAAGCTACCAATATATAATGCTATATGAATATGAGTTTCCGTTTGGGGCTGTAGAGTATTATTTTTAGGATTGACCATCAAGACACATGCATCAGAGTTAGAAACAGCCTGAATGAATAAAGAAAAGCAGGTGTATTAAAAAGTATGCCACAGTTACATGCTTGGGCAGCTGGAAAGTTGGAGTTATCCTCCATGACAGAGGTAGAGAGCTGCGTGATTTACGTGAGAGGAGATACCACAGTCTTCACCCTGCTGAGCTCAGTTCTGGTCTTCACTAAGCCAAAATTCAACTGACCATGAGACTGAGGAGAAAATGTATTATAGCTACAGAGACCTAGGAGTGAGCCACGAAGCAGCAGCAGTTAGAGCAGCGCACTGGAAGTACCACATGGGGTCAGATCAAGGGTCTCTAGCCCAGTGTTCTGTCTTTGACAGTGGCACCAAAGGCAATACTGTGGGCTAGGGGAGTGACTGATTCTGTGCTGCTGGCTTTAAAGGTCATTTTAACATCCCTTAAATCCACGAATTTACACCTATCTGTGTGACTCAGGGTATAGCCATGAAGAGAATGGTGCCTGAATAATTTAAGGCAGGAGAACAAATTGACCTTCCCTAGAGACAGCAGACAGGTATGCAAATTTACAGTGTATCTTTGCTTTGTTTGTTTGCTTACTTTAATTCTAAGTAAATAAGATTTAGACATCACAATTCCAAATGATAGGAGTTGGGGACAAAGTAAGCAGACCCTAGAATCTTTCTTTCTGCCAAAATAAACTAACTGGTAAGTGAATACCACAGGGGAAAGAAGCAAAGTATTATAAATAGCAAAGCAAACTGTCAATCACTGTCGAGATATTTGCTCCTCTATCCCTGCCCCCTGGAGATGCAATTTCATTTTGGTGGGGGATATGGACTGCCGTCCACAAAGATGTAGGTGAGTTAAACTGAGGCGGGAGGAGTAAGAGTGGAATTGGATGAGAGTTGTTTACTGCTTTCCCAAGGAATAGCATTATAAATAATTAAAACTTATTTTCCCTCCCTAACACTGACAAGAACTTCATAACTCTGCAATTTAATTTACAGCAAGAATTAAGAGACAAGAGTGGGAAGGGATGAATTTATCTCATGGTGCAAAGTTTCAAAGTAACCCCTTTCTGGGCTTCCCTCGTGGCGCAGTGGTTGAGAGTCCGCCTGCCAATGCGGGGGACATGGGTTCGTGCCCTGGTCCGGGAAGATCTCACATGCCGTGGAGCGGCTGGGCCCATGGGCCATGGTCGCTGGGCCTGTGCGTCCGGAGCCTGTGCTCCGCAACGGGAGAGGCCACAACAGTGAGAGGCCCGCGTAGGGCAAAAAAAAAAAAAAAAAGTAACCCCTTTCTTCTCCTCGTAATCCTAAGAGACCAATACCATTCAAGGCCTGAGTGCAACCCGCAACCGCTGAGGATAGGTAGTGCGCGGGTGTGTGAAATGCTAGGTGTTTTCAAGGAGGTAGACAAGGTTGCTGGAGTGGTCTATTAACTGTTTATTCATTGTGAATTTAACTTAAGACTTAGTGATAAGTGCCCAGCGAGCAGTAAACATCCTTCAATGTGATCAAGTATCGCTGCCCTGATAGTCTTTGCACTTGGTTTTCCCTTTAGGCTGGGGCCAGCAAACTATGGCTCAAGGGCCAAATCCAGCCAGGAGCCTTCACAGGTGGCTGCTTCTGCACTACAGTGGCAAAGGTGAGTAACTGTGACAGACAGCACGTGACTTGCAAACCTTAAAATATTTACTATCTGGTCCTTTAAGAAAAAAAGTTTGCTGACCCCTTATCTAAAGAGAATCCCTAACTATGTCAACAAAGGGGTTTTTCAAAAGGCCATCACCTCAACTTAGAATTACTTTTGGGAGCTGGTATTTAAGTTTGGATGTCATGTTATTTACTCATTTACAGAGCCTAGTAGAAAAAAGAGATAAAAACTTGAATGCTATGGCCTCTGCAATAAGAGGAAAAAGTGAAAATGAGACCTGGTTATCATCCTAGGTGCTAAAGAAATGACTGTAGGAGTTAACACACTAATTGCCCAGTGGGGCCGTCATACACTGATAATGCCCGTATGTTAAGAGACAACATGGTATACAAGTCCTAAGAAACAGTACTAGATGGAAAGGCAAGGAATTTAAAAATAGGATTTGTAGGGGAATCCAGAAGAACCTTAACAGTTAAAAAATGAGTGAGGACTGCTGGTGGGAATGTATATTGATACAGCCACTAGGGAGAACAGTATGGAGGTTCCTTAAAAAACTAAAAATAGAACTACATACGACCCAGCAATCCCACTACTGGGCATATACCCAGAGAAAACTGTAATTCAAAAAGACACATGCACCCCAATGTTCATTGCAGCACTATTTCCAATAGCCAGGACATGGAAGCAACCTAAGTGTCCATCAACAGATGAATGGATAAAGAAGATGTGGCACATATATACAATGGAATATTACTCAGCCATAAAAAGAAACGAAATTGAGTTATTTGTAGTGAGATGGATGGACCTAGAGTCTGTCATACAGAGTGAAGTAAGTCAGAAAGAGAAAAATAAATACCGTATGCTAATACATATATATGGAATCTAAAAAAGAAAAAGGTTCTGAAGAACCTAGGGGCAGGACAGGAATAAAGAAACAGACGTAGAGAATGGACTTGAGGACACAGGGAGGGGGAAGGGTAAGCTGAGACGAAGTAAGAGAGTGGCATGGACATATAGACACTACCAAACGTAAAATAGATAGCTAGTAGGAAGCAGCCTCATAGCACAGGGAGATCAGCTCAGTGCTTTGTGACCACCTAGAGGGGTGGGATAGGGAAGGTGGGAGGGAGACGCAAGAGGGAGGGGATATGGGGATATATGTATACATATAGCTGATTCACTTTGTTATACAGCAGAAACTAACAAAACATTGTAAAGTAATTATACTCTATTAAAGATGTTAAAAAAAAAGATACTTTTAGGATTTCACATTTAGGATATCAGGTCATTCGTTGCTCTCATTCCCTGGGGAAAGAAAGGCTTTGACCTCTCTGCCATGAAATTAAAGTCATTAAATACATCTTAAGATTAAATTTCATCAACAACAACAACAAATGAATGAGGAGAAAGTGTTAACAAAACGTAAAAGACAAAATGGGAGTTTAGAAATTTATCAAATAAAGGATTAAAAATGTCTTTATCACTACTTTTTTAGTGATAATAGTAACAGGGGTGCATTAGAAATTTAAAGAGATTTAAAGAGATAAAAGGTAACCTCACAAACAGTAATTCTCATTTACCTTGCTAACAATTCAATGAGGTCAGTTCTGCTCATACCATCAGGAATCAACCTTGGAATAGCAGCAATACAAGTTCTAAACAAATCAATTTTGGGTTTTCTTTCCCCCCTGAAAAACAGATCACAAGAGGACTTAATAAGAAGAATCTTACATACACCAGACAATGAAAGCAAACTTGGAAAAATTATTACAGAAAATGAGCCCACCTCCAAAAGTTTAATGTATTTATTATAAAAAGAGCATATACCAATCCAATAAATAATTATCAGTTTATAAATGCAGAAAAGAATATATGGATAATTCAGGAAAAAAAATAGGTAGCCAGCAAAAAAGGTTTTCAGTAATTAAAAACAAGTATAACAACTATTATGTTTAAATAATAAGTATTATTTAAGTAAATTATTTATATTATAATTGTTTCAAATAGAATTAAATACATAATATTTAACCTTTGATAATATTTAATTATTAAAATAATAAAATTGACATTAAGTAACCAAATATTAGTTATTTGGGCGGTCTATAAAATCAACAAAATTTTTTCTTTCTCTTAATATCATATACTAACAAGGGTTTTAGAAAACAGACATTCTCATATACTACTGTTGTTTTTTCTTGTCTTTTTATTTTACTTCAGAACGTACACACACACACACAAACATATTTAAAATTTTTATGTAATAAAATACGTGAAGTTTTGAAAATCCTGGTTCCTCCAGGGGCTTGATACAATTTAATTCTTCTGTATTTTCCCCTAGTTATTCAATGATTTTATTTATTTTAAATATCTAACCTTTTAGATACTGGTTTTTATTTTGGTCTACATTTCAAGGGGAAGCTGTTAATTTATTTTACCCAAATTATCCTTCAATTGGCCCAATAAAATAATTCTTATATAGACAAGAATTTGGATGCTTTAAGAGTTTTTGGCTCAGTATCCATTATCATGGCAATGGACCTACTATTACTTTTAGTGATTTTATATACAGTGAGTTTTCTCAGCTTGGTTCCAACACGCATGAATTTCAGTTACCACAATTTAGTTAAATAATACCAGTCTCCAACAATGTGGTTCAATTTTCCGTTACCATCAACTATAAGTAACTGCGTAGCCAAGCTTCCCTGTTAGCTCCTCAGTGCACAAATCAGGACGTAAAAAACAGATGTGATCATAACCAGTGATTTAATCACATTAATTTTTTCAAAGTCTGTCGTGATTGGTCACTGCACATCTGTTATTCGGTTCACACATACATGGCAAATTATGTAGTTGTGTTGATTCCTTGCCTCCAGGGGTAAACTCAGGTGGCATTTGACAACAATGGATAATCAAAAGAGGAAACTGGCCAACAAAGATTAAAGTACAGCGAAGAAAAGAACAGTGAATACTGGAAGTGAAATATTGGGTTGGCCAAAAAGCTTGTTTGGGTTTTTCTGTAACATCTTACGGAAAAACCCAAACGAACTTTTTGGTCAATCCAATATCAATCAAACATTAATGGAGTTACAGAAGAACTAGCTGACCGGGGAATGCTGACACTGCCGTCATTGAAGACGCTACATACACAGCCAGAGGAACTCAGTGAGGGCAAATTTACAGGCAGAAATGAGGAAAGTGTGGCAAAAAGGATGAAGAATTCCCAGAGAAAGTAATGCAGGAAAAAAAACTTCACATTAGAGAAACTCTCAGAGATATTAACATTTTCTTGTATATAGTAACTATGCATCAATTGAGAGAGCCAATATCCAATTTGGTTATCTAAGATGTACAATGCAGATATTAACACCTTAAAAAAAGTCCACTTACAAAGAATATGTAGATATTTCCTAGCAAGTACAAGAAGTTATTGCCATAAAATATATCTTCCTGAGGAGGAAGTCCCTAACAATAAGGGAAAAAAACATGGGTTGACAAGCAGTGCTGGCAGTGGGATGGGGGTGAGATGAGGTACAGTTTCTCACACAAAAAGCCACTCATACATTATTCCCCTCTGTACCCTCAGTTCCCAGGAGATTTTCAGGTTTTCTTTTTTTGTTGAACAAGGCTCTGGAAATAAGAGCATTTGTTTGACTTAATAAACCAACCATGTCCACACACATCTGCGGTCACTAGCATTTATCTCTCACTCACAGAATAAGTATAAGGCCTCAACACTGACAACAAACTGGACGGATCCAGGATGACTTTTGCTATCTGTACTGGTTTGACAGCACTTTAAAGAGTAAAACTGAGCCTGTGGGAGGAATCGCTGTATTAAAAACTGCCGCAGATGGCAATAGGGGCGAAATCCAGAAGAGAAAGGAAGGAAACAAGGAAGGGAACAAGCAAGAATCGACCCACTTTACTTATGAAAACTGAAATAGCAATGAAGAGAAATAATTGACTACATACGTAATCATATCTTCAGGCTCCTTATTAGACATCTGCACACTAGTCATACACATTGGTCTCCCAACTTCTTTGTCCAAATGTCTGAGAATGCTGTCTAACGCTTTTCTCACTTGAGGGTAGTAAACAGACATTCCTGGAGGGGCGGGGGGGAACTTCACAGTTATAAAATGTCAAAAATTAGATAAAGAATAGTTACAGTTATTTTCTGTAAAAAAATAAAAGCCCATCACAACCTTTAAATTACATTAGCTTATTTTTGTTACAAAGGAAGGAGTTCTGACTTTGACATACTATTCTCCCTGATAATTTGCTTCAGTATATTGGAGAAAATGTGAAAAATTATGCACACAACTGAAATTAATTTGAAGGAAGGACAAAATGCAGTGAATAGTATCATGTGAGAAAATATTTAACAAGACTTTTAACATAACAACTTAAGGATATTATAAAAAAAAGTATTCATTTTTGAATCACTCTGTACACTGGAATAACTAGGCAAATATATACTTTCACAGGCAAATATATACACGTATGTATACATTTACACAGGCAATAATATACATTTTAGATTTGATCATAACCTTTCACAGAAGAATATTAAACTGTATTATTTACTTATTCCAGTTAACACTAACCTATGACTTTTGCCTCTTCATCTGTCAAGGTTTTATTGAGAAAAATTTTCTTTACACGCAGAGTGTTTCCTGAGGGAAGAATAACTCCTGTTGTTGGCATTGGCGGCTCACCATCTTTCTGCTGCAAACTGTCCGCTATTACAAGGAAGACTCTGAGGCCTATGTTCATTCTCTTCAGAGAGAAAAGTTTCAAAATAAAGAAGTCAGAGTGTCAGAAAATTCCTTTTTTTTTCATGCTAAAAATATCTCATCAAATAACACTGGGGGATGGGAGGAAGGAGGACAGAAGAAACACAAACCTTTCTGTCCCACATTTTTAACTAGCCCAGGCACTGCAGTTTGCTTTAATACCAAATTCCCAAGTGCCACCCATTCACTTATGAGGCCAACTGGCTCTCTTATTTTCTAGCTTATTTCAAACCTCTTCCATCCCTTCCTCAACTCTCCTACACCCTGATACCATACTCTCCCACACCCTGATACCATACTCTCCCCTCTATAAGCAGATGATCTGTCACCCACTTCACAGTCAGAAAAAAAAAATCAACCTTCCTCAATCTCTCACTACAAAACACACTGATCTACTTATATCTGCACCTCTTCTTCCTCTACTGTGCTCCTGTTACAGTTGAGGAGTGCTGGTATTCCTAGTTATTAGAATCCCATCTGCTCTTGCATTATCAGGAAATTACACTATCAATTATACCTTCTCTTTCTTGCATCTTCAACATTTCCCTTTTAACTGAATATTCTGACTCCTGTTACCTATACTCAACTATCTTAATGCAATGAGTTCTCCCCATAATACTTCCCTCTCACTCATCAGTGACAATACTGTTCAAACCAGTGGGCATTTTTCCTGCATCCTATTTGACTTTTCAGCAGCATGGGACACTGTCAAATATTCCTTATTCCCTGAAACCCTCCCTTCCTTGGATACATCTGTGCCACTGCTGACTGTGTCATCTCTGTCCACATTCCAAATTTACCCTCCTTTATCTGAATATTAAATGTTAGACCACTTCAAGGCAAGTTCCTAGGCTGCCTTTTCCTATCATTATGTATTCTCTCCCAAAGTAATTTCATGTATTTACATGGCTTCAATTACCACCCATACCAGAGCACCTGCTAATTTTAAGCCTTACTTCTCCTCTGAACTTGGACCCTCAGACCAATTTGACACTTCTACTTGGATGTCAGAAAGATGCCTCAGATTTGCCATGTTCAAACCAAATGCCCTCTTCCCCGCCAAACTCAGTATCTTCTCAGTGTTTCTTTTCTCAGTAAATGATCTTCTCTCTATCCACACCACACCATCTCAGCCCAAGCTGTCATTAGTTATGACCTACACCAGTGGTCTCTAAAATGGGTATATGCATCCCAGTGGGTGTTCACTGGATGTTTCACTGGAATACAGGGAGAAAATAAAACTTTCGTTTATATATTTTTTATCTAAATAAGATCACGGTTTTAAGATTTACCCCTCTTTACATATGACATAATACTGGTGATATTAGTCTAATATTAGATGGTCATTTCACATAGTCATAGAAGACATCTTGAAGGGAGTGGGAAAATTCCACAATATACTGTGGTTCACAGAGGTGTCCTCACTTATTCATTCTTTCAGTGTATTGCAGTTTGCTTGATTTGATTAAGTGGATTAATAGATAATTTTATCTGGCTTTAACTAAACTAGCCCTCAACAAGCTTAAAAAGATTCCTGAAAACAAAATACAGATTGAAGAAAATCCTAATAAAATAAGCCTGTAGAAAAACAACAACAACAAAACGGCACAATTGACTTTTTCTACTCTTAGTATGAACGTTTCAGTGAGGAAAAAAATTAATTTCAGAAATAAACTTGTTCAATGAAGAGAATATTTTTGAAAACAGATGATCAAGAAAACGTCTTTCATTATGTGATTTTTGTTGCTGAGAACCAGGTTAAGCACGTCATCTATAAAAAGTCTTTTCTGCTCACTTTAAAAATTTGGAAATAATTATTAACCTATCTTAAAAATCCTACAAATAAAAAGCTTCAATAACTTTCGAGCTCATTTGTTAACTACATAAATATATATCTTAGGATTTGATTATGAGGACCAGCACAATCATTTAAAAGAAATAAGAGAAAATATAACACTTATTTTGTCTTTTTACATTCTCCAGTGTCATTAAATTCCAATAAGCAATTACTTCAAAAAATATTCTTAAACAATCTGAAAATTTTATATCTAAAGGATGAGCAGGAGTTTACGAGGGAATAACAAGGCCAAAGAAGTAGGAAATAACATTTATCTTAATTTGCCTTTAACTAGAGATTTGAGCCTAAGAGTTCTGATTCCAGAAATTGTGCTTAAAAAAAATTTTTTTTTAATTGTATAGGATAGTAAATTACTACATTATAATTTTTTTACCTCTGGATTAATGGTGAAAGTTTTGGTAGATTTTCCAACACTGAGAAGATCAAATATTATTTCTTTCATTGCAAAATCCAAACGTTCCTAGAGGAAAAAAAAAAAAAATCAATAAATCCTTATAACTTTCTACTGCTATGGGCATACCTTGGAGATAATGTGGGTTTTGTTCCAGACCGCAATAAAGCAAAATCAGAATAAAGCAGGTCACACAAATTTTCTGGTTTCCCAGTGCATATAAAAGTTATGTTTACCCTATACTGTAGTCTATTAACTGTACAATAGCATTATGCCTAAGAAAACAATGTACAACCTTAACTAAACAATACTTTATTGCTTAAAAAACACTAACCATCATCTAACAACACAGAGTCGCCACAAACCTTCAGTTTGTAAAAAAGAAAAAAGGCAATATCTGCAAAGCACAATAAAGCAAAGTGCAATAAAACAAGGGTCTGCCTGTATAAGTTAAGTATCATGTTAAGAATTATACAAATAATGGCAACAATACAGGTCTGTACCCACAAGAAGTTCCTGAATCTAGCTGGACAAAAGAAAAATGCATATGAATTAATGTTAAAAGTATATGATTATAGATACATGATTTAATTATCAAATGATTGGTTTAATAGCCAAACCAGCAGGATAGAAGTTTTAAAACACGCATTTGCCAAACTCATATTCAAGACCTAAGTGAAGGAATTCCCAAAATAATGATAAAAGGAAGTCCCAGGACGATAGCAATGAGGCAGGACTGGAGAGCAGGGAGTTCACACTGGGACAGAAAGAACAGGGCTCCGGGAAGGGTAATCTCCAAGGAAAGAAAAGTTAACTAAGAGTAACTGATGTTTGAGAGGAGCTCTATAGTTCTGGAGGAGTGTTGGTGTGAGGTGATTAAGCAAAGGTAGTGGGTATGACCCTCGCGGAAGGGATGCAACCAAATAGCAAAAGTTTTCTCAACAACAGATCTAAAGCACAATCTGCTTTCATTCATCTTATTGACACATTTATTCTTATCTAATTATCATTAATTCTGTGCTCCCGTAAATAGAAATGTATTCGTTTTATTTAAATATTCTTTATTTCTTCATTGTCAAAAATAATTACATTATGGGTCATCTTCGTTGTCATAGTTTTAGTTCAAAGAGAACTCAATGAACATTCTGGAACCAAAGTGTTTTTCCCAAATTGAGAAGGTAACCCTACCTATGCTTCTCTGGGGCTGACGTCCCAAAAGAGAATGTGACCAGAGCCATGGATTTGCTTACTCAGCCCCCATTTAATCCTCTTCAAATAAACCTTCCTTTACTGCAGAGGCTAGAAAGCTAAAATGATATTTCCCAGGATGCCGCTGGACAACAGGCTTCAGGATGTGACTGAGACCCCGTCAAGTGATATACTCACGGGAACCCTTGGGAACTGGGGTACGGGAGGAGGTGGGGGAGGACAGGGAGAAAGGAATCTATTTTACTGGTGGGGACTGTGGTGGAAACATGATTCTTAAGCAATTGGGGCACTTCCTAATTTGGCAGGTTTTTGACTGTGGCAGAGGCAGCAGCTTCCTTGGTAGCCCGATAGTGTAGTTTCCTCTGGATTTCCATTTCGGTTAGAATCTGTTTCTTCAGTCCTATGAGTGATTCTGTGAACGACCTCTATTCCTTAAAAGACCCCTTTGGATTCAACAAGCTACCACGGACTCTAGTGTCTCTACCTGAGAACATAGATTAATGCAGGTTATGAAAACAATGTTCCAAAATCTTTCAAGACACTCAGGAACTAATTAGTAAATAGACAAGAGGAGGATTATGAGACATTTTCTTGACTCTTCCTAAATTAAGTGTCTCCTCCTCTGAGTCTCCTTTCCAAGTGTGTAGATCAATCATCTAAATGTATTTTGCACACACACAAAAATCATTAGCATCATTTATTTTTTACTTTTTAAAGCATACTTTTATTTTTCACTATTCAGTATTAATAAATGTTTTGTTATCATGCTTTTAGATGTGTAACAAATTCTATGACTCTAAGTTACTCTTTTTTTTTTTAACATCTTTATTGGAGTATAATTGCTTTACAATGGTGTGTTAGTTTCTGCTTTATAACAAAGTGAATCAGTTATACATATACATATGTTCCCGTATCTCTTCCCTCTTGCGTCTCCCTCCCTCCCTCCCACCCTCCCTATCCCACCCCTCTAGGTGGTCACAAAGCACCGAGCTGATCTCCCTGTGCTATGCGGCTGCTTCCCACTAGCTATCTACTTTACGTTTGGTAGTGCATATATGCCCATGCCACTCTCTCACTTTGTCCCCTACTCTTACAATTTGCATGTATATAGGTATTATGAGGTGAGGCACTCACCTGAGCAATGAACTGAATAATCTTCACAAATATATTGAGAGGTGTATCACGAGGAACCACACTACGTGACCCTTTTGGGAAAAGTGCTGACACTATGCTCATAAGACGACTGTAGGGAAAAAAGATTTAGTCATAATGAGAGAATGAAATCAACAAAACATTAGCAAAATATCCTTCGCATCCTTCATAATACGTCAAGATAATTCATATTCCTCCTCAAGGTATTTGTAATGTTAACTAAAATTCATCAGTGTGGCATTTTTTACCAAGATGTTACTTTAAATATGCTTTAAAACAAAGGCACTCACCTTTGAGTTACAGTGTTGCTTTCACATTTTATTCTAATTACATAGACCCACAACAATCTATACAAAGATTCCAGTGCAACTCGAGACATTTTAGGATCTTTATTCTGTTTAGAAGCAAAAGAGAATAAAAATAAGCTTATTTATCAAAGTACTTGCAATAATTTAAGATCAATTATATTCTCTGTCAACAACTAAAAGCCCTCTCCATTCCCTTCTTTATTCAATCTAAAACAGGTTTAAATATGTAAGTATATATTTAGTATACAGTAAGTACAGAGAGCTCAAAAGCAACCATAAATAAGGAAACTGAGCCATCCCTTATATTCTCAAAACAAAATACTACTAGTATCTCTAAGAACTCTGAAATTATACACACTTCAACTTACCTGATGGTAAATGGGACACACAACAATACTGAAATAATGATAAAAGGATTGCTCATCTTTGCTGTAATTCATTGCAGCTCATACACAGTTAAAATTTAGAACACCAAATGTTGTTATAGATATTTGCGCTTATGGAATAATGCAAAATATTATTGAGTGATTATACTTAAAAGAAGGAATATAGAATGGTGGGTTAAGAGCATAGACTCTGAAATTAGGAATGACTGGCCAAACCCCATCCTTGGATCAGTTGGTGAAACAGTTTCCTCAGCTCTAAAATGGAGATAACACGGTACTTACCTCACAGATTAAGGGAGTTATTACGTGAAAAGCACTTGGAACACTGCCTGACACGTTAAATGCTCAGTAAGTGTCAGGTGTTTACCTTTAATTTTTTAATTTAGAATTAGAACATTCTTATTTAAAATCAGAAAAGTATCCACTTCAATCGCAATTTGATCAGCAAACCTTTTCTTCATACTAGCTATTATAAAAAGTGAAGTTCTTAAATGACAAGAGACATGTAATGAGATTTAATTGTAAATTTTGAAAATTAGCTAATAATCACCTTTAGTAGGAGAAACTCTTTATGCATCTGTTAATTAGTTGTAGGATGCATTTAGTCCTATAAATTAGCATTTATTTAATCTGGTTTGAGAGATTTCTTATTGTTAAACAATTATTTTATATATAACAATGGACAAAAGGGAGTTTTTAAATACTAAGTAATTTACCATTCTATGTTTTGTCAGACCACAGAATAACTGACATCTACTATGTATGATTAAAAGCAATGCAACAAGATTACCACTGGACATGTTTTTAAAAAAGACAACCACTAGAAAATACAATTCTGCACATCTATGTATATGAAAATTTGATATAATTCAGAATGGAGTATCAACTATTCAGCTGGTCAGTCTCAAAGTCAGTCTCTCCTTCTACTGACAAATCCACGATTCCAAATTTCAAATACACTCCCCAAGTAGTTTTCTATTAATTTGTTACTAATGTAACTAAAGTAACATATAAAGTTACACACAATATATCTTACTAATATAACAACCAAGCTTTTTGTAGTACTTTCTTTTCTAGCACTTAAATGCAAGGTCTCAAATGTCAAAATATGAGTTCAATTAGTTTTATGTACACTCCAAATAATACCTTCACATAGTTAAATTATCCTTTCAAAATATGAATACTACAAATTAACATATAATAAATTATATAATAGAAATATTTAAGTCCAATTCCACGTAAAAATTCTTCTCATATAAACTGTTAATAAAATATTTGGATTATCTTATGTGCTGAGGTATCTGGCATGAAATAAAATTTGATTTTCCAACTTTCCAAGATGGACTACTATGTTTTACAAAGCAGATTTATTTTATAATGAACAATTCCAGAAAAGATAAAAAGTGATAAAAATTATATAATTGTTTATTCGGTATGTGCAATGCTGTTATATATCTCTGAACAATGAAAACATCCTAAATTGATCTGATCCTTAAACAAAGATACATAATTCCCTAGTTACAATTTTGGTCTAATTTGAATAATCAGATTACATTAATAAAATCCAGTAATATTAACGTATAATACAATTTTTTTTAATTCTTTTTTCTTTTTTTTTAACAGCATATTCTTATTACTTATCTATTTTAAATAATACAGTTTTGATGTCAGGCAAATATGCTCTTTGGCAGCAATCATTTTAATGTTTCTTCCTTTTTTTCCTACTGTGAACAACAACAACAAAAGATTTGTTTAAAACTCAAACCAGTAGGATTGTAGTTTTAAAGTGTTGCATCAAAATCATATTCAAAATCTGAGTTACTGTCTCCTGAATTTCATTGGAAAATGTTATAAAAAGCATAATTTATAACAGCTAATTTTAATTAAACAGAATATTTTAAAACTGAAGATTATGGTTAAAAATCAACATTCGGTATCACTTCTCTCTCTTAAATTCATCTTCTTGGGACCACATTAATATTAAACTTTCGGCAGAATGTTCCCGCTGTGTGCTGCTCTTCTTTTACAATACGAGAAGCAGGCTTAAATAAATACGTTGGACATGCAACGCAGCCATAGGTAAAGGGGGAAAAAAGCCACACTTAAAGGAGATAAAGCAATATTTTACTTTGTAACATCAACACGACTCACCTGGAGTGTTTCTATTTGTTTTCTGATACTGTTGTTAGATGGCATCTAAATAAAGCAATGTGAGACAGCAAACATAAACATGAGATGCAGCACATGCATGTTAGATGAAAATAAGCACAAAACAAGACAGCTCTTCACCAAGGTCTCTATTTAGAAGAAATTTGAAATGTCCAAGACAGTGGCTAGAATCACTGAAGAAAAAAAAATTCTATAATTTGGGCATCATGGGATACATCTACAACACTCAAACTGAAAGAAAATAGATAAATTTTTAACTATCTAATTTTTCCTCTAAAAGTACTGCATTTGATTTCAAATAAGTTTCAATTTTTAAAAGAAAATAAGCATACACTGTAGGAAAAAAAATCTAAATTATTTTTACATGGCATCTACTCTTACTCCTCTCTCTCTCTCTCTCTCGCTCTCTCTCTCTCAATTATTCTTTAGAAACTTTAAAATCATTTTTCACATAATGACCTTATTTGACATAAAGATAGGGGAATGGGAAACTACCAAATTATGTTTGGGACAAAAACAGCCGATTTAACACTTTCGGTGAAAATAAACTGATGTTCTCTCATGCTATTTATGGACCTACAGACTAATGCCCATTTTTCATGGTCACCAACTTCAGAAACTAGTATGGTAATTTTTAAAAAATTGTGCGGTATCTTAAAGTGCCTTGAAAATGTATCATATTTATTCTTATGACTCTAGGGAATAATGCCTTTTTACTATCCCAGAATTATAACCCAAAATATTTTTTAAAATACTCTGTAAAGCAACATTCCTTATAGTACATTAAAAGGTAACATGGTAGACCAGAAAGAGCAAATTTTATTGAACTGGATGGATTAGATGCAAATCCTATTTCTATCACTTTTTTGGCTCCCTAAACTTGGATTGCTTATTTATCTTCTTTCGGCCTCAGTTATAGTAAGAATTAAATGAGATACTGTACTTAGAGAATCTAGCCTATAATAAATACTAATAAAAATCTATTTTAAGGAGTAGTAGGTCTAATAAACGGAAAAGTGTTACAGATTTTTTTGAACTCAAGAGATTACTTGAATCTCAAAACAAAATCAATTTAGGTAAGACCTTTATCTTGGACCAATTTTTCCTGTATACAAAACAAATAAATTATACCTGTCACAAGAGATAATTAGCATAGTTTTTCCCTGAATGCTCGACTCCTTACCTCAACTATGTAGCATAGCCACAGTATCTAAAACTTAACAAGCAGGAACCAAGTCATAAAATTTCTGCTGAATAGAGCCTTAATGTAAGTTAAAGGTTAATGGTCAAGACAACTATATTCCAAATATTCATGCTAAGTGGCTCTTATCTCCTTTAGCCTGGCAGATTGACACAGCCATTAATGAAAATGGACAATATGCCAGAAATATTTAACAGGAGGTAAGGGTTTAAAGAAAAGAGCATTTTAAATGAAAGCCTTAAGCCAAAAAAAAAAAAAAAAGTTAAAGTACTGCGAAAGAACTGCAAATATGTTAGGTGCAAACGTATATGTATAAAAACATTCCAACAAGCAACAGAAAAGTATGAATTGTCATGAAACAAAGCAAACTTCCAGAAACACTTAAACGCGTGTCTTAAAGTATGTTATTAAAAGTCTGAAGAATCATACTACCCAGAAAATGATCATTTCCCTTACAGTACCTAAATCTGTATGAATTATCAAAATAAGGACAGAAACAATATAATGTACTTAAATAAAACTTATTTTCTGGTTTCATGACATAAAGAATTTAACCAGCTTGATTGGCCCTGGGAATTTTCATAAACAGAGCAAAGAGAATATATCAATTCTCACCCAAATATGAATAACATCAGTGTATGTATATCTAGGAGGAAAATAGCCAAAAATATTTTTCAAAGACATATTTTAGTACACCTTACTAAGAAATCAAAGTATTTTTCAAAATGATATGTAAAATCATTAAAAAAAAAGATATATAGGATAACGTTGTCCAGCGAATCAATCCTGAAGTGAGGAAAAAAAGCCAGTCCTATTTCTCACAATATCACGATGAGCTGTAGGGTCAGAGACAACTCATTTAATCTCTCTGTGCCTTGGTTTCATTGTCTTCCAAGTTTAAGTTTTTCAGTCTTAACCCTAACTTAGAGGAATAACAGAAAATGAAATGCCATGTCTGCATGTTTCTATAACATGTAAGCAAATATTCAAATATATTCATTTATGTATCAAAATGGTATTCAAATCAAGCATTCACATGACATGCAGATGAGGAATATTCCCACGTTCTGTGTCAGATATTAACTGTGGTCCTATCCACAGAAGAAAAGAAGATCCTGTTACGTTCTGCCAGCAGAGCATCCTGGGCAGATAATGATCCTTCTACCTCACAGTTTTGTTTTCAATCCTAAGAGACTGGACATAGATGTGCCAAACAGTGTTAATAACAATTAATTACCCCTTGATTCAAGTCAGAATCATTGCAGGAGCTTTCCCGTCTATGTGGATCCAGTACCATACTTTCAGATTTGGCTGGGCATAGTTAACACTAAATGTGCTTTTACTGATATTTTATTATCGAGGCTTTTTTCATATTATTCAGACTTGAGCCAACATTACTCAATTTTCTCAAGAGAAAACGCAAAATAAGCATCTGGAGAGTTTTATAAGATTAACTAATACTCCGAAATTCCAAAGGAATTTATTTATTAACAAATATTGCTAGAGCCAAGATAATATAAACAATCATTACAAATGTATAATTTTGCATTAAGACCAACTAAATTTTTAATGAACCGTTTATTCATGTCTGTAACGTGATTCCCTATAGAAGGAATGAAGTACGTATAAGAAAAGGAATACGTTGGAGTATCACTATTCAAATGAACTCTAGTACTAAAAGTTTTATTATATACTGTTCAATGTATATGCACAAGTGAATACACTACAGTCAGTATTTACAGGTCAGAAATGAGATTAAGTCTTACCTTCAAATGTGACAAACAGTTCTGTAGGAAAATATGCCAGTTATTTAAAAAAAACTGTTTTTGACTGACACATAAAAGGCAGGTAATTAATGGATATAGAGCCTATAGGAGACAGAAGAAAGAGAATAACATTTTTATGAAAAAGCACTGGACTTGTAAATTATATTTCATTCATTCTCATAAACAAAAACGATTCTATTAGCAGTTTTCCCATTTGTGATTTAAAAAATACGATCTCAGGGAGTAATCTAACAAAGAATGATAAAGGGCAGATTTTCTATAAGAACAATTTCCTGATCTATCACATCTCCCCAAGTGAGAAATATGCTATTATTTCTCCCTAGACCCATTCCTCCTCTAACCAGTAAAGTGGCCCTGGGATCAGAGGACAGACCGGCATTAATGTTGCAGTTTTCTATCCATCAGGTGTGTGACTTCAGGGAGGATATGTTAAAGTGCTTGAAGCCTCACTTTCCTAACATGTAAAGTGGAGAATGCTAATCACACACATGCTATAGGGTTGTGAGGCTTAAAGTAAGACAAAGAATGTAAAGCACTTGGCTCAATGCCTGGCACAACCAGTGTTTATTATTATTATACCTCTATCTTGAACAGTCAAGTATTTGTCCAACTCTCCAAACTTTCTCCAAGCTGCATGCAAATTTACAGAAAAACCCCTCAAAGCTACCGAAGTGGATGGTGAAATGGAAAAAAAATGCTTTAAATCTCTGAATAGAAAAGATGTAATTAGACAGACAATAGCTCCTAAATAATCAAATGCTTCAGAATATAATTTATTATAATGTAAAATAAAGGAATTTATGGCTTAATATGAGACTACACTTAACTTTTCCTTTATTCTAATACATAATTTATAGCATCTGTCAAGACAGGTAAACACCTAGAATGAAGTCTGAATAACCTATCAAATACAGAGCTAGTAAAATTAAGAATAGAAAGTTTTGAAAACAGCAGGAGAAAATAGGTAAAATTTGTCCTTGTGTTACACTTTGGATATTTTACAATTTCAATTTTTACAATTCTCTTAAAACTCTACTAAAAAAAACCAACTAAATTCATAAATCAATTACTAAAACTCCTAATTAAACATATGAAGGTTTGAAATGTTTCTCAATACCAATGAATGCTTCTTTCTGGAACTCAGTTCAAAAGTAGTCTGATAAAGCATCTCCACAAAATTTTTCAAGCAGGGAACATTCACTTCATTTTTAACAGCCTAGGTAAAAAGATAATACAAAAACACAAAGAAAACGGTTACAAGTGTTAGATCAAACTATACAAGGATTACAATAAGTTTCTGTAAGGTTTGAAATTAGTCAATAATTCACTGAGTATCTGATGAAGTCCCATAATATACCAAATGACCAAATGTTGAGTAAGATAAACCAGGTCCCAGCCCTGGGTGAACAAGCAGATGAATGTGTGGTATAACAGGAGCTCTAAGAGGAAATTCTCTGTCCTCTTGGAGCACTCAGAAGAGACCCCAATGGAAAAACTCCAGAAGGAAGTAACATCTAAGCTGAATTCGGCATTACTTTACTTAAAATACTGCAATAGCCTCCCACTTAACCTCTCTGGTCTTATCTCCCACTACTCTGGCCCCCTACACTAGGATCCAGCCACACTAGCTTCTTTGTTGCTCCTAGAACACATCAAACATGCTCTTGCTTCAGGATGTCTGCACTGGTTCCTTCTGCCTAAGAAGCTCTTCCCCCAAATATAGCATGTCTTACTCTCTTATTCCTTTGGTTTTTGCTCAATCGTCACCATCTCTTTCAAGGTGGTGATCTTTCCTAATTACTCTATTTAAAATTTCAACTCCCTGCCCACCTCAAGAATTTTTAGGCCCCTACCCTGCTCTACATTTCTGCACAGTACTTACCACCACATCTGGCATATACTCTTGATACATAATTTTACATACTTGTTTGAGTTTTCTGCACTAGACGTAAGCTCGGTAAGAGCAGGGAGTCTTTCCTACCTTGATCATTGTTGTATTCCCTGTGGACGGAAGAGGCCCTGACACACAGAAAGCACTCAATACATATAATGAATAAATAAGTAGAATCTAACCAGGAAAGGAGGCTGGAGGTTATTTGAGAGGCAAGAATGTTCCAGACAGAAGGAGTTCTATGTGAAGAGGCTGGTGTTATGGACTGAATTGTCCCAAAATTCATATACTGAAGTCGTAACCCCACATACCTCATAATGTGGCCTCATATGAAAATAGGTCATTGCAGGTATAATTAGTTAAGTTAGAATGAGGTCATATTGAAGTTGGGGCGGGGGCTACTCCAACATGACTGGTGTTCTTAAAAAAGGGGGCGGGGGATGAATAGGGAGACTGGGATTGACATATACACACTATTGATACTAGGTATAAAATAGATAACTAATGAGAACCTACTGTACAGCTCAGGGAACTCTACTCAGTGCTCCGTGGTGACCTAAATGGGAAGGAAATCAGAAAAAGAGGGGATATATGTATATGTATAGCTGTATTGCTGTACAGTAGAAACTAATGCAACATTGTAAAGCAACTACACTCCAATAAAAATTAATTTTAAAAAGGTTGGGGGGGAGAATTTGGACAAAGACATGCACACAAGGATAACACCATGTGAAGATGATGGCAGAGATCAGGGTGATACATCTATAAGACAAGGAAGGGCAAAGATTTTCAGTAAACTACCGGAAGTTAGGCAAGAGGCATGGAACAGATCTTCCTCACAGCACTCAGAAAAAAATCAACCTGGCAACACCTTGCTCTTAGACATCTAGCCTCCATAAATGTGAGACAATAAATTTTTGTTGTTTAAGCCACCTAGTTTGTGGTACTTTGTAAGGGCAGCCCTAGTAAACAAATAAAATACAAAAGCAAACATGGCATAAAAGAAGAATTAGGCAACACAGTAATAATGGACCACAGTCCAGGGTCTTTCTTCCCACAATCTGCTCCTTTTGATGAGTTACCTTAGAAACTACAACATAATCTCAGATATCTGGCAAAAACAGATTTTTCAGACAAGGGGGAAGCACAAATGACAATTTGGGATGGATACGCAGCGTTTCAAACCATTTCTAGAAAAAGAAATTGAAGTCCATGCACTAATGATGTACTTCATTAAGTACATAGCTACTTCATAGCTAAGCTGATGTGGTTTTATAAATGATCATGTTTTCTTTTTGGCAAAATGAACCTATTTTCACGGTTAAAACTGAGGTGAGAGTGGGGGTGGGGTATTTGACTCAAACTACTTACAAACTTATAGTTCATGACTTCTGTTTGTACTCATTTAAAAAATCTTCAAGTATTTAACTATAAGTAAATATTCAAAACTGGTAAAAAAAAATCATGCCAATCTCTACAACTGCTATGTCATTAATATTTTAAATTCTTAATTTTTCTTACAATTCCCTGTCCATCTTTTCTGAACATGTTCTAAAGATAGGACCTGAATACCATAAACCATTCCATATGAACACATTGATCACAAGTCAATTAATGCAGTATTTAAAAATAAAAGTCAAAACAGTTACATTTGATTCTCAGTATGAAAATAAATTTCTTCATTTTAAAATATTTTAAATAGAATAAAACCTGAATAAAGTGAATCTTACTAACTTCCATTTCTAGCCAAGGTGGTGTAAAGGGGGCTAGACTTATTTTACCATCTGAAACAACCAAAAAGGAACAAAATATATGAAATGATACGCAAAACATTATACATCAGTCAACAAAAGAAAGTGACCCCTGAGGAATGGAAAATAGATGAGGTGAGCCCTTTGATGGCCCCAGCTTACTTCTGTGTGAGAATTTTCAGGGAAGAAATTAAAGTGTACCATTGTGTATGGTTTTTACACTACACATGAACAGTATAATATCACTTGAGGTAGACAATGATAAGTTAAAGATGTATACCATAAACAATTAAATGACAAAACGATGAGATATAGCTAATAAGCCACCAAAGGAGATAAAAGAATCACAAAAATATTCAATTAATCCAAAAAATAGTAGAAAAAGGAAACAAAGAACAGATGGGAAAATTAAAAACATAATCAGAAGATGACAGATTTAAAATAACTGTATCACTAATCATATCAAATGTATGTGGTGCCCAATTAAAAGGCAGAGATTGTCAGACTGGATAAAAAAGCAAGAACCAACCATATCCTGCCTACAAAAAAAAAATATATATATATATATGTATATATTTTAATATAAAAACACAAGTAGATTAAAAGGAAAAAATGGAAAAAGATATACTATCCTTATACAATCAAAAGGAAGCAGGAGTGGCTATATTAATATCAGATAAAGTAGATTTCAGAGCAAAGAATATTATCAGAGATAAGGAAGGTTATTTCACAATGATAATGGTGTTAATTAAAGAGGATATACAATCCTAAACATACGTGTGTTTCATGATAGAGCTTAAACATACAACAAGCAAAAATTGACAGAACTGCAAAGAGAAACAGTTGGTCAGATTTCAATACTCCTCTTTCAGTAGTTGACAGAACAAGTAGAGAGGAAATCAGCAGAGTTGAAAAACACTATTAACCAATTTGCCCTAATTGATATTCATAGAACACTCTATCCAACAGCAGTATACATAGTCTTTTCAAGTGCACATGGAACATTCATCAAAATAAATGATATTCTGGCCCAAAAAACAAATTTCAATGCATCTAATGGGATTCAAGCATACCAAATATGTTCTGCAACCACAAATTAAAAATGAGTAACCTGAAGATCTCTGGAAAATCCCCAAATGTTTAGACTTTAAATAAAATGCTTCTAAATAACCTGTGGATTTCAAAAAGGACAGCAGAAAGTATTCTGAGCTTTATGAAAATGAAAACACAAGATATCAGAATTTGTGGGCTGCCATTGTAGAACTACTTAGAGGGAAATATATGCATTAAGTGCTTATATTAGAAAAGAGAAAAGGTCTTGACGACCTCAGCTTCCACCTTAAGAAACTAGCAGGGAAAAAAAGAGCAAATTTAGAGTAAGTAGAAGAAAAATAATAAAAATCCAAGTAGAAATGAGTTAAATAGAAAACTGAAAAATAGAGAACATCAATAAAGTCAAAAGCTGGTTCTCTGAGAAGATCAATATAATCAATAAACTTCTAGCCAGACAGATCAGGAAAAAAGGAGAAAAGTCACAATCTACCAATATTTGGAATGGAAGAGGTCACTACAGATCCTACAGCTATTTAAAGAAACGAAAGGAATATTATGTCTAACTTTACAATAAATTGGATAATTCAAACAAAATGGGCAAACTCCTTAGAAAGACATGAAAGCATACTCAAGAAGAAACAGTCTGAGCAGCCCTATGTATTTTGAAGAAAATTATCTGGTAGTTAAAAAGCTTGCCACGAGAAAAATCCCAGGCCAGGGGGCTTTATTGGTGAATTCTACCCAACTCCAAAGGAAGATGTAGAGCCAACTCTGCACAAACTTCTTCAACATTAACTTGTTACTAAAAACAAAGACATTGCAAGAAAACCACAGACCAACAGCCCGCATGAACATAGATAAGTGCAAAAATTCTCAAAAGAAAAAAACCTAGCAAATAAAATCTAACAATATATTAAAAAAATCTTATCATGATCAAGAGGAGTTTAACCCCAGGAATATATGGTTGATCCAACATTTGAAATATCAATCAACGTAGTTCACCATATTAATGAACAAAAAAGAATATATGATTACTTCAGTAGACAGAGAAAAAAAAGCATTTAACAAAATCCAACATTCATTCCTGAAGAAAACTCTTAACAAACTAGGAATGGAAGTAAATTTCCTCAATATGATAAAAGGCATCTATGAAAAATCTACAGGTAACATCATACTTATTGGTAAAAGATTGATGACTTTAGTCCTAAGATGTGAATGGAGTCTGTTCTCATCACTTCTATTTATCCTTGTACTGAGAGTCCTAGCCAGTGCAATAAGGCAAAAATAAAATATGCACACTGGGGCTTCCCTCGTGGCACAGTGGTTAAGAATCCACCTGCCAATGCAGGGGACACGGGTTCGAGCCCTGGTCTGGGAAGATCCCACATGCCGTGGAGCAACTAAGCCCGTGCGCCACAACTACGGAGCCTGCGCCGTAGAGCCTGCAAGCCACAACTACTGAGCCCACGCGCCACAACTACTGAAGCCTATGCGCCTAGAGCCCATGCTCTGTGACAAGAGAAGCCACCGCAATGAGAAGCCTGTGCACTGCAATGAAGAGTAGCCCCTGCTCACCGCAACTAGAGAAAGCCTGTGCACAGCAACGAAGACCCAACGCAGCCAAAAAAAAAAAAAAAAAAAAAAAAATGTACATTGAAAAGTATTTTGAGCACCTGGAAAATGAAATTTTAAAACAATGCCATTTAGAGTAGCATAAAAATATGAAATGCCTAGGGCTAAATTTAACAAAATATACTCAAGACCTGTACACTGAAAACTACCAAACACTGTTGACAGAAAATAAAGACCTAAGTAAAAGGAGAGAAACTGTGTTCATGAATTGCAAGAATCAACATTAAGATGTCTGTCCTCCCAACTTATTGACTAATTTAATCCAATCCCAATCAAATCCCACTAGATTTTTTTTAATGGACCAGGTGATTCTAAAATTTATATGTAAATGCAGTAGACCTAGAAGAGCCAAAATTTTTTTGAAAAAACATAAAGTTGGAAGATGTATATATACTACCTGCCTTCTAACTTACTACAGTAATTAACATAGTATACCATTGTTGTAAGAATATACACACAGATCATTGGAACAGAATAGAGTCAGAAAAAGACCCACACAAATAGAGTCAATTGAATTTTCTGACAAAGGAGCTAATATACTTAGAAAGAGTTGTAAACAAACAAGTGAAACGGTACAGGAACAACTGGATGCTATTTGCAAAAACAAAAAGAATTAAACAAAACAAAATTTCAATCCATACCTCATACCATATACAAAATTAACTCAAAATAGATCACTGACCTAAAAGTAAACCCCGAAACTGAAATAGAGAAAACTTCTGTTACCCTGGGTTAGGAAAAGACTTCATAGGTACAATACCAAAAGCACAAAAGAATAAATCAGATATGCGAGCCACAACTACTGAAGGCCACATGCCTAGAGCCCGTGCTCTGCAACAAGAGAAGCCACTGCAATGAGAAGCCCGCGCACCACAACGAAGAGTAGTCCCCACTCGCCGCAACTAGAGAAAAGCCCGCACGCAGCAACGAAGACCCAATGCAGCCAAAAATAAATAAATTTATATAAAAATAAAACCTTGAAACAACCCAAATGTCCAAAAACAGATAAACACATAACCGAACTGTGGTATATCCATACAATGAAATACTAGTCAACAATGTATAAACTGCTGATATATTCTGTAACATAGTTGGAACTCAAAATAATTGTGCAGAGTGAAAGAAGCCAGAAAAAAGAGTCTGTACTGTAAGATTCCATTAATATAAAATTCTAGGGCTTCCCTGGTGGCGCAGTGATTGAGAGTCCGCCTGCCGACGCAGGGGACACGGGTTCGTGCCCCGGTCCGGGAGGATCCCATGTGCCGCGGAGTGGCTGGGCCCGTGAGCCATGGCCCCTGAGCCTGCGCGTCCAGAGCCTGTGCTCCGCAACGGGAGAGGCCACAGCAGTGAGAGGCCCACGTACCGCCAAAAAAAAAAAAATTCTAGAAAACCCAAAACTAAGTAGAGGAACAGAAAGATCAATGGTTACCTGAGAACAATGTGGAGTGAGTGGGGGGGGGGATTAAAAAGGAACATGAGGAAACTTCTGAAGTATGATAGGTACGTACATTATCTTGACTGTGGTGAAGGTTTTACAGGTATATAGATGTCTAATTGTACACTTTAAATATGTGTAATTTAAGTCAATTTTACCTCCATAAGTGTTTTTAAATGAAATTATACGTATATATATAAAGAATATCATTTATACAGCAGTACGTAGTATGCTGAAAGTGAGTGGCATAACACATACCACAAAAAACCCAGGAAACAAAAAAATCTAGCATGTCCAAGTATTCTAAAATCCCCGAATCCTATTTATACCATGCTATGTTACTAGTAACTACAGAATTATTTTTGAATAACACAATGAATTTAGACCTAGAAAAGCTTCTATAAATCTGCTTCCCTAGAAGTTACTGGAACTATATTTATAGCAGCCATATTTTCTAAATAATTTAGAATACATATTTTGACAGGTATGATGAATGTCATGGCAACTATAGAAATTAACTTTTAAAACTGAGACAACCCTGTAAACTCTAGGATACATGTCACAGTACTTTTAAATTCTTCAGAGGCATTCAAATGGCTGCCATTTTGTAAGGAGCAAATGCCATGAAATGCAGTGTGTTACACTGAGCTACTTGAGATAATCATTACTTCTAGGTTGCAAATACTCTGCCTTCTTAACAGTCTCTAAATCTTAAGGGCCTGGGCTTGTTCTTTTGATTAAAAGACTGATTGATGCTCTTCTGCTATGTGTCTAATAATGATTTACCCCATACTCCCACTACATTCAAAGTTTCCGCATTATTGTCTATGAGGTTACCAGAAAGTAAGAATAGCACATGTGGTAACTTCTTCAACAAAAAAAGTACTTTTAAAATGCAATATAAAATTAAAAATATACTTACAGCAGCTACAGGGATAAGAATCTCCACAAATAAACCAGCAAGTGCATGTTTTATATCTTTATCCTTTACTTCTAAGAAATACTGAGCACATTCCTTGAGAGGGAAAAAGGTATATTAGATTTAAAAAGGAGGAAGATTATAGAAATGTTAATATCACAATAATTTTGTAAATACTCTGCAATTTTACCAGAAAGCTAAGTTCAAATCATGTTCAAATTTAAAAAGAAAATTAATTCACACTTCTGACAATTTAACACTTGGAGTAAGGAATTAGTAACGTCATTAATTATATTTATTTTGTTTCTTTTAAATAGTCATGAAAAGCAAAAACAACCACTGTTAGGCTAATTCTAATTACTGCAGATCACCTGCATGAACTGAAATGATGCTTCAAAATCTTCTACAGGATACATTTTCACTCGGAAAAATTTCATTCCCATTATTAAGCTGATGACGCTTTGTACCACATGTGGACTTTGTTCCTTTTGTCGCAGTTCTTTTAACTCTGTCACAAACTTCTTCCTCACAGCCTGAAACCTTTAATGTACACGGATACACAATTTGATATGAATTGAAAACACTCATTTCCCACATGATATTTAAGGTTGAAATCAAGAAGTATTTTACCTAAACACCATCTCCTTTCTCTGCCCTCATCAAAATTACCCAGAAAAACATACAGATAACAAAAATATTTCTTATTCTAGATTTACTGTTCATTTATTTTTTCAAATAAAAAATGCCTTAAGGAGAAATTCTTATTAGAATTTCTTATTCCTATAATACCATCAATACAGCATCATTACCATTTAATAGTTCGTAATCATCATAAAAATAAGATCTAATAACCCACCCATAAAACATCCACATGTAAATCAGACAGTGTCTCTAAATTCTAAGACTCATTTTGATAAAGTCTGCAATTTAAGTTACATGGAGAGCAGACTGGAGACTACATATTTGTTCAAAGAGATAAACCAATCACTTGTAGACTACTAAGTATCTCTTAAAATTATTATCTCCTTACACTGTAGAAAAACTGAAGATGATGAGTGGGAGAGCACTGGTCTCACAATGGGAATCAGCTGAAGAAATCAAAATGCTTTTGAAATGCTGAGCAACATCCTGGATTCAAATGACTACAACAGTTAAGGCTACTAAGGTTTTCTTTGCTTACAATGGAAAAAGATATCTGATAGTTTGTTAATCGATAATACTTCACTTTCCCCCTCTATGAAACAAAGGTTTTATTGCTGATGTTACTTGGGGAAACCAGTTCTCGAAAGTTATAATGACAAATGAAGCATACTTCCCAATGGGCACTGAGTACAAATTAATATTAATTAAACATGGATATTAATTACATGTTAATGAAATATGGATCCATGATAGGAAGTATAACTTCTCCATTTCCATTTCAGTCTTGTAAAATACAACACCATTTTCCATGAAAGTGTTCTTTTGCATTTTATAAAGAAAATATAAAGTGGATAAAAATCTTCCCATTGCAATATTATTAGAATCCAAGGATTTTTCCTATTAAATTTTTCATAATAATTATTAGTCACTATAATCAAAGGAAATGCATTGACAAGATTCTAAAACACCCCCAGCCCTTTCTTTCTCCCCACCCCTTTCCCACCTCACCACCTTTCCTCTCAAATGTTGGTGCCATCAGCCCAGCCTAATGTGGGTCCATCCATGTTTTTTCCCATGCGCGTTGTATGTATGGGTGGAAAACACCTCAATATTGCTCTGAGTGGCATTTCTCTTACAACTAGACCAGTGAGGCTGAGCGTCATTTCATCAATTTACCATTGGCCATTTAGATTTACTATCCTTCCCATCCTAGATTTAACTTAGCTATGATGTAGGGTTCTTCTGGACCCAACTTGCTCATGTGTTATTTAGCACTTCTAACCTATATCCTGACAGAAAATCATTTTCAATAAAAAATTACAATATGAACTACTGTGCCATGAAAAGAAATACATTATTGCTCATGTTTTTGCAGCTACATTCCTGAAACAGGGATTCCTTGTTGATTAAATATGAACACAATATTAAAATACTATTGTCTACGTCTAAGTCATTTCAAATACTCCAACTACGTTCTAAGTTCTATACAGCATTGGGTATACAAGGGTCCCTGGTAAACTACAAAGGATAAAACATAAATAATACTAAATTAAAGGATAGTAACTACCAAATAATAAAATATATTACTTCATATTAAAATCTAAACTACTAAACATTAACAATAATTGTGTTTGCTTTCTTAGAACTGAAAAAGGTTGCTATAGGATGATTTCAGGGCCAAAGACTGACTCTTTAAATAGCGCCCAAGAAAATCTAAAATGACACTTTTTTCCTTACAAATTTCCCAGTAGCATCAAAGGAAATTCAAAATCTTCCATAGTCTTTAGAGCAAGCACGCAATACTAAAGACAAACATCTTTTTTACCGTTTACGATAATGATGGTTCAATACAACTCAATGCATGTAACTCCTAATGAATAACACCCTCTTTATGGAGTACTCTAGTATCTTTATCTTTCCTTTTTGGTATGTCTTCCACCTATTCAAAACTCTGTTCAGTATTAAAATAAATAAGATGGTTAGAAGGAAGACACTGCATTGCTATCTCAGAAATAAAAGCATTCAAGTAGAAACTATTAAAAGTAATTATTAGCTTCGACAAGAGTTCTATAAGAAAGATTTATAAAAACACTTCTCAAAGAACTGTGAAAAATAGAGAATAAGGTAATGACCTGACTATTCTTGGCAATTTCTTACTTCCTCAATTCAGGTTTTATGGAAAACCCCAAATAATGAAGACAAGTTGTGGAACTGAGGTATGGGCGTCACTTAAAATTCCTCTAAAGCAGGGGTCCCCAACCCCCAGGCCATGGACCAATAGCTGTCCACGGCCTGTTGGGAACCGGGCCACGCAGCAGGAGGTGAGCGGAGGGCAAGTGAGCGAAGCTTCATCTGCCGCTCCCCATCGCTCGCATAACTGCCTGAACCATCCCCCCCATCACTTGCATTACCGCCTGAACCATCATCTGCCGCCATCCCCCACCTCCCTCACCGTGGAAAAATTCTCTTCCACGAAACAAGTCCCTGGTGCCAAAAAGATTGGGGACCCCTGCTCTAAGGAACAGAGCAGCAAAATAATAAAAGGTGAAACAGACTTCATAATAACTCTATGAAAAAAAAAAAAGATCTAAAACTATCAGTGTCTATTTTATTAGTTAGCAATGAGAATTCTAAAAAGCAAAACAAATCAAAATCAGTGATTTATAAAACTTACTTTGATTGGGCAAGAACGCCTATCACTTCTGCATATAAATCTGCAATAATATGCACATTCCCAGTGTTGGTTCCTGAATATCTAAAATAGCAAAAGAACAAACATATTATTTCATGGAATTTTTCTACAAACTCTCTTTCTTAATAACTCTGAAAATTCCTTATCAGGGTGTTGTATAAATTTTCTCTGAAGATTCATTTATAGGATGATAAAAACCACATGAATTTTCTTCTCTCTCTAGATTTCAATTTGCCAGGAAATTTAGCCTGATTCTTATAAATTCAATCAATGGTTTTAAGAATCATTTTTACAAAATCTTTCCCATAAGCATCTCCTGTGGACTAAAAAATACAGGAAGATAATTGCTTTGAACTTCAGAAAACAAATGATTTATGAGAGTTCAAATTAACAATCTAAATCTGGACCGCAGATAAAAGCAACAGTCCCGTATTTTACTTACCCTTCCTTATGTTTAAAGTGCTTAAAAGCTAAGTTTAGAACTTCATGAACTAAGGGATCAGGCACAGGATGAACAGGAATCTAGAAAAAAAAAAAAATCAAGTGTGTGCTAAACAGGTTACAGGTCTTTTATGAGTATTCTCATCATTTCAAATAACCAAATCAATAATCAATTTTAGTTTTCATGATATGACCTACTATTAATCTGTCAATCTTCCCCTTTTCTAAGAATGCTATTATTTTTCTCTAAGAACTTAGTTGAACATCTACTTTAACAAGCTCTAAATTCATGAACATTAAGCTTTATAATTGCTAATCTTTAAACTATAGACTATGCAAATGAAAAAATAGTCATTGTTGTTACTACAACTGTCACTGTCCGAAAGTTAAAAACACACTCATGGGTGACTCTCTGCAACACCTATAGGAAAGTAAACTTTGATTCAGCCAGGCTTCATATAGTCTGATTTTCTATCATAATAGTATCCAAAAGGGACTCCAACTTTCCCAACAATTTAAAATTATTTATGGTTTTATTAGAAATTTGTTATTTAAGTATGTTTCTTTTGTTTAGTTCTTTAAAAATTACATGCCAGTTCCTAATATGGACAACACATCAAAACATTTAAACCAGAAAGTAAAATCCCTGCCCCTTCCCCCATATATAACCACTACTGGTATATATCTACTTCCAGGCTTTTTCTACACACACTCATCCACACAGCTTATTTTGTACTTAATGGACTGATGCGTCTTTCCTCACTACTTAGCTCCTTCTTACATTATTTAGCAGCCATGTAATACTCAGTATATATATAGATATATATTATAATTTATTTAATGAGCTCCCTATTAATGAACATTTCATTCCAGATTTTCAGTATTCAATATATATAATGTTATACAACAAACATCTTGTGCATTTAACATTATTTACTTGTACAGTTCCATGGGAAAGCATCCAAAAGGAAGAACTGATGGGTCAAAGATCATCCAAGACGTCATTGATACAGATTCTAGTTCTTTATATGTGTGGGTCTGTTTGTGAGCTCTCTATTCTATCAAGTTATACGCGTCTATATTAAAATCATGCTGTCTTAATTATTAGGGCTTACTAATAAGTTCTCATGTCTGGCACCACAAGTCCTCCCTTACTTTTCTTCAGAGATAGCTTGGCTATTGTTCTTCCCTATTCAATTTACAGCCATCTTTTCACGTTCCAAAAAAACTGTTATAGGTGAACTATAATCAAATCATTATATAACATATAAAAACATTTTCTTCATTAGACCAAAAGGTCTTTCTACACTTTTTATCATTCTAATGAAGAAAAGCCAAGCTTCTCTTTTCACTAGTTATGAAACCTGGAGGAAGTTTCTACCTCTTTACCGGTAAAAAATGTAGGTAATAGATTAGAACCCCATAATTACCAGCCCTGAGAGAATGCAAAACTGGGTACATTACAATTGGAGATTCTTGGTCTCTCACCTTTTCCACCCTTCTCTAAAAGGGACTAGGACAAAATTCTTACTTCCTAGGAATGTAGGGCAGATGACGGAACTAGAATATAGGATGGAGATATTGAGGACAAGGCCTGGTAGGGAACCCAGAGCCCATTAGAAAGTGGGGAGGCAGATGTATTTTCCTAGCTTCATCTTCCCTGGATTGGGCCAAACAAAATAGGCCCCAAGGTAAGAAAAAGGTTACTGAAGTCACTGCTGTTGTCCCATAAGTCCCAGTAAGCCCTATGATTATCCCATTGATGGTTAAAACAAAGTAGATATCTACCACTAGGTGATACCAAACTTTAGTCGGGAATATGCTGTATCTGGATCCAGCAGCCCAACTTCCAGAACTTACTCCAGAATTCACAGCGCTAATCACGCAGGCTGGCCCCAGACACCTCAGTGACCTTGCAATAATGCGACACTGCATTTTACGTGACTTAATTTTTTGGGCCCCATTTACTGTGCTGTGTTGTGGTTTTACCATACTGACTTCTATACAGGGATGTTTGGTGTGCTCTAGGCCAGAGATATGAAACACAAGTTAACTTACACCTATACTTTCTCCTAAGTAGTCTTTATTTGCTCCAGTTATGCCAGAAGTCTAACACTGACAGCTAGGGACACTACTTAGCTATGTTGTGTGCTCTTTATTACTACCTTAATAATATTAGTTATTAGTAATGCCACCACCAACACTTTTCACGTGTCTGTGTGCCGGCTATTACTTAGGCATTTTATATACATTATTTATAACACTTATAGCAGCCTTACACAGTGGTATTTGTCCCCTGTTTTACAGATGAGGGGACTGAAGTTTAGAAGTCAGTGCATACTTCTCTAGAAAATACTGTGTGCCCAGTTTCTGATATATGAAAATGCATTTAATAAACGGAACAAATGAGGAAAGAAAACTTTCAGTTTTATCATATTATAGCTAGAAAAGAGACAGAGAAACAGAAGAGAATAAATATATCTCATCTTTAATTTTTGGAAGAAAAAAAGCACAACCTCTAAAAATTTTATTTTAAGAACGAACACTATCAAGATGCTCAGACGTTCTTGAAATTCCTACTTCTCCCCTTATTTACAATAATCAAAAAAATTCCCAAGCTGAACCTCCAAAAAAGGGGGGCTGGGGTGGGAAAGAATCCCAGTTCAGTTTATAGAGAAAACGTTCTACTTTCATGGAGTAGTATTTCCATCTAGAGCATCAAGAATTTTTTAGATCTTGCCATTTGCATGATTTTGGAAGCAGATTTAATTCTATTTGAACATTCAAGAAGGATATATCTAGTAGACTCTAAAGAATACCCAAGTTTTATTCCAAAGCTATTCCCACTACCACTTCCCCAAATCTAATGCTTTTAGCACATCATGAAAGCAGAAAACCACAAAACCAGGTTAAGACATGGACAACGGGGAGTCAGCAAGGTGCGCTCGTTATGTAAATGACCAGCCCTCAGTGCAAAGGACAGGGAATAAACTCATGACTCAGCAAAATCACAAATAACCCCATAACCTTCAGGGCTGCTCACCAACATCTAAAGTGCTAATGTTGTGTGATGAACTGGAAGATTGGGATTGACATGTATACGCTGATGTGTATAAAATGGATGACTAATAAGAACCTGCTGTATAAAAAAATAAATAAAATTCAAAAATTTTTAAAAATAAAATAAATAAATAAAATGCTAATGTCAAACCTGAAAATACTAAGGATCTACTCCTCCTTCTGATACTTCACAGTAAGCACCCATAAAACTAAGCCAAGAGCCTGAAGTGGCTTATAAGCCTGGTTTCCCAATCTTGTTTGTTTCAGCGAATAAATGTATGGCTAAAATTCAATATAAAAAGAAAACTGCTTAAAGATACTAAATGCTGTAGTGCTTTTACCATGGATTCTAAAGCCTCTGGTACTAATATGCTAATATTTGTAGTTGGCCTTGACCCCCAAATTATTCTTCTGACTTTCTTGAAAAAATAAAATTAGTCCTTTATCATCTTGAATTAATTTTGTTCCCATGGTGAATCACACTCATGTCATCACATTTATATAAACTCAATCCTTTGTCTAATTTGTTATGATTTAAAATTTAATTTTATAAGATGATGGCCATTTCACCTAATTTTGTAACACTGATTTTTACCAATAAGAATAATTTTATTTACAAAGAGAACTAGGGGCTTCCCTGGTGGCACAGTGGTTAAGAATCTGCCTGCCAATGCAGGGGACACGGGTTCAAGCCCTCCTCCAGGAAGATCCCACATGCCGCGGAGCAACTAAGCCCATGAGCCACAACTACTGAGCCTGCACTCTACAGCCCGCAAGCCACAACTACTGAGCCCACGTGCCACAACTACTGGAGCCTGCACACCTAGAGCCCGTGCTCTGCAACAAGAGAAGCCACCGCAATGAGAAGCCTGCGCACCGCAATGAAGAGCAGCCCCCGCTCACCACAACTAGAGAAAGCCCATGCGCAGCAACAAAGACCCAACACAGCCAAAAATAAAATAAATCTATTAAAAAAATAAAATAAAATAAAAAAATAAAGAGAGAACTAGCTTTATAATCTTCAGCAAGTCACTGCAACTAAGAACACTGATGTATAAGATGAAAACAACAGATAGCACTTATTGGACACTTTCCATGTCCCGGGCATTATCGTATTTAATTCTCACCACTCTTTTACAGAGAAGGAAAGAATTAGTGTGTAATAACTTGCCCAAGTTACACGGAAAGTAAATGACACAGCTGGAATAAAAACACTTGCCATGGTTATCTCCCAGTTTATTGTAATGACCAGCTGGTACAAGGGATACAGAGTTCTTCGTGTGTTTTGAAGAGATCTAAGTATGTGATGATGACACATAATAACGTCGGATAAAGACATGACAAATTATTCAAGAAACAATTTATAATATATGAGGTCAAGAACTAACCCACAAGTAATATATACTTCTCCTTAAGATTGATCCAACCATGTATCGATATTTCAATACTCCTGGGGCTGTCCATCTCATCAAAATAAAACTAAATTACATTTTAATACATGTATATTATGTGGGACAAAAGTAAAAGTCCTATTAAATTCAACATACGCTACAGTGATTACTCTCTGGAGCTATTAAACCCTACACCATTTTTTTTTTTTTTTTTTTTGCGGTACGCGGGCCTCTCACTGTTGTGGCCTCTCCCGTTGCGGAGCACAGGCTCCGGACGCGCAAGCCCAGCGGCCATGGCTCACGGGCCCAGCCGCTCTGCAGCATGTGGGTTGCTCCCGGACCAGGGCACGAACCCGTGTCCCCTGCATCGGCAGGCGGACTCTCAACCACTGCGCCACCAGGGAAGACCCCCTACACCATTTTGATACGGGAGAAAATTGGGTTCGTTTGTCATGATATTTCAGAACGTTCTATTGATCTTTACTTCATTTTCTATAGTTTAATTAGATTTGAAGAAGCTAAAAAGACTTGCCTTTTATTAGGAAAGAGAAAACCTACATGGGATTTTTTTTTTAAGTTATTGTTGAATTTGTTACAATATTGCTTCTGTTTTATGTTTTGGTTTTTTGGCCCCAAGGCATGTGGGATCTTAGCTCCCCTACCAGGGATCAAACCCACACCCCCTGCATTGGAAGAAGTCGTCTTAACCACTGGAGTGCCAGAGAAGTCCCTGGACTATTTTTTTTTTAAAGGAAGAGGAGGAAAAGGAGGATGAAGACAAGGACAGTGGGGCGGGGGAAAGGACAAGAGAGGAGGAAGAGGAAAAAGAAAAACCTCCAAGGGGTTGTCTGTGCACTGAAGTTCTGAAGTCAATGCAATTAAGAGCAACTTTTAGGGCTTCCCTGGTGGCAGAGTGGTTAAAAATCTGCCTGCCAATGCAGGGGACACACGGGTTCAAGCCCTGGTCCAGGAAGACCCCACATGCCGGGGAGCAACTAGGCCCGTGAGCCACAACTACTGAGCCTGCGCGTCTGAAGCCTGTGCTCCGCAACAAGAGAGGCCGCAATAGTGAGAGGCCTGTGCACTGCGATGAAGAGGGGCCCCCGCTTGCCACAACTACAGAAAGCCCTCGCACAGAAACGAAGACCCAACACAGCCAAAAATAAATAAATAAATTAAAAAAAAAAACAAAGAGCAACTTTTAGATGAGAAGAGAGACACTGCTAAGTAGAAGAAAATCATGGGAAACAAAGGAGAAAAGGCACAATAGAGCCTGACTGTCAGTGCACAGAGTTTGCAATTTCTTTTGCAGGAAGAAGAAATACCTCTATGATTTAACTAAGTAAAGAAGTGCAAATGCTAATTACCAAACCACTCACAAGACCTACATTTAGCACACAAAAAATGCCAGGGATCAACCACAATGAGGCCTCGTCCAAGTCCATTCATGGTACAGTGTTTCTGGTCCTCAGCTCCTCCGATAGCCTTACTGACCTCAGCCTTAGCATCTTAGGATGCCAGCTAAACTAAGAGATCACAGAAGGCAAATCTGGCTTTCAGAAAGCACAACTTTCAGAGGAAAGTTCTTTTCCACCTCTACTAAAAAAGACCTTTATGGAAGGTACAAATTAAATTGTTTTTATCTTTGATTAACGCATTTATCTATGTCACATATTCAAAATTATTTTTAAACAAAACAAAGCCAAAAAAGTTATTTTTATTTCCAGATTTCGGATATTCAGTGTCTTTTCACATATATTGTAAAAACAAAGGCAAAGTATAAATGAAAGTATAAATAATTCAAATATTTTTATATTAGCTATGTTAAAAAAGATTATCAAATCAATTAACTTTTATATCTTAACATTTGCTGTTTCCTGCTGTATTATATATTCTACTCCATTTTATACAACAGAAACAAAACTCCCTGTCCGAACACATCATGTGCTGTGCAAAATATGATTTTTTTTCTTTTAGGTAGCCTGACTTTTTTTCAAAACACTACAGTGTGCATGACTGGAAATATATGGAACATTTTTGAATGATGTATATAACTTTTTAAAGACTACAAACTACAAAAACATTTTCATATCAGTACAGGTATTTTCTTTTTAATATGCATTTATTTATTTATTTTGGCTGTACCAGGTCTTAGCTGCGGTAGGTGGGATCTTTTAGCTGCGGCATGCAGGCTCTTAGTTGTGGCAATGGGAACTCCTAGTTGCAGCATGCATACGAGATCTAGTTCCCCAACCAGGGATTGAACCCGGGCCCCCTGCACTGGGAGCGTGAGGTCCCACCCACTGGACCACCAGGGAAGTCCCTCAAATCAGTACAGGTATTTATACATATACTTGTACTGACTGTGAATAGTAAAAATATATAACATGATATCTGACACTATTTACCTATTTATATCTTTACTACCTATGCCATTCAGATGTTGAGCTCAGCAGTGCAGTACCTAGAACAATGCCACCCAACAGTAGGCATTCTAATATTCACTGAATGAATAAACATAAACAATTCATTATCCTGAGGTCTTCTCACTTGTCTGAAAACCATTTGCACTTGACAACTCAGTCTTACTCAAGTCAAATCACCCTCGTTCCTCAACTATCACTGCACAATTATTACATGTTGAAATGCAGGCTTGAGGGCTACACAGAGAATTTCCGTGAAAGTGGAGGCAAAAAGGGATTGGAGTAGGTGAATGACAGGTGGACTACAGCTGCTGCTAAAAGCCCAGATTTTACATACTTTTTATTCAGCTCCATTTTGCTAACATGATTTCATGTCTTGGATGGTAAACGAAGGTAGAAAAATGGGGAGTGATAGGTACAGGACACGGAACCCTCAGGCAATTGACAGAAGTATAATTAAATTATAGGAATTTTGTTTCCGTGAGCCAGAAGTTTAGATATAACATCCTAAATAAGGTAACTGAAACATGAAGGCAAAATTAGCAAAAAAATAAGAAATACAGACTTGGCAGAAACAAAAGAGCTTACCTGCTTTAGAACTTCAACTAAAACTAAACAAAAAATGAAATCTACTGCTAAGTCTCTTCTTTCAAGAAGATAATCTCTTTCACGTTGCTGTTCATCCCTGAAACAAGAATCCCAAATTAGGATTGCATTAAAACTATAAGTTCTCAAATAGCTCTTGGTTAGTACTTCATGTTATTTACTGAGTTCCTAGTACATATGGTGTCCCACAGCAATCGTTACAAGTTTTCATAATAACCCAATGTATGTATTACATGTTCTTATGTTCTTTCTCTTTTTGTACATTAGGAACTTATATGCACATCTCACTATTACATCTGTCAGAAATTAAACCTAATCTAAAAGAATTAGTAAGAGGAAGAAAAACACGGAAATACAGTGCCAGGTCATTTTTTCACAAATCTAAGTTGAAAAATCACAAGTGGCATCTACTGAGGTACAATTCTAAACCATGGGCCATCACCTGAACACAAATAGATGTTTTACTTAAAGCCATGATCTCCCTGGGAAATTTGAAGAAGGAGAAGACAAGTTCGAGGATTTAACACCAAGAAGAGTCTCGTGGTATAAGAATTTAGGGTTTTGGCAGTCTTCCTGTATCGCAACAACTGTTTCCCTTCACAAACCACGTGAACAGGACTTCCTTTGAATATCTTCTTAACTCCTTCCATGACTGCTAAGGCTCCTCACTGAACTACAGAAAGTCAGTTTTGCATAACTAGTCCCAGTGATGACTCCTGTAGGGCAGCACCTACTTTAACGGATATCTTTCCTCGATTTACAGTTTAAGTATGGACTATCTTTTCCCCTTGTCACCACTTCATAACAAAAGTAACCAAACAATAACAATCGTCAGTTGATAACACTATTACCCGCTTCATTGGAAGTGTTTTGAGCCCAGGTCGAACAGTAGAAAATGAGCCACTTACCCCTTAGATTTTGTGCTAGACCGAGGCCTATACTCATAAGACTCATCTTCAGCTCCATTCTGGCGTCTGTACCAGTCAAACAAGGTGCGAAGTAAGGAAGGGAGACAGTGCTCTGCTACTGAGCTCATAGAGCTTATCAACTGAAAATACAAGACGTTACCAGAAGTAAAATACAACATCAAAGTGCCATGCTCCTCAGGCTACTAGCAATCACTTAGAAATGAGTAACATTTCTAGAATAAAAATACACTAAACGCAGTAACTCCAAAGCAATAAATGTGTTTTAAAATAAAAGGGAAAAAAATAAATACATAAAATGCCACTTACATTTAAATATTAAAAAAAAATAAGATAAAATAAGGGCTAGGGGTTTAGCCAAGTAATAAAGTAAAGTGAGCTAAGTTTCACCGGCTATTAACATTTATCCAAATCCATTCAGTTTAGCTCAGAGACTTTCCACCTTTTTCCTGCCTCCATATGCTACTCACATGTGTAAAAACTTGACCATCAGTAACATCCCTGATTACACACATGACACCTCTGGGTGAACTGTATAACACAGAACATGAAACAACCACACCTACTTCCTTCCCCCCTACCCCCTGGGGCCAGTTCCTCTCTGCTCATGTGAGTGAAATGTTCTAAAATGTTGCCACTAGAAGGGATGAAGAGATGCAGAAACAGAGAAGACTACACCATGTTAGAACTGGGGGAAAAGCTCCACTTTATTCTGTGCTGCTATGACACCGAACAGAGAATTATAATTACACAATTAATTTGTGATACAAATAAACATATTAGAAATGTGTTATATACATGTTTTTAAAGCTTAGAATATATAAATGAACAGCAGAAAGATAAATGAAGTGGGATAGACACCTGCAACTCAATTTGAGGCATCCCTTAAACTATCTGAATTGTAGGTGAGTTATCAGATTCATTTCATGAACGAACCCAACTTGCCCGTAGTGGTGGTAAGAGGTACACCAGCTACCATTAGTCAACCCTAAGGTCACTCTTCATCTTGAGGATCCAGAGAAAAAACATTCTCTCTTCATAAGAGACTCTGTATCTGATTCAACCCATTGCTCGTAAAATTAGTATTTTAAAATTAGCATACAGTAAAACATGCTTCACTTTGTTTTGCTTAACTAAAAAACTACGGGTTGCAGCAATACTCAAGGTCTCGTTCAGTTCCACGACTGTAGGAAGTATCAGTTAATGAAGATAAATTGATAGCTCTAGGAATTAAACATTTATTTTTCCTAATATTTTATATTTCTCATATAAAAAAGAATGAAACAGTTTGATTATGTATGATATTTTTTCTCTTTTTCATGATCTCTGCCTTCCTTTAATCATGCTTTTATTTATAAATTACCATAACGTGACAGGTGAATAGTTTCTAATATAGGGAATTAAAGTAAAAACAAGATTCTAGTTTTATTTAACCACTTTTGAAAATTTATATTTCATTAACAATGAACAATACCACTCAAAGGAAATCCCTTTTAATACCTAAAGAAGGAATAACAAAACACCATCTGCTACTGTAAATACATATTAAAGCAGTTTACCCCACTCACAGCTTTTCATTGTGGAAAAAAATCAAGGTATGGAGCATGATAAAATATAGTTTTATTAATCATTTACATAAAAAAAGAAATGGAAGTTTTCCTTAAAATGTTGTTTAATAAGATTTCATATTGATTGTTCATTCATCATTAGTAAAGTGGATTCAAGATGTGAATAATCTAAATACCTTTAAAATAATATATTAACAATACATTAATAATTAATAACTAGTAGCAATTAGTACCTTTTGTAATGGCATTAAGATTTGAAAAGGGTTATATGGGGTGATCTTATTATTACTGTAACAGAGAACTAGCCTTCTTATTTACGGTTTCTTCTTAGACCAGTGGCTATTTACTAAGTGTGTGCTTCAGAATCACCTAGGGAGCTGTTGCAAAATACAGGTGCCAGAGCACTGCTCTTGGTGATTCGGAGTCAGCAGAACTGGAATGGGATCCAGAAACACAGCATGTTGGGAAGCCTCCACCAAGCAATCCTAACCAGTCATCTTCATCTAATCAAGCAGACTAATATGAACATTAACTTCGATTTCCTAGATACATAATTATAAGAAGGGTAGCTCAGGAATACTAGATGGCAACAGAAAGCTGATCTGGGTTATTGGGTTTTGCAGACAATCAATCAACATATAATGAAATAAGTCTTGAGCAAACATAATTATGACAAAAATAACACTTGATCTAACATTCAAAATCAGCAAGAGGAAAGAACTGACATTAGAGGATTACCACTAAATTTGAGATATTGGTATTATATAAAAAGGTTTTTGGTTTCGCAGGGTTTCTTTGGAGGGGGAGGGTTGGCCATTGTATATCTTCCTTTTTAAGCTTCTTTGGCTTTTTGACACAGACAGTCCACTTGGCCTTTGCACAAGCACAGATACAAGTAGTTAATGCCTCTTAGGGCAACCCTCAACTGCTGGAGATGGGGGCTGCAGATAAATGCTCCAGCCCTCCATTCTTCAGAAAGACAAAAATGGGTGACATTCGGTATGATTCTCAGAATGGAATGAACCCCCAGTGCCCAGAGCAGTGATCTCTATCAGTTCTTCCTCTTCCCTGCCTCAATCTCTCAAGTCTCCTCCTTGGAATCTCTTCCCAGAACCAAGTCCTTGTCTCTGGCTCCGCCTTCAAAATGGGGTGGAAAGGGAGAGAACCAGGCTGGATGTTTCAGTATAAAGGTTCTGATACCCCCAACAGGAAAAAATAAATGTTAAAAGGTCAAATATTATTATGTAAAAATTGTATACAAGGAAAGATTGAGGGATATGACTGGAAATCTTTTAAGAAGTTTTCAAAGGGCATATAGTAAAGAGGGTACCAATGAAAAGCAAAGTTTTAAAATGCTTAATGAACAGAAATCAATAAAGTTCACAGCTCATTCTATGAAGTTCGCAGTTCATAACTCATTCTATTTGTTCTGTTAAAAAACAGACTACCAGTTCCAGACTGAATCTAGTGTATAAAAACATACAGGACCACTAAACAAAATAAATAAATTTCTTAATATTGGATGTATTTGGATCAGACTGTGCGGATAAACATTTTCCTTTCAGGAAAAAATATTCCCCCTACATTGGCATACCTGGTCAAACTGAAGATCTTCACCCCTCTGAAGAGATCTAGATAATGGCTTCTCCTACAATTGAAAAAAAAAAAGTATATATGCAAAATATTAGAAATCGTACCGATAATAAACAGTTGAGATTCGTGAGATGGTTTTGTTTTTGTTTTATTTGTAATTAGATTGTTTCAAGGAAAGGTTCTAATCTGCTAATACAAACAAAATTTAATATTACTAGTTTAACTTAGAAGAGCATACCTAGCATGACCCCTTCTGTCAGCCTTTCTACCTACTTGCCTTGCTGCTTACCCCACATATAGTTACCTAACTTACTGAACATAAGAGATGTCTCAAATTATGTTCACATATATTATGACTGATTCTTCTGTTGAGATTTTTTAGGATGATTTTCTAAACTTTCTACTTTATGCTTTTTTTATTGAATTTTTATTCAACAAATATATTTATTGAAATATATATCATAGGAAAACAAATGCCATTTTTCCATGAAAAAAACTGGAATTTAAAAATATGTATATTCTGAAGCTTATCTATCCAAGAGCCCCAATTTCCTTCTCTCATTTATTGCTATAACTTCATGAAAATAAACTCACAAATATATCTGCCACTGAAATTTAAAAATTCCTAATCTAACTATCAGAGAAGCACATTTCTAACTAATTTAATTGGGGTCAGTAAAATACCTGAATTCCACAGCGCTTGACTTTCTTAACAGGGAAAGGTTTTTGGCATGTCCTTGGCACTTGAGCCCTTATATGATAAGCACACTTTGGTAATTATCTTGCAGACAAGTCATCAATTTCTAAAACCAAGTATTATACACTACAAACATGTAACATGATGAGGATCCCATCCAATAATATATAGGCCCAATTAACTACCTCTAAAATTTAAGTAAAACAGTAAGTCTCATAGCAAGTCCAATAGAACATTGGTTGTTTTTTTTTTTTTTTTGGTTTTGTTTTTTTAGAACGTTGTTTTTAGAAGTATGTAAAAGTTTGAAAATTACTGAGCTATCCTAATGTGAATTGTGTATTTAAAACCTGGGCTGGGGGTGGTGTAGGAGAGATAATAAGCTGTTTCTTACCAACTTATTTGACTTATTTGATCCCCCTCACTTGATCCCTCTTTTCACTGTAACATTAAATTTAAAGGTCTTCAGTAATATTTTGAGGAGTGTTGATCTAAGTAGTTTATTACTCACATAGGGTGTTTATACAATAAAGTATGGCCAAGCAGACTAAGAGAGAGCAATAACCTTCTCAGAAACACTTACACTGTTTTCTTATACCTCACACTTTTCACTTCTCAACAAACTCATGCTTTCTCAAAGATTTCTGAAGATCTGACATCCTCACAGAGCTTTCCCTAAACCAAAAAGTGAGGATGAGTTATTTTTTCCATAATAAGAACTCAGAAATGATGTTTGAATGCAAAAGAACACTCAATGTTACCATCAGTACAAAAATATGAAGTAAGTGTACTGCACTAAATGCTGTATAAATTACTAATCAAGGACTCTGTATTAACCTCTTGGTTTGATTACAGTATGGTTGAGGATGGCCTAATCGTTGTCAAGCAGATGTACTTTCAATGTGAGATTTTGAAAGGATAACTATTTAAAACATGTTTATAGTACATGCAACCCATTGCCACACAACTAAAAAGAATGCAAATTATTCTCCATATTCACATATAGACGAATGCAAAGACTTATGTACCAGAATGTTTACTGTAGTATTTTTTTTCACAGTAGCCTCAAGTTGGGGTAAGTCCCAAACAGCTTATCCATAGAGACTGGTAAAAAAAAAATTTACAGTACTTTCTTTTATTGAAATAATATTCAACATTAGAGAGAAAGAGACAAATATATATGGGCTGATAATAGAACAATCTCTGATTTACATTGTTAAAATAAAAATAGGGACAGAAAAAATATGCATATAAAAACTCCCATTTCCACAGCGTAACTTTGTATTTTACCTGATAGTTTGTTTACTATCTGTCTCCCTTTGATAAAACTGAAACTCCACAAAGGCATAGAGTTTTGTCTCTTTTGATCACATTTGTGTCCCCAGTGCCTAGCATGGCGCTTGGCATATAGCAGATGCTCAAAAAACATTTGATGTGTGAATAAAATGTCAATCATAAAAATAAATAAATAAATAAATAAAAAATAAAAGATGGAGGGTGCTACAGAGATTGATAAATAATAGACATGAAAAATGGTATACTAAAAACTATGGACAGTGATCATCTTGATCCAGAATGGAAGGAAGGGTCATTATTTTTATTACATAACCTTTAAAACTATTTCCACTTTTTATAATGTTATTATTTCATAAGAATATAATAGATCAATAATGAATCTAAGGTGCACAATCCTTTACACTCTAATCTGATCCTTGAGTATCTACGTATAGAGGACCAACAGCAACATGTAGCTTCCAGGGAAAGCAAAAGAATTTACTGAAAAGATTTTCGCAGCATAACAGTGATACTGAAATATTTCGATAATTTGCAGCTAAAGATGGCAATCTCTCCTAAACAATTGCTGTCCTTGTAGAGCTAAAAGTCTAATGACAGAGCAAAGAAAATATATATTATCTTAGACAGACTTTATAGGATAGGAAGTTGCAATGGAGGTGAAGATTTTAGAATGACCACTGAGAAGATGACATTTAAGTCACAATCAGAGGGAAGTGAGTAAGCTTGCCATGCAGAGTGAAGGAAAGATAATCCAGTCAGTACCTTGGAACTCCCCAAAGGCTCAGGAACTGGAGAATTTCATACTATGAAAGTGTGGGTGAAGGTGAAGTTAAAAATAAGAGGACTGGTTGAACGATGGTTTAGGAAACATTTAGACCCTCCCTCCCATTCCCTTCACCCACTCTACTTAGCAGGTTGGCTGTCCCTCCAATCTACTCACAGAGAAACCGCCCTTCTTACGAAAGGGCAAAACAGAGATGTCGACCGGGGGATACTACAGTTGAAGACAACGTACCACACTGAAGACAGGGAGCTTAAGTAAAAAGGTATATACTAAATATCAAAACCCCCAGTTATCTTCTGTCTCTACATCCCCAGAATGCTAGCAGCCAAGTCTAAACCCTCCCATTTGGGCTACTGAAGGACTCCTCCAAGGGACTCTAGCTTCCAACAAAAGATCTGACATTGATGGTTCAGATGATTACACACTAAAGACCACAGTCAAAAAGGCCCCTCCATGTACACAGAGCTTCCAATCAGCTGTTTAGTGCCTCAATCATAATAAATAACATATAATATGTTATAATAAGCATGTGAGGAGAAGTGGAAACTAACAGAAAAATGCAGTTTGGAGGAAATAAGAGATCAGAAACTCTTTAAAATAAACATTTAATATTATCAAAAAAACAGTGGACAGTGCAGAGTTGTAAAAATGCTGGGCCTAAACCAAGTACATACAGTCTAAATCAGCAGGTGATTGGTTAAAGCCCTTTTTCCTCTCTTCTTTTCTGGTCACTGGCAATCTAAAACAGTAACAGATAAGCTTGGATGTGTCTGGATCATTACCCAGGATTGGTCTACCTCTTTTTAGGAAGAAAGAAACCTAAGGTATTTGATTGCATAGTTTGCAAGCTGCAATTTTATTCAATGGTTGCCCTTCCTTGTTTTTTGTTTTTTGTTTTTGCGATACACGGGCCTCTCACTGTTGTGGCCTCTCCCGTTTGGGAGCACAGGCTCCGGACGCACAGGCTCAGCGGCCATGGCTCACGGGCCCAGCCGCTCCACGGCATGTGGGATCTTCCCAGACCGGGGCAGGAACCCGTGTCCCCTGCATCAGCAGGTGGACTCTCGACCACTGTGCCACCAGGGAAGCCCTGCCCTTCCTTCTAAGATAAAAATGAAATTGTGGCTAAAGTCTTCCTTCTAAGATAAAAATGAAATTGTGGCTAAAGTCAAGCTCAGCTAATCTTCAAATCTTTTGCCTTCCTTAACCCCCTTTTATTGTGGCTTCTAATATGAGAATGAAAAGGCCAGTTCTCTCATTTTAGTGATTGATTAAATTCTTTTAGCAAAAGCCATTCACATTTGTGCTTCTAAGTTTTCATGTAACCTACTGTCCATCTGACCATGAGACATGCTAGCCTCCTTTTATGTATCAACTCGTGGATGCTGTTTTCTTTAAAGAGACCCCATGACAGTTTCATTCAAGAACGCAGGAGAGTCATCTTGAATGGCTGTTTATTACTGGAAAGGGTACAAAATAAATTTCAAAATAAATGAGATCACAATAAACGCATTTGAAGCTATAATAAAAACCTTGTGATAATGTTAGATTAAATGTATTTTCATTATCTAATCTTGAGGCTGGGTAAACGGTACACTATCTACTCAGACTTGGACATAAATGAAACAAAGCTGGCAGAGATCTGTTTCAGACAAGAAGAAATTATGCTGGTATATAGGAGTGAGGCGGGTAAAATCTGTAAAATATGATGGGTATTTTCTCAGCCAGTGTTTGTCCCTGGAAGCTGTTGTCTACAACACTGGGGGTTTTCCTGGTGTGTCAGGAGGAGTAAGCAGGGATGCCTCTTTTCTCTTAAGTGTGATGATGGGGTAGAAACACCTATTTTCTAATGGAATCCTCACCACTACTCACCATAACTTAATAATTTCATTTTGAAGACGCGGAGATCACCTTCCTCCCCACAGATACACCAGAAATACATCTACGCGTGGAACAACTCCTACGGAGCACCTACTGAACGCTGGCAGAAGACCTCAGACCTCCCAAAAGGCAAGGAACCCCCCACGTACCTGGTTAGGGCAAAAGAAAAAACTAAACAGAGACAAAAGGATAGGGACGGGTCCTGCACCAGCGGGAGAGAGCTGTGAAGGAGGAAAAGTGTCCACACACTAGGAAGCCCCTTCGCGGGTGGAGACTTCGGGAGGCGGAGTGGGGGAGCTTGGGAGCTGCGGAGGAGAGCACAGCAACAGGGGTGCGGAGGGCAAAGCGGACAGATTCCAGCGCAGAGGATCGGGCCGACCGGCACTCACCAGCCGAGAGGCTTGTCTGCTCGCCCGCCGGGGCGGGCGGGACTGGGAGCTGAGGCTCCGGCTTTTGTCGGAGCGCCGGGAGAGGACTGAGGTTGGCGGCGTGAACACAGCCTGCAGGGCGTTAGTGCACCGCGGCTAGCCGGGAGAGAGTCCGGGGAGAGGTCTGGACCTGCCGAGGAGGCAAGAGACTTTTACGTCCCTCTTTGTTTCCTGGTGCACGAGGAGAGGGGATTAAGAACGCTGCTTGAGAGAGCTCCAGGGACGGGCGCGAGCCGCGGCTGGGAGTGCGGAGCCCAGAGACAGACATGAGACGCTAAGGCTGCTGCTGCCGCCACCAGGAGGCCTGTGTGCGAACACAGGTCACTAGCCACACGCACTTCCGGGGAAACTGTGCAGCCCGCCACTGCCAGGGTCCCGGGATCCAGGGACAACTCCCCCGGGAGAACGCACGGCGCGCCTCAGGCTGCAACGTCACGCCGGCCTCTGCCGCCGCAGGCCCGCCCCACACTCCGTGACCCTCCCTACCCCCCGGCCTGAGTGAGCCAGAGCCTCCGAATCAGCGGCTCCCTTTAACCCCGTCCTGTCTGAGCAAAGAACAGACGCCCTCCGGCGACCTACACGCACAGGCGGGGCCAAATCCAAAGCTGAGCCCCTGGGAACTGTGAGAACAAAGAAGAGAAAGGGAAATCTCTCCCAGCAGCCTCAGAAGCAGCGGATTAAAGCTCCACAATCAACTTGATATACCCTGCATCTGTGGAATACCTGAATAGACAACGAATCATCCCAAATTAAGGAGCCCTGTGGATGAAAGGCTCTTGGTGCTGCAGCCAGGAGTCAGTGCTGTGCCTCTGAGGTGGGAGAGCCAACTTCAGGACACTGGTCCACAAGAGGCCTCCCAGCTGCACATAATATCAAACAGCAAAAATCTCCGAGAGATCTCCATCTCAACGCCAGCACCCAGCTTCACTCAACGACCAGCAAGCTACAGTGCTGGACATCCTATGCCAAACAACTAGCAAGACAGGAACACAACCCCACCCATTAGCAGAGAGGCTGCCCAAAATCATAATAAGTCTACAGACACCCCAAAACACACCACCAGACGTAGACCTGCCCACCAGAAAGACAAGATCCAGCCTCATCCACCAGAACACAGGCACTAGTACCCTCCACCAGGAAGCCTACACAGCCCACTGAACCAACCTTAGCCACTGGGGACAGACACAAAAAACAACAGGAACTACGAACCTTCAGCCTGCAAAAAAGGAGACCCCAAACACAGTAAGATAAGCAAAATGAAAAGACAGAAAAACACACAGCAGATGAAGGAGCAAGATAAAAACCCACCAGACCTAACAAATGAAGAGGAAATAGGCAGTCTACCTGAAAAAGAATTCAGAATAATGATAGTAAGGTTGATCCGAAATCTTGGAGATAGAATGGACAATAGAATGGACAAAATGCAAGAATCAGTTAACAAGGACCTAGAAGAACTAAAGATGAAAGAAGCAACGATGAACAACACAATAAATGAAATTAAAAGTACTCTAGATGGGATCAATAGCAGAATAACTGAGGCAGAAGAACGGATAAGTGACCTGGAAGATAAAATAGTGGAAATAACTACTGCAGAGCAGAATAAAGAAAAAAGAATGAAAAGAACTGAGGACAGTCTCAGAGACCTCTGGGACAACATTAAACGCACCAACATTCGAATTATAGGGGTTCCAGAAGAAGAAGAGAAAAAGAAAGGGACTGAGAAAATATTTGAAGAGATTATAGTTGAAAACTTCCCTAATATGGGAAAGGAAATAGTTAATTAAGTCCAGGAAGCACAGAGTCCCATACAGGATAAATCCAAGGAGAAATACGCCAAGACACATATTAATCAAACTGTCAAAAATTAAATACAAAGAAAACATATTAAAAGCAGCAAGGGAAAAACAACAAATAACACACAAGGGAATCCCCATAAGGTTAACAGCTGATCTTTCAGCAGAAACTCTGCAAGCCAGAAGGGAGTGGCAGGACATATTGAAAGTGTTGAAGGAGAAAAACCTGCAACCAAGATTACTCTACCCAGCAAGGATCTCATTCAGATTTGATGGAGAAATTAAAACCTTTACAGACAAGCAAAAGCTGAGAGAGTTCAGCACCACCAAACCAGCTCTACAACAACTGCTAAAGGAATTTCTCTAGGCAAGAAACACAAAAGAAGGAAAAGACCTACAATAACGAACCCAAAACAATTAAGAAAATGGCAATGGGAACACACATATCGATAATTACCTTAAATGTAAATGGACTAAATGCTCCCACCAAAAGACACAGATTGGCTGAATGGATACAAAAACAAGACCCATATATTTGCTGTCTACAAGAGACCCACTTCAGACCTAGAGACACATACAGACTGAAAGTAAGGGGATGGAAAAAGGTATTTCATGCAAATGGAAACCAAAAGAAAGCTGGAGTAGCAATTCTCATATCAGACAAAATAGACTTTAAAATAAAGACTATTAGAAGAGACAAAGAAGGACACTACATAATGATCAAGGGATCGATCCAAGAGGAAGATATAACAATTGTAAATATTTATGCACCCAACATAGGTGCACCTCAATACATAAGGCAAATAATGACAACCATAAAAGGGGAAACCTACAGTAACACATTCATAGTAGGGGACTTTAACACCCCACTTTCACCAATGGACAGATCATCCAAAATGAAAATAAATAAGGAAACACAAGCTTTAAATGATACATTAAACGAGATGGAGTTAATTGCTATTTATAGGACATTCCATCCAAAAACAACAGAATACACATTTTTCTCAAGTGCTCATGGAACATTCTCCAGGATAGATCATATCTTGGGTCACAAATCAAGCCTTGGTAAATTTAAGAAAATTGAAATTGTATCAAGTATCATTTCCGACCACAACGCTATGAGACTCGATATCAATTACAGGAGAAGATCTGTAAAAAATACAAACACATGGAGGCTAAACAATACACTACTTAATAACGAAGTGATCACTGAGGAAATCAAAAAATACCTAGAAACAAATGACAATGGAGACACGACGACTCAAAATCTATGGGATGCAGCAAAAGCAGTTCTAAGAGGGAAGTTTATAGCAATACAATCTTACCTTAAGAAACAGGAAACATCTCGAATAAACAACCTAAACTTACACCTAAAGCAATTAGAGAAAGAAGAACAAAAAACCCCCAAAGTTAGCAGGAGGAAAGAAATCATAAAAATCAGATCAGAAATAAATGAAAAAGAAATGAAGGAAACGATAGCAAAGATCAATAAAACTAAAAGCTGGTTCTTTGAAAGGATAAACAAAATTGATAAACCATTAGCCAGACTCATCAAGAAAAAAAGGGAGAAGACTCAAATCAATAGAATTAGAAATGAAAAAGGAGAAGTAACAACTGACACTGCAGAAATACAAAAGATCATGAGAGATTACTACAAGCAACTCTATGCCAATAAAATGGACAACCTGGAAGAAATGGACAAATTCTTAGAAAGGCACAACCTGCCAAGACTGAATCAGGAAGAAATAGAAAATATGAACAGACCAATCACAAGCACTGAAATTGAAACTGTGATTAAAAATCTTCCAACAAGCAAAAGCCCAGGACCAGATGGCTTCACAGGCGAATTCTATCAAACATTTAGAGAAGAGCTATCACCTATCCTTCTCAGACTCTTCCAAAATATAGCAGAGGGAGGAACACTCCCCAACTCATTCTACGAGGCCACCATCACCCTGATACCAAAACCAGACAAGGATGTCACAAAGAAAGAAAACTACAGGCCAATATCACTGATGAACATAGATGCAAAGATCCTCAACAAAATACTAGCAAACAGAATCCAACAGCACATTAAACGGATCATACACCATGATCAAGTGGGGTTTATTCCAGGAATGCAAGGATTCTTCAATATACGCAAATCAATCAACGTAATACACCATATTAACAAATTGAAGGAGAAAAACCATATGATCATCTCAATAGATGCAGAGAAAGCTTTTGACAAAATTCAACACCAATTTATGATAAAAACCCTGCAGAAAGTAGGCATAGAGGGAACTTTCCTCAACATAATAAAGGCCATATATGACAAACCCACAGCCAACATCGTCCTCAATGGTGAAAAACTGAAAGCATTTCCACTAAGATCAGGAACAAGACAAGGTTGCCCACTCTCACCACTCTTATTCAACATAGTTTTGGAAGTTTTAGCCACAGCAATCAGAGAAGAAAAGGAAATAAAAGGAATCCAAATCAGAAAAGAAGTAGTAAAGCTGTCACTGTTTGCAGATGACATGATACTATACATAGAGAATCCTAAAGATGCTACCAGAAAACTACTAGAGCTAATCAATGAATTTGGTAAAGTAGCAGGATACAAAATTAATGCACAGAAATCTCTGGCATTCCTATACACTAAGGATGAAAAATCTGAAAGTGAAATCAAGAAAACACTCCCATTCACCATTGCAACAAAAAGAATAAAATACCTAGGAATAAACCTACCTAAGGAGACAAAAGACCTGTATGCAGAAAATTATAAGACACTGATGAAAGAAATTAAAGATGATACAAATAGATGGAGAGATATAACATGTTCTTGGATTGGAAGAATCAACATTGTGAAAATGACTCTACTACCCAAAGCAATCTACAGATTCAATGCAATCCCTATCAAACTACCACTGGCATTTTTCACAGAACTAGAACAAAAAATTTCACAATTTGTATGGAAACACAAAAGACCCCGAATAGCCAAAGCAATCTTGAGAACGAAAAATGGAGCTGGAGGAATCAGGCTTCCTGACTTCAGACTATACTACAAAGCTACAGTAATCAAGACAGTATGGTACTGGCACAAAAACAGAAATATAGATCAATGGAACAGGATAGAAAGCCCAGAGATAAACCCACGCACATATGGTCACCTTATCTTTGACAAAGGAGGCAGAAATGTACAGTGGAGAAAGGACAGCCTATTCAATAAGTGGTGCTGGGAAAACTGGACAGCTACATGTAAAAGTATGAGATTAGATCACTCCCTAACACCATACACAAAAATAAGCTCAAAATGGATTAAAGACCTAAATGTAAGGCCAGAAACTATCAAACTCTTAGAGGAAAACATAGGCAGAACACTCTATGACATAAATCACAGCAAGGTCCTTTTTGACCCACCTCCTAGAGAAATGGAAATAAAAACAAAAGTAAACAAATGGGACCTAATGAAACTTAAAAGCTTTTGCGCAGCAAAGGAAACCATAAAGAAGACCAAAAGACAACCCTCAGAATGGGAGAAAATATTTGCAAATGAAGCAACTGACAAAGGATTAATCTCCAAAATTTATAAGCAGCTCATGCAGCTTAATAACAAAAAAACAAACAACCCAATCCAAAAATGGGCAGAAGACCTAAATAGACATTTCTCCAAAGAAGATATACAGAGTGCCAACAAACACATGAAAGAATGCTCAACATCACTAATCATTAGAGAAATACAAATCAAAACTACAATGAGATATTATCTCACACCAGTCAGAATGGCCATCATCAAAAAATCTACAAACAATAAATGCTGGAGAGGGTGTGGAGAAAAGGGAACACTCTTGCACTGTTGGTGGGAATGTAAATTGATACAGCCACTGTGGAGAACAGTATGGAGGTTCCTTAAAAAGCTACAAATAGAACTACCATATGACCCAGCAATCCCACTACTGGGCATATACCCTGAGAAAACCATAATTCAAAAAGAGTCATGTACCAAAATGTTCATTGCAGCTCTATTTACAATAGCCCAGAGATGGAAACAACTTAAGTGTCCATCATCGGATGAATGGATAAAGAAGATGTGGCACATATATACAATGGAATATTACTCAGCCATAAAAAGAGACGAAATTGAGCTATTTGTAATGAGGTGGATAGACCTAGAGTCTGTCATACAGAGTGAAGTAAGTCAGAAAGAGAGAGACAAATACCGTATGCTAACACATATATATGGAATTTAAGAAAAAAAAATGTCATGAAAAACCTAGGGGTGAAACAGGAATAAAGACACAGACTTACTAGAGAATGGACTTGAGGCTATGGGGAGGGGGAAGGGTAAACGGTGACAAAGCGATAAAGAGGCATGGACATATATACACTACCAAACGTAAGGTAGATAGCTAGTGGGAAGCAGCCGCATAGCACAGGGAGATCAGCTTGGTGCTTTGTGACCGCCTGGAGGGGTGGGATAGGGAGGGTGGGAGGGAGGGAGACGCAAGCGGGAAGAGATATGGGAATATATGTATATATATAACTGATTCATTTTGTTGTGAAGCTGAAACTAACATACCATTGTAAAGCAATTATACTCCAATAAAGATGTTAAAAAAAAAAAAGGACAGAAAAAATAATAATAATAATTTCATTTTCAATTACACAGCAGATGTTTCTGAAATTAACTGGTAAATGAATGAATAAAATATAGTCAACATCAGACTATTCTGAAAGAACTATCAGAAGCTCTGGCTAACACAATGATACTATGCTTTGTTAGAAGAAAAAGGGCACAGGCCACAGCAATGTTCTTAAGGCTACATTCAATTTAAAAAACAAACTTTTACTAAGCACCTACCACCAAGGGCAGTGCTGCAGGTACAGAGGAAAAAGAGACCTGGTTCCTGATATCAAGTAGCTCACATCAGAAAAGATAAACATGTAAGCAATTAACCATAATATGACAATGTCAGAATCGAGGAGTATGAACAAATTATTATGGTAAAACAAAGATTCATTTAGTTTGGGGAAGGATTACTATGTTAGAGGGAAGATGTGGGAAGTTGGAAGAATGAGTAGAGGTTTAAAAACAGAGGAATTAAAAGCATTTTAAGACTTCCCTGGTGGCGCAGTGGTTAAGAATCCGCCTGCCAATGCAGGAGACACGGGTTCGAGCCATGGTCCGGGAAGATCCCACATGCCGCGGAGCAACTAAGCCCATGTGCCACGATTACTGAGCCTGTGCTCTAGAGCCCACGGGCCACAACTACTGAAGCCCGCACACCTACAGCCCGTGCTCCGCAACAAGAGAAGCCACTGCAATGAGAAGCCCGCGCACCACAAAGAAGAGTAGCCCCCGCTCACCACACTAGAGAAAGCCCACGTGCAAAAACGAAGACCCAACGCAGCCAAAAATAAATAAATAAACGACATAAAAATAAAATGACACTTTGAACAAAAAAGCATTTTAGATTGAGAGAAAAATAAAAAATACATCAGAACAACAGAATATATAGAGGATACTTTTTTTTTTTTTTTTTTTTTTTTTTTTTGCGGTACACGGGCCTCCCACTGTTGTGGCCTCTCCCGTTGCGGAGCACAGGCTCCTGACGTGCAGGCTCAGCGGCCATGGCTCACGGGCCCAGCCACTCCGCGGCATGCGGGATCTTCCTGGACCAGGGCACGAACCCGCGTCCCCTGCATCGGCAGGCAGACTCTCAACCACTGCGCCACCAGGGAAGCCCTAGAGGATACTTTTAAGTGTCACAGCATACATCAGGATAGGAGAATCATGAGACATTACACAAACTGTAACGAGACTGTGAAGAGGCTGAAATGACTCACCAAGAACTTCAATTTAATCCACAGCAATGAAAAGGAAGCAAGATTTCTAAAGCAGAAAGGCAATAATATTTGTATTTTAGATGAGGAAAAGTCTGGTGAGAACAAGGAAAATGGGAAGGAAGTGAACCACTTCTTGACTGCGTAGAAGGCTAATGCAATGGCCTAATATGACAGAACTTGGCCCTGAGCTAGGACAGTAACAATGGCATTGGGAGAAAAAGGAAGGAGAAAGATGGAAAATCACCATATTATAGACTCATTCAAATTAGGAAGTTTCACTCGTATTTTAACTGTTTTACTCTGAAGACTTTCACATTTCAAAATTAAAATTCCTTTAAGAATATAAAATATTTTAGAGCTCTTAGGACCATAGCACATGGTGCTGTTTAAAAATATTTTATAAAATAGGTAAGTTTTAAATATGTGCTGTGTAAGTTGCAAATTGCTGAAGCCAGCTGATTGCTGAGGGTTCATTATACTATAATCTCTACTTTTATCTAAGTTTAAAAATTTTAATAAACATTTTTTCAGGCTTATTGAGATATAAGTAATAAATAAAAGTGTAATATATTTAAAGTATACAATGCGATATATACATATATACTGTGAAAGGATTCCCATCTTCAAGTTAATTAAAACATCTATCACCTCACATATTCACTTTTTCCTTTCTTTCTTTCTTTTTTTTTTTTTTTTTTGGTGAGAACACTTAAGTTCTACTTTCTTGGCAAATTTCAGTTATACAATATAGTATTATCAACCATAGTCACCAGGCTCCATAAACTTTTTCTAATGTATTTTTTAAAAAATGGTTCCCTTTCTGACTGTACGTTATTTAAGTAGGTTAGTGTAGCGATCTATCATGTAATTCATAGACCATGGATGAAGAAAATAACATTTTATAGAGTAAGTACATTTCTAATCAAGTCTTATAATCATTAATTCATATCTATAGACTCTTGTAATCCTAATTTCTAAAACAGAATTTTATATTTTATACATGCTGTAAAATATATATACATTGGTATAAAAACATTAATTTGATATGCAGAAAGTAATCGTGGAATGACTTAAATTGAATATAGTGAGATGCAGAGCTTTAAAATATACATTTTGGTTAATGATCTTTTACCTATTATTATTTATTAAACCTCAAATACATTATTTCATAGATGCTTTCTTCAGAGTAGTTTCCTCTATTTAATGATCAGAAAGAAACTCGAGGCATGCATGTACCCACACACATACCATCATATTATGAGTAATGTTAAGTCCTACTTCACTAAGAAAATTAAGAAACTATGATACTTCCTCAACTTCCCTTCCTTCTTAGGTCATCATTATTCTCTTTTCCGTTCCTTTCCTCCCTTCCTTCTGAGGAAGGACAGCAGATTGAGTTAAGCCTCTTCACTCTGCTGCTTATTGGCTTTGGGCTTCAGACAAGTAACAAACCCTCTGCGTCTCAAAGTGGCAGTGAAGACCTATCGCTAATCCAGTTGTCTAAGGAATAAATAAATTTTAGCTATTACATCCTCTACCTCCATCTTCATTATCATCACCGTACTTCTAACCTACCAGCGTGATCTTGATACATCCCATATCCATTCCCTTCAAACCCAAAGAGTTGCTTCCTAAAGTTATATCATCCTGCTAAAACTGTTCTCAGGCTGTTTAATTTCCAAGTCCAATACGCTCTTCCTCAGTGTTCACTGTGTTCTGCCTCTCTATATTATTTGACAATAATAATGCTATTCTATACTCTCTTCCCTTGATATTATCATGTGCTCTTTTAGCTTTATCACCCTCATGTAGATGATGCCAAAATCTGTATTTCTTGTGAGTTCCCAAAAGGAATCTCCAGCTACCAATCAAATAGTTCCACATTGTTTAGATCGCTAGTAGCTCAAGCTTAACATACACAAAGGAAAAATTATCTTAATCACCTTTACTACCCCAATAACATTCCTGTTTTCTTTACCTAAGTAAATACACTACCATCTTTTCTAACACTTCAAAAATCTTTAACCCTTCACTCTCACTCGAAACACCTACTCCTAATTATGTGCCAAGTTCTACTGATTCTGCTTCTGTTGTTTATCTCACTTTTTTCTGCAACCACTTCTCCACTGTTAATGCCCTAGTTCCCTAGCTCTTTTCATTCCAGCCTGAATTATATACAATAACTAAACAGTCTTTGCCTTTCATCTGTTCTCCCTCTTACTGCCCAACCACTGTATTATCTATCATAATAGCCACCACAATTCGTTAGAATCCAACCCAGACATTTGTTTTTGGTCTTTTTCTTCCTTCGTCACCATAAGCTCGACTCACACAGAGCTCCTCACATTCTTTAAGTATCCTCGTGTACTGTAAGTTCAAAGCTGTTTACGTGTTCATTATAAGTCTGGCTACTGTCACATCATTAACTCACAGAATGTTTTAGGTTTTCTCTTATGTTTTATCTGTCTCAACAATTCCCATTGGTGAAATCCATTTTTGTTCTTTGGTGACCTGCAGTAACTTATCAAAGTGGGTTCTAGAGTCATTACAGCTTTTTAGATCATCACTTTACTACTGGCCTACCCCTTAATTTTTTGTGAAGACTTTATTTTTGAGAGCAGTTTTAGGTTCACAGCGAAACTGAGTGGAAAGATAGACTTCCCATATTCCCCTGTGCCCTTACACGCGTAGCCCCCGCCATTATCAACATTCCACGCCAGAGGGGTGCATTTGTTATAACAGATGAACCTACACTGACACAGCCTAATCATCCAAAGTCTACAGATTGCACTACAGTTCACAACGGGTGTTGCATATTCTATGGGTTTGGACAAATGTATAATGACATGTATCCACCATTATAATATCATACAGAATATATTCATTGTCCTAAAAATCCTCTGTGTCTGCCTATTCATCCCACCCCTACCCCTGCCCAACCCCTGGCAACCACTGATCTTTTACTGTCTCCACAGCTTTGCCTTTTCTAGAATGTCATACAGTTGGAATTATACAGTACGTACCCTTTTCAGATTGGCTTCCTTTAATATTTTTTCAAGTATATTATTTTCTTTGGAAAATTTGTAATATAATGGTTAATGCAAGTCAAGAAAATATTGGATTTATAGGTCAGCTCTACTCACCAAGGGTTCAGCCATTACAACTTCAATTTTCTTTTCAGCTTGAACAGCAAATTCTGCAAAGAGGCTCTTGATGACATATTCACCAGGCTTGACATCCGGGTCAATCGTAATGCTTGACATGATGATATTCTTTTTCCCCAAAGTGGAATGAAAGTTGGAAGAAATGCAGTACTTATTCACTTTGCTGACTTGTGCTGAAGCTAAAAATAAAAGAAACAAAAGAACTCTACTTTAATAATCAACTCAATTAGGCCAACCATAACCACCCTATTTAATATGTATCCTCCCCCTAAATCCCATCCAGATCTCCCAATCTGTATTACCAGACTCTATTTTTGTCTATTACACTTGTCACCTTCTAACATACTGCCCAACATAACTATAATTTAGTTATATATTATGTTTACTATGTACTCTTTTTCTCCCTACCCTACTGTTGTAAATGCTATTAGAACAAAGATCCTCTTCTGTCTTTTTTGTTCACTGATGAATCCCAGGAGCCTAGAACAGTGCCTGGTATATATACTAGGTATACAATAAATATGTATTGAATGAACAAATGAATTCTAAACAAAGTTATGTGCAATGAAGGAAATAAAACATGACTCATAGGACTTTTCTTTGAATCATTCAAAGGAGAGATAGGGATGATATCAACCGTGCCTGGCAAACAGGGCTTCGCATCAAGTGTGGCACAAAGAGAGCACACACCACTGCTTGCCGTTTATCTTCACCTGTTCTGTTCCTTTGACTACCTGGGCAGTCTACCTGGCTTTTATCTACAGTTTATCCAGTCACCTCGATCTTCCAGGCTGTTGTATATTATAGACCCTCCCATTCTCTAACCTCAGCTTGTGACATCCCTTTTGTCCTGGAATATTCACAGAGAACCTCCAAGAATGTACTCCTCTCCCTCAGGCTGATCTCTAGATACTACCCTTTCAATATGCTGTCCTATAAATAACTCCCTCCTTGAAACAGGAAGCAGAGCACAGTTTTTCTAAGACTGAATTTCTGCTTATGTGTATGTGTGTATATAACCACAGGACAATAAATTTAATCTAAATAAACACACTCCCAACTTATAAGGAATTGTTCCGTCAACTTAAAAAAAAAAAAGAAAACCCTACTCTACCAAACATAGTATGTGTCAAGATATCTAAAGGTGACTGTGATAACACCCAAAGAAAATCCTAGAAAGCAATATAAAGTCAGGTTATGGCAGTCACTTCAGAAAAAATAATTTGCAAATTTAAGAAAAATAAATATTTTTGAAAGACTGAACTTCCGGGAGTTCCCTGGCAGTCTGGTGGTTAGGACTCCACACTTTCACAGCTAAGGGCCTGGGTTCAATCCCTGGTCGGGGAGCTAAGACCCCACAAGCTGTGCGGTGCAGCCAGGGGGAAAAAAAAAGACTGAACTTCCAAATACCAAAGAATGGCTTACTTTCATGTCCTATTCATTATCTTCATTTACTTACTTATTTATATAGAACAGAATATTTTCCACCAAGGTTAAGATTAGAAGTTAGTCATACATGATGCTTAAATATTTAAAATAATAATCTAAAGAATGTTATAAACTGTTAATATTGCATCTAAAATAAATATCTTTGTATCACATAAAATTAAAATATAATATGTAATGTATTCTAGAACTAAAATTATATAATAACAATTCAAAACAAAAATTCACAGTCCTTTGAACACAGTGCACACTATTTATTTTAAACAATGACTTGTTTGTTTACTCTGTTTCATGATCCAACACTGTGTATTATAAAGGAGAGAATGTGTTAACAAACGTCATTGTGGGGAAAGGAGATCTTAAATTTTAAAAATTTATTCTGAGTCATTAAGAATATTCTATATTTTATATCCACACATGTTGAATAACTCTTGGGAATCATAAAATAGTGGAAAAGCCTACCCAGATAGTTTCTAGAATTTTAATTTACATTTTAGAAATAAAAATGAGGATGAAACACTTTTAAGATTTTGACTTATGGCAGCAGATACAAAATATATATTTTAATTAAGATTCATAAGATAAGACAGTTACAAAGTTTCTTTGGCTTTAACTTTACAATAAACGTTTTAAACAAGAAGCTATGATAGTCTTTGGCACTTGCATTCTAGACTCTGATGAAGTATAATCTTAATAACATTGTAACCTTTAAAGTCTCCTCAAAAAGAAAAAACTTTAGTTAAAATGACCTCTCAAAAACTCACCCTTACTGTCTTCTACTTCCTAAAAAATCATAAACATAAATTAAGCATAAACAAATATTCCTACATATCATAATTGCATATTTTAAGAAATTTGCCAATACAGCCAAAAGTTTTAGGGAAACCAGTATTTATCTTCCAGATAAAGGTTTATCTTCCAAAGACCTGCAGTATCTTCCAAAATAAAAATACTTCAATTTTTTAAAAAATCAAATTTTAACGAAAATTACTTATTAAGAGTTAATCACTTTTACCTCCATCCACAAAGCTCTAATGAAATCAGTTAGAAAAAGACCCATACCCCCAAACTGAAAACTGGACAAAGGACATGAAGAAACAAGCTACAAAAGATATAACAGAAGAAGCCAGTAACCATGAAAATAATATTTAAACTCACTAATATTTTAAAAATAAATAAAAATTAAATAATACTTTTCATTTATCAAAGTGGTTTCCCCAAATTGTGTATTTCATTATAATGTTCAGCTTTGGTGAAGATATGTGATTTTTTTCTCATATTCTGCTAAGAGTTAAGAAAAAGGGATGGTCACTCTAAGCAGGGTAAGAATGCTAGTTTACACATAACTAGATTAACCTGATGTCACCAGACTGCTTGAGTTAAATATTTTATGAGGTTAAACAATCCTATTTCTCTACATGCTATTAAAATTTTTTGAAATTTTATATAAGCCTATGGGAGAATAAAGACATAAATGTTAGAGTGTAACTCTTAACACAATTCAGGCATTGAATTACAAGTTGTAAAAACCCAATGTCAGATTAAACATCCTTGGAATATAAATCTATAAAACTCTGATAATAATAAGAATATAGTAAGACCTGAATAATTAACATATAAAATTAAGATAAAATATAAAAATTAACCTAGCATGTATACTCTTTCTCTTAGATAAGATGCAAATAAAACATAAATACAGTATTTTTAGACAGCTAACTCTCTATATAGCACTGTTCTTAGCATGTTTCATTTAAAAATTACCTTTTTCATGCTCATAAGACTCCTATACCTTTATAAGATAAACTGAACTTCAATGAAGGAGAACAGACAAGGGAGAAGAGACACAAAAACCCTAAGCTGATACATGTTTGGTTTCATTACTTTACAGCAGCGGTTCTCAGTGTTTTCTAGCTCTATTATATTCTTATGCACAACACTAAACAGTAACATCCCCCAAAATGCACAGTGACTCAGTGACTGAGGTGTTTTAGATAAGGATGAGTAGGGGAGGGTGGATGTAGTTTTAAAAAGACCCCAGTGGAGTCTATGAAAGCTGCCTGCAGTACCCTCACCCCCAAAAACAGGTCTTTAGGGATAAAAAATTACTACTTTGTGGTCATAATCTTATATATACATGCATATTACACACATATTTACAAAGAGATTTATATAAATACAGAAAAGTAACAAAATACCACACAATTGCTTACTTATTATAATTATTTACTTATATTGGTTAGTAGTAAACATGTTGATGACAACCTAAGAAAGAAAAGGTATAAGGTAAAGGGTCTTTGAACAAGACCAAAAGTCAAAAATATCTCTTATTTTAAAAGGCAAAAGCAAAATTCTTAGTTTAAAAAGCAAGCTTATCCCAGCAAGTTATTTTGTGGCTATCAACAAACCGATTCTGAAGTTTATATAAAGAGGCAAATGACCCAGAATAGCCAACACAATATTGAAGAACAAGAAAGTTGGAGGACTGACACTACCCGACTTCAGAACTTACTTTAATGCTACAGTAAACAAGATAGTATGGTACTAGTGAAAGAATACATAAATAGATCAGTGGAATAGAATAGAGATCCCAGGAACAGACTCACAAAGACAGAGTCAAGTGAAACTAATCTTTGACAAAGAAGCAAAGGCTATCAATGGAAAAAGACTTTTCAACAAATGGTGTTGGAATGACTGGACATCCACATGCCCCCACCCCAAAAATCTAGACACAGAACCTACATCTTTTACAAAAACTAACTCGAAATGGATCATAGGTCATAGATCGAAATGTAAAATGCAAAACTATAAAATTCCCAGACTATAAGAAGGAGAAAATCTAACAGTTCTTGGGTTTAGCTATGACTTTATTAGATACAACACTAAAAGCACAACCCATGGAAGAAAAATTGATAAACTGAGCTGTATTAAAATTACTAACTTCAGCTCTGCAAAAGATACTGTTAAGAGAATGAAAAGACACAGACTGGGAGAAAACCTTTGCAAAACACATATCCGGTAAACTGTTATCCAAACTATATAACAATTCTTAAAATGCACTTAGAAGATAAACAATCCAATTAAAAAATGGGCAAAACATCTGAATAGACCCCTCACCAAAGAAGACATACAGATGACAAGTAAGCATATGAAAAGATGCTCCACATCATACGTCTTCAGAGAAATGCAAATTAAGACAACAATGAGATACCACTGTGGATGGAAAATGTCACCTGCCATATCAGTAAACAAAGGGTGCTGCCAACGTCAAGCCATTAGCCACTGCAGCCCCCCCAACATGCACTCTGAGGGGATTCAGGATGGAGAAAAACAGGATACTGGCCCTAGATAGTTAAGGTGCATATCAAAGGAATGATTTCAATGAGCCCAGACTCTTGCATCTTTCTATGTGCTAATGGATTTAGCACACAGGAAAGTGCTAAATTCACTAACATGAGATGTCTGGGTTTTTTTAATTAACAGTAATCTTTTGATGTTCCAACAACCTGGTTTTTTGTTGCAAAAACTCCTATGTATCCTAGCTCCTCCCTTACCTCTCAGGACCAGTCCCTCAGAGCTATCTTAGAGGCTGCGTCCTAGGCCGAAGTCCTCAGCACACACAATTCTCAACTTTTAGGTTGTGCTTTTTTTTTTTTTTTTCAGTTAACACCACTACACAACTATTAAAATGATCAAAATCTATAACATTGACAAAAACAAATGCTGGTGAGGATGTGAAACAACAGGAACTCTCAGTCACCACTGGTGAAAATGTCAAAGGGAAGGCAGTTTGAAGGTTTCTTACAAAACTAAATATATTCTTACCACACAACACAGCAACTGTGCTCTTTGGTATTTCCCCAAAGGAGTTGAAAACATATACACACAAAAACCTGCACACGGATGTTTTTAGCAGCTTTATTCATAATTGCCAGAACTTAGAACCAATCAAGATGTCCTTCAGTAGGTGAATGGATAAACAAACTGGTACATCGGACAATGTAGTATTATTCAGTGCTAAAACGAAATGAATTATATAGCCATGAAAAGACTTGGAGGAAACTTAAATGCATGTTACTAAGTAGAATAAGCCAATCTGAAAAGGCTACATATTGTGTGATTCCAACTATTTGACATTCCAGAAAAGGCAAAACTATGAAGACAATAAAAAGATGAGTGACTGCCAGGGGTTGGAGGGAGGGAAGGATACATAGGTGGAACACAGAGGATTTTTTCTTTTTTTTTTTTTTTTTTTTGCGGTACGCGGGCCTCTCACTGTTGTGGCCCCTCCCGTTGCGGAGCGCAGGCTCCGGATGCGCAGGCTCAGCAGCCATGGCTCACGGGCCCAGCTGCTCCGCGGCATGTGGGATCCTCCCGGACCGGGGCACGAACCCGCGTCCCCTGCAACGGCAGGCAGACTCTCAACCACTGCGCCACCAGGGAAGCCCAACACAGAGGATTTTTAGGGGCACAGTACTATTCTGTATGACGCTGCAATGATGGATGCATGCCATTATACATTTGTCAAGACCCATAGAATGCACCCACACCAAGACTGATATTGTAAACTATGGACTTTGGGTGATTATGATATGTCTATGTAGGTTCATCAATTGTAACAAATGTATCACATTAACGTAAAATATCAATAGTAGGGGAAATGGGCAGGGCTGGGAGGGGTGGGTAGCAGAAGCGGGTACATGGGAACTCTCTGTACTTTCTGTTCAAATTTCTGTAAACTTGAAACTGCTCTTCACAAAAAAAAAAAGTCTAATATTTTTTTAAAAAAGAAAGAAAAGCCTACTCTATTCCTGTCAGCCAGAACCAAAGGTGCCTGAGAAGAGTCACAATAAACAGCAGACCAGGCCAAAGCTTAAAACAATAATGTACTTGGACCAAGAGAAGAAAACAGTTTACTAAGTCAATTACAATAAAATGTCAAAAACACAAATCAGGTTATATGGTAGACAAATTGAAAGCAGAAACAAAGATAGCAAAATCAGATTAGGGAATGAAAGAAAACTTCAACTTCTGGGGAGGCCAGGTGGATTGGTGTATCTTTCAACCAACCATCCAAAGCAAAACTGTACATTTGAAAGCAACTGTTTCTGAAGAGAAGAAAAGAAAAGTAATGTGCACGCTGTACATGTTGAGAGGTACAATATGAAAGCATTGTTTGATGGGTTCAGCGCACAAACACAATTTGCTATATAAGGCAAGGTATACCTCAAAATTCCTTCATGAATGAAGGAATCTCAAACCAGACACCATTCACTTCTTATGGAAACAAAACATTATTTAATATTTATTAAGATATTTTGCATATTATTTTATGCTAACAAACCAAATCTTATTTCAAGCGATAAGCTGGTAAACGCCTCTTTTTAAAAAAAAAAAATTGTGTCCTGATTTGCAGCATTTGCTAATTTCCATCATGGAAATACTCCCATCATGGCTGATTTCAAGCCGCCGATAATTTAACAACCAGATGGTAAAATTCCTGGCAGGAACCAGGTGCAAAACACCACATCAAGTTACTGTTCATGTATGACAAGGAAACTGACTTCTAATTAAAGTCGATTGTCCCATTTGAATGGAATGTGAACTTAGGTTCTTAGTTTAAGAACTTTCAGATCAGTGGCTTTATTTCCTCCACAACTGCCAGATTTTGATATATCATTTTTTCTTCCTTAAAAGTCTATATTATTAACATACTCTTTGCTTAGAATAACTATTTGCCAAATCAAGTACTTCTGTTGCTCTTCAAATTCATTTATATAAAATGGGCTAAAAAGAAAAAGCGTCCCCATTTTGATCAGATATATATTTACCTCTATTTTCTTTTAACTCTCTTTTAGTTATATTCACTCCATTTAAATCTGTCTTGGGGTGTTACACGACAAAAATTTAAAAATTCTTCCTCAACATTTAATCAGTTCTTCTCAGTACCTTTACTAAAATTTTGTCACTGATTTTATTATCATAAACTAAATTCATACTCAAATATGCTTCCTATTCGCTCATTAACAATCAGTTTTTGTATCAGTACCATTCTTTTAATTATTGTAACTTTTCATAATAGTGTTTATCATCTGTTGGCACAAATACTCCTGGTGTACTCATTATCTTCAGGAATTTCTCACCTATTGTCATTCACTTATACTTCCAAGCTTATGCATACTTTCACAAAATAATTAGAAGAAAATTGACATCTTAATTAAGACGTCTTATCTAGAACCTGGCATACCCTCACTAATTTGTCTTCTTTCATGTACCCAAAGGAAAATGTATACTTTCCTTCATAGGGGAATCTCTTTAATTCTTATTAACTGTCTTCCTAAATACTTTAAGTGTCTATTCTATGTGAATGAAATCATTTTCCTCACTACTCAGTCCAACTTTTTTTGCTTCTGGATGAATTTCAATGGATAGAAAAATTAAGACTTTTGCTTGTTCTTTGGACAGCTGTTCCTAAAATGTTTATTTATCCTAGGCTAAACTATTCCCATTGAAAACAATTTCTAAACATAGAAGTCCTATGACATCTTTGGCACATTTCCAATGTTTTTTACTTGTAATCTACTACAGAAATATCGCTTATTATAAAGCTGAAGAAAAATGACCTATCATCTAAATAATCCATTATTCCCTCAGCCAGAGTCTCCCTGAGGTTATTATTTTCCTGTAGTCTTTTGAACCTTCAGAAGCTCGCCTAAGAAACTCTTCTAAAAATTTAGAAATAATGTGGTATTTTTAAAATATGCATGGACCTAGGAGTCAGAAGACAAGAGCCCTGGACTTGGCTACTGAATATCATTATAATCTTGGTCAAAACATTTAACCTCTCTAAGCTCTGCTTCCCCACCAGAAAATGAACGAGTTGAGTTATATCTCAACTGTGAGTATGGTATCAGAAGCAACAAAAAAGTTGTTTTCATTTTTGTTCTCCACTCTTCTGCCCATAAAAATATTCACTGCCAGTGAAAAACCTATTGTGGCAAAATCTTCTCCTCTGGCCAGACATGAACCAGGGCCTCACCACAGGGTGGCCCTAAAGTGAAAATATGAACCCCAGAATCCTGCAGCAAACATACCCAGTTGTTTCATCCAGCAAACATACCTAGACCCAGGGCTTGGCAGAGGTAAATAACTGCATATGGTTGTGCAGCCATTTTTCTTAGACTTCCAAGAAGACGAGCAGAATCTAAATAGGTGGGCTGAGTCCTCTATACCCCTGAGGCTGATATGACTTAAACAAACAAAGAACAAAGGGGCTTCCTCTTAATATCTTAATTGATAGCTAACTAAGGCTCACAGAGACTGAGCCTGCTTTCCCTTCCATCACTCTTGGGATTATACTTTAAAATAGTACTGTAGCTGTATGGCTCACACACTTAATTAGCTGACAAAGAAATACAACTGCACACCTACTGGTATCCAGCAGCCAGAGACAAAGGAAACAAATAAAATATTTACCATTCACCAGCAGCAAATATTATTATAGGTTTCAAAACACCAAATCTATTTCAATTAAAACAAATTAAACAAAGATGCTGATTCTTGCTTTATTATTCAACACCATCCTGAAGGTTATGGGATGATATAAGTGAATGCAATAATACAAGAAAATGAAATCATTGTTATAAATATTGAAAAAGAAGACATGAAGTTTCTTTATTAACTAGCAATTATGTAGGAATGAAAATCGATAAAAACCTATTCACAAATATAAATAGGTAGGGATACATTTAATAAAAAAGCATAGGACTTATATAAAAGAAAATTCAAGAACTTCTTAAAGAACATAAAAAGAAGACATGAACAAAGGTAAGGACATACTTATAGATAAAAGATTTGTTATTATGTGTCAATTCTCACAAAATTAATATATTAATTAGTACAATTCCAATTAAGATTTCAGTACTATTTTGTTTAGGTTGTATTGGATAAAATTATCTTAGAATATACTAGGAGGAATAAATACCTAAGAACAGCTAAAAAAAATTATTTAAAAAGAATATAAACACTATTCTCTAAATCAGAAGATAATATAACTATAATCAGAACAGATTATAACTATAATCAAAACATATCAAAATATAACATAAAATGTTGAACATCACTAATCACCAGGGAAATGCAAATCAAAATCACACTGAGATACCATCTTACACCTGTCAGAATGGCTATCATCAAAAAGACCACAAATAACAAATGTTGGCAAAGATGTGGAGAAAAGGGAACCCTTGTACACCGTTGGTGGGAATGTAAATTGGTGCAGCCACTGTGGAAAACAATATGGAGGTTTCTCAAAAATCTAAAAATAAAACTACCATATGACCAAGCAATTCCACTCCTGAGTATATATCTGAAAAAAGCAAAAACACTAATTCAAAAAGATACGTGCACCCCAATGTTCACAGCAGCATTGATAACAATTGCCAAGACATGGAAGCAACCTAAGTGTCCAAAAACAGATGAAGAGATAAAGAAGATATGGTGTGTATATATATATATATATATATATATGTATGTAAGTATTTGTATACGGAATACTACTCACCCATAAAAAACAATGAAATTTTGCCATTTGCAACAACATGGATGGACCTGGAGGACATTATGCTAGGAAAAGTAAATCAGACAGAGAAAGACAAATACTGTATGATATTACTTATATGTGGAATCTAAAATACAACTAACTAGTGAATATAACAAAAAAAAAGCAGACTCACAGATATAGAGAACAAACTAGTGGTTACCAGTGTGAAGAGGGAAGGGGAGAGGGGCAATATAGTGGTAGGGGATTAAGAGGTACAAACTATTACATATAAATAAGCTACAAAAATACAATGTACAACACAGGGAATATAGCCAATATTTTGTGACTATAGAGTACAACCTTTAAAAATTGTGAATCACTATATTGTACACCTGTAACTTATGTAATATTGTACATCAAATATACTTCAATTAATAAAAACTTAGTAAAATGGGTAAATATATATATATAATGACTATATCAGAACACAATGTAAAAGTAATCAACTTAGTGAATATTAAGTACAGATAAATTAGATTAATATAAAAGATTAGAGAACCTCCCCAAAATCCCAGAATAAGAATTCAACATAGGCAAAATTAGAGGGGAGGGAATGATTTATTTAGTAATAATGTTGGACTATATTCCTACTCATCTGCAGAAAAATAAACATAATATATTCAAAAACCAAATTCCAGATGGATATGAAGTAAAAATGTTTTAAAGTCTTAGAAAAAAAAATTCAAAGTCAACATGTATAATCCAGGAGAGAGGAGACTTTTAGCCAAGATAGAACGCCCAAAATTATTAAAAAATAAAACAGAGAGAGAGAAAGAAAAAGATGAATGTACTCAACCAAATAAAATTTTTAAATATTTATAAGGCAAATGATACCATAAACAAGAAAGGACAAAGTCGGGGAAAAAACAGAATGCAGATGACAGAAAATATAAAATATTCAAAGAGCTCTTACAAATTTATAAAAAAAGACAACACAACAGAGAAAAAACTGGCAAAAGACATAATTAGACAGTTCACATAAGAACCAATCTAAGAAGACAACAAACATATGAAAAAATATTCAAACTTTGTAATGCCCAGAAAATGAAAATCACACTAGCAGTGAGCTTTCATTTTATACACAAATGTTAAATTTGTGCCAAATATTAAAAAGAATAATTGGATCTACTGCTGGCAAGGTATAGGGAAATTAACACTTAGCACACTGCTGATGGAAATGTCATGTCCACCTAACTACAATCCAGTAGGGTGGACAAAAGGATGAGTATTCTGGCCCCTATAGCAGAGCATGACAGATATAAATTTCTTAGATCTTTAGGCTCTTCCACGCAACTTCCTGATTACAATTTAGCTTTTATGACCTACCTCACAGGAGAGCAAAGAATAGTCTGCAAGCTCCAGCATTAACGTTCATTCACTTGGCGTATTTCTCACTGTAAATTAGTAAATTGGCAAACATAAAAGCTTGTCTCTGTCAGACTGTTTATAACAATTCTGCCCTCTGGAAAAGATTTCATATCCACTCGCAGCATTCTGGCTAATTCAAGTTTTCTGACCTGATGCTGGTCCTTGCCAGCCTTCTCTGGCAACTCCTTAAATCAGAATCAAAATCTTTGAAGGGAGGCCCAGGCATCTGTATGTTTTTGAAAACCCCTTAAGGGGGCTCTACTGTGCAGCCAGGGTGAAAACCACTGCCTTCCACTATTCTTCTAAAGCAGAACAGTTGGCTCTATACAATGATTTTACTTAAACCTAATTCTGATGATAAACTTTGAAAAACACCGTAAACAAGGAAACCTACTTATATAATACCACAGAGAGAGTTAAATGAATGCATGTCAGGGACAAAGCTCTAGGAAGCAAAGTGAAGGATCGTTCATAAGATAATTCAAAAACCTAACTTTAAAAACTATAGGCCAATATCACTGATGAACATAGATGCAAAAATCCTCAACAAAATACTAGCAAACAATCCAACAGCACATTAAAAGGATCATACACCATGATCAAGTGGTGTTTATCCCAGGAATGCAAGGATTCTTCAACATATGCAAATCAATCAATGTGATACACCATACTAATAACTTGAAGGAGAAAAACCATATGATCACCTCAATAGATGCAGAGAAAGCTTTCGACAAAATTCAACACCCATTTATGATAAAAACCCTGCAGAAAGTAGGCATAGAGGGAACTTTCCTCAACATAATAAAGGCCATATATGACAAACCCACAGCCAACATCATCCTCAATGGTGAAAAACTGAAACCATTTCCACTAAGATCAGGAACAAGACAAGGCTGCCCACTCTCACCACTCTTATTCAACATAGTTTTGGAAGTTTTAGCCACAGCAATCAGAGAAGAAAAGGAAATAAAAGGAATTCAAATCGGAAAAGAAGAAGTAAAGCTGTCACTGTTTGCAGATGACATGATACTATATATAGAGGATCCTAAAGATGCTACCAGAAAACTACTAGAGCTAATCAGTGAATTTGGTAAAGTAGGAGGATACAAAATTAATGCACAGAAATCTCTGGCATTCCTATACACTAAGGATGAAAAATCTGAAAGTGAAATCAAGAAAACACTCCCATTTACCACTGCAACAAAAAGAATAAAATATCTAGGAATAAACTTACCTAAGGAGACAAAAGATCTGTATGCAGAAAATTATAAGACACTGATGAAAGAAATTATAGATGATACAAATAGATGGAGAGATATAACATGTTCTTGGATTGGAAGAATCAACATTGTGAAAATGACTCTACTACCCAAAGCAATCTACAGATGCAATGCAATCCCTATCAAACTACCACTGGCATTTTTCACAGAACTAGAACAAAAAATTTCACAATTTGTATGGAAACACAAAAGACCCCAAATAGCCAAAGCAATCTTGAGAACGAAAAACGGAGCTGGAGGAATCAGGCTCCCTGACTTCAGACTATACTACAAAGCTACAGTAATCAAGACAGTATGGTACCGGCACAAAAACAGAAATATAGATCAATGGAACAGGATAGAAAGCCCAGAGATAAACCCACGCACATATGGTCACCTTATCTTTGATAAAGGAGGCAGGAATGTACAGTGGAGAAAGGACAGCCTCTTCAATAAGTGGTGCTGGGAAAACTGGACAGCTACATGTAAAAGTATGAGATTAGATCACTCCCTAACACCATACACAAAAATAAGCTCAAAATGGATTAAAGACCTAAATGTAAGGCTAGAAACTATCAAGCTCTTAGAGGAAAACATAGGCAGAACACTCTATGACATAAATCACAGCAAGATCCTTTTTGACCCACCTCCCAGAGAAATAGAAATAAAAACAAAAACAAAAATAAACAAATGGGACCTAATGAAACTTCAAAGCTTTTGCACAGCAAAGGAAACCATAAACAAGACCAAAAGACAACCCTCAGAATGGGAGAAAATATTTGCAAATGAAGCAACTGACAAAGGATTAATCTCCAAAATTTATAAGCAGCTCATGCAGCTCAATAACAAAAAAACAAACAACCCAATCCAAAAATGGGCAGAAGACCTAAATAGACATTTCTCCAAAGATATACCGACTGCCAACAAACACATGAAAGAATGCGCAACATCATTCATCATTAGAGAAATGCAAATCAAAACTACAATGAGATATCACCTCACACCAGTCAGAATGGCCATCATCAAAAAATCTAGAAACAATAAATGCTGGAGAGGGTGTGGAGAAAAGGGAACACTCTTGCACTGCTGGTGGGAATGTGAATTGGTACAGCCACTGTGGAGAACAGTATGGAGGTTCCTTTAAAAACTACAAATAGAACTACCATATGACCCAGCAATCCCACTACTGGGCATATACCCTGAGAAAAACATAATTCAAAAGGAGTCATGTACCAAAATGTTCATTGCAGTTCTATTTACAATAGCCAAGAGATGGAGACAACTTAAGTGTCCATCAACAGATGAATGGATAAAGAAGATGTGGCACATATATACAATGGAATATTACTCAGCCATAAAAAGAAACGAAATTGAGCTATTTGTAATGAGGTGGATGGACCTAGAGTCTGTCATACAGAGTGAAGTAAGTCAGAAAGAGAAAGACAAATACCGTATGCTAACACATATATATGGAATTTAAGAAAAAAAATGTCATGAAGAACCTAGGGGTAAGACAGGAATAAAGACACAGACCTACTAGAGAATGGACTTGAGGATATGGGGAGGGGGAAGGGTAAGCTGTGACAAAGTGAGAGAGTGGCATTACATATATACACTATCAAACGTAAAATAGATAGCTAGTGGGAGCAGCCGCATAGCACAGGGGTATCAGCTCGGTGCTTTGTGACCACATAGAGGGGTGGGATAGGGAGGGTGGGAGGGAGGGAGACGCAAGAGGGAAGAAATATGGGAACATATGTATAACTGATTCACTTTGTTATAAAGCAGAAAGTAACACACCATTGTAAAGCAATTATAGTCCAATAAAGATGTAAAATAAATAAATAAAGTTACAGTAAAAATTTTAAAAAAAAAAGTCATATAGAGGACTTCCCTGGTGGCACAGTGGTTAAGAATCCTCCTGCCAATGCAGGGGACATGGGTTCAAGCCCTGGCCCAGGAAGATCCCACGCGCCAGAACTACTGAGCCTGCGCTCTAGAGCCCGCAAGCTGCAACTACTGAAGCCCGCGCACCTAGCGCCCGTGCTCTGCAAGAGAAGCCACAACAATGAGAAGCCCACGCACTGCAATGAAGACTCAACACAACCAAAAATAAAAACAAATAAATAAATAAAACTTTTTTAAAAAGTCATACATAGTTCTTCCAGTTCATACTAGAAATCTTGATGAATTGATATCTCTCTCAGCGTTTCAGCCACTTCACTTTACTCACTGTCCGTGACCCAAACCACATATCTTGGTGCCCAATGAATCCTCTGCCTTTCATTAGCTGTGATTTCAAAGGGAAAAGTTTCAATGATCTAAACTTCATTGATTCCTCCCTGTGCCCTATATTCCATATCTAGTCTACCCATCAAATCCCATCACTACTAAAAGTAATCCCCCCATCCTTTTTCTGCATAGCTAAATTTTAAGTTTAGGTCCTAATAACAGTCTATGTAAACTCCTGAAAAGTCTTCCTTCACAGTTATCCCTGCCTCTTAGCAGATGAAATATCGACTTCACATAGCAGCCGAAGGGACTACTTTATACTTGAACCATTACTAGGCTCTTATATATCAAACCATGGTAATCCAGTGCCTCTGCACTCTGCATAGAAATGCACTACTAATTACCTTCAGGAATATTACTAAAGCCATTTTGTTGGAACATTATTTTCTTTTCTTCCATAGTCTCCCTATGATAAAAATGGCTCATTCATATACTGCTCCAAAATTTTACATGAATTTTCTTCAACTTTTTTTTTTTCAAAACAATTTTTTAAGAGCACCTTAAGGTCACAGCTAAATTGAGAGGAAGGTACAGAGATTTCCCATAAACCTCCTGCTCCCACACATGCATCCTTCCCCCATTATCAACATCTCCTGGTACATCTGCTACAGTTCATGAAACTATATCGGCACATCATCACCCAAAATCCATAGTTTATATTAGGGTTCACTCTTTGTGTTGTACATTCCATAGGTCTGAACAAATGTATCAATCACTGTAGTATCATACAGAGCAGTTCCATTGTCCTAAAAATCCTCTGTGCGCCACCTACTCATCCCTCCCTCTCCCCAGCCCCTGGCAATCACTCCTCATTTTACCGTCTCCATAATTTTGCCTTTTCCAGAATGTCATATAGTTGGAAACATACACTATGTAGCCTTTTAGACTGCCTTCTTTCACTTAATAATATGCAATTTTGCTTTCTCCATGTCTTTTCATGGCTTGATAGCTCATTTCATTTTACCACTGGATACTATTCCATAGTCTGGATGTACCACAGTTTATTCATTTACCTACTCAAGGACATCTTGGTTGCTGAGTTGGGGCAATTACGAATAAAGCTGCTATCAACATCAGTGAAGCTTATTTTAAACAAAAAAGAGCCATTAAATGCATATAATGTAAATCTGTTGTTAAGTTACATTGTTACTATATTGCATGTTAATGGACATTAATTTATTCTTCAATTTTTATGAATGCCTTTGCGAGCTACTTTCTGCATCACATGGATCAATATATACAACTGAAAAATATAACTTCTAAAACATTTCATATGATTTTCTACTACGAACTACCATCACATTTATAATTCATCATCTTCTAGTAGAAACAGGTCTGACAATTCAGAATTTGGTTTCTATAGCCTTCCCCATTCAAAGGGATTTCTCTTTTTGTAAAAACCCTTAAGATTCACCTGGTTGAAAACAAAATCCCATGTGACTGGCTCTGCTCTCAGGCCATCATGGCGTCTCCCAGTGGGAAGGGAGTCAGGGCACCGGAGTCTCCTGGCTGTGGGCCCCAGCCGCTCACCCGGGACCTGGTAGACCCCATGGACAATGAGGAGGGGCTGTACATGGCGGTCGAGCGGTGTCCACTGTGCAATACCACCCGCCAGGAGCTGACCTGCACCAAGTGCGTCCAGAGAGGTGATTTAGTCTACTCCGATCGCCATGACCGTGAACGGTTTATAGACAACAAGGAAAGGTTAAGCCAACTTAAGAGCAAGCAAGAAGAATTTCAAAAAGAAGTGTTAGGGACTTCCCTGGTGGCGCAGTGGTTAGGACTCTGCTCTCCCAATGCAGGGGCCTGGGTTCAACCCCTGGTCAGGGAACTAGATACTACAAGCATGCCTCAACTAAGAGTTCACATGCCACAACTAAGGAGCCAGTGAGCCGCAACTAAGACCCAGTGCGACCAAATAAACAAATAAATATTAAAAAAAAAAAGAAGAAGTGTTAAAGCCTATGGAAGGAAAATGGATAACAGATCAGCTGGGGACGCAGGTTCAATCCCTGGTCAGGGAGCTATGATCCCACATGCAGAGGGGCAACAAAGCCCGCATTCCACAACTAGAGAGAAGCCTGCGCACTGCGAAAGATCCCGCATGTCGCAAGGGAGATCCCATGTGCCGCAGCTAAGACCCGACACAGCCAAATTAATTAATTAAAATATATATATATGCATTTAAAAAAAGAATTACTTAAAAAAATAAAATAAATACTCATCAAAAAAAAACCCTTAAAATTTCACTCACTTTAGCAAAATTTTTTAAAATAGCATGCGTAATAAAAACCAACTAGTGGACCCAAAATAAAATTTTCAGAAATAACAGGCACTGTTCTGTAACATCCTGCATTAATAGATTAGGAGGAGGAATAATTAAGAGAACACTGCCCATTCCACCCTGCAAAATGTTAAGCAACTATGACTTTTCAATGTGATAATGAGATTGTAAATATGGTTACCTCCAGAAAAGAAGTCTAAGGGCTTGGCCAGTAGTGAAACTGTCTAAAACGCAATGATTTGGGGTATAAACACTATAACAGGCCAGATACCTGTCAGATGTTATACTTAAAATATTCAGCAATCAGGACAGAGGGAGAGTCAGAACAGCTTCTGGCTGTAAATACCAGTACAGCCATAAGGATGCATTATAGCTGAATATCAGCAACACTGAAGGTAATGAAAAATCTAGTAATGGAGGCAGAATGTGGTATCTAAAGAGTCTGAGAACAGGTAAAAAGCACCAGGCGATCCAAGAAATAACAAGAGATATGGCAGTTAGACAGATTCATAATGCAAAGTCTAAGAATAGGATATATATGGCCATGCACCTAGGGAGGTGGGTTTAATCATTAAAAAGGTATGTCAGCAGAACTTGATTCTCATCCAGTTTTACTTTTGTTTTCGGATGAGAACTTCATTCTCTTGAAGGGCAAAGCAGGGTCTCATATTTGGAAGAAATGGAAAACCAAAGATTTTGACAAGGCAAGGCTCAGGAAGGAAGAAGTACCATTAATAGAGGTGGAGCCTTTGACACAAGAATGGGTAGCAGCCCAGACATTGGAACTGATGAATAAAACCAAGCCAAAATTCATAGTGAGGCTAGGCTGATGCTGAGCTGTCTAGACTAGCGAGCTAGGGCTCTCCCAAACCAACGTCCCATCTTAGCATAGGACTGGACCCAGGATCTGATGTAAGACTGAGTCTACACATGACTACAACAGAAGGTACAAACAGGAAAAGGTTGTGACATCAGGATTTATGGAAGAGTGGGTCTGAAACTTACCATACATATTACACTGACCTTTTTGAATACTCTCAGACACCTAGGAATACTGTGACCATCTGTGTCGCAGTTTCCTGATTTCAAATTTCCTATCTAATTATTAGATTATGTACCAAATTTAAAACAAATCATGAAACCAAATACTTAATGAGTTAGATAATCAGCTGCACTTCTCACAACACAAAATGTTTAGACTTGAAGATAAAATCTGTCTTTTGTCAAATGAAGTAAACCTAGCTTAAGGAGTCAGAACATTTAAAATAAAATTGGAGAAAGCAGGCTCATGATTCCTAAACTCAATGATATCTGCAGCTCGGAACTCCAAACTCAGGGACCATCACAGACTTCAACTGTTCCCTTAACAGCACACTGAGTTGGCTGCCTTGTCTAGGCTTCATTTTTTAAAGCAGACAGATTTTTCTGAGGGATGAGAGGGTATCTGGGCACTAAGCAGTAGGTGATTCTTTTTCACTACGACCAATGGATACATCTCTGAAGTTAATGTCAATGAGAAGATAAATTACCCTACCAAATTCATTTTATAAAAGCCTAGTTAAAAATCTCCTTTACCTCCCATATCTACCCCAAGACCTATTGTTCCTAGTCTTAAATAGTCCCCATATCCATAATTGAGTTAGTATTTTGTAAAGCATTTAGAAGAGCACCCACCCACCCATGTGGTAGGCATTACATACGTGTTCGCTAAAGAAATAACATTTGTTCCGCCTTCATCTCACATCTGGTCTACTGTAATAGCAACCTAATGCATCTCCCTATACATGCTGCACCCCTCTCTCTTCCCCCTTTTCTGTCCCCATCCCATGAAAAATGGAAGTCTGATGAAATCATCCCAACCAGTCACAAAAGCCATCAATGACTTCCCATGTGTTTTACGTTTAAGACCAAAATCTACAAGACAGTCTTCAAGATTCCACGTGGTCTGGCCCCTGCCAACCTCATTCCCATTACTGGCCCCATACCTCTCTGCTCCAGACAAACTGGTCATATTTCCTCCCACCCCCCAGCACATCATACCTCTTCTGCCCACCCACACGTTCCCCGAAATTGTTAACTATTTCTTCCTTCACATTTTGCTAAAGTCTCACTAGATCAGGGAAATCTTTAAATTGAAATATGAAGGATTAAAAGAAGTTAGGTGGATAAAAAGTCTGAGTGTGTGCATGTGTATTTGATTTATTTGGGGAGGTTTTCCTTGTGCACTTTAACTTATCTGAGCCCTCTTTTACTCTACTATAAAAATGGCAATTTATCAACTGATGAATGGATAAACAAAATGTGGTATATTCATACAATGGAATATTACTCAGCCACGAAAAGTAATGAAGTCCCAATATATGCTACAAATGGAATAACCTTGGAAATGTGGTAAGTGAAAGAAGACAGTCACAAAAGAACACCTATAGTATGATTCCACATATATGAAATGTCCAGAAGAGGCAAATCCACAGAAACAGAAGTTAGATTATAGGTACGAGGTTTCCTTTTGGTGTGATAAAAATATTCAACAATTAGAAAGTGGTGATCATTGTACAACTCTGAATACACTAAAAACTACTGAATCACACACTTTAAAAGGATGAATTTTATGGTGTGTGAATTATATCACAATAAAGCTGTTATTTTTTTAAAAGCAGCAATAATAATAGTTCCCCTCAGATTTTCAGGATAACATGAGATTTAATAAAAGTATGTGTAGGGCTTCCCTGGTGGCGCAGTGGTTGAGAGTCTGCCTGCCGATGCAGCGGACACAGGTTCGTGCCCCGGTCCGGGAAGATCCCACATGCCGCGGAGCGGCTAGGCCTGTGAGCCATGGCCGCTGAGCCTGCGCACCCGGAGCCTGTGCTCCGCAGCGGGAGATGCCACAACAGTGAGAGGCCCGCGCACCGCAAAAAAAAAAAAAAAAAAAGTATGTGCATATGTGATTGTACATACACATACACACACACACACACGCACGTTTACAATATGTACTTAACACAATACCAGACCCATAAGTACTTCAAAAAATAGTACGTATTATTTTAAGCAAATAACACAGATTTTAACTGAAATTAGATGATTGCATAATTGTGCTTTTAGGATTTGGCTTTTACTATTTTTGCAATCCAGGAAAAACATCTGAGCATTAAAAACTCTGTTTATGAATTTTTTTCACTGTGCTAAAATTCAAGTAAATTATGCAAATTTAATTTCTTAACACACTATATCTTATTCACATTTTAATTTCTAAAACTGTGGTTAAAATAAGTCAATTTATTTCTTCTATGTCTGTGACAAAAACTGAATTCTTTGAAACACTAGCTCTCATAAAATCGCGTATGCAAAATAAATTCTATAAATTAATATATTTATGAAAGGTAAGTATATTGATAATAAATGCATCTGTGACCTTAAAGCATTGCAGATAAATGACTAGATAGATCTCAGTACTGAATCTTGCCTTGTCTTATCAATTTTAGGGAACTAAGCCAATCTTTAAAATGATAACGTCTTCACTACACAGCTGGTTTAACAGAATGTTCCTGATTCAGTTTTTAAAAGAAGTAATGCCTAAAACTGTTGGCACAAAGACAAAATCCTGAATTTAGGCCATATGAATGTCACTTCATTGTTGTTACTGAAAGAAATAAGCTCAACTATAATCAAACTTCAGCAGCACTGTACCAACATTCTGCCGGCTAAGCAGGCCTCGAAACCAGAGGGCCTCTAGTAATTAATATAAAATGTAGCATTGAACATTAATACAAATCATGGCAAACGTATCTTATAAACATGAAACATTATCACATTTAATGATAAAGAAATATAATATACACTGCTATTAAGTTGTTTTCAATAACAAAAATCAGATTTTTGTCTCTTTTTTCCTTTTTTCTTTGGATAGGGGTAATATTTGAAATATATAACTTATTTAATGGAAAAATTACTTTCCATTTCTGTTTTCTCCCTAAAAGCTATTAATAAATCAAGTTTTTCTCAGTTTTTCCCAATTCACAATTCACTAAATCGAATATCGTAAAATGTTATTATTATTTTTTTAATCACTGAGGTATCCTTTTATGCATTCCTGCTTCAGGAACTGTTCCCCTGAGAAACATCAGTAATATAATAATAATTACATAGTCTAAGAGGGCTCGTATATTTATCCTCCTGCCTTCTTTCCTATTATTAATCCATTCCAACAAAAATGACTGCAGCCCTAAGCTTTATCTTAGTTGCCTGCACATTTACCAGAAGCCAACTAAGCATTAAGTACACAAAGAACAAAACCACAATCAACCTATGCCCTCTAGGAGCTTATACTCAAGTAGCAGAGGAAGACATGAATAGCGTGCTAAGTGTAATGATACGGTAATGTTAAAGTGAAGAACAGACCTGGGGAAGCATTTAGTATCTGGCTGACTCAAGAAAGGGAGGGTCTTCAAACATGAATAAGAATTCACTGTGAAGCAGACAAAGGGGTGAGGGGTAAGAGGTGAATTCTACGCAAAGGCAGCTGCAAATATGAAGGCATAGCATGCTCCAGGAATTGGATGAGTATGGCAAGAGAGGAGACTGACAAGGTGAGCAGGGGCTAGATGACGAAAAGCTTCATCACACAGGGGACAGGAAGACTGTGAAGTAAGGAGGGGAGAGACTCTAGGAGCAGGCATTTAGCAGGAACCCTTGGCAGCAATGGGAAAGACGCAGAGAGGACAAAAAAGAAGCAATGGCAATAACCCAGGTGATACTGAAGGCAGAGGGCTGAACTAAGGCAGGTTAAGTGGCTGTGAAGCAGAAGGCAGGAGAGACTAAGGACGCTTTAGAAGGTAGAATGACAAGTCTTGGTGAATGAGGCCTGAGACAGGGGTGTTCACTCACCCCTGGTTTCTGGCTCAGGGAGAATGTGGATGGCTGTACTGCCTACCACCACGGGGAGCATCCTATCATTCAAAACTAAACTCCAATGAACTCCTTTCCTGCTAAGTAAGTCTTCTCCATCCCCTGTGGTTCAATATGATTCCTTCCATCCCTGTACTCCCTCTGCCTGTTGTGTATACCAGAAATTTGGTAAGTCATAACGCATACTCCACTTAACTGCCTTATTGTGAACTTTTCATGTATATTCCCTCTCTCTGAGTAAACTAGAAGTTCCTTAAGATCAAACATCACACCTATTTGTTACAGAACAGTATATGTTCAATAAACATTGGCTGATTCAAGTGTTGGTATCATGAAAACATCCCTAGGAAGAGACAGATAACCACTGTCCTTTTCTAGGGTCTTAAAAGTATTCTAGGGTTTCCCTGGTGGTGCAGTGGTTGAGAGTCCGCCTGCCGATGCAGGGGACACGGGTTCGTGCCCTGGTCTGGGAAGATCCCACATGCCGCGGAGCGGCTAGGCCCGTGAACCATGGCCACTGAACCTGTGCGTCCGGAGCCTGTGCTCCGCAACGGGAGAGGCCACAACAGTGAGAGGCCGGTGTACCGCAAAAAAAAAAAAAAAAAAAAAGTATTCTGTCTCTCTTTTTAAATACAATAAGGCTAGGTGAAGGAAAAAAAAAAAAAAGACATCCAGAGATGCTGGTGAAATAAAAACATTCTCCCACTTCCCAAGACTAGGGCAGACGTGGTTAGGGCCTTACTGAACAGTGAGACTTGTCACTTCTTTTCAATATTAACCAACTGCTTTATAACTATAAAAACATCTTCAAGACGTTTATACTATGAATGCCCAAGGGTGATGGGATACCCACAAACTGAATCATTATTTCACTAACAGCTAACAACAAAGGCTTTACAAACATCAGTTTTGGGTTCACTCTTGGATGCAGGGAACATGATTACATGAGATTTGGCTGTGGCTGGTTACAGGGTTCAGGCAATGACATGTAGAAATGTTTAAATGGTCACCAAACAAAGTAACCACAGAGTTCACAAGCATCTAAACAAACTAAGTTTTTACAGGACAAACTGCTGTGATATAAGCTGATACACTGTTCCTCTATAAGAACCCATTTATAGCTTCATTCTCACTATAAAACCGTCTTTCTATTTTTAAAAAAGTACATGGTGAGGATGGGGGAAGGAGGGAGAAGAAGAGGGAAAGGGAAAAAAAAATGATTAGAAACCAGAGTCTAGTTTATTTTAGTAAAAATATATTCTATAGTATCCTTTTAAGTAGTAAAAATATTTAATTTAAATTAGTCAGTGATTATAATTCTCCCACTATTTTAACTATGTATATTCACTTAGAAACTTTCCTCATACGAAGATAATTTTCTGCCATCTGGCACAACAATATCTCCATATGGAAGCATTACTTACAAATCAAAAATAAAAAAACAGAGATTGTAAATGCAGTATACTTGGCATAATACAAATCTCCTCAAATTATATTCTATAAAGTTTTAAGAGGTTCCCCCCCATATCAACATTTGCTCTTTTATATTATTTGATTACAAAACAAAACTACATCAAATATTTTGGTTAGAGAGTTAGCAGGAAAAAGTTAAATTTAGTCTCTCATATTTTATTCATTAGTTTGCTCAGGCAGCGGCAACACAGTTGGGAGCAAGAACAACTGGGTTCTAATTCCAGTTCTTTGCCACCATATGACCTTGGAAAAGTCACAGTTTTTCTATACTTCAATTTTCTGTGGGCAAAACAGACATTATAGCAGAATCTTTGCTTGCTTACTTCATTAGTCTGGTATCATTTTATTAAGGTAATTTTCACAGAAAAAGGAAAGAAAAGAATAGAAAAATTATGGTGAGAAATAATTTCCAGAAGTGTTTTGAGAGCTTCAGAGAAAAGTGTCATTGGAAATCACTGGGAAGACTGAACAAAATCAGTGGTTCTGCCAAATCCACATATTAGGAAAGGAGTTAATAAAATAAGAGCTCAATGATATTAGTTGTAATGACTTAACTGTGAACTCTGAAATACAAGTACATCATCCTGAATGCTCTGTCAGAAAATTCACTACATATGAAAATTATTCAATGTAACTTCAATTATAGGACTAGGGGAAAATTACGATCATTATATTACACTATCTGATGACTTAAGATAGCTGATGTTGCTTCAAACATTTTGTGCTAACAGAACTATGGAAGAGTACTGGTATTCGATAACCCTGCAGACAGAGATCAGAGTCTATTTGTCATTTTCCCCCTTTTTGACCAGTGGAGAGAAACTTTGCCAGAATGACACAAATTAACAAGAAAAGCCAAGGCTGGTCAAAGAATATTTAACTACCCATACTACGTCTGCCCAGTGTGTGCATATCTAGGTTTTTCTATCTATCTTACTGATTACTATTCAAGAAAGTATTCTTCATGTTATTTTCAACAGCTTTAATTCTATCTGAATTGGGCTAAGGAATTAGCATGCAAGGAATGGCAATGATCATACCTCAGCATTTCTCCTGTTTAGGCAAATATACTTACAGCTGCTGCTCCAGGACTTTAACAAGGACTTTATGCTAATTTCAAAATACACAGAATCCTGTAGACTCAACAGTGTGTCCCAACTGGCTGCAACAGCATTAGTAGCAGCAGCAATGGATTTGTTGATCTCTCTCCGAGCTGCTGTCCCTTCTGCTCTCACAGGCAGCGGAGTTTTGGCCCACAGTGCCTCGGCTTCATTACCATGCAGTCTCGCAGTGACGCACAACTATAGTGGAAACGCTGCTGAATGCAGATGAACTATCCAGCTGAATAAAAGCTTACAAGTTCATCACGAGTGCCCTGAAGGACACCCTCACCTTTCCTGCTGTAGATATACACGTGGCCGCAATCATCGGCTCTGTTTATGTCCCTGTTATCAGTTTTGACGCTACTTTCAGTGTAGTCACTACTGCTAGTAAACAGACAAGGGTAGAGCTCTGCCCTTGGATGCCAACTTTTCTCATTAGCTGAGAGCCTTCGAAATAAGAAATGAATTTGGATCTAGCATAAGATCTTTAAGGCTCTTCCTGTAATAGCTGACCCCCTCCCCCACCAAAAAAACATCAGTGGTATTTATCCCACTCCAACCAGTGTTCTCTGGGTGATTTTAGTAGTAAATTCTCTCCACTCCTCTACACGCCCAGGCAGTAAGCCGTGACTTTCTCAGCGCGCTTATGATGATGCAGAGTCCACTGCCTCACTTAACCCACCGGAGAGAACGCTGGCTAATGGAATCAAAGGATGATGTAATGAACACCGTGGCTGAGCTTCCATCAGCCTCTAAAACTGCTCAGCTCAGGACAAAGTTTCCTCTGCTACAGGCAACTTATTCAAAAGCGAGAACTCTATTTAAATAATGGGATTATTTTAAAACGTAGAGTCTTCTATTCTTAACATAGCACGTAATTCCCCTGAAAATCTTATAGTCAGATATCAATGAATAGCGAGAAATCCTCTGGCCAAATAAAATGCACGTTTTAAAAACTTTATCCTATAAAAGATATTTTAAAATGGAAAACTGACACTATTGAAAGCCTGTACTGCTCTTCAAAAAGTAGAAAAATTCTAAAATCAAACAATATTTTATGTTAATATCTGAAGAAAAATGTCTTGACCTCACAATTAGTTTACTGTGACTTTGAAGGTCAGTGGGGGGGGTGTTTTTCCATATGTGGCAATACATTTGTATTGATCCACCTATATTTTTTATCCTTTAAATACCACAAGAAATAAGTAAATTCAGTGATCAAAGTCATAACTGAATAGACTAATCATAGCCAAATGGCTAGGTGCTGTATTAAAAGCTAAAAGAATATCCTTCTGTGCACAAGTACCATACACCAATGGATAATCATATTCATTAAGACACATTCAGTGGTAATAGTAGTATTGAGAGTGTCATTTAAAGCTTGTATTTTCCTTCAGAGTAGTCCAGGAACTCTGGAATAAGTCTGTGGCCATTCCTACCCCTGAACAGGTCCAAAATCTAAATTTAAACCAGGGCCACAAAGGCTAACCAGGCAGGACTCCAATACCACAATACTGTTGTTTGGCCACATCTTGATCAGAGACATCTCAGGATCAGGTAAGAGCAGGGTTTCCTCTGGCCTAATGGAACACAAATGCCTCATGGAGTTGCATGAATAAAGGGTATTCCACAGTCCAAAAACACTGCCTACTACATCCATTCTTGTACATTAACGACATATGTCAACAAACAAAAGGCTCTCGGTTATACACAAACCAGTTCAATTTCTCTTTTTAGTTAAATTATTCCCCCAAAGTGATTTGACAATACAATCCTCTTTTCATCAAACAGCTGTTAACAGATTCAGGGAATAAACTGATCTAGACCCAAAGACACTACACCAGTAAATGCCAAGACACAGAACCGAACCACGTCAGCAAGCAGACAAGTTAGAAGGCACACACAGATATTTTACCATAGTTTTTCTACCCCTACTGAGCTAATAAGACTTTCAGTCTCACACAAATCTTGAAAACTACTTAATACTATCTGACTATAATGTCCCACCAAAGTAACCAGGGTTCATTCTTAGTAAACCTTTATAAACTATAACAAGCAAAACCAACTGTCATACAGAATGTCAGAGCAGGGTACTTTTTTTAAGGGATGGGGGTTAAATAATAGGTGATTTTCTCACAACCTTAAAAAAGGATTTTCTTCTGCTGAAGTTTTGTGTACATGGATCTAAAAGAATAAGTCAGAACCTGAAGTTTCTCTTATACCTAATGAGTCTGTTACTATGTATATACAGCCAAAGCAAATCAATAGTTTCTTGGAGACATAGATGCATAAAAATTAATTTCAGGGCTTATCTTGGAAGTTCCATTTACACTAGGACTTCCTTGTAGACAGAGGGTGAGTGAAAATTGTGTTTTCTATTTATACGGAGAATAATTCAACAGGCCCATGTGGGCAGAGCCTGGGTTCTGAGCTTTATCCTGAAATGTAAAAAATAAAACAAATAGCATTATTATTCCAACTCTTAATCACAACTAACAAACATTAATGGATTAAGTATCTCCTTTCTAAGCCTTGCCAAACATTCATCACCCACATCGCTGAAGTAGTAACTAGGAGAACTATATACGCACCCAACAATTCTTTCAGAAGACTGGGTCAGAGTCCCACTGTGTTCCACATGCTTTCTCAATCCCTCAACTACTAAGCAAATTTTTAAATTACACAAATAATAAGCAAATTTTTAAATTACACAAATAATAATACTCCTATCATTCTTCAAGTGATCTCTCTATGCTTAACCTAGCAATTAATCACAGAAACAAACACGTAGCCTAAAGCTCTTGCAAGCTTGACAAAAAGCCAGTCAAAATGTCAGTCAGTTTTCTACTTTATTCTTTCTATAAATTCAGAATTCTCCAAGTTGCATCATTCATATATACTTTTTTGTCTCATCACCATAAAAAGATAGCAGCACAAATCATTTCTCGATGGCATATCCTGGGCAAAGCAGAAAAATCTACTTTGTATAATTTCCTTCAACAACTCCTCTCCACCTTTCAGACTGTAATACTGAAGAATGCTTTCAAAACGATAAGATTTAGAACATTTTAAAGAAATACGCAGTTTCAATATTATGAGCCTTTGCTGAGGTCCTCCTGGCATGGGCCAGATACTGTGAAGCACTGGGTACAAAAGATGACCGTGCCAGTCCTCTTGCCCCCAGGGAATTAGAAAGTAGGTGTCCTTCTTTCTTTTAATCAATTTCCATTTATTTCTATGCCCTTTTCACTGGCATTTTAAGGATTCATGGAATTGGTTACTTGCTTTACATTTCTAAGTAGAGGATCGATAGAGGTACATCCTAGTAAACCAAGAGAACGTGTACCAGGAAAACTTCTCAGTAAATCCTACAAAAATATTGCCATTTAGATATGTTCTAAATGGATCCAAACAAAATGCTCTTTAATAAAAAATGAAGTTTGGATTTAACTGACTACATCATACAATATAATCTAATAGAATTTAATGTTCCACCAACCCAAAAGGAAATAAAAGTCTTCAATTATTAACATTCTTAGGAAGAGTACAAATATAAAGGATCATTCCTTATATTAACACCTTTTAAAATATCTAGAAATTATTAAACTGGTATCCAAACAACCATATTATGGAAAAAATAGAAACTTGGCAAATTTTTCTACATAAAATATCAAATATCCTATCACTCCTAGAGCCTTTCACAGTCCCCACATATTTCAGCCTCTTCAGAAAGTCCTCATCTCTTCTGGAGTTTAGAAAAGAGATTGAAAAGCTCTAGGTATGGAAGGAAAGATGCTCTCAGGTCAGTTAGGTATTAACACCACACACGAAATGCAAAAAAGAAAAAACAGAAAAGGCTGTAAAAATCACTTCCTATTCTGTTTTGTTGTATTAAATAATACAACAAAAAATTAACAATAATCATCTATAATTGTAACAGTAGTTAACATTTACTTTTTTTTTTTGTACAATCACATATACACATACTTTTTTTTTTTTTTTTTTTTTTGCGGTACACGGGCCTCTCACTGTTGTGGCCTCTCCCGTTGCGGAGCACAGGCTCCAGACGCGCAGGCTCAGCGGCCATGGCTCACGGGCCCAGCCGCTCCGCAGCATGTGGGATCCTCCCAGACCGGGGCACGAACCCGTGTCCCCTGCATCGGCAGGCGGATTCTCAACCACTGCGCCACCAGGGAAGCCCCAACATTTACTTTTTAGTGCACTTAATTCTAATTTCTTCTTTCTCTATTTCCCAAATTTTCTACC